>NC_052148.1:69723425-70391198 GCF_902713615.1 Scyliorhinus canicula
GCATTCACGGTATCAGAGGGTAAACCGGAGGGAGAGAGGGCCAGAGCTGCAAGGTCCCAGAGGGACATCGCCCTAAATCAGAAGGGCCTTCAGATTGAGACACCTCTCCCCCCATGCTGCCTGAGAGGGAGAAAAGTTTACTTCTCTGTTTCCCACCATACCTGCACTCATCAGCCTACAAATTGAGGCTGGGTGGGAAAAGGTCCATAAGTGGCCATTAAGTGACTACTTAAGGGCCTTAATAGATCAAAGGGCAGATTTCTCACCTGTGTCCCTGCCCGCCAACTGGGAAGTCGGATCTGCTGTGGGCGTGATCCCAGCCGCAATGCCGTCCATGCAATTTTACACTTATAAAGTCACAGCATGAGCAATCAGCCATTTAATGCTGGAATGAGGAGAGATTTCTGCACTCAAAGGGTTGTAAATCTTTGGAATCCTCAACAATGGAGAGCGCAGTCATTTAAAACCGATCAATTCACCTTTGGGCATGGTAGCACAGTGGTTAGCACTGTTGCTTCACAGCACCAGGGTCCCAAGTTTGATTCCCGACATGGGTCTGTGAGGAGTCTGCACTTTCCCCTCCCTGTGCCTGCGTGGGTTTCCTCCGAGTGCTCCGGTTTCCTCCCACAAGTCCTGAAAGACGCGCTGTTAGGTGAATTGGACATTCTGAATTCTCCCTCAGTGTACCCGAACAGGTGCTGTAGTGTGGCGACTAGGAGATTTTCACAGTAACTTCATTGCAGAGTTAATGTAAGCCTACTTGTGACAATAATAAAGATTATTATCATTATTAATATAAGGAATTAAGGGATTTGTGGATTGTGTAGAAAGATGAGGTTGTGGTGAGAGATCTTATGGAATGGGAAAGCAGGCTACAAGAAGAGTCAAATGGCCTACTCCTTTTTCTATTTCTTACATTATGATTTGCATTCTTGGATGCACATTTGACCCTGAGTAATTGGCCACATTTGATAAAAGCGAATTACTGCGGATGCTGGAATCTGAAACCAAAAGACAAAATGCTGGGAAATCTCAGCAGGTCTGGCAGCACCTGTACGGAGAGAAAAGAGTGAACGTTTCGAGTCCAGAATGACCCTTTGTCAAAGCTAAAAGGCATAGAAAGTAGAAGATGTTTATACTGCAGGGTGAAGGAATAAAAGATGAAATCCTGTCGGTGAGAAGAGCAGTATTTCTTCAGGGCACGCGTTCCTGGAAGAGAAGTGGCAGCATCTTTCATTCCCTCACCCTACACTATAAATATCTCCACATGATCCCCATAACTTTGCCCATCTATGCCTCTGCTTCAGCTGCTCTGCTGCTGAAACACTATTCTGTGCCTTCAATGCCGCAAACACTTGATTATTCCAAAGCACCCCCAGGCACCCTCATGCATTTGAGGACATCAAAATTCCAGCTGCTGTGTTCACATTTTCACCAATTCGCCACCCCCTGCCCCCCCCCCCCCCCCCCCCCCCCCCGCCTCCCGCCCCTCGCTGATCTACATTGGCTACATTAAACAAGAGCCTGATTTTAACGTCCTCATCCTTGATTTTAAATGCCTTCATGGCCTTTCCTCCCCATCTGTAATCTCTTCTAGCCTTGCAACACTCCGAGATATTTGTGCTCCTCTAATTCCGACCTGTTGATCATCTCTGATGTTAATTGTTCCATTGGTGGCATTCCCATCAGCTGGCAAGGCCCTCAAAGCTCTGGCATTTCCTTCTTACTCCTCTTTGACTCTTTGTCTTTCATTTTTAGAAGCTCCTCACTTTCCTCTTCCTTCTGTCCTCCTATTTCCTCACGTCAGATTTTGTTTGAGAATGCTCCTCAAACAACCCCTTCGGGTTGTTTTACTATATTAAAGGCACAAAGTTGTAATTTGCTGATTCTTGTGCTTCTCACTGGCAGTCACAGACTTTTTACTGCATCAGTTCCTCTACCGTAAGTGTTTGTTTGCCTCATTGGAAGCATGCCAAATTGGATGGAAGGTTTGGACCTAGGTTAAGAAGCTTATGTAGAAAGCGTGAAACAAGAAAGGGCCATCAAGTCTGCTTCTTTCTCGACCGTGTCGTTTTCTGTCCTGCCATGCACTCTGCCCTATTCATCTAATCTCCTGGGGAAGATTTCTGCATAAATACTCCCTGATCCCCAAAGTTGATCAAGTAAAAACTGCAAGACTATTTATCCCTTTCTGGCGTTCAACCCTGACATGCGGCCCTCCACAAACTACATCTCCACTCCAACAGCACAGAAAACCTCTGTATCCTGTAGAGGATTATTATATCTATCCACTCCACTTGTCTCCTTTGTTGGAAAAGCGCCCAACATAATACAAGCTTTTAGCTCTCTTTGCATTAGTTATCTTGGCACTCGTGTCCCCCAGGCAAGCACTAAACGCAATGCCAGGGTTTTGGCTTCTATTAGATAAAAGCAAGTTACTGTGGAAGCTGGAATCAGAAACAAAAACAGAAAAAACTGGACAATCTCTGCAGGTCTGTCAGCATCTGTGGAGAGAGCAGGGAGCTAACCTTTTGAGTCTGGATGATTCAGGGTTCAATAGCTTTGACAAAGAATCATCTTGACTCAAAACGTTAGCTCCCTTCTCTCTTCAAAGATCCTGACAAACCTGCTGAGATTGTCCAATACTTTCTGTTTTTATTTTGGTTTCTATTAGCTGTCTCAATATTACTTATTTGCACTTTGAATTACTGGTAAGACTCTGGAGTTCTTTCTGCATCATCTATCAATATGGTTTTTCATCAGGGTTGTTTAAATCAGCAACAAACTATGTGCAGCAAATAGATCATAAAAATATCATGTATTTGCATAATACATAGATCAGCATTGATCAACTGATTCTTCAGACAGTTACTTCACTATCTCTCTTCAAAGATCTGCTTGAAGCAGTGATATGTGTAAAATGCTTGGGGTCAAGCATGCGCCTCCCAACATACTTCCCCATCACCTGTGACTTTTGCCATACTTGCAATGCCAGGATCCTTCAGATTCATTTATTAAGCCATGTCGGCGGCATGTTGTCAAGAGTTCAGTTTCAGTGTTATCCTGCACGTCACATTCTTCGGTTGGAGGAAGCAAGAGTATTAGGGTTGCAACTGGCTATTATTTTGCAAATTGATGCCACTTACCAATTAAAATGTTCAACAAGCATTACAGTGGTGGTCTTCTTCAATACCCAGAACATTTTATTGAGATTAACACTTAATATTGAAAGGTTCTTCAGTTAGTCTGATTCACCATTCAGAATCAAGCAAATCCCATGAGTATCAAATGCACAAGCAAGCTCCATCCTTTTATTTGTGAAGAAAATGAAGCAACACAAATCACACAGTCCCTGATTCTCCATGCTGCAGTAACAATCACAGCATTAAGATTCAGCTTTAGATTCAGTCTGCCCATGCAGACTGTGCTATGGTGCATCATGTTTGGGATCATGGTTAACAGGGCAAGAAGCAGTGGCAATATCATTCAATCAGGGATATTCTTAAATCCTACCCATGAGATGAAATGGGCAATTTTGGGTTGTCAACTGGGAAAGCAGTGGAATGAAAAATCAGGTGAGGTGCATGTTGAGCATCCAATCTGATGTTACCTATTTTACACAATCACCAGGAGCTAAATTCACCCCTATTGCTGAAGATTTAAGACACTGTTGTTCTTGCACACATTCAGTCATCTGCAGAATGATGCAGATTGATCATTTGCTTTAACTACTATTTTTCTTATGAAAGATTATATTTAGTAATTTGTGTTCCATGCCTTTCCCCTCCATTTGTCACTGCTATTTTCACACTCTGTCATAAGACCATGAGACTATATGATGTAGGAACAGAAGTAGGCCATTCAGACCATAGAGTCTGCTCCACCATTCAATGAGGTCATGACTGATCTGACATGCTAATTCTCAACTCTACTTTCCCACCTTACCCCCATAACCCATGATTCCCACATTGATTAAAAATCTGTCTATCTGAGTCTTGAACATACTTAATGCTCCAACGTCTACAACTATCTGCGTTAAAGAATTCCACAGATTCACTACCCTCAGAGAGAAGATATTGGACCTCATCTCTGTCTTAAATGGCCACTCACTCTGAGATTATGCCCTCTGGTCCTAGACGCCCACAAAAGGACACACAATCTCTCAGCTTCCACTCTCTCAAGCCCGCTAAGAATCCAAATGTCTCAATAATGTCACCTCTCATTCTTGTAAAATCCAGTGATTACAGCCCCAACCTACTCAATCTCTCCTCAAAAGAAAATCCTTCTATATCCCGGATCAACCTAGTGAACCTTCTCTGGACTGCCTCTAATGCCAGTATATCTCTCCTGAGATAAGGGAACCAAGACTGTTCACGTATTCCAGGTATGGTCTAACTACTGCCTTGTATAGTTTTAGCGAGACTTCCCTATTTTTATATTCCATTCCCTTTGAAATAAAGGACAACGTTCCAATTGCTTTCTCTATTACCTTCTGAACTTGCATGTTAGTTTTTTGTGATCTTGAGTATAGAATGCTGTGCCAAGTTGTGTGGCCATTGAAAGGAGGCCCCTGAAGTAGGGTTTGCTAAATCTGTGGCTTGGGTAGATTTGTAATTGAAAAGTGTGTAAGGGAACCATGGACGTTCCCTGCTCTGACGTCCCTTTCTGGGGCATTATTTCCAACACAAAAGTTAAAAGATGTGGTTGTTCCAGAATCAATAATCTAAAAAAAAAAGGGCTCTCTTAAACCTGATCATTTACAGTTTGAATTACAACATCATCATTGCCACCAATTTTATTTCTTTATTCCTATGGGAAAATACCTTAGCAGCACCGAGCAAGTGCCCATGGTGATGTGACTGAAATCAAGAGCCTGTTATTTGAGCGATTGTGGGTGCATCACTGAACCTATCACTCAATGATCCAACACATTGGAGCTCTCAATGAGTGGATCCCTGAAGCAAAACGCTGCTTGGAAACTTGGCCCTGGATAAAAGAGTGAGTAACATTGGTTTCAAGATATCCTAGCTTGTATTCTTCAATACAACAAACTTGTCAGTCAGCATAAAGAACTTCTGTCTCTCTCATTTTCTTGAAAGGTTCATTAATATTCATTAAGCATAGGGTATTTTTAACAAAGGAACTAATCGGCATCATTGTGTTTTACACGGCATGCTTCTTATTTCCAACCCCCCTGGTATGATTGACAGGCATATATCAGCTAATTACACTTCAAAGCTCTTAAGTATCTCAGCCATGGAGCCAAGGCCTATGATTCATTGTGACACAGAGTCATATTGCATTAAGTTCCACAAGGTCATGACAACTTAACCCTTTTGTTTCAAACTTCAAGGTCTGTACGCATTGACAGATGTTATCTAACTCCCAGAGCTGTAACTTCTGGGGTGATACATGTTGTTGGCACTTCAATAAGTAAGGGTCAGTGTTAGGAATTTTCACTAAAGCAGGGTGCTTTATCCACCAGGGATGCATATCTAGAAATCATAGAAGTAGTTTCCATTTTCTGACAGACAAACATTTGTGGGAGCATGTCTATAATTTTCCAACATGCAATATTGAAAGATTGATTGATAACAAAGTGAGGCAAACCTGGAATTTTCCAGTATACACTTCCAGTGGATGAGATTTCCTGTTGGGAGCGCATATTCATCTCCATTTTACTATGAACTATTGAGATATTTGTCCCAATACTCACATGTACTGAATTCCCAGTCTCAGTCATGTTATCTGCATTTATATATCACCTTTCATGATGATAAGACTCTCCAAGTGCTTTACAGCCAATTAAGTACTTTCGAAGTGGAGTCATTGTAATGTAGGAAAAACAGCAGCCAATTTGCACAAATAAAGATCCCACAGACAGCACGGACAGCAATGTGATAATGACCAGGTCATTTGCTTTTGTGATGTTGGTTGAGAGATAAGTATTGACCAGGACACTGAGGTCCGTTGCCCTGCTCACCATTAAAATAATGACATGGAATATTTTCCATCTACCTGAGAGAGTGCCAGTTTAATGCCTCGGCCCAAAGAGAGCTTCTCCAGCATGGTGGCTTCCCCTCAGTACTATGCACAAGTATCAGCCTTGATTTTTTACTCTCAGGACCTGGAGTGGAACTTGAACCTCGTACCTTCATACTCAAGATTGTTACTCATGAGGGTATCCATCCAGCTTCTTAAGCATCCTTCAGTATTAAAAATTGGTCAGCTTTTTTTTCTTTTGAATAAATCAGGCCATAGATAGAAATAGGCTTAATACTTCAGGATATTGAAATTTCATCAGAACTGGTCATCAATTTGAAATGTAAAACTCTGGGCGTGAATCGGCAGACCAAAGTTAAAGTTTGGTTTTGGGAGTATTTGGCAGGGAGTTTCACAACGGTCGCGGTGGTGAGATCATATCTCGTATTCAATGGCACTGAATGCCAAAAATGTGCCCCCACAGGATTCTCATCATTTTTGGCTCCCTTGCCGTCTGATTCGCCCGACTTGTGCTGCTCGTCGCTAACTAGGGGAAGCTGCTTTTGCACACTCCCTTACCACTCGCTCTCAGTCAAGGCACAAGCATGGCAGTGGGCAGACCTGTTCCTCGCTTTGGGGATGGAGACCACACGAAGCTTCTCAACACTATGAATGACAGGCAGGGCACTCTGTTCCACCGAGTGGGTTGGAGGACCAGCAGCAGGGTCAGCAATACCGCCAGGGAGTCAGTGGCAACGGCTGTCAGTGCGGGCAGCATGACAAGGAGGATCGCCATCCAAAGTCGGAATAAGCTCAATGCCCTTCAACGAGCTGCAAGGGTAAGTTCCCACCTCCCTCCTGGCATCAGATCCGCCTGCCACACCTCAAATTCCAAAACCACAGCCCCCCACAATCGACTGGCTGACACCTCGCATCTTGGCAATTTCTAATCTTAAACTTATTACTCAGAACCCCCTGGCATCCACCAGCACAACCCCTTCATGTCCAGGTGCAGTGCTCACACACGCCACCTGAAAAGCAGCACTAAACGATGCCCATGTGACTTCCCGCTGGGGAGTCAGGTAATTCCCAGGAGGCCGCTGTACTTGACTTCAATCTCGTTAATGGATTGAAATGTATGCAAATTAGTGTCAATGATATTCTCGTCATTTCTGGCCGTGATGTGGAACTTGCCATCGAGAGCAGGCTGGGTGAATTGCAAAATGGTTTGGCACCAACCTCGATTTTTCCTCTTCGGCCCCGATCCTCACCGGATGCAAAGCGGTCACCGAATCACGCCCGCCGTTTCTCGCTCCACTGATGCAGTTGGAGTATTTTTCAGGCTTTTCTTCTTTAATTTCAGATCTGCAGAATGGTCCACAATATTTAGCTTTGGTTTCAGTGGAGTTGATTAGTTGGATTGAAAATTAATCGGATGTTTTTTTTAAACTTGAAGCAACATTAAATGAAGAAAGCAGTCTCTCCCTGATTCTAGTTGCTTTCTCCCCTCTCAGTGGAGCATACTTTACAAAATAGTGATCATAACATTATTTGTTACAGGGAAGGACAAGGAGCAATCTAGAATAAAATCATTTAACTGGAGGAGTGCAAAACTTTAGTGAATTGAGGACTGGCCTTGCCTTCGTAGATTGGAGTCAAAATCTGACAGACAGTTATGTGAGGGAGAAATTGGCAGCCTTTAAATATGAGAACATTAAGGTACAGTCCAGGTACGTTCCCACAAAGAGGAAAGGATGGACAAAGAAAGCCAGAGCTCCCTGGATAATTAAAGAGTTGAAGAATAGGGTGTCAGGGGAGGCATGGCGTAGTGGTATTGTCACTGGACTAGTACACCGGAGACGCAGAGTAATGCTCTGGGGATCCAGGTTTAAATCCCGCCACTGTAGATGGTGAAATTTAAATTCAATTTTAAAAAAATCTGTAATTCATAGATCATAGAATTTACAGTGCAGAAGGAGGCCATTCGGCCCATCGAGTCTGCACTGGCTCTTGGAAAGAGCACCCTACCCAAGGTCAACACCTTCACCCTATCCCCATAACCCAGTAACCCCACCCAACACTAAGGGCAATTTTGGACACTAAGGGCAATTTATCATGGCCAATCTACCTAACCTGCACATCTTTGGACTGTGGGAGGAAACCGGAGCACCCGGAGGAAACCCACGCAGACACGGGGAGGTTGTGCAGACTCCGGACAGACAGTGACCCAAGCCGGAATCGAACCTGGGACCCTGGAGCTGTGAAGCAATTATGCTATCCACAATGCTACCGTGCTGCCCGAATTAAAAGTCTGATGACCATGAAACCATTGTCGATTGTCGTAAAAACCCATCTGGTCCTTTAGGCTCTGGCCGACATGTGACTCCAGGTCCACGGCAATGTGATTAATTGTGGAAGGGCTTTTAGAGATGGGCAATAAATGCTGGCAACGCCCACGTTCCATGAACAAATTTTAAAAAAGGTTTATAATGCAAGGGGAAATCACACTATATAGAAGAAGTACTGATAAGAAGTGATGAAGGAAACAAGAGGAGAAAAGAGACAGTCTGGGAATAGACTAACAACTGACACAATATGAAGTCTGAAGGTGCTTTCTAGGCATACCAACAGTAAAAACGTTTGTAAGAAAGCTTTCATAAACAACAACCCAGGTGAAAATTAACAGCCACTTAGATAAGCAAGGGCTAATAAAAGTAAGCCAGCACAGATTCATTTGGAGAAAATCATGAATTTACAAAATATATTTGATTAGGTTCATGGGATAAAAGCGGCAGTATGACACAAACATTGGCTAGAGGATACAAGATGGAGAGTTGTGGTACATGGCTGTTTCTCAGACTGTTTGGTGGGATGCAGTAAATTTGGCCAAGGCTCAGTATTAGTACCACTGTTGTTTATATATATATATATATATATATATATCACATTAGCTTGGACTTTGGAGTATAGTGCAATTTAAAATCTGCAGGTGACATGAAACTTGGAATTACAGTAACACTGAAGAAGATAGGAAAAGACTTTAAAAGGACACGGACATACTGGTGTAATGGACAGGACCTGGGGGTGTTTGTGCATAAATCTTAGAAGGTGGCGGGGCAGATTAATGAGAAAGGACAGATTTAAGGCAAAAGAACCAGAGGTTACGGTGGGGAAATCTTTTTTTACACAAATGGTTTAGAACTGGAATGCACTGCCAACATTGTGCATGCAGATTCAATAGCAAATTTTGAAATGCAATTGGATAAATGCTTGAAGGATAAAAAGGGATGTAGGAACAATCAGGGCCTAACTGGACTGCTCTTCAAAAGAACTGGCACAGACTCCATGTGCCAAATAAGCTCCTTTTGTGCTAAATTACTCATGGCACGGTGGCACAGTGGTTAGCACTGCTGTTTCACACTACCAGCTATCCGGGTTCAATTCTGGCCTTGGGCCACTGTCTGTGCGAAGGTTGCACTTTCTCCCTGTGTCTGCATGGGTTTCCTCTGGGTGCTCCGGTTTCCTCCCATAGTCCAAAGATGTGGAGCTTAGGTGGATTAGCCATGTCAAATGTCATCTTCGTGCCCAAAGGTTAGGTGAGGTTATGGGGATAGGGTGGGGATTGTGCCTGGGTGGAGTGCTTATTCAGACTCGATCGGATGAATGAATGGCCTCCTTCTGCACTGTAGGGTTTCTATGATTCTATGAAAACAAAGTGTCATCTTCACTACTTCACTACTTTAAACAAAATATTCAAAGAATCGTGCAATTTATCATGGCCAATCCACCTAACCTGCACATCTTTGGACTGTGGGAGGAAACCAGAGCACCCGGAGGAAACCCAAGCAGACACGGGGAGAACGTGCAGACTCCGCACAGACAGTGACCCAAGCCGGAATCGAACCTGGGACCCTGGAGCTGTGAAGCAATTGTGCTATCCACAATGCTACCGTGCTGCCGACAGCCGAAAGGAGATCTGAAAAATTCTGAGCTAAGTAAGCCTGACCAGCCCTGCTCATTTGTCACTGATTTCTGAAAGGCCTCATTCAACAGGACAAAGAAATGGGGCCACAACTTTTGGCAATGGCAAAATAGCTGTACACATTGGCCTAATGGTTGGATGTCGCCTGATTAATATGATCATTCAAAATCAAAATTATCCTTCAACTTGTGTCATGATCAGGGTGGGAAATCCTGAATAATTATATTGCGGCTTTCCTGAGAAACCGGATAAGCAACTGAAGAGAAAAAAGATGCTGGGATCCAGGGAAAGGGCAGGGGAGTGGGACTGTCCAGGTTGTTCGTGCAGGTAACTACCTTGACTAGCTTCCTTCTCTTTTATAACCATTCTATGATTCTAATATGTCACCTGCCTGGTCCAGGGATACTCGGGCACTGTAATAATGTAGTGTCTCTTTTAGTGCTCCAGCTGACAGCACCTCACTGAGCTCAAATTGGAGATCAAATTTGAGGCTTCATAACTCATCAGACCCAGTCCCACATTGCATAGAATTTACAGACGCAGTTTGTTAACTAAGCCCAATTAGTCTTTGCCGGTAAATTATGCTCATGTGAGTCTCCTTACTTGTGCTCACCTTAATACTATATAATGTCTTTTCATTTCTTTATTTGTCTTTTCTTTAAATGCTGCTTTGCTATTTGCCTCGTCTACCAGGGAACTGTCCTCCAAACCTTCATTGTCCTGGTGACTTAGCACAAGTTAAGCAACTGCTGACCCAAATAAATCTGTTTAGAATGAACACATCTACATCTGAGATTATTGCAAGTAATTTTAGCCTTCATGGCAAGACATAAGTGTTGCTCTCCGACAGGCCAACAGATACCTCCGAGTGAGCATTACTGAGGAATTAATTGAATAGTAAATGGAGATATTGACAGGAAACGAGGCAGATTTATTTGAATACTTGTCATACTGTTCTCCCAGCTGCCGAATGTGTAATATGTCAGTTTTACACACTGTGTGGGGCAGCCTGGTGCGGAGCTCATTGCACCCTTCCTGCTCCCAGCGCCGAAGCATAGGCGAACTGTCAGTTTGAAGCAGCCGATGAGAGAGCAGTGAGGCACAAAGGAGCAAAATGAATCTGGAGGGAGAGCGTGCAGATCACCGCACCACAGGAAGCCAGAACATGGGGCTGTTTTGATGGGAGGGGGAAATAAAGCGAAAGATAATACTGACAGCAATTAAATATCTCGGCTGCACATGAAACCTATTTACGGAGAAAAAATTGTTTGCCTTTGAAAAACATTTACTCGTACTTGAAGTGACTTTAGGGGATTTTTCACTTTCTTTGATAAGGCTAATAAATTTAGTGGCAGATAATCACACTGACTAGAGTAACCTAGTCTGGTGCACAGCTGGTTTGGGAGTTGTCTGGGGACTGTAGTGTTCTTGGCATACTAATTAGTGGAAAATGTCAAACTAAAACTAAAATACCTTTATATAATTTGAAGGAGAAGAGAAATTTACATGACAAAGGCTCCCTTACAACAGGGCTGATTTCCCCCCCCCCCCCCAAAAAATACACATGCTGTTCACACGTGACCTTATTTTTTTGTCATTCATTTGGAGAAGGGGAGGGGGGGGTGAGAAATATCCATATTTTTCCAAACATGATATATACCTGTCATAATATTTATAAAACTGTGCTGTCTCCAATGGAGCAGGTCTGAAGCTGACGTTTTTGCTTTATGCAAAAACGGGGCTCGTAAATAAGTCATTTTGCCTCAGATAAATTCTCCATCGTTCTCCATCATTGTCACACACACAAGCAGCGATGGCAGTTGATTATTCCATCAATTGTCATGGAGACGCCTGCAGTGTTTATGAATTTTTATATGATGCAGGCTTTTTTCTTATATATAGTATATATATATAAATAACCTGCTAAAACTTCAATTTTTATTTTCATCTTCCCTACCATTGAAAAAGTTGAATCTGTCTGACAGTGAATGAGATTAAATATGACATCAGGCGTGAGTGTATGTTATAGGTAGAAAGATATCCTGGATTACAGTATAAAGTCAGGGGGAAAGACTGGACTCAGCTGTTCCACCATACCAAAACTAATGGCTGGCCTTCTTTAAAGTGGCATTGTCTGCAGTAAAAACAAAATTGCACAAACTTTACTTTAAATTAATTGCAGAGGGAGAAGAAGCTCCAGATAATTTTCTTCACTTTTATAAATCAAATAATAAACACTGTCATTAAGTTCGCCGTAGTCCCAGATGACCATAGGGCCCTTTGAGGGTGAGAGCTGACTGGTGGTGATTTAATGTAAGGGTCATCACACCTCAAGACAAGGGGCAAGGTTGAGAAGGCGAGGCCCTCATGAATAACCTCAGCTGGGATGGGAATTGAACCCGCGCTGCTGGCCTTGCTCTCCATGATGAACCAGTTGTTTAGCCAAGTGAGCTAAACCGACTTCATTTATATATGTACGTAGATGTATTAAACATCGTACTTTTCAAAAGGATTCATGTGTTATAATGTATTTTCCAATTCCCACAAAGACAATCCACTGTAATCTCTTAATTCTCTGAAACTTGCATCTGACCTCCAATCTTCTGAGATCTCCGCACTCCACCAAATCTGGTTTCTTGCATATTCCTGATTTTGTTAACTTCACCATTGGGGGCCATGACTCCCACTCCCTCTGCTCAGGATTTCAACTCCAAAACCCCTTTGCCACTCTGCCGCACTCTCCACTTTTAAAACGCAACCTAAAACCTATCTTCAGCCAATCTTTTAATTAACTGCCCTTATGTAGCTTGGAGTCAAATGTTATTTGTTAGTGTCTCTGTGAAGGCACTTACGATTGTCAGTGCTGTTGTGTTGTTGTGCTCCATTTTGAAAGAATATCTTATAGGCCAGCAATGTGCCAGCCAATGTTCCCGTACCAGCCTCCCCGGACAGGTGCCGGAATGTGGCAACTAGGGGCTTTTCATAGTAACTTCTTGAAGCCGACTCGTGACAATAAGCGATTTTCGTTTCATTTTTCATTCATGTGGAATGGTATGTGTAGGCTGCACAAGGCAGACTGAGAATTCAGATTATCCTCAGCCAAAGTTAAATAGTAGCACCAACAGCCCACCATTTATACTTGGTGCTGTAGCAGTACTGTGACTCTGAAAGTAAGCAACAACAAAAACCACACCTCAAAATAGTCCTTCAAGCCTTAGGAGTTAAGTATGACAGAAAGATGGAAATTGTTTTGGTGGCTGCAGTTCCAATTCAATTTAGCTCAGATTATATTCAAAGCTATTCATAGAATGGACGGGATTCTCCATCCTGAAAGACTTGTTTTCTGTCACGGCATGCCCCTGCCAGCAGTGGGATCCTCCATCTTGGCAGAGGCCAATAGGGTTTCCCATTGTGCCCACCCCCACCCCGTTGAGAAATACGTGGCTGCAAGTGCGCTGCCGGCGAAATGGAGCATCCCGCCCCACAAGTTTGAAATGAGAAACAGAACTAGCCTGCCTGAGAGAACACAGGAATATTCATTTGATAAGGTTGATAAAGATACAGGCTTTCCTTGATCCAAGATTTATTGGGGACAATGTGCTTTAAATACAATGAAAAATTCAATATCCACACCAGAGTCAATGCTGTCTGTACTGAAGTTATATTTCAGTGCTGGCTGGGTGGTCAGCATCATTATATTTGAAAGGTTCCACTTTATAATAAGAATAATCTTTATTAGTGCCACAAGTAGGTTTACATTAACACTGCAATGAAGTGAAAAGCCCCTCGTCGCACACTTCAGCGCCTGTTTGGGTACATTGAGGGAGAATTCAGAATGTCCAACTCACCTAACAGCACGTCTTTCGGGACTTGTGGGAGGAAACCGGAGCACCCGGAGAAAACCCATGCAGACATGGGGAGAACGTGCAGACTCCGCACAGACAGTGACCCAAGCCGGAAATCGAACCCAGGTCCCTGACGCTGTGAAGCAACAGTGCTAACCACTGTTCTACCGTGCCGCCCTCAGACATTTAAAGCAGTTAGTCCTTCCGCAACTATGATCTAACCCTGGAGCAACAGTAAGCGACTCTGCACTATTGGCATATGTCAAAGTAGTATTGTTAATTTGAATTAAAAACAGAAAGTGCTGGAAACAGTCAGCAGGTGACAGAGTCCGTTGAAGGAGAAACAGATTGTCAATGGTTCAGATGGGAATTTTATATCAGAACTGAAGAAAAAAATGTAATAGGTTTTAAACAAAGTAATAAGGGAGAAAGTGGAAAAAGAGCAGAAGGAAAGCTCTGTGGGAGGGTGGAAGACTAGAGAAATTAAACCGCAAAAGAGTTGGTGGTGCAGGGCCTAAGGGAGTGGCAATAGGACAAATAAAACAACAAAGAATGTGTATGAAGGAGGTGTGAATGGCTGAAAAGCTACCATTTGACAACAAAAACTAGAGAAAACGAAAGTAAAACCAAAACCTACAAAGGAAGAGAAAAGAAGACAAGGATAGAGTTTACAGTCTGAAATTGTTGAACTAACTGTTTATCTCCACAATACGGTAATTGAAAAATATGGGGTTGTTCCCCTAATTTACATTGAGCTCCATTGGAAGCTTGGGGTCAGACTTATAGACTGAGGTGTTCCACAAAACACTTACCCAGTCCACATTTGATTTCTCCAGTGCAGAGCAGACCACATTGTGAGTAATGAACACAAAATATTGAATTGGAAGAAGGAAATGTAAATAGTTGTTTCACCTGGAAGAAATTGTTTGGGACCTTGCATGGTGGGGAGAGTGAAGGTAAAGGGTATAGAGGAAGTTACATATGCTGCAGTTTCATGGAAAGATGCTGCTGAAAGGGATTGATGGGGTGTTGGGGATGTTAGGGGATTGAGCCAGGGTGCCATGAAGGGAATAGTTCCTTTGGAATGCTGAAAGGTGAGGGGAAGATTAGTTTGGTGGTGATATCACGCTGGTGAGATAAAATGGTGGAGGATGATCCGTTGAACACAGAGGCAGTGGTGCGGAAGGTGAGGGCAAGGTAAGCCCTGTCATGTTTCTGGGAAGGAGGGGAAGGGGTCATCACAGAAGTGTAGGAAATGAGACAGACATGGTTAAGGGTGCTGTAAACCACAATGATGGCGGAATTTTCAGCTGAAGAAAAAATAAGACATATCAGAAGCACTTCTGTGGAAGATTTCATCTTCAGAACAGGGGCGGGATTCTCCGACCCCCACTGGGTCAGAGAATCGCCGGGGACCGGCGTCAATCCCACCCCCGCCGTGTCCTGAATTCTCCGCCACCAGAGATTCGACAGGGGCTGGAATCACACCGCGCCGGTCGGCGGGCCCCCTCGACGATTCCCCGGCCCGCGATGGGCCGAAGTCCCACCGCTGTCAAGCCTCTTCCGCCGGCGGGAATCAAAACGCCTACCTTACCGGCGGGTAGCGGGCGACGCGAGCGGGCTCTTGGGTCCTGGGGGGGCGCGGGGCGATCTGGCACCGAGGGGTCCCCCCACGGTGGCCTGCCCACGATCGGGGCCCACTAATCGGCGGGCGGGCCTGTGACGTGGGGGCACTCATTTCCTTCCACCTTCGCCATGGTCTTCACCATGGCGGAGGCAGGTGACGCCCTCGCCTGCGCATGCGCCGGGATGACGTCAGCAGCCGCTGACGCTCCGACGCATGCGCGGACTTTGAAGTCTTTTTGGCCCCGGCTGGCATGGCACCAAAGGCCATCCACGCCAGCCGGCAGAGCGCCAACCACTCCAGCGCGGGCCTAGCCCCTCAATGTGAGGGCTTGGCCTCTAAATGTGCGGAGACTTCCGCACCTTTGGGGCAGCCCGACGCCAGAGTGGTTCACGCCACTCCATCACGCCGGGACCCCCTGCCCCGCCGGATGTAAGACAGAAATCCCGGCCCAGATGTAAGACAGAAAGAGAAACTGGAGAATTGAATAAAGTCCTTACAGTGAGTGGACTGCAAGGCAGTGTAGTCAAAGAGGTGCGGGAGTCGGGGGTTTATGGTGAACACGCAGATCCCCAGAAATGTAGACAGAGGAGTTGGGGAAGGGGAGGGAAGAATCAGAGATGGACCATGTTAAAGGGAGTTAAAAGTGGAAATTCGAAAGCACATTTGATGACATTTCATGAACTTTTTAAGTTCCGGTTGGGTGTTAATTTGATATTTGTTTTCGTTAAGCTTTATTGACAATCCAGATTCCAGAGAAAGATATCCTTAAAGGATTTATGAGCAGTTGCACATTTCTTTTCTCATGTCAGAATGAAGAAGTCTAACAATAAAGTTGATATTTCATCTATCTCATGCATGGTGACTTCAATAAGCTGAAAGACATTATTGGTATCAAGCTTATTGGATTGTTTGTGGTATTAGATCGTCGGAGCACTTTTTCTTTGCGAGGGAAATATAATTACGAGAGAGCGGTGTTTTTATGGACTTCATACTGTATATCTAACAATTGCTTACTGTACTGTTTATTTCTGAATCTTCAGTGTTTATAATGTTCTTTTATTCTCTGAATGGAAAGGGCCCTTCTCTTACTCACCCTGAGCCGCTGGTGCGTCTTCTCCTTGAGTTGCTTTAGTCCTTGCAATGGGACGCAGGTATAAAAATGATCAATGTAATAGGCCACCCATATTTGCTGCCTGGATAGCTTGTGTTAAAGTCGTCCAGTGACACAATGAGGCGATGGCACACTGGCATTCAAGATACTGATGCGGTGCCACACTGGCACATTGTGATAGTGACAGTGTGATTCTGATGCAGTAAGACACTGAGATACTGACAAGGTGATGCTGGCATCGTGAGATACTGATTCACTGACGCCATGGTACCACCACACACTGAGAGGGCAGGAGGCTGGCACACTGATGCTGGCATACTAAAATGCCAAGTTCTTCTTATCGTCAGCTGGGTGCAGAATCTGTAGCTGGACAGGAACGTTTAAATGGAGGAAGGCTTTCACAATAAAGCATGAGCTGTAAAATACTGGAGGAAAGGAAGCATTATAAAACCTTACTTGGTAGGGAATCTTACGATTTATTCTTAAACTGCTCCCAGTGAAGACCTACTATTTTAGCTTTCCACACACAGCTGGAGCCTCTCAACTGAGGCATTGTGAGATTCCAGGTCTCATTTTGATGGCAGTCTTGTGAGACATGCAGTGGTGCTTTATCAATTATGTTAGCAGAGTAGTTTCAGATGTGTGTGAAGATCCATAATAGCGAGTCACCACATGGGGAAGGGAAGGGGTAAACATGTAATTTATAAACATTAATATCTCCCACCAGATTTTGATTTTGTTTTCTCTTTGCATCCCCTGCTTCTGTTTTTGTGGGGGAGTATGTGGTTATGCTGGCAGCTTTCCATCACATAAGACAATGGTTTGCACCGTGGTGGTCAACTCGGTGTTAATCATTGCCTTTTGTGGCTCAACAGCCCTAGTTTGGCATGGTAGTCTCTGCCGCATTTACTGCTGAGGAGGTGTGCAATTCACTATTCTCTGTTGTCTGGATCTTCTCCTCAGACTGCTGAGCTTTTCATTTCTGCTCACCTCTTCAAATGTCCTTCCAAACAGTCCGCCTCCAGAAGTCGTGGCCATCAATGGCTGTGTCCCAGTTGTCAGCCTCAATGACCGCCATCTTCATATCTTGCTTGCAGGTGTTCTTGGAATGAAGATATGGATTCCCAGGTGGTCGTGAGCCAGAAGCTAGTTCACCATATCGAAGGTCTTTGGGTATATGGCCATTATCCATCTAATAAACATGACCAAGCCAGCGCAGACAGTGTTGGCTGAGCAATAAGTATATGCTGAGAGAATGCTTCAGGACTCCTGAGTTGGTGACTTTATCCTGTCCAGAGATGCCAAGTATGTATCTGAGACAGTAAAGGTAGAAATGTTCAGCCTTTCCTCCTGCCTATTATATGTTGGCCAGGTCTCACCACTGCAGAAGGTTGCACTGAGGGTTCAAGCTTGGTAGACTCACAGTTTGATGTTCTCAGTCAGATTACTGTTGGCACATAGTCTCTTAGTCAGCTCAGATGTAACAACAGCAGCTTTTGTGATGTGTGTGTTGATTTCAGCATCAAGTGACAGATTGCTGGTGGTTGTGGAGCCTAAGTATGTGAAGCTATCAACAACCTCCAGAGTCATTATCAATGCTGCTAGACTGTGGTATTGCGACATCCTGAACAATGTCATTTGTCTTCCTGATACTGATGGCCTTTACAGGAGTGAGGGAGTTTGTCCATTTTCTATTGAAATATTCCTTGATGTGGAGTGCTTGTGCTGCATCATAAGTGTAGAGAAACTTTCTGATGAGGACTGGGTGTGCCTTTGTTTTGGATATCAGGTGAGCAAGACTGAACAGTTTTCCGTCAGTTCTGGTATGTAAGTAGACTCTCTCTGAAGATGATCTGAAGAAATTTGGCAACAACAAAGAGAAGAAGATGCCAAAGAGTGTTTAGTGGAAGAACACAACCCTGTTTAACCCCCCTGAGGATCGCAAAGGGTACCAATGTTGCCCCATCATAGCTGTTCTTACCCATCACAGTATACTGGAAGGAGACGATCACATTGAGTAGTTTCCGTGGGCAGCCAAATTTCTCCAGCAGCTTAAACAGACAGCATCTGCTCACATGTTCAGAGGCCTTGGTGAGTTGTCAGAAATATTCCGGGCATGATTTAACCAAATGGGAACTATGTCCCATAGCGAGCGTGTTTAGTCTCATGTTACCCAGTGCTTGTAGCGCCAAGATGCACATCTGACGTGACTCCGGTTAAATATGGGGCCTCGGCGGGGAACGACGCATGGCCAAGATCCCGCTAGATTGTTTCCTGCACATGGAGCCCCGCTCGCCAAAACTGGGGTCCCAATCTCCTGAGCTCTCAAAGCAACACCTGAAACCCCCCAGCCCCAACTCACTGTAACGGACTCAGGGCTTTTCACAATAACTTAATTGCAGTGTTAATATAAGCCTACTTGTAACAATAAAGATTATTATTATTATCATAGATCCAAACGCCTTGGTTACCTCAGGAAACTGCATAATAAAGTGAGACTAGCTGTCTTGCTCTAATATGCAGATTTGCTAAAAAAAAGTGATCCCACCCACAATGGGCATCTCACAAGATGGTGTTAGATTTCATGAGGCGTGGCAAACCAGGTCGATCCTGGGTGCACGATCTCCCATCATTTACCGACCACACTATGCTGCAGTGTGCTGCTTTTCAGAGTGCAGCATGGTGCCAGATCACGCCCTACATATTTAGACATCGGTATACCTTTCCAGACGTTTTATCAGGGTTACACCCTCCCAAGGTATCCACAAGGCAGTGGAGCTATTTGCCCATTGCTGGAAATGTGATTCATGAGTGCCATGCCACTAGGTCAGGACACTGCATGGTGCAAATCTCCTCCAAGTTCCTTTGAAGCTTTAGTTGCCATTGCCTCATTGCCACAATGAGGTGGCAAACTGAGGACTTGTCAGCAGAGAGGTTGTGTACTGACTAAGTCTCTACTTACACGTTTGGCTCTCTTTCTCGTACTGCTGCTGTGTAGGTTGAATATGGAAAGCAAACTAGCATTAAAAAGCGAATGGTTAACTCTTTTCACCCACAGTTTAAACACATCACATCGACCTGTTGGATACACTGTGGGGTGCTGAGAGTTTGTTCGTGCACAAATGTCTTGCCAAAGGTTGTCAACTCTGATTCGAGGCATT
Source organism: Scyliorhinus canicula (assembly GCF_902713615.1). Taxonomy (NCBI): domain Eukaryota; kingdom Metazoa; phylum Chordata; class Chondrichthyes; order Carcharhiniformes; family Scyliorhinidae; genus Scyliorhinus; species Scyliorhinus canicula. The sequence continues at coordinate 69,743,134 of NC_052148.1, forward strand.
TCTGGAGGTATCATCATGTGACATTCTGAGCACGTGATGCCTGATCACATGACATCTGATCATATTTCACTCGATTACATCATTTCTACAAATGTTATTGCATTTGCTTTGCAACAAATGTTTGAGGGTTTGGCAGGTTCATGCCAGAAGCTGTTCTGCAACACATTCCAAGAATTGGTGTACAGAAGGTGACAGAGAGACTGAGGGAAATGTCCTAACGGCAGAAAGAGCATGCAGAATCTACACTTGCTGCCGTCAATGGGGGTCTATGTCGAGAAGGATCTCCAGGATATAAAAAGCCAGCAGATAAAGACTTATTACGGAGGGTGGAGGCCTCCAGGATCATTGTCTGGACCAGATTTTTGTTCCGTGAGCAGTTTGAGTAGTGTTCCATGTGATGTGTTAAGTGAGTTAGTTCAATGTTGACTGCAACTGGATGCAGTGAAACTAGAAACAGGCTTCCGACACAGGAGATGGTCCAACACTGTTTTATTGAACTTGCTGATTGCTGTACATAATCTGCTGTGGGTTGACACTCTATTAATCTAACTGATAACCTCCTACTGGCTTGACCAGACTAGCTCTCTACAACATGGAGATGATGCTCACTGGCTTTGCACTCTAACTATCTCAGTAGCCGTGTCCTGTGAGAGAGGGAGAGTCTTAATGCCCTGTGGGCTTTATAGTGGTGGTTTCCTGTCTGGTGATTGGTTGTGCTGTGTTGTATGTGTTCATTGGTTATCCTGTGTGTCAATCACTGCCTGTCTGCATCTCATTATATACATGAGTGGATATTATGACACCATGGAGTAGAGGAATTTCCCATTCCAACTCACATTTCCCAGGAAATGCCCACAAAGGTAGGCCCAATCAGGGCTTCCACAAAGTCCCGATGCGATGAGAAAGGTCTCTCTTCAAGGCCGTTCAGCCATCATACATGGAAGGGCTGCTAACTGAAAATCCCCTCTCGCAAAATGTTTGCCATGAAAAGCATGTTGTAAATACTAACTATAATTGTAAATGTAGTGAGGAACAAACATTATTGGAAGTTTGTACTTTAGCTGATCATTCTAAATTGACATACATAATATAGTTTAATAAATTTTACGCGCATAGAGCTGGATTCTCCGCCGGCGGGATGCTCCATTTTGCCGGCAGCCCGGGGGTTTCCCGACGGTGTGGGGCTGCCCTACAATGGGAAACCACATTGCCTGGCCGGCACAACGGAGCATCCCGCCGGAGTGCTGAAGCAGAAATGTGGTGCAGCAGGGCGGAGAATCCAGCCCATAATGTTTGTTTGGGAATAGAAGACAAGTTTACAAGAATCAGTAGGGCACCAATGAGCAGGCAATGAGGGGAATCCATGGGTGGAAATTCATGTACGCCCTCCCCACTGCTCCCTCCACCATGCACACCCCTCTCCCAACATGTTTCAGAGACACCCTTATTTCAGAACACAATTTCAGAGTCTCCCCACCCTGATTTCATTGCCCCATTTTTTGAAGTGACCACCAAAGACCCTGAAGCCTAATTGTTAAAACCAGCAGTTCCTGTAGTCTCCGGCATACTCCACATGCACACAGCTACCTTCAGTGGATCTCATTGAGTGACAAACCTCTGTAACAATAGCCGGTAATATCAGGAAGTAGAGCACACTGTGGTGGGAGGCAGCACTCGTGGAGACACCACTGCTCAGTCTGGCTGGGTTGTTGGCGCTAACCTTGCCTCCAGTAACCATCATTTTAACCGGTGCTGTTAACATGAAAACAAATCACTTCAGAAGTATGTTTTGCCGGCCACTTGCGCCTTTTAACTAATGCTAATGGAGTGAATGTTGGTGGGTGATTTCATGGTGGCGAGTAAACAATTGCAATCGAGTAAAATGTAGTCATGTTGGCCGAGAAATTTAATCCCATCATGCCCGTCTTGCAAGCTTGTAATGGAAGCCTAGGGACCCAATATGATATGCTGCTCATTCCATGTGTTGTCTGCCATATTTGATCACTCTGTGGGGTATCCAGGGCTGGATTCATTTAAATATTCCATAATATCCAGATAAGGGTCCAAGGCTTATTGTAGAGTTGGGCTGCCCCTCTGTCGGCAGTCACCATGTGATAAAGATGTTGAACACCAACAGGCAGCAAGGACTTTGCAGGGGTGCTTTAACAATGACTTATTTTCTCTGTGTAGGTTAGTTGCTGGTTTGTCCCTTTCGGATGCTGGTTTCTGTTCTGGGTCTTTTTGTCTACGTTCTGCATTTCACAAGTTAATTCTGACTTCTTCCGCGAACGGCTTTGTGCTGGTTATGAACTGTTGTCTGTTGTGTAAATAGTTTTATTGCAGTCAAATAAGAATTGAAAATGGAAATACAGAATAACCCTGTCTTGGAATCTCACAGCACAGAAAGAGGCCATTTCATCCATCATGCTCATACTGGTTCTTTGAACGAGCTGTTTAATTCAGTGCCTGAGAAAAAGAAAAACTCTTACTGTTTCTGTTTCCCGATTACTACTTTCCTTCAAAAAATGTATCTTAATAAAAATGTCACGCTTGTTTCAAACAATAAACTGAAACAATCATCAGATTTAATGCAGACTAATACCCAGCCTACTGTATACAATGTAAAAAAATACAAGTACTTCAACATAATTATAACCAAGAACTGAATTGAACTAATCAGTCTGATTTATAACCTATATTTCCTTCTTAACTGATAACAGACCATCATAGATGTCACAAAATGTCTCCTATTTACTGATGTGTGGACATTAAATAAACATACAAGTGAGTTAGAGTGGGTAATTTTTAACCACACTCACCAAACTGAAACTAAGGGCAGAATTCTCCCATGCCCCTACTGGCGGGTTCAATAGTGGGGTGGAGGGAGGGAAGGTGACCCAAAAGTCAGTTTTACCCTGGCGTGAATTTACAGCAGGTGCTTTTGCTGGTGCCTGTCATGGTGGGTCGGGATACCCAATGGAGGCCAGCGTGAAATTCATTTGCATCTTGCTAATAGGATTTAATGAAGGTTCAATCACCCACGGCCGATTCTCTGTGGCACCAGTGGGAAAGCACGCTGAGGCAAAACAGATATGCAGATATCAGGACTCACCTGAACAATGCCTGCGGCTACCTCTGGAGTTCAGGATGGAGGCCACCAGCCTCATGGAATACCACATCAGTGGGTAGGGGAGCATCTAAAGGTAGCCGTCCCAGTGTCCGAGAGGGGTTCGATCTTTCAACCGCAAAATGTTCCTGGAGATCCATCTTGTTTCTCAGGAGGTGCATCTTCTGGTCTCAGAGTGCTTCCAGGGACCCATCTTCATTTTCAGGAGGCCCACCTTGAGTAGTGGGTCACTAATGTTGGACGCCTTTTCAATATGGTGACTGGATCGGACAGTGGGCTATGCACCATCAGCCTGCCCCACCACGGAATACAGTACTAAAGTTACCTAATTACTGAAGTCAGCGTGTTTTCCCGCCAGCCTTCACAGAAGAAAACAGTCCACTTCCCACTCCTGCCACAGGGCTTAGTCCCCAGATGGGAAAATTCCACCCTAAGTTGCTTAACAGTTACTAACCTGCCAGAAACCTCCCAACTCTCATCAGTTAAGACTGAAATATGGGCTGCACCATAGCACAGAGGTTAGCACTGTTGTTTCACAGCGCCTCGGTCCTACGTTAGAGTGCTGGCTTGGGTCAGTGTCTGTGCAGAGTCTGAATGTTCTCCCCATGTCTGAGTGGGTTTCCTCCCGGTGCCCCGATTTCCTCCCATAAATCCCGAAAGATGTGCTTGTTCGGTGAATTGGACATTCTGAATTCTGCCTCATTATACCCGAACAGGCGCCAGAGTGTGGCGACTGGGGGCTTTTCACAGTAACTTCATTGCACTGTTAATGTAAGCCTAGTTATGACAATAAAGATTATTACTATTATAAGATACCCCAGCCAAAGTCAATGGGTTCCTTCTTTAAATATACAGAACGTGGCACGCTGACATCATCAGATCCAAAATGCAATTTTAACTTCAGCCTGAGTAGAGAGCTCACTACTAATTCCACACCGAGTGGTGGTCAGTCAGGCCCTGCCGGGGAAAGATCACACAAAGAAAGATTAATCCTCCCCGTGCCACAGGCCCAACCCCCAGCCCCACGTCCACCCACCTGAACTCTCTGACCCACAAGCAATTTCCTAGTGGCTCGCAGTTGCTGGCCAGCGGCATGTTTGTGAGGGCATTAAAATGACTGGTCCTGTTTATAATAGTAATAATCTTTATTATTGTCACAAGAAGATACTGTTAAAATCCCCTAGTCACCACACTCTGTCGCCTGTTCGGGTACACTGATGAAGAATTCAGATTGTCCAATTCACCTAACAGCATGTCTTCCGGGACTTGTGGGAAGAAACCGGAGCACCCAGAGGAAACCCACGCAGACCCAGGGAGAACGTGTAGACTCCGCACAGACAGTAACCCAAGTCAGGAATCGAACCTGGGACCCTGGCGCTGTGAAGCAACAATGCTACCCACTGTGCTACCGTGCCGCCCCTAACTCATTCCACACCTAACCAATAACCCAGCTGCCTAATGTTAAAACTGGGGCAGTGGAATCAGTGAATTAGTCCATATATTAGTTATAGGTATGAATATGGCAAGAATAATTTATCAGTAAGTGTGTAAATCCCAGGGTTTAGAGAATACAGTAATATGCTTGATATATACCGTGAAGGTTTATGATGTCACCTGAGCCCATAACTGTAACCACATTGTAACGTGCTTGTATCCTTCTATTAATGGGCAGTTTAACAGACTCATGGCTATATAATGCAATCTGTACCTTTCCAGTCAAGACCTGGGGCTGACTTTCCATTTGGAGATATACAAATAATTGCGTTGAGTTCTAGTTTTATAAAAAAAAATACAGAGGCAGTGCAGTAGGAATGTTTTCCTTCTTATTCAGTCTTGTCATTGATGTGATTCATCTTTTATTTGATGTTGCTGCACATTTTCTGAGATAGGTTTATAGATTTTCAGACAGTTTGAATCTCCAACTGTTTCATCTCTGCACACTGATAAGCCAGTGTGATGCTTGTCGGAATTTTTTTTAAAAGAAGATTTCCCTTAAAGGCATACAGTCTTCTAGAAAAACAACTGTGAATTTTGTTGTGGCAGCGAGGGATAGAATGCTCGTTGATCTCACATGCAAGTGGGACAATGTATTCTGATTAAACTGTATATTTGTAAAAAAAAAAGAAAAATGCATTTCCCTCTATGATACGCCCATTAAAAAATCGTTCTTATTGATGAACAAGATCAGAGACAGTATTTTGTTCTGCTGTTTATAGATAGATAGAGAAATACAGCACATTATGTGTCTGGCAAATTGATATACAAGTCCCGTAACCTCTTTGAAACAAAGCTGCCTCATAAAAATGTTCTGTACATGTACCTCGATAACTAAGGAACAAAAAATGTGCAAATTGTAACAGAGAGCTGATCAAGAAAGGTAGGTAAGAATCATAGTGAATAAATCAAGAAATCATGTTACCAGCACGTGAGGAGTGGGAGAATTTATTTTCACTTCTCATTAACCACAACAGGTGCCTTTAAAGAATTAGCTTGCCAATTCCATGAGTGTTTAACTGTTTAAATACTGTGACTATAAAAGACACACACACTGAGACACAAAGACAAGCAAATTGTACATTACACCCAATCTAAAAGAGTAACAAAAATGTTCCAACTCACACTCACAAATGCATTTTAGAAATCACACACATGAAATAAGCTACAAAGTGGGAGGGTAGGAAGAATGTTGAAGAGTCCAAAAACAAAGAAAATTGTGTGCAGATCATGTAAGATTGATGGCTTGGATAATTTCAGACTGGGTTCGATGGCTTTTCAGGATTTTGTGTTGATACGATTTGAAGATGTTGATGGACGATTTCTGTTTTTTGCTTCTGCAGTCGGCAGCCGTTGGTTTGATTTTTTTTTAAGATGCTGCCTGTGGCTTGTAGCTGGTCAAACAACAGGCAGGGCACACATTTGCAGGATAGAATAGAGACCGAGGCCAACTCATTGGGCAGCATTCTCCCATTACTGGACCGGAACGTTGAATGGCAGACCGGAGATTGGAGGATGCGGCGGGGTGGTGGGGGGGGAATGCGCAGTCAAATTCAGCGCAAGTCCATAAATCAGTTTCACACTGGCGCGAACCTCCCAAGGTGGGCAGGAGTCTCCATCTTGCAAGCCCCGTTTTCCAGCGTGATGCGCCCCCGCCTCAGCCGTTCAATGGGGTTTCCCATTGTACACCCACTTGCACACCCACACCGTCGGGAAATCCAGGGCGTCAGTGCGCTGCCGGTGAAACGGAGGATCCTGCTGGCAGAGAATCCAGTCGGGTATCATCTGCTGGTGCCCGCAAAGGCATATTGGGAATCATGCTGAAAACTAGCAGTAAGCTGGCTTGCATCCCGGAAACAAGATGAAGGATCGACTGGAATCTGCCTCCCCTGCCGAATCTCCGTGATGCCAGCAGGAAAATACGCTAGTCCAGAATACATTTGGAACAACGTGGCATTCAGAAGGCAGAACAGACCTGAACAGTGCGTAGTGCAGCATCCAGAGTTTGGGACAGCGATTGTCAACAACCCTGTACCCCGGAACACCACAGCAGCAGGTGAAGGGTTTTCAGGTGCAGCTTCCAGCTTCAATGTCATTGAGGTGGCGCATCCTCCAGCCTCAGAGCATTACTGGTGATCTATATTCTTTTTCAGGAACTCCACCTTCTTTTTTCAAAGGTGGATCAGTGATGCTGTGTGCCTTTTCAGTATGGCACCCAGATATAATGGCGAGATGCGCCATCATGCCCACACCTTCATGGAATAATAATAATAATAGTAATACAGCGCTAAGTTTCCAGGTGCACAGTTAATGAGGTCAGGGCCAGAAGATATGGCGTGGTTTCCCAACGTATTCTGCAGTGGAAAACATTCCCTATCCTTGGCCCCCACCTCGCGACTTAGTCACAGATGGGAGAATTCCTGGTCATTCTGCTGTAACCCTAATGTCCCCCTCACCTTTGACTGGTCTGGCAAAAAGCAATGTCTTCAAACACAATCGGTCAGTATTATTACTCATCACACAGTCACTGTTCATGAGATGTGGCTGGGTGCGAGTGATATCAACAATATCACAGTGGCTTTGTGATTGCCGAATCACTTGACACTGTTTCTCAGGAGTCCTTACATGGGATGAGACGGCCCTACATTGTTTTCACTTTCTACCTGCACCATTTCTTTCCACTGGACTCTTATTTTCTGCAGAGACTCCAGCCTCCCTGAGACCTGAGGACCTTCCTCCTCACTTGAATTCCAGCTCTATTGCTCCCAGCTCATGGCTGATGAGAATAGCCTGGTTTGCCACCCACCATCAGTGGAGATTCGTCCTACATTGTTGTGATTATGTTTCTCCTGTAAGTGCAAAGCTCTGTTCAGTACTCAACCCTCCAGCTCCAACACCGTAACATGGGGCGGGATTCTCTCGCGTGACTCCGCCCCGACGCGGTCCTCTGATTCTCCGGTCACCGGAGAATCAGTGCCATTGGTGCCGGCGCGGTTGCGCGGTGCCGGTCGGGGGCCGCTCTACGCGGCCATCCCCCCCCCGGCATTTCTCCGCCCAGGATGGGCCGTGTGGCCGCCCAAAAAAGCCCGAGTCCCGCCGCTGTCTTTCACATCTGGTCTTACCCAGCGGGACCTCAGCGTCCATCCTGTCGGGGGCGGCCTGGTGAGGGGGGGTCTGATCCCAGGGGGGCCTTCACCATGGCCTGGCCTGCAATCGGGGCCTACCGATCGGCGGGACGTCTTCTCCTGGTGGGGTCCTCTGTTGCTCCGTGCCGGCCCCTGTAGCCCTATGCCATGTTGCGTCAGGGCCGGCGCGGAGAAGGAAGCTACCGCGCATGTGCGCAGTCGCAGTGCACATGTGCGCATTCGTGCTGGTCACAGTGCACATGTGCAGTCTCACAGCGCCCATTTGACACCTGTATTGGCCACTGGAGCAGCGTGGGTCACAAAGTTTTTACGACGGTGTCAACACTCTGCCGTCAGATGGGAGAATCCCACCCATGCTGTTTCTCCCACCTCACTGCTGCCCCCCCCCCCCCCCCCCCCCCCATACCATGTGGATGTTCCCATCACCTTTTCGCACCTGGCTCTTTGATGGATCCAGGACTTCTGATCTTCTTTCCCGGCTAAACAAGTACAGGCAGAGATGTGTTCTGAGACTCTGATTCCGACACCCATGGGTGCAACTCAGTCCGGGCTCCCTTCCACACTTCACTGCACATGACCATGCCAACTCAATATTCACCCTTTATCATTGAACCTTTTATGGCACTGAATCTATGTGCGGTGGGCCAAGTCATGCCCACTGACCTCAGCTGCAATCTCTGCCCAGGCTTTCTTGGTGAGGTGGTATGGCCTCCTCTTGCATTGAGATGTCCCCCCTGGCAGTCAACACATCCACAAGAGCGTGGAGGCAGTCATCCAAAGAAACAACTGCCCACCTGAAGTGCCCTCCTGCCTCAAATATCCACAGAGTTCCCTCTGCCTCCTCAGATATCTCTGAGGTCCCTTCAGGTGGCCATTGAACCGAGCGCCCTCCACGCTCCCTCCTCCGCTGGCTACGCAGACCTATCGGACATGGTTCATGCTGGCCAGCACTTATTTGGTCAGCCAGCGTGATATCATGATCTTTCCAGGATCTCACATGGAACTGGGAAACATGACCGCTTCTGGTCCCGCCAGCCATGCATGCGCATCATGCGTTAAATTCTCGCCATGGGTTGTATAACAATCAATACTGTACTTAACTGCAGCAAAATAAATTTAAGAAAAAAATCTTGTATTTGTGTACTACCTTATCACATCTTCAGTAGCCCGGACTTAATTTGTTTTTTTTTATAACTTTAGACTAACCAATTATTTTTTTCCCCAATTAAGGGGCAATTTAGCATGGCCAAGTCACCTACCCTGCACATCTTTTGGGCTGTGGGGGTGAGACCCACGCAGACATGGGGAGAATATGCAAACTCCACATGGACAGTGACCCGGGCCGGGATCGAACCAGGATCTTCGGTGCGGCAAGGCAGCAGTGCTAACCACTGTGCCGCCGTGTTGCCCCGACTTAATTTTGAAGCTTATTACTCACTGGTTTTCTCAGTTCAAAACTAAGCAATTTTCTGTTGCTTCTAGCCAAGAAATTATCAGCATAAGACACATGTCGAAGCTTTTCATCTCGTATTTATTAAGACATTCACAAGAATACCCAAGTTAAAGAGATCAGCAATTTATACTTTCTGAGAAGAGAGTGCTGATTGATTGGTAAGTGTACTCTGGTAGAGGCATAGCAGTTGAGAATACATTAGTTAACTAATGACTGACAGTTAACTGCCAAGCTTTGTTTAAATTTGAAAAAGGTAGGTTGACTCTGATTGATCACGACATGTCCTGGGGAACGTACCAGAGAATGGCTCTTGCCTATTTTGTTCACTTGAAATAGGTGCTTGATGCAGAAATAAGGCTCATCAAAACGGTAGCATTGTGGTTAGCACAATTGCTTCACAGCTCCAGGGTCCCAGGTTCGATTCCGGCTTGGGTCACTATTTGTGCGGAGTCTGCACATCCTCCCCGTGTGTGCTCCGGTTTCCTCCCACAGTCCTAATATGTGCAGGTTAGGTGGATTGGCCATGATAACTTGCCCTTAGTGTCCAAAATTGCTCTTAGTGTTGGGTGGGGTTAGTGGGTTATGGGAATAGAGTGGAGGTGTTGACCTTGGGTAGGGTGCTCTTTCCAAGAGCCGGTGCAGACTCGATGGGCCAAATGGCCTCCTTCTACACTGTACATTCTATGAAATTCTATGATAATGGCTACCCTGGTTGGGTCATTGCTCACAGTATATCATGAAAATTCATTAAGAAGTCTTACAACTCCAGGTTAAAGTTTACCCTCGTGTTGGAATACTTCTTACTGTGCTCATCCCAGTCCAACGCCGGCATTTCCACATCATGAAAATTCATGAATGGGCTTGCCATTGTCACTTTGAACAACCCTAAGTGTGCCAAAAATTATGTTTATAACCAATTTAAGATTATCAGTCAGGCCACAGTATGGCATACTTATGCCTGCTAGAAGCTACATACATTGATACACAGAGCTCTCGGGTTGGATTCTTCGATTCTGGGGCTATGTCCCCATGCCGGCGTGGGAACGGTGGCGTTTTACGGCAGATAAAATTGTGCACAAGGGCCACCGATTTCCCGTTTTGCTGGGGGCTAGCATGCTGGTAACATGGAGCACCTGGTTCTAGCTGCCGATATGGCCCGGAGAATTGCCGGGTCCGTGGCCGTACATGCGCACAGCGGCGGCCTGCGCTACATGGCTACTTTGGTGGGCTCGCACCCCCCCCCCCCACAGTGCTCCCAGCCCCTAATACAGTCCTCCCCCCCCCCCACCCGTGGATTGGCCCTCCCCCAACTGTGGCGGCACTGGTCTGAGTCCGCAGCTGCCACGCCGAGTTCCTGATGGATGTGACCACACGTGACCGACGCCGTTGGGAACTCAGCCAGCCGGGGGTGGAGCATCGGGGGGGGGGCCTCAGGCAATGTCCTGAGGTGGTTGATATGTGGCACAGAGAGTATGCCGCTTTGGAGGGGGTGGAGCATTGCGAAAGCAGCCAAGCGGGAACTTGGATTCTCCGGCCAATTACCGAACGTGATTTCGGCGTTGATGACCGTAGAATCCAGCCCCTGTTCTTTGCAGACTGAAAGAACATGTACACACATTGTGTCTGTTGCAACAAAACAAAAGAGGCCTCAGTTATTCTCTGGTTCATTCAATGCCTTACTTAGTCTGAGTCAATCGGCGTGCTTTGAATTTAAACAAAGCTTGACAGTTCAGTGTCACTTATCAGTTAACCGGTGAAATCTCCACAGCAATGCTTTTACCAATCAGATTCCACGAACAATCAGCACTCTCTTCTCATGGAGTATACATGTTGTTTGCTTTATATTTGGTATTCTTGCACAGGTCCTGATAAATGCAGGACGCAAAGCTGTCTTTTTTCAACGATACTCAACTTGCAAACAACCAAATTATCACCAATTACTCCAAAGAAGGACAAGTCAGGTTATTCCTCTATTGCACCTATTTTTCTGCATCAACATTTGCTTAGTCTACATTTTCCCTCAGTCACCTACCCCAGAATGTGGAACCCCAAACACTACCATTTTAAGCTAAATAATATTGAAAATTGTGTTGTGCGTTTTTTCCACTTAACCTACCTTACCCATATACCAGCAAAGGGAGTCTGGAAGGAGAATAAAGCAATCCATATTTCAATACCATGTGCAATTTTAATTTGAATGCTTCATACTGAATCTTAATGTTTCTTTCCAAGAATGACACATATGCAGCACACTTTCTCCAAAAAGGCCTTCAACCATTGACAAACAGATCATGATGCTTCCCTCTAAATGTTCTGCAGCTCCTTGGGAATTGACACATTCCCAACTTAGCATCCTCAAAGGTACAAAGATATTTCTTGCACAAGGAGCATATTTAATTTAAGTCATCGTAATAGATATAGGACAGAGGTCAGAGGTGGGTTTTTTACGCAAAGAGTGGTGAGGCCGTGGAATGCCCTACCTGCAACAGTAGTGAACTCGCCAACATTGAGGGCATTTAAAAGTTTATTGGATAAGCATATGGATGATAAGGGCATAGTGTAGGTTAGATGGCCTTTAGTTTTTTTCCATGTCGGTGCAACATTGAGGGCCGAAGGGCCTGTACTGCGCTGTATCGTTCTATGTTCTATGATCGACCAAAAAATGTTGAATTTGCCAATTTCAGGCTGCCACTCTTTTTAATTTAATTTATGGGATGTGGCCATTGTTGGCTAGACTGGCATTTATAGAACCATCCTTAATTGTCCTTGAGAATGTGGTGGTGAGTTGCCTTCTTGAACTGCTGCTGTCCCTGTGCTGTAGGTGCACTAGGCTGTTAGGGAGGGAGTTCTAGATTTTGACCCAGCGACGGTGAAGGAACAGCGATATAGTTCCAATTCAGGATGGTGTGTGACACGAAGGGGAACCTCCAGGTCGCGGTGTTCCCATTTGTCTGCTGCCCTTATCTGTCAAGCTGGTTGTGGTTGGGGGTTTGAAAAGTGCTGTTAAAGGTGCCTTGGTGAGTTCCAGCAGTGCCTCTTGTAAATGGTGCGCAGGGCTGCCGCTGTGTATCGGGAGTGAAGGTTTGTGCCAATCAAGAGAGCTGCTTGGTCCTGTATGATGTCAATCTTTTTTCACTCATCCAGGCAAGTGGGCAATATTCCATCATGCTCCTAATTTATGCCTTGTAGGTGAAGTACAAGTTTTGGGGAGTCAGAAGTTGAATTACTCACCGCAGGATTCCTAGCCTCTGACCTGCTCCTGTAGCCAGAGTATTTATATGGCTCATCCAGTTCAGCTTCTGGTCAATGTTAAACCCCAGACATAGACATAGACATAGAACTTACAGTGCAGAAGGAGGCCATTCGGCCCTTTGGGTCTGCATGGACACACTTAAGCCCTCACCTCCACCCTACCCCCGTAACCCAATAACCCCTCCAAACCTTTTTTTTGGTCAATAAGGGCAATTTATCATGGGCAATCCACCTAACCTGCGCGTCTTTAGACTGTGGGAGAAAACGGGAGTACCCGGAGGAAACCCACACAGACACGGGGAGAACGTGCATACTCTGCATGGACAGTGACCCAGTGGGGAATCGAATCTGGGACCCTGACGCCGTGAAGCCACAGTGCTATCCACTTGTGCTACTGTGCTGCCCTAACTGTTTGTCAGGACCTGTTGTGACCCCTGCCCCCTTACGTGGGGGTTAAAACAGTGGGGATGCCCGGTAATGACATTCAAATTTATGGTAATGGGGTTCCTGACCTTTCGTGGAAGGAACCCCATTACATCATTGACAGGGGGCAGGGTCTATTGCAAAGGGAAATTCTAGACGTAAATGTCATTTTGGACTCTCATTCGATACTCTTCCCTCTCCGGCTTTCCTGCCTGCCGAAAATTGGGGTGGAAAAAACCCCCATTGTCTGAATTTTCCCTCATTCTCTGATGAACCCAGCAGCTTTCAGGCAGGATCACAGGGGAAGACTTCCCCCAGGATGCCTTATCTGAAATGGTGGTGGAAGCATGATCCATTGTAGCTCTCAAAAAGGAACTGGATAAACGTTTGACAATGAAAAGTTAAAAGATATATGGGAGGTGTTGATGATTGACAAGGAAAGGCTGAGCATGGGACTATTGCATAGTTCTTTCAGAGATCGCACAAGTGGAACAGGCCAGCCAACATCTTTCTGTGCTGTAGAATTCTATAATTCTATCAATTGCCCAGTATAGGCCAGAGTTTTAATGGCACTGCTCCTACTCACTCGTAACTTTGCCACAAGTTTGGCTGAAATGCTATTTACCTGCATAATAAGCCGAAGTATCTGCTAACAGCCATCAACCTCTAACTGATCATAGGAAGACAATACAATGAAATGTCATTGCCTTAAAGAGTCACAGGACACAATGCACAGCCACACTTCAGCACCGGACTGGTACATTGTCCGTGAATGGAAAAAATCTTTTATCAGGCAGTAAATTCTCTGGCTTATTATGAGTACTGCAATGGAAGACTGACTGTTATCTGATGATATACAAGCTGCTGGACAGCTGGCACTGAGATGCAAGGCAAAATCCTGGGTTGTTTTCTTGTTTGGTTAAGATTCACTTTTATCACGATACTTAACTTCATGAATATGTTCTTCTTTAATGTACTTATAATATCGCTCCACGTGGTAACCAGTTTCATTCCTCTTCCTACTTTGGACCCTCTGCAGCTCAGCTAGAGTACAGTAAGACACAGAATAAAGTTCAGCAACAGTCCAGCAAGCCCCACTGCACATGTGCGATCTTCCCTTTTCAGATAGCAGCCATCATTTCTGAATGAGATTCCCAATTTTTTTGTGTTTTGTGCTGCGAGCCTATCCTATTAGGAAGTAGATTGAGACTGCCCAAGTGCATTTCACAAAGGACCCTTACAGGCAACAGACAGACAATACTTTCATCCCATCAGTCTGGATTGGATTGAAACCAGACAGTGAAGATGAAAGACCAATGTCTAACCCATTGCATCAGCCAGGCATATCCTCTGGTTTCTAATAATGTCATATACAGCAGGGATAAAGAGAAAGCTGCTTATAAAAGCATAGGTAAAAGGTTAAAAAAAGATCTGTGGCATCGCATCACACGACTTACATTTTTCCTGAGAAAAATACAGGGAAGTATTGCAAACAATACAGACACTAAGGGCTGATCAATCAGTCAAAATGCCTTAACTGCAGCCAAGGTTAACATTTCGTGACTACACATACATGATTTAAATACTGATAAGGGTGAAAATTGTTTGCTATCACTGGGCATTGAATTCCACAAGTTGGCAGCAGTCAAGGCAAAGGTTGATTTACCATAATTATTATGCACCTGTGAAGAAAGTGATTAAGGCTAGAGCCAAAACTGGCTTTGTGAGTATGAACAGATGAACAGGGAGTTCACTTCTGGTAGACAGATATAAGGTTGAATTTGGAAAAGAAATGGGAAGCTGAAGCTCATATATTGTTGCCAATGGAAATAAGCTTAGCTATTGTTGCTAGGCAGACATATTCCAATGTCCTGTGTGAGAAATCTAAGAGCAGCTTAATTGCACACAGAAAATCAATTTAATACAACATTGCAAAGTTCTCCCAGTAGCTCAGTTGGTGCATAGCCCAGTGTAGAACTGAGTCCTACAAACCAGGTGCGGGGCAAGTTTTTTTACACAGAGGGTAGTGGGTGCCTGGAACTCGCTGCCGGAGGAGGTGGTGGAAGCAGGGACAATAGTGACGTTTAAAGGGCATCTTGACAAATACATGAATGGGACGGGAATAGAGGGATACGGATCCCAGAAGTGAAGAAGATTTTAGTTTAGACGGGCAGCATGGTCGGCGCAGGCTTGGAGGGCCGAAGGGCCTGTTCCTGTGCTGCTCTTTGTTCTCACATTTGGTCGCTGTGTGTGTGTCATGTGTGGGGCTGAGGTGTTGATACCTCGCTGATCAAATATCCCAGTGAGTTTTACTGTCTAAACTGATGGGTACTTAGGCAAATGTAACCAAGACCATGGAAGTACATGTCAGCATGAATCAATAACTTTCAGAGAGGAGAAAATGGCTCCATTTAATAAGATTGAATTTATGATTAATCTTTGGAATGTCAATTTTCCATTTTCTTTTCTTTGTTTTCCTGAAAGGAATTAATTTTCTTTTTGGCACCAGTGTATACATATGTTCTCAGCTGTCCAGTTTCCAATTATGCATTATACATGATCTGGAATTGAGATTCACCAGGTTAGATTATCAGCTTGGCTGAGTTAGAAGCAAATTTCTATTTGACTCAGGAAATTGTAGATTCAAGCTGCATCTCAGAACTTGAGCACATAATCTAAACTGATACTCTTGTACAATACTGAGGGAGACCGTGGTGCCGTTCTTCAAATGAGACATCAAACCAAGTCTCTTCCTGTCTTTGGAGTTCTCTATCCCAAGAGCTGTGATGCTCAATCATTGAATATTCTCAAAAGTGAAATCAATAGATCAGCCTAGCCTGCTGCCAAGCCAATTGGCCTAGATTTCATGCTATCTACGTTATAAAACTGTTGACATGGGTGGTAGTGGATGGGCAGATTTTTAAAGCATACTTAAAAGGCAGGAAAGAAGATGGGGTACGTCATTTGGGGGGTGCCCTGTGCGTTTTGGGGATACCCCACATGATGTTACCCCTCCCAGCCCATTTGTTCCACTCCGCCTGGTTTCCAAAACCCATAACCCCATTCCCCTTGCCATCCTCCCTTGGCTCCCCGCTCCCTTTCCATCCAATGCCCAAGATTTGTCTCACTCCGGGATCCATGCCTTCTTCATCCCTGGGACTACTTGCAGTCTCAACAGTACCATTACTGAGCCTTAGTTTTGATGGAACTGCCAGAACTGCCAGCCAACATGATTGGCTGTCAGCTCTCAAGGACAGGACCTGCCCCGCCTTGTGAGCAGAAGTCCTTTCTCACCTCATTCATGCAGCAAGCAGTGTGTTAATGTTGTGGGGTGACCTTGTTGGTTGGACTGGCACCGACTTTCCTTCTGGAGTAGTGAGCAATAAAATTCAACAGTGACAGAAAATAGACAGTGGTGGGGAACAGTTGTGTTTTAAACCAGAGGAAGGTACACAGATAGGGTCGCTTCGAGGTGAGTGCTGGGACCTCTGCTTTTGCTGATATATTTTAATGGCCTAGACTGGTCATACAGGGGACAATTTCAAAATTTGCAGATAACACAAAACTTGCAAGTATTGTGAACTATGGTGAGGATAATGATAAACTGATATAGACAGGCAGGTGGAATGGGCAGACAACTAGTAGATGAAATTTAATGCGGAGAAATGTGAAATGATGCATTTTGGAAGGAATTACATGAGAGTCAATATAAGATATATGATATAATTCTTAAGGTGCAGGAGCAAAGAGACCTGTGAGTATATGGGCACAGATCATTGACGGTGATAGGGCACGTTCAGAACATGGTTAATAAAGCATAGGAAAAGGCTTCAAAAATAGGGAGATAAGAGCACAAAAGCAAGGAGATTCTGCTAAATCTGCATTAAACATTGGTTTGGCCTCAACTGGGGAATTGCACCCTGTTCTGGGTACCACACTTTAGGAAGGATGTGAAGGAACTAGAGCAGGTACAGAAAAGATTCACAACATTGGTTCCAGGCTGTGGATTTGAGTTATGTATAGATTGGAAAAGTTGGGCCTGTTCTCATTAGACAAGTGTAGATTAAGGGGCGATTTGACACAGGTGGTCAAAGTGACGAGGGGTCAGGGCAGAGTAAGGAGGGAGAACCTGTTTCCATTGGTGGAAATAAAATTCAACAGTGACAGAAAATAGACAGTGGTGGTGAACAGTTGTGTTTTAAACCAGAGGAAGTTACACAGATAGGGTCGCTTCGGGGTGAGTGCTGGGACCTCTGCTTTTGCTGATATATTTTAATGGCCTAGACTGGTCATACAGGGGACAATTTCAAAATGACAATTGACAAAATATATCACCAAAAACCAGAGGGCGTAAATTTGAAGTGACTGTAGGAAGCAACAGTAACTGAGGAAAGGTTTTTTGATGCAGAAAGTATTAGGATCTGGAATGCACTGCCTAAGAATGTGGTAGAGGCAAGGTCAATCATGTTTTCCAAAAGAGAATTGGACAATTATCTAAAGGGATAAAATTTGCTGGGCTATGAAAACTTTGTGGGGAATGGGACTCGTGAAGTTTCTGTTAGAGAGCCAACAGGAAAATGATGGGCCAAATAGCCTCCTTTTGTGCTGTAATCATTCCATGGGGGCTGGTTTAGCTCAATGGCTAGCCAGCTGGTTTGTGATGTAGAGTAATGTCAGTAGTGTAGGTTCAATTCCCATATCAGCTGAGGTTATTCATGAAGGCCCTGCCTTCTCAACCTTGTCCCTCACCCCAGGCGTGGTTATCAGTTTAAATACCCACCAGTCAGCTGTCCCCTCAAAGGGGAAAGCAGCCTATGGTCATCTGGGACTATGGCGACTTTACATTTAATCATTCTATTATTATCTTTTTGCACCTCTTCAGTCAAAAGGCAAATTATAGTGCATGTAGAGAGCTGTGCATGCTCCCTCAGTTCATTCCCAATATTGGAATCCCAATAAACCTGTGTTGTCTTTTAGGAGGAGGGCCTGCACAAATTGGGGATGATCACAGCAATGTATTCTTCCAGCTCATTTTTCGGGCATGACCACCCTGTTTCCGCCAGGTTGGTGGACTCAAAATCTGGCTCTGGATCCGATCCTGGTCCCATCCAATGCAGGAAAAGAAATGAGTCCAGCTGTCAATAAAGTGAGAGTCAGAGAACATCATCAGAGAAATGTGAACTGCAGATCTCAAGAAAATATTGTGCAGTCTTCATGTCATACCAAGCAGGTGTCCCAGTAGAGTTGGTTGGTTCTATTTAGTGTCCCAGTAGAGTTGGTTGGTTCTATATTAGCTTCCAGGCTCGCCCTGTGAGGACCCATTAAAATGAATGGAACTATTTCCAGTTAACTCTGTATCATTAGAGATAACATGGGAGTAGCCCAAATTACAGTCCTCAGATAGGTTTAAAAATTTGACTTTTAAAAAATATCAGCAGGTTTTTTTTTTGTCCTGAGTTGGCAGCTACGCCATTATTCCTTGGTAGTCTGAAGTCGATAGCATGATTGTATTGTTAGGACCTCTGCTCAGATACTTCCTATGAAGTGCGGCCTGATTTGTAACTTTGCCAGCCTTGGTCGTGCCAGCATGAAACCCACTGGGAGCTAAAACTTGACAATAGGACAGTCAGAGTTTAATTGCCATTTTATGAGAAGTTGCCAGGTGCTTATAATTTCTGAACTCCAAATGGGAAAAAAAACGTTCACCCTTTCTCAGGCATATCTGACTTTTGATTTGTGACATATACACTGAATGGAATTTCCAATTCTAGTAGGGCAGTAATGCGGTTGGGAGCAGCTAGGTCATTCATTATGCAATCCACCCAAATTTCTTTTGTACTAAATTCAATGGAATGGAAAATGGAGCAGGTTATATCATAGGCGGTTGATGACCGAGCATCTGTTTTATGCCTCTGTGAAAGTTCAAAGTCCTGCCCAAAGTGACATGCTTTGACCATTTATATGACGACATGTAAATTTGTCAGAGGATTTACATGAACCAATTTGTGCTGTATTGTTCTTTGTTCTTTTAGGAAGCGCTGAGGGTTTTGGCCAAGGGTGGTATCATGACCGGTACCGCCTTGTCCGAAGGGCCTGTTCCTGTGTTATATTGTTCTTTGTTCAAAGTCACTCTCCCTCTATTTTCTTTTCTCTTAACCAATACACCATCCATTCTGACTAACTCAAGTCTTATTTCAGAAATTCTTGAGCCACTTGATACCGAAGAAGAACTGAGGTGGTTTGCCATTTTGTGGCTCATTTTATTTAATCTTCAGTGTATTTTCCTCTTCGTTGGCAGCAATCAGAGCTAAAGTATCTGACCTATCCTTTATAATGGGGGCTGAGGACCACCTGTACCTATCAAACACAAGTTGATCAGTCCAGTATGTTCAGAGCTGTCATTCCACTCAGCAGGGCAGTCTGGATTGGCACAGGAGACCAACTGTTCTGACTGTGAGGCAAGAATAACATCACTCAGACGATGGTTGCACCAGCTGGATATGAGCAGTTTGCTAAATATCAGTCCAGTGGTTAGAGACTACATTCCAGTTTCCACTCACCAAAGCTGTTTGGAGTGGGGTTCAATCCCCACATTTTGGAAACATAGAGGGCGCGATTCTCCGCTGCCCACGACGGGTCGGTGAATAGCGGGAGGGCGTCCCCGACATTTTTCCCGCCCTCCCGCTATTCTCCCCCCCCCCCCGCCCCCCAGTGCCGCCCCGCGACACGAATCGCTGCTCGCCGTTTTTTACGGCGAACAGCGATTCTCCCCAGGCCGATGGGCCGAGTTCCCAGGCCTTTACGGCCGTTTTTACGGCAGCAAACACACCTGCTTGCTGCCGTCGTAAAAACGGCCGCAACATGCCCGTTCAGGGCACCCAGGGCCCCGATTGGCACGGCAGTACCACGGCCGTGCCAAGGGGGGCATGGGCCCGCGATCGGTAACGGACGCACTCTTTCTCCCTCCGCCGCCCCGCAGGATCAGTCCACGGGGCAGCCGAGGGAGATGACGGCCCCGCACATGCGCGGGTTGGAGCCGTCCAATCCGCGTATGCGCGGCTGACATCATCGTGCGCGTCAGCCGGCGTGACGCTTGACGCGCGGACTTAGAGACGGTCGCTAAGGCCGCGATGCCGTGGTTCATGGGTCCCGCTGCTAGCCCCGCCCGGGGGGGAGAATCGGGTCCCGGGAGGGGCGCGGAGGCTGCCGTGAAACACGGCCAGTTTCACGGCAGCCTTTACGACTCGCCGCATTTACGGAGAATCGCGCCCAGAATTCCTACCATGCAGAAGGAGGCCATTCAGCCCATCGAGTCTGCCCTCTGAAAGAGCTTCTCACCTAGGCCCACTCTCTAGCCCTATCCCTGTAATGTAACCTATACAACCCTGGACACCTTTGGACTGTGGGTGAAAACCGGAGCACCCGTAGGAAACCCACGGAGACATGGGGAGAAAGTGCAAACTCCACAAACACAGTCACCCAAGGCCAGAACCCGTGCCCCGGTGCTGTGAGGCAGCAGTGCTAACCACTGTGCCAGCCCAAACCTCTTCTGACAAAAAGGTAGAAATTTTGTTATCACTAAACCAGAGCCGTCATTCACTTCATTTTCCAATAATGGTACAATAAGGGGCTGGTTTAGCACACTGAGCTAAATCGCTGGCTTTTAAAGCAGACCAAGGCAGGCCAGCAGCACGGTTCAATTCCCGTACCAGCCTCCCTGAACAGGCACCGGAATGTGGCGACTAGGGGCTTTTCACAGTAACTTCATTGAAGCCTTCTTGTGACAATAAGTGATTTTCATTTCATTTCAATAAGATAAATATAAATATTGCTCAAAGGGGTTTTCACCCTCCATTGACAATACGGGTACAGTTGCTGTCGACATTACGCTAATAACGGTTGTCAAAACAAGGAAACCAAAAACTGAACTTCAGAAACATTGCATTTTGAAAATAGCAGTTACTGTGAGCAAGTTCAAGACAGCATTATAATCTTAAAGTTCAAATAGCCTTGCTGTCATGGTTTATGATGTCACCTGAGCTCCTCAGTTGAATTTACTGGCCTTTAACCAATAAATTATTCTCCATCTAATTTCCAATGAAATGGGTCTTCTTTCTTCCGTACACTATCACCAAGCATTTTAAATGTTATTTAACCAATTTAATCCGTTTGTTGCAGAAAAACCTCTGTGGCAAGTTGATTTCAAATCCTCCTCACAAGCTGAAATAGGACAGCATTGAAAATTATTTTAAGAGTTTGCATTATACCTTCACAGCAAGATCAAATGAAACACTTTTAGGTACACAGGTGGCTGAGGGAAGTCGTCCTATGAATAACTTAACATGTAAGATCAAGAATATCCCAGGTCTAATCCACGGTTGCTGATTGCAGTGAAGGAGTACTCGACCTGCCCCAGGGTTAGGCTGGCAAAAACCAACCAGAATCCCACACCCGACTGCTTTCCGTTGACTTCTTCTGGAAATGTACCTGCACAAAGTTCAGATTGGAGCAGTTTGTGATCTTCCTGTGGTCAGATAGTCTGCTGACATTTACTGCCAATCTGGATCACACAGATGAATAATGGGTCACTTGCTCGAGGGTACTTGATGCCCATTGAATCATATAGCGGCAAAAAGTCAAATGTCTTCTGGTAGGAAGAGCATGGAGAAAATTGAGAAAAACAATGATTCAAAAACCAAACAGTTCTGAGAGGGCAGAATTCTCCTCAAAAATTGTAAAGTGTGGCCTCCGGCCGGAAATGAGGTGCAATCCCCATCAGGTGGATCGACGTGATCCAGACCCACACTTATAAATTATTTTGGAGCCAGGGGTAATCCATGCAGTGGGAGTCAAAGAAGTAGGAAAGGCCAGATAATTTTAAAGGGTGCCATTTTAAAGGGTGTCCCGATCTCAGAATAACACTGCAGCCCACCCGTCAGTCACTGACAAAGCCTCCGTCCAATCGCTAACAAGACCCCCCCCCCCCCCACCATCAATCATTGGCAAAGCCCCCTCATAATCACAGACAAGCCCCCTCACAATTGCTGGCAAGTGCCCCCCCAATCACTTGCAAGACCCGCCCAATAGCTGGCAAGGCCCTTGCCAATCGCTAGGGATTGGAGAATGAAATTTTATGCGAAAAAAAAGCTTCAAATGTTTCCAATACATCAAACGGAAAACCTTTACGTCATCGAACAGATCTTTGACCTTAACATGTTGGGAGAGACTTCAAAAGGTTTTCAAGGCGACAGAGGAATACAATTCCCCTCATCGGACAGATTATTGAAATTGACATGCTGGGAGAGATTTTCAAGGTTACATAGGGAGGGCGCAGCACAACCCCCATCCTGGGAAAGACCCCCAACCTGAGCTCCGACAGCCCAGATAAAGTCCTCCCCTTCAACCCTTCACCACCCCTGAAAGATACCCCTCAGCACCCTGGAGGTAAGTGTAGAGGGGGTACTCACCCGCTTGCTCCTCCTTGTGTCCCTCGCACCTGGTCCCCATTGTTAGGGACCAGTAGTGATTCATGCCTGGGTGGCTTCTTGCTTGGGTGGGAGGTGGGGAGCGGTGGTGGATGCAGGGAGGCTGCTGCATTCTGCATTAAACTTTAATCTAGCTAACGAGATTTGAATTAATGCAAATGAATTGTTATCAGGTTCTGTCCTTTCTGGCCAGGATCCTGATCACACGAGCTAGAGCAGGCCAGGAAAATGGGAACTGATTTGCGGCCGATGCAAATCTTGCATCGCAGCTCTCCTGCAATTCTCCTGACATAGTGGCATTTGTGGGTGCAGCGTGGCAGGAGAATAATCCCAAACTGTCAAAGCTCTGATTATTGCTCTGGATGTTTGAGATTCCATCTCTGTCACTTTCTTTGGGATTTGTATCTCTGGAATCAGCAAATTAGAGTTGCCAGTTACTGGTAAATCTCCAATTAATGTAAGACATTGTAAATCAACCCAGTCAGGAGAAAATAATGTTACAGTTTCACAGGAAATTATAGCAGGAATATTGGGAAGCAGATGGAGTTTCCCGGGAACTGCTGGTTCATTTGTCTTTCCTTTCTTCTTCAACTGATGCTTTGATATAAACGTGTTGCCATTATAAGGAGAGTGCTCGCATTTTAAAGAGGTGAGCAGCCAGTTGTTTGGTCATTGAGCCTTTGAACAGTCACAGGATGAAAAGAGAAAGTGTGAGAACTATGAACAAGGTATACAGCAACACCAAGAGCCAAGTGAACGTATCGTGGTACAGTTCCAATCGGGAAAAAATCAGTAGGGTTTGAACTGCCCTCTGCCCAAGGAGTTTACAAGTCAACTTCCTCTTTCTTTATTCTTCCACGTGATGAGGACAGTGGTGGCTAGGCCAGTATTTATTACCTACTCCTTATTGCCCTTGAGGCGGTCAGTCGCCTTCTTGAACCATTGCAATCCATGTGGTGTATATGCACCCATAATGCACTTAGGAAAGGAATTCCAGGATTTTAACCCAGTGATAGTAAAGGTATGGCGATATTGTCAAAGTCAGAATGGTGTGTGACTTAGAGGCGAACTTGCAGGTGGTGGTGTCCCCATGCATCCACTGCCCTTGTCCTTCAAGTTGCAGAGGTTGCAGGGTTGGAAGGTGCTGTTGATGGATGCTTAGTGAGTTACTGCAGTGAATCGGTAGATGATGCACACTGCTGTCACTGTGTGTGTGGTGGCCAGAGTGGATGTTGAAGGTGGAGAATGGGGTGCTAATCAAGTGGGCTGCTGAATAGGGGGGGTGGGTGGAGGGGAATTCAGCAATGGTAATGCCATTGAATATCATGGGGAGATGGTTAGATTTTCTTCTGCTGTAGATGGTAATTTCCTGGCACATGTGTGGTCTGAATGTTACTTGGCATTTATCAGCCCAAGCCTGAATGCTGACCAGTTCTTTCTGCAAATGGACACAGACTGCTTCCAAATCTGAGCAGTCGTGAATAATGCTGAACACTGTGCAATCATCAGTGAATCATCCTGACCTTTCGATGGGGGGGGGAAGATCATTGATGAAGCAGCTGAAGATGGTTAGGCCTAGGACACTACCCCAAGAAATTCCTGCAGCAATATACCCAGACTGAACTGATTGACCTCTAACCATCATAACCATCTCCCTTTGTGCTAAATATGACTCCAACCAGCGGAGAGTTTTCCCTCTGATTCCCATTGACTCCAGTTGTGCTAGGTCTCCTTCGTGCAACATTCAGTGAAATGCTGCCTTGATATTAAGGTAAGTCATTGTCACCTCACCTACCAAGGCTGTAGTAAAGTCAGGAGCTGACTGGCTGTGGCAAACCCAATGAGGGTTTGTGAGCCTTAGTGAACAGATTATTACTGAGCAAGTGCCACTTGATAGCACTGTGAAAGACTCTTCCATCATTTTGCTGATGATGGAGAGTAGAATAATGGGGTGGAAATTTGCTGGGTTGAATTTGTCCTGCTTTTTGTGAAAAGAACATACTTGGGCAATTTTCCACCTTGCCAGGTAGATGCCAGTGTTGTAGCTGTACTGAAACAGCTTGGCTAGGAGAGTGGTTAGCTCTGGAACATTAGCCTTCAGTGCAATTGTAGGAATATTGACAAGGCCCATAGCCTTTGTGGTATCCAGTGCTTTCAGCTGTTTCTTGAAATAAAATGGAGTGAATCAAATTAGCTGAAGACTGGCATCTGTGACAGTGGGTACCTCAGGAGAGGCCAAGATACTTGGCACTTCTGGCTGAAGATGGTTGCAAATGCTCCAGCTTTGTCATTGGCAGTGATGTGCTGGGATGCACCATCATGAGGATGAGAATATTATAATAATAATCTTTATTGTCACAAGGAGGCTTTGCAAAGAAGTTACTGTGAAAAGCCCCTTGGAGCCTCTTCCTCTAGTGAGTTGTATAATTGTCCACCACCATTCATGACTGGATGTGGCAAGACTGCCAAGTGTTGCCTTGATCCATTGGTTGTGGGATTGCTGCTGAGTTATTCAGACAGCACTGGAAAAGTTCCTTACTCTATATGATTGGGAACATTTTGAGATTCCCAGTCATTGTTCCCAGTTATTTAGAGTATGTTTGCGATGGCAATACAAATCATTTATGCTTCATGGTCCTCAGGTATATGTGAATATTTCACTTTTAACTGCTTATCACGTTGATTAACTGAGATATCGAATGTAATGTCTGTGCCTTCCTATGTGCATTCTCTTATAATAACTTCCATATAATCCATCACACATTCTGTGCTCCTGTAATTCTGACATGTTGAGTGTTCGCAATTCTAATTGCTTCACCATTTTTGACCATTCATTCAATTGGACCATAAGCTCTGCAATTCCCTCCTTGTGCCTCTCTGCATCTCTACCTCAGTTTCCTCCTTTAAAACGCCCCTTAAAACCTACTCTTTGACCAAACTTTTGGTCATGTGACCTCACATCTCCTTATTTGGTTCAGTCATATTTTACACGAGCATCTTGTGACATTTTTATTATGTTAAAGGCACAACATTAATATAAGTAGTTATTGTTATTGTATGGATCGAATTTCATTATGTGTATTTTTATACCCTTGTTTTCAGAATAGCCATCCTATCCATCAGTTTTAGCGCTGTTTTGGGATAAGATGTGATAGACTTTTATGACTGTCGTGCTGTAATTTTCAATGGAGAAAAGGGTTTGAAAAAAGTGGGAATTGCACCCGGATTTGACATGGCTCCAAGCCTGAGAAGTTTCCAGACTCGACAAATAAAAATAAGCCATTTACAAAATCTTTACCAGACCCACCAGTGACAAAACTCAATTTTCAAATATCTTCAAGGAATCCAACTTTTAATTAGATTGGTGCTTTAGGCAGCCCTGTAGAGCAGAGTGTCTCTGTTCTTATCTCGAATATTTTTGGGTTGCAATGAGACCACATTGATGTTTGTCCTTTTAAAGTTACACCAGTATCGGACATGATGACCTGGGACAAACAAACATCACCAGGTTTACCCATGCATTTGTGTGATTTAAACAAAATGCAAACTTCAATAGGAATAGAAGTGCTTAAAGAGCTGAAGAAGAGTCAAACAGATTCAAAGCGTTAACTCTGGTTCTCTCTCCACAGATGCTTGCAGATGTGCTGAGTTTTGCCAGCATTTTCTGATCCTATTGCTTAAAGACCAAGTGGTGAATTCTCCGTCGGCGGGATTCTCCGTTCTGCCGGCAGCGCACCGCCGCCCGCGGGTTTCCCGACGGTGTGAGGTGGCCACAATGGGAAATCCCATCGGCAGGCTGTGGGAACAGAGGATCCCACTGCTGTTGCGCCACCAAGGAACACATGTCTGGGGAACCAGAGAATCTAGCCCCTGATTGGGAAATATTAAGAAATTAGCAGTCAGGATAAATACCTTCAAGGGTACAATACAGGTTATACAAGATAAATACATATAAATGACTGGCCTGAACAAATGAGAGCCCAAATTGATTCTCAGGCAATGACTTAAAAAAAAAGCAAACTTCAAAAAGCTGATAGGTACAAAGGCAAGGGCAGCCATTTTAAAAATAATGTGAACAAAGTGTATTCGAAAGGCAGAGTTAATGAGCATGATTGCAAAATATAATAGTAAAACATTTGTTCAGCAGTACAGGGTTATCAAAAATGAATTGATATTCCTCAAGGATGCAAGCACGAGATTGAGATTGAAGATGAACTAAAAATAATTCCAAGAAATATTCACTGGTAGCATGTCTCCCATCATCAGGGGGTCTATTATTAAACTTAATGATTTTATCATTGAAATGAATGTCTCAGTCAGCCTGACAAGACCAAAATGAATAAATCCCCAAGGAAACCTGATGATGTTTAGTGAGATTGAACACACAAATCTGCAGTGCTTGTGGTCATCAAGAAGAAGACTTTGAAAACAGTATTGAAAACAAGGCAACATGATATCCGCGTTCAAAAAGGGTAATCGGGTAATTAGGGTAATAACAATAACGGGAAAAATAATCAATCACCAGAATCAATCACTAGAGAAATAACCATTTGAAAAAAACCTCATAAATTATACTTAAAATGGTCTCTACAGGTTGAAGCTATTCCTAAATATCCTCCTTAAACTCTTTGAGAAGATGACATTGAAAGGTAACTTTTGAAAACTTTTGATATGATTTCACATGAAAGATCTCACACAAGTTTAAGGTAATTGGTATCCTAATTAAAATGTAAATGTGGGTAATGAGCTTCCTGAGCATTAATACAGTGGTTAAGAATTTGATGAGTGTCCATTCAGAATGGAAGGCCCCATAATTTAGTGTTGGACACACTGTTCCTAACTAATGTCAGGGATCTGGATTGAAAAACAAAATGCAGTTTGGTAAAGTTTGCAGATGATAATCCAGCATGAATAATTATGTCCGGTGTCTCAATAATGGATCTATAGACGGTCAGAAAAATAAATCTGAAATAGGTAGAACAAATACAGATGTTCAATTTGGGAAAAAGCAAGGTATTATACAATGGAAAAAATAATAATAATAAGTACATTCACTTGGGGATAGGTTGAGGAGATTTGGGAGTGTGGATTTGAAGGTTGGCACAAATGCTGTCAAGGTGGAGCAGAAAATAGTGAAATATTTACTGATGGGAAGACCATTTGGCACATCTTAGTTCATCCAGAAAGATCCAAACATCTATCAATTATAACATTCACATGCTTCCTAAGGAAATTTTTGTCCCCAGAAGTTAATTTGATGCTACTACAAATATTTTAATACAATCTTTGGGGGTCGGTTAGCTCAGTTTTGTGATGTGGAGTGACATATCAACAGCGTGGGTTCAATTCCCACTCCGGCTGAGCTTATTCATGAAGGGCCTGCCTTCTCAACCTTGTCCCTTGCCTGAGGTGTGGTGACACTCAGGTTAAATCACCACCAGTCAGCTCTTTCTCAAAGGGGAGAGCAGCCTCTGGGACTCGAGTGACATTTGCTTATAAGCGGGCTACAAGGACAATGAAAAGTTATGTCTCGGATGGCACAATACCTAGTCTTTAATTCGCAATGATCAACAGAGCTCTTCAATTAATTTCTGAGATTCGCTAATGCTTAATGCACATCAGACTATGAATCAACATTAACCTGATAAATACAGGCAAAAAGCATTCATGTCAAAAATCAAGATTTTCTCCTGTTGTTAATTTTCATTTGTTATGACTTTTATTATGTTTCATTCAAGCTTCGCTGTTCATTTTATTTTTCAGAGATACACATGCAAAAAGTACTTTAGGAAAACGTCCACACAGCAGGGACGCAATCTTCCGAAAAGAGAACAAAGTCCCTGAGCGAGCGCATTTAGCCATGTGTTTCCCGGCACTCGCAGCACCGAGAAAAACATGGCTATTCAACGCGACTTGCATCGAATAAGGGACCTGAACGGGGAACGTGCGGCCGAGACCGCACATAGCCCGTTATTTATAATGGGAAGCTCTGCTCGCCGAAACTCCCCACTGTAGAGAGAGATCGTGATGCCATTTAAAAATGTAGTCCCGATCTCCGAGGCCCTGAAAAAAAAAAAAATCCTTGACATCCCCCCCCCCCCCCCCCCCCCCACTCCCCCAACACCCATGCCGGGCAGCCCCAGGCCAATCACACATGAGCAAAATACTACCAGCTTGGCACCTTGGCAGTGTCAACCTGGCACCGCCCCGCCACCTGAGCAGTACCAGGCTGACACCAGATGGCACTGCCAGGGTGCCAGGCTAGCACTGCCAGGGTGCCCAGGTGACACCAGCAGTGTCAGGGCACCACCCTTCCAAATGGGCATGCAGAAGGGGGGGCCTCCGATCCCCTTGGAGACCTCCTTGAGTGCCGTTCCGTGTGGACCCCATTTGTGGGGACCTGTACCAAACGGCGCTCGCTCAAGGCCCCATGGCAAAGGGATTGAATCCCAAAACCTCAGGTACCTTGGGAATCTGCACATGAGAGTAAGGATTACTGCCTCGCTCTAATATGCAGATTTACCAAAAGTGATCCCGTACATTGTGGGCGGGATTCCCCTTGCAACGTATTGCGAGATTACGTTGAATCTTGCAAGGCGTGCGAGCCAGGTAGATACCGGGAGCATGGTCTCCTGGCTTTCACCGGCTACGCTGCACCGCGGCGAGCTGCTTTTCTAGCGCAGCGTGGCTGGAAGATCACGCCCTAGTTATAAGTTCTGTGTTTTTCCAGACATGTCAACCAATGCAGAGAATGTTTTGTTTACAATAAATATTCCACAGTGCCTTCATGGACAAAGGTTTGAGCTATACCAACCAGAACCAGAAGATATGCATCAGAGGCTTGCATCACTTCTGGAGAGAAGGAATAAGAATGGGAATAAGAAACAAATCAGCCATGATTGAATGGCGGAGGAGAATCGATGGGCCGAATGGTCTAATTCTGCACCGATGGTCTTTTAGTTTGTTTTGCAGTTTGTGCTAAATTAGATATTCTCAGTCATGACAACAATTGGATTGGCTTCAATGTCTCTGGGCGAACGTATGTAGGGGAAGGTATCAGCCAATGTTATTTTTCCATTTCGCTGTTGGATCATATCTGTGTACTGATATTGGATGAAGGCAGGGTCACGTTAAACAATGATGACCGGAAAAGCCCAGTGTCTAGTCTCATATATGAAAAATAACTAATTATGTAATGCACCAAAAGACTAGAACTCTTCATGTGTGGCGGAGCCGGTGATAATGTCACTGGACTACCAATCCAGAGGCTCTGATGAATGGCTCGAGAGATGTGGGTTCAAATCCCACCATAGCAGCTCGTGTAATTTGAATTAAATTAATAAAATCAATACGTTTCTGTAACTATGAAACTATCATTGATTATCATTAAAAAAGCACCCATTTGGTTCACAAATGTCCTTTAGGGATGAAAATCTGCCTTCCTTACCTGGTCTGGCCGACATGTGACTCCAGACCCACAGCAATGTGTTTGACTCTTGACTACTCTAAAAGGGCAACTCGGGATGGCAACGAATGCTGGCCTTGCCAGCAATGCCCATATCCCATGAACCAATGTGAAAAACCTCCCACGGTGATACAAATACAGCATCTTCAAAGGCCATCAGCAAAGCTTCTAGAAGTTAGTCAATCCTGGGCAAGTATTTTAGCTAAATATTTTTTAAAATGAAAACAAGTTGAAATATATTAAAAATGAGGAGAAAAAAAAAGAGATTTTGTCTTAATGACTATTTAATGAGGCTTTTCCTCACTGCATTACTGGAACTGACTGCTTCAAATGCAGCTCTAATAAATGACGCAAATGAACCCTAGGAAGGTTGCCATAAGGGACACACAGCACATCTTCCAAAACAGGCTCCAAACTTCTTGAGAAAAATGAGAACACCTGTGAACTTAACTTTTTCGAGACTAGAACAAGAGGTTTGTATTGTGGCCATTGTACATTGTAAAATGTACCCTAGCCTCCAATCTCCCAAACACAGCAGAGTTAGATTTCAATCAATTTTAATTGCTTTATTTATGTTAACATTTGCCTGTATTTCGTAGTATTTACCCAATCTTAATTCTTTAACATTTGCTTGGTTAATATTTCTGTCTTCTTCAATTTGTAACAAATTGTATAATGATCTCAGCCAGTGACTGTGATATTGTAAAGAGGCTGAAGGTCATGCCTGATTTTGTTGTCTTGTTCGGGAAGAGAGTGTGTCATGATATCAATGCCCGTCTCATAGTGTATCGCATTTTGCGGTGAAGAAAAATGACAGGCAAAGAGAAGTGATGCAAGCCTCTGGTAAATGTACTAATTAGGTCCCACATTAAACTTCACATTCTTCAGGTCAGGTTGATTCCTATACTCACCTCAGCTACAAAGACAAGACAAATTCAGTTTAAAAAAAAGATGACACTAACCTGCTGTAGTGGGATTCATAAGTTTAGCTTTGTGTAGCAAATAGCAATGATGTCACTTTCTTCCCCTGCCATTAGTTGCTGCTGCTGTGGAGGGTGCCATTTCTACACAGGAACATTATTTTCTCAAACATCCATCTCCTATTATTGGCGTCAGAGGATTGGTGTGTTGCTTGGTTCCGAAAGGGAGAAAGCGATCAGCTAGGTAGCGATTGGCCAGTCCTGTGAACATCACTGCAGGATAAACTAACGTGGATGTCATTATACAAGTTAAAGTAATATTCAATCGAAAGGCTTGTTAATTAAGGACATGATTGGAAAAGGAAAATTGTGTCTAATAAACCAATTTCTTTGAGGAAATCACAGAGTTGATGGATTAACAGACAGAAAGACTTTCCAAAGGCACTTGAGAAGATCTTAGATCAGAAACTTGTTAAAGTAAATGCATTTGTGCGCAAGGAATTACTTCTTCCTTTGAGAATGGAGTGTACTTCATCCCTAGCCTGGATCTAACAGCAGTCGATAGCCAAGAGAAAGAAGGCTTATTTAATCTTGCCTGAGCCAGAAGTATTGCCACACCTGCCCCACAAGGCAAATAAAATTAAGTTTGAAAAAACTTCCTTCCCTCTTTGGGCCTCTTCTGACTTTGTTTATCGTTTAATGGGATTTCCCCATCTCAGGCAAGGCCAGCATTTAATGCCCATCCCTCATTGCCCTTGAGAAGGTTGTGGTTAGCTGACTTCTTGGACCACTACAGTGCTCTTAGGAAGGGAGTTGTGGATTTCCTCCCAGCGACAGTGAAGGAACAGCAATATGCCTGGAAGAGTGCAGTTCCAGCAACACACAAGAAGCTGGACACCATCCAGGGCAAAGCAACCTCTCTCCGATGGATAGTGGCAGCAATGTGAGACATTTACAAAATGCACTGCAGCAAATGACCAAGGGTCTTTCAACAGCATCTTCCAAACCTGCAACCTCTACCGACTCGAAGAACAAGGATAGCAGATGCACGGAAACACCATCATATTGAACTTCCCCTCCCAGCCACACACCATCCTGACTTGGAAAATAATCATTGTTCCTTTGTGGTTACTGTGTCAAAATCTTGAAACTCCCTCCCTAATGGCACTGTGGTTGTACCTGCCACATGGCCTGCAGCGGTTCAAGAAGGTGGCACACCGCTACTTCTCAAGGGCAATTAGGAATAGAAAATAAATAGTGTGGCCATCAAAAATTTTTTCAATTGTAGTTCCAAGTCAAGATGGCATGTGACTTGGAGGGATATTGCTGGTGGTGGCGTTGCCATACACCTGCTGTCCGTGTCATTCTAGGTGAGAGGGGTAGGGTGGATTTGAAATCGCGTTTGGCACGGGGGCGGAGAATCGACTTTCCCGACAGAATTGGGCCCGGTGTCGCTTCGACGATTCTCTGGGCCCCAAATAACAGCGCATCCGCGAATTACGCCGCGCGGCTGGGGGGCTATTACCAGAGGCTGGCCCAGCGATAATCCACTCCCAATCGGCCGAGTTCCCGATGGCGTGAAACTAACGTGGTCTGACCGGTCAGACTCTCGCGTGGCAGCTGCGGACTCAGTCCGCGGCCGCCTGGTGGGGGGGGGGTATCAGGCACCAGGGGGGCCTTATGGGCAACCGGGCGCAGATCGGGCCGGTCCGATGCAGGGGCGCACGACCGATCGAGGGAACCTACATTACGGAGCAGCCGATGATAACATGAACAAGTGAAAAAAAGGTAGAAACATTAAAATCAAGGATATTAAATGCATTGATTGGCTTTTAAATAATTACTCTGCTAAATACCTAAAATGTCCATCCAGTCACTCTCACTCTGAGCCCTATTTTAACTGTGTACCAGTGGCTGCGTTTTGAGTGGATTAAAATTGACCAACAGTAAGCCCAATTTAAACAAAACATTTCTAAGGGCGCGATTGAACGGCCACGCTGCACCCAAAAACCAGCATGTCATGGTGCAACGTGGCTGTTAGAAACCAGGAGACCCCGCTCCTAGGATCTACCCTGCTTGCAATGCCTTGCTACATTTATTGCCATCTCGCGAGACGTTGGGATCACTTTTTTGCAAATCTGCACTGAGAGCGGGACAGCCAGTCTCACTGTAATGTGCAGTATCCTGAAGACCCGAAGGCATTGGGATCTGTCCTGGTCACGTCGGAGAACTTGGGTGCGCTGTTCAGTACTGTCTTCACAACTGGGGACCAGACAAAATGGCACTCATGGGGGGTCTCCCAGGGGATCGGAGGCCCCCAGATGCATGCCCTCTGGGTAGGGTGCTGCCCTGCCACTGCTGGTACCATCTGGGCCATGTGGTACTGCCAACCTGGCACCCTGGCAGTATCACTGGGTACAAGCCTGGCACTACCAAGGTGTACTGGTGGCACTGACAGCGGTATTGCCAGGGCATGAGGTTGGCACTGCCAAGCTGGCATTTGTTGTACAGCAGCAGTTGGGCAGGTTTGCCCTGCATGGCTGTTGGACCCCTCCCCCCCCCCCATAATGAGTTGGGGTTGCATTGAGAGCTCCAGAAATGGGGGATATGTGCCATGGTGGCAGTGTAAAGGTGCCAGGCTGGCGGTGCCAATATACCCACCAGGATGCCATCCTGTCCTGCTCCCGACCACCCGGTTGTCTGCGATGGCCTGGAAACTGCCCCCCCAGGTGCTGTTACATCTGGTTCTTGTTTGTGTGGACTCATACTAAACGACGCCCGGTCAAGGCCTCGCTGTGGAAACCGTTAGTTCCCTGGCGCTGCAAGAATCCTATGCATGCATATTTAAATGAGCATAAAGGTTCATTTAAATATGCGGAGCTGGATCTTGCCCAGTGCGGACGAGATCCAGGTCGTAACCTCTCATATGGTTCAGTTGGATCTCGCAAGGTAACACAAGCATTGCGAATCTCATGAATGGCCTCTCGCGAGATTCAACCACCTTGTCACGACACCAAGTTGGGCACAGTGAGGCCGTCGATGACTGGATCATCAGAGGTTTCACAAGCCCTTTGGTTCACTTCTCAGTGACTAATCAGAGCAATGCTGGCCAGAATCCTTTTGTAGGGTCAAGTGCCCCAATGGCAGGACCGTAAATCCATGGTAACTCCACTCTTCAGCAGGACAGCTGGCCACACACACAATCATGTGGCTGGCAGCCAATTATATATTCATGAACGTGGTGCCCTGCTAATTGTGTGGTGGGGGCAGGCAGGAGATCGACAGCCCCACTATTACATTATGGAGGGGATGAAGTGCCAAGGCACCATATTTAAAGGAGACCCGGATGGGCATCCAGCCTAGACCTTCCCTCCATTATCCTTACCCTGCCTTCATTGATCCTTGACCTACCACCATCACCCTTCTCAACCTTCATTCACTCCAGAAATTCCTCCATCACTGTCGATCTGCCAGCCCCTTCTGTTAAGCCTCCAGGAATCTTGGACCTGACCTCATCAAACCTCCCTGCACAAGCCTTAAACTG
Organism: Scyliorhinus canicula; assembly: GCF_902713615.1. Classification (NCBI taxonomy): domain Eukaryota; kingdom Metazoa; phylum Chordata; class Chondrichthyes; order Carcharhiniformes; family Scyliorhinidae; genus Scyliorhinus; species Scyliorhinus canicula. The sequence goes on from NC_052148.1 coordinate 69,777,443, forward strand.
CCTTCTGAATACTTTGGCTCTCAGGACCTCATCAGTTAGCTTCCCCCGATAACTCTGGATCTCCCTTAATCATGCCTGACCTCTCTGTAGATATTGACTTTCCATGTGAAGTACTCTTTTTCCCCCCCCCCCCCCCCCCCCCCCCACCTCTCTCGTAGGTGCATCATCACCTACCTTCCCTCCCCTGGTCTGCCAGCCCCTAATCCCTGTGCCCAGCCTCCCTTCCTCCCACCCTCCCTCTGTCAGCCATATCCCGATCCCCTTCCACTGTTCACACCCAACCTCAACACTTCAATGACAGAAAAGCAGCTCCTACTCAGTCCAAATCCAACGGGTAGGCTGCCTTGTTTGCTGCACGCCACCTTCGCCCAGTTGCAAATCTGAATGGTCATGATTTTTGTTTGTTAGAGTTAATTGCAAAGATACCATTCAATCTAGTGAAATGGTGTTTCCATGAGAATGCATGACATGCCAATGCTTTAAAAACAAGTTCTCGCCACTTGCCGTTAGGTAGATCAACCTGCCACAACTTTAAATCCCCACTTTAATTCCATTGTCAGACACCTGACATTTTGCCTCCTGCACCATTATGTGTGTCCCCCTATCTCGTTGCCTGCCCAAAATTCAAGCCCATGGGTTTCCTGACACTGGTCACAGCGTAGAGTGGTTTTGTTGCACTCAACTCATTTGCAGCAGCTGCTGTGTGGCTGGGCAGTCTTGCTTAACTTGCACTTCTCTGATTTCATATTGCAAGACAAGGTACAGGACGTGAAGTGTTATTCCAGGCGATCAAAGTCCAGTGATGGGGACATTGCTTATCTCAAAGTTGTTATCCAAGCAAATGTGAGAAACAAAACATTAATGCACAGATGTCTGGCTACAGCACTGGGCCAGGAGATCCAAGTTATGCTGCTTCTATTTAATTATCTGTATGAGGAGGAGAGAGCCCTGTATATGCATCCATAGTTGCTCATGTTCCATAATAAACCAAGCTATGACTTCTAACCTTCATTGCGCACCTGCTGTCTTTGAATTTTGCACTTTAAAAAAAATGTGTTTCAACAGTAAGGTATAATTTTACAGAAAAAAGCTTGAACTGAGTGGTCATGGTATGGTAATCTAATATGGTAATCTAAATGTGATTACAAACATTATCCATCATGTGGATAACTGCAGATACCTGAGAATTTGAGGGAAGTTATTTGTTAATGCGTTAATCTGAAGCCTAAGATGCAGTAATAGTCTTGAACTATTTCTAAATGTAAAACAAAATACATTATATAAGTAATGAAGGTTGATTAATAAGGGGATCAGGGTTATGGGAGAAGGCAGGAGGATGGGGATGAGAAAAATACCAGCCATGACTGAATGGCGGAGCAGACTCAATGAGCCGAATGGCCCAATTCGGCTCCTATGTCTTATGGTCTTGTGGACAGATGTTAACCTTCATACTGAATGTGTAATGATTGTGATATTACTGCTTTTATTCAAGTGATAATCAACAGTTAATTATTGAAAAATTGCACATTATTTTAATTAGCATACATCTGAAACAAAAACCTTCAAGAATGAGTGAATTTTGTTCTCTGGGATTTGTGGCTTATAGATGTGAGACGCCATTGAATAGCCCCTTTAATCTTCCAGTTTTAAAACTCCATGGGTGGGATTCTCCCGTACCCGGCAGGGCAGGAGGTCCCGGCGGGACAGTGTGGCACGAACCACTCCGGCGTCGGGCCGCCCCAAAGTTGCGGAATCCTCTGCACCTTCAGTGGCTAAGCCCGCCCTGGAGTGGTTTGCGCCCCGCCGGCGGGCGGGAAAGGGGCTTGGCGCCATGCCAACCGGCTGCCGAGGGGCCTCTGCCAGCCGGCGCGAGTTGGCGCATGCGCGGGAGTGCCAGCGCGTGCTGGCGTCATCCCCGTGCATGCGCGGGAGGGTTTGTCTCCGCATCGGCCATCGTGGAGGACCACAACGGCCGATGCGGAGTAATAGATCCGCCCACGGATTGGTGGGCCCCGACTGCGGGCCAGGCCACCGTGGGGGCACTACCCGGGGCAAGATCCCCCCGCGACCCCCCAGGAACCCTGGAGCCCGCCCGCACCGCCATCGTGGGCCAAAGGGCCTGTACTGCGCTGTATCGTTCTATGTTCTATGTCCCGCCGGTAAGGGACCTACTCTGATTTACGCCGGCGGGACTGGACGGGTGGGACTTCGGCCCATCGCGGGCCGGAGAATTCGGGCGGCCCGGCGCCCAATGAGTCGCGCCGGAGCCCACCATTCTCCAAGGTTTTTGGGGGGCAGGAGAATTGGGAGGACGGTGGTGGCAGGATTCTCGCCGACCCCCGGCGATTCACCCACCAGGCGGGGGGTCGGAGAATCCCGGCCCTTGAAACTTGAGGGGATTTGATTGCTGCATTTGAGTTTAATATTTTGTCCACTCTCAAACTAAAATGGAGCAAATATTTTAACGAAGGAAGTGGCAACATTGAAAATCAAGACTTTGTTTTATTTTATTGGTTGTTTTTTTCATGACAAGTAAGATGTTTTCTTTTAGTACATTGCAGCCTTACTCTTGTGATTATATTCCAATTACAGTCATTCTTTAAACATGAACAGACTGCCAACAAAGAATGTCATATAACTGTGTACAGATGATGTCAGCCATGAACATTCTCCTGACATTCAGGCTTTAAACTATTTCTGAAACTCTGTTCAAATAATTCAAGGTTGGGTAAGCCTGTCAAATCTGATGGGATCTGGGCACTCATATCCAAATAGCCCAGTTTCTTTCTTTTTGCAGCTGGCTGCTCATACATAGGCTCGCTGCAGATCGTTATATTTCATCACTGTAACTGAATCTGGGAAACACAATGCAAAAATGATTGAAAAATCCCTGAGTCTAAGCCTTTTTAATTTTCCAGCCTGGTAACATTGACTTAGTAATGGTACAGTAGGCTTGATTTTGCCCTTTCTCGTATTGTCTGCCTCTTTCTCTGGCTCTCTCTCTCTCTCCCTCTCTACCTGTTTCTCTCTCTCTCACTCACTCTTTCTTTCTGCATCTGTCTCGCTCTCTCCTCCCCTCTTCCTCTTAGTTCATTCTTGTCCAGTAGAACCTTTCCAAATAGCAACATCAAGTGCTGGAGATGTACAGCAACCACATCTGTGTCTGTCGGGGAAATCGGTTTCATTCCAGCATCCTTCCATCTACAAAAGATGATGAACACATGGCAAATAAATCCATTTTAGAGGGGGTATCTTTTTTGACGGTGCAAAATAAGAACATAAGAACTAGGAGCAGGAGTAGGCCATCTGGCCCCTCGAGCCTGCTCCGCCATTCAATTAGATCATGGCTGATCTTTTGTGGACTCAGCTCCACTTTCTGGCCCGAACACCATAACCCTTAATCCCTTTATTCTTCAAAAAACTATCTATCTTTACCTTAAAAACATGTAATGAAGGAGCCTCAACTGCTTCACTGGGCAAGGAATTCCATAGATTCACAACCCTTTGGGTGAAGAAGTTCCTCCTAAACTCAGTCCTAAATCTACTTCCCCTTATTTTGAGGCTATGTCCCCTAGTTACTGTGAAAAGCCCCTAGTCGTCACATTCCGGCGCCTGTTCGGGAGGCCGGTACAGGAATTGAACCTGCGCTGCTACCTTGTTCTGCATTACAAGCCAGTTGTTTAGCCCACTGCGCTAAACCAGCCCCTATAATGCAAAGACAGCAGGTGTCATTGTGGGTTGTTTTCGGCATTGGTGTCTGCTGACCAGCCACTGATTATCGTGGTGGTACACGCCTGCCCACGGGACATATTGTCATTTCCCTCTGCCGTCAGCTTGCAAGTGTAATGGTTGATCATTCCGTCCTTCATGTCACACTTGCAAGCATCTTCGAAGTGGATTTTTTGGTGTTCTCTTGGTTATTTAGCTCAGGCTACCTCACCACACAGAAAATCCTTGGGTGTGTGACAACCTTCCAAACTGCGGATGTGCCCGAGTTAGAGTCGCCACTGTTTGATGAGTGCGAACAAACATGAGAGCTCTGCTTTTGAGAGGACTGCCGCATTCATGATGTTGTCCGGATGTGCACATAATACGCTGCAGACAATCAAGACGGAAACTATGGAGCTATTTTTCTGGTAGCTGTAAGGCGACCATGTTTCACAGCCGTACATCAAGGTGCTGAGAAGACAGGCATTGTCTGAAAGGGAAGACCAGTTAGCATGTTGGCCCTTCGGCAAAACCCCAGCTAATAATCTGATGGAGGATCTGCAATTAATTTATTCACCAATCGTTTTTCTTGCGGGTGCTGATAGACATGAACATTTCAGATTTCCAACTTTCACCACTTTTCCTTTGATCTTTTCTGTCTTCCTCCACACCAGTACCTCCGCCACCCTGCCCCCCACTCTTCCCCCCGTGCCCACCCCGCCAACCCCGGCTTTGCAATCACCAAAGTAAAAGTTGGCAGCTTAGCACTTTGTTGGTTCATTTGTTAAACCAAAGAAATTGAAGAAAGGCCAGAAGTGAAAATTTCATTTGCAAAGATAAAAGTAAATCGTAAAACCCTCAGCTGCTTCAAGCGCTGATTGAACGAGGCTTCTTTCACCCTGATTGCATTTTGAAAAGAGTTTGATTGCAGTGCAGTAGTAGTAGTACCTCTGTGGGACGGGCAGAGAAAATTCCTTTTGATTAGCTTCTTCTATCTAGGTAGCCGTGACACATCTTTGAATATGGATGAAGACAACAAGAGGAATGAGCTGCCAGTGGTAGACAATTTCTTTCTTTGCTGGGCCAATGAGTGATATCTGAGGTGAAAGGTCGCTTGAGTCATCGGATGATGAAACAAGTGTACTATGGCAGCATTTGCCAGCTGATTAATAAGACTTGGAGTTCTACAACTGATCCTTTCTTTTGCCTTAACAAATTAGCACATGTCACTGTTAGTTTAAGTGAAGCATGAAGGGGAAATGTTGTACCAGGGAGTGTTAGCAGCTGAGAGACAGTTCCAGCTAAGCTCTTGGATTGTAAAATGAAGTTGCCTTGCGAGAATTAATGAACTATGTAGAAAATGGAAGTAATCCTTTTTCTACAATTTTAAATGGATACTTTATTATTAATTCTGATTTTGATTTTTTTTTGTTAAGGGGGAGGAACAGATGGATTTTATGCTCATTAAAGTGAGGGATGTCGTTGTGTGAAAGTGTTTTAACACAACATTTAATGTCAGCAACGATCATTCCTAGATTAGGTATAGCACTAGTTCCTCCAGGGAAACAGCACTGTATTATTTATTGTGATCACTAGTCTCAAACAAGGCAGCATCTGGGTTCTGAAATTAACCAAAAGAAATCAGGGCGGCACATGCCACAGTGGCTAGCACTGCTGCCTACGGCACTGAGGACTCGGGTTCGAAACCCGGCTACGGGTCACTGTCCGTGTGGAGTTTGCACATTCTCCCCGTGTCTGCGTGAGTTCCCCCCCCCCCCCCCCCCCCCCCCCCCCCACAACTCAAAGATGTGCAGGTTAGGTGGATTGGCCACGCAAAATTGCCCCTTAATTCGAAAAAAAATAATTGGGTACTCTAAATTTATTTTTTTTAAATTAACCAAAAAAATCCCTGGGCTGGGAAAGGGAAAACAAGATTTCCTCTCCTAATCATTTCCCAGTGGCTACTGTTGGAAAATGCATATCTTGACGTAACTGTCAGTGCCTGGCTGGGGTGAGAAGAAAGAGCAGTCGGTAGATATTCAATGTGTAAGTTCATCAAGTGAAGGGTGAACACATTGGCAGGGATACTTGACAATATCTGAAATTCAAAATTGATCTGGTCCTAATGAGGGTGATTGATAAGTTGAAGGAATGAAATAAGACGGGCACCGTTCGTCTTCTGAATTCACCCAGACTGTGAAATAAATGTTGCTCATTGGTCCATCATTAAAGGCCACAAGATTAGAAGACTGCGAATGGAAGCTTCTATAACTTATTCTACAGAAACCAGGGCCGGGTTTCTCTCAGCCCAGGGCCGGACCAGAGAATCGCCGCGGCCGGGGCGAATTGCGCCACGTCGCCCCGACGCCGGGACGCGATTCTCCGCAGAGCGGAAAAGCGGCGCCATTGGCGCCGGGGTGGTCAGCGCCGGCCGGTCGACGCTCTACGGGGCTCCCCCCAGTGATTCTCGGCCCAGGATGGGCCGAGCGGCCGTAACAAAATACCTGAGTCCCGCCGGCACCATTCTAATATGCCCTCAGCCAGCGGGTCCTCGGCGTGGAAGGGTCCGGGGGTGACCTGTTGGGGGGGTTCAACACCGGGATGGGGGCCTCCGTCCTGGCCTGGCCCGCGATCGGGGCCCACCAATCGCCGGGCCGGCCTCTCGGGCTGGGGGCCTCCTTTCTTCCGCACCGGTCCCTTTAGCCCCACGCCATATTGCGTCGGGGCCGGCAAGGTCAAGGAAGCCACTGCACATACGCGCATTGGCGCCGGTGCCACAGCGCATGAGAGGACTCCGCGGCGCCCAGTTGACGCCGGGATCAGTAGCTGGAGCAGCGTGAGCCGTTCCAGTGCCGTGCTGGCCCCCTGTCGGGGCCAGAATTGCTGATCCTGAGACCATGTTGACACCAACGAGAAACGCGACGGCGACGAGAAAATCCTGGCAGATTGCAATCAATCCATTTCAAGAGAATCGCATCTCCATGTGGGGCTGTAACATAAAAAAAGGCTTTGTGCAACTTTATTGTTGAATTCACTAAAGTCTCGTTGCCGTTATTGCTTTCTCTGAAAATGACATTACATTAGCCATATGCTCCTTGATAATCTGCTTTAAATAACAAAACAAATCATAGAATCATACAACACATTCAGGCCATCGTGCCTGTGCCAGTTTTTTTTTAGAGCCCACCCCCCTCAGCACGTCTCCCAAAGCAAATATTTCCTTTCCCAGTGCATATTCAATTCTCTTTTGAATGTTATTAATGAATCTTCTTGCCTTTGAGGCAATGTATTCCAGATCATAATTGTCCCCCACGGCTGGTGGGGGGGGGTGATCTAATTGAGCGGGAAGCAACGGGATGAAGAGTCCATTGCCTTCCTGCCTCCCCACCTACAAAGTCTGAGGCAGGCAAGATTGAGGATGGCCTTCTTGCCCAGAGGCCACTGGAGGACCTAAAATGGCCATTAAAGGGCCAGTTAAGGGACTTTATCCTGGAAGGCAGAGACGTTCCATGCCCCATGGGGAAGCCACCAGGCATGCCCGAGTAGTCTGCTTACGGTTTTGGAGGCTCCCTGCTGATCATGCAGCCTTTAACCTTGGACGGCCTTATCAGCAGCAAGGACCACCCACTGAAAGGGTCCTTTCTCCCCTCCAGATCAGTCTCACCCCTTACACCTCACTGGGGCTGCCCGACTAAGCAACTTGGACAGTCTTACTTTAAGAGATGCACCTCGGCTGCTTTGGGAAAATATCATACCAATGAAATACAGATGCTTCTATGAGGTGGGGTGTCAGAGACTTTGGGTGACCAGATGGAATGGCATGCATGGGGGTCTCCCAGGGGATCGGAGGCTCCCAGCTGTATAACCTTTGGGCAGGGTGATGTCCTGGCATTGTTGGTGCCAGCTGGGCACCCTGAAAGTGCCAGCTTGGCATCTTGGCAGTGCCAGCCTGGGTGCCATTTTCTGTGCACACATAATCGGGCTTGGGGTGCCCTTCGTGGGTGTTGGGATGTCCGTGGACCCTCCTATAGTGCAATCGGGCTGCGGTGGTAGCTTTGGGGGCCTCAGAGATCAGGACGGAATTTTAAAATGGCATCCCAATCTCTCGCTATACTGGCATTTCGGCGAGCTGAGATTGCAACTGATTTGCTGGGAACCCCCCAGAAAAGAGACCCCTTGTCAGGAAGTTCCCTGCAAAAGAGAGACTCCTGCCTGGAAACTACAGAGCAGTCTCGACAAGAGGCAATGAAAAAATCACTGCTTTTACACCCTCCTGTGTAACGCACCTGCTGGCTCAGGCAGAGGAAGCAACACCTGTCAATTCCTGGAATGAGAAAACCAGTCAGCTGGGTTGAAACCCCGTCAAATCTTTGTTCATTCATTTCTCTTTGATATTGATTTTAGTAGGCTGTGATTGACAGCTTCCACACAACCCAGCTGTCAGGATTTTTTCATTCACCTTCCTTCATGATTAAGTAACTGTGAATTGCTCTGACCGCAATGTCAAGCTTTGGTTGACAACCTCTGGACCACTTTAAACAGAATTAAGTGCTTTCCAATCACCTCCATTCACGGTGGAGTGATTTTGAAGTGGTCAGCTAGAATTTGACTGAGAACCTCGATCCCGATGCCAGCATGGGGAAGGAGCATTGGAAAGAAATCAGTGCCCAGCACTGACCCCATTTTCTTCATGATGCTGGATTCTCATCGGTAACTCTGCTATTGGTGGTGCAAGGCAGAGAATTTCTAGTCAGGTTTATTTTTTGATGCTTCACATTCCGATGCTCCAGAGGCGACTTAGAATCCTACATCATAGAATAAGGCCATTTGGCCTATCATCTCTTTCCCAACTCCATAAAAACTCTATCCAATTAGTCCCGCTCCCCTGCTCTTTCCCCAAAGCCATGCAAATGTTTTCTTTTCCAATTGTGCTCTCGTATATTTTGCATCACAGCTTGAAGTCTGATTGTAATTACACTGAAAACATAGTTACTTAAAAAAATGTTTCTGTGGTACAATGATTTCCCAAGGAGCATCACAGAAGCATAATCAAACAAAGACATTTGACACTAAGCCAAAGAAGAAGATATCAGGAGGGGTGATTGAAAGTTGGACCAAAGTGGAAAAGGGCGGGAAGGTGGATTGAGAGGTACAGAGTTAGCCACGGTGAGCAAGATCATTCCAGAACTTCAGGCCGACACAGTTGAAGGTATCGCCAACAGTGATGGGGCAAACACAATTAAGGATGCAGAAAAAGCCAAAAGAACTTAATTCCCACACTTTGCAATTCTCGGGAGTGATTCTCCGAGCCCCGCGCTGGATCGAAGAATTGCCCCAACCACGTCACGATGCCCCAATGCCAACGCGCGATTCTCCAAGGTACGGAGAATCGGTGCCATTTGCGGCGGTGCGGTTGGCGCGGTGCTGACTGTGAGCCGCTGGAATCGGCGGGGCCGCAGATTCTCCAGCCCGCATGGGCCGAGCGGCCGCGCGGATACAACAGGGTGCCACCGGCGCCATTCACCCCTGGTCGCTGCCAGCGGGAACTCTGCACAAATGGTCGGAGGCGGCCTGTGGGGGGGTGGGGGGGATTTCCGTCCCCGGCATGACCTCCGATGGGGTCTGGCCCGCGATCGGGGCCCACCGATCAGCGGGCCAGCCTCTCTCCCCCCCAAGGGCCTACTGTCCTGCGCGGCTGGCCCCTGAACACCGACACCATGTTGAGTCGGGGCCGGCTCGCTGAAGAAGTCCCCCGCGCATGCGCAGGTTGGCGCAGCCCAACTGCGTATGCGTGGGTTGGCGCGGCGCCCATTTGGCGCCAGGGAGGGAAGCTGAAGCAGCATGAACCGCTCCAGTGCCATGCTGGCCCCCTGTGGGGGCTGGAATTGGTCGTCATGAAATGCAACGGCATTCACGACGGCGCAAACACTTGGGCTCCATTCGGGAGAATCGCCCCCCTCAAATTCACTCTGCTATCAGCATTGAGGCACTGGGGAATGGTGCGGTGGCACAGTGGCTAGCACTGCTGCCTCACAGCGCGGAGGATCCAGGTTCGCTCCCGGCCCCAGGTCACTGTCCATGTGGAGTTTCCACATTCTCCCCGTTCCTGCGCGGGTCTCACCCCACAACCCAGAGATGTACAGGTTAGGTGGATTGGCCACGCTAAATTTCCACTTAATTGGAAAAATAAAAAAAAAGAATTGAGGTGTTGGATAGAATGCAGGCATTTCTCAGAAGCAATATCGGAGTTAACGTCGGCTATCACACGGTGGTTAGATCCTCAATATCATACTGGGCTGTTAGCCCAGGTAATGCCCCAAGGCATAGGAGAATCTAAGGGATAATAAAGGAATAAATATCCACAGTAATACGCACATCTTAAAGCAAATGTCTTTTCTTATGGGCGACTTGATTGAAACATATCCTGAGGGGTCTTGACAGGGCGGATGCAGAGAGAGGATGTTTCCTCTTGTGGAGAATCTAGAACTAAGGGCCATGGTTTTTAAAAATTGGTTGCCCATTTGAAATGGAGATGAGAATTCTTTTCCCTGAGGGTTGTGAATCGTTCTCTCTTCCTCAAAAGACGATTGAAGCAGAGTCTTTGAATATTTTTAAGGCAGAGCCAGAAAGATTTGTGATAAGAGTGGCATGGGGTCACAGTGGATAGCACTGTTGCCTCATCACGCCAGGGACCCGGGTTCCATTCCAGCCTTGGGTCACTGTCTGTGTGGACTTTGTGCATTCTACCCGTTTCTGCATGGGTTTCCTCCGGGTGCCTCAGTTTCCTTTCACTGTCCAAAGATGTATGGGTTAGGCAGATTGGCCAGGCTAAATTTCCCCTCAGTGTCCAGGGAGGTGCAGGTTAGGTTATGGGGATATGGGGGTAGGGAGGGGTGGTTGGGTGAGTGGATATGGGTAGAGTGCTCGTTCGAAAGGTCAGTGCAGACTCGATGGGCCGAATGGCGTCCTTCTGCACTGTAGAGATTCTCTGATTTTGTAAATAAGGGAATGAAAGGTTCCGGGGGGTGGGCAGGAATGTGGAGTTGATGTTACTATCAGATAAGCCATGATTTAATTGAATGGCAGCGCAGATTTATATATTCGTATGTTCTTAGTAAGAGCGAGAATTAACTTGCGTGTGTGTTTTGCCGGAGTTTTCCAGCTGTTCAGGCTGAGGGATTATTCTTGTCCCGCCAACGGAGGACACCCACCACAGATCATCCAAGAGGGTGGGTGCATTTAACAGGGAGCCCTGTTGGCAATGGCGAGGCTCCCACAACTGGCTAATGGTGGATCACCTCTGCCACCACGAAACACGCGATGGGTTGCACAGAAAAATCATGCCCTATATGTCTGTTGTATATATCACTTGTTTTCAGTGTAAAGTTCTGTCTTCAGTTATTACTTACAAAATGTCTTGCTGAAACCTTTACAGGGAGCAATAAAAAAAATCCCCAAGTTTTTGCAAGCAAAGAGTATCCGTAATGTTTTCATTTTATTAGCTTTTCTTCAGCTATAAACACTGTTGTAGTTTCTACGAGATGAAAGAATAAATTCACTTTTAAGGGTTTAATTTCCTCAGCACTATTTGTAAGAATGTGTTTGCATTAAATTTCTGCCTGCGTTATTTTAATGTGGTCATTAGCCTGTTTATTTTAAACAGCTTAATGATGGGATTAAAATCCTGCAGAAAGTGCAAGAATGGAAGAAGAAAAATTTGCTTTTATGCAGTGTTTTGTGCGTGATCATTGAAAATGGCAAAGCATCTCTCGAGGTGAATTATCTTTGAAGTACAGTGACCATTGATATGGAGTCAAATGTGGCAGCCATTCTGCGCCAGCAGCAATCATAAAAACGACAATGAGATAAATGACCAATACTAATTAATGCACAGAAGAAATTTGATCCCTTGATAAGTACACAATCAAAAGGAGAATGAATACGATTTCTTTACCAGGGAAGAAAACAGCGGAAATTTATCTGCCTTTTTCAGTTTGTTTTCCTCCCTTTTTCCTTGAAGGCATGAACTCATTCCCAGATATGGTCAGTAATGATACAAGTGCTTATTTGTCACGTCTGCTCATACAATGGAGTCGATCAATGGAAATAAAAGCCAGAAGAGATGTAAAACAAGCTATTACAGGTTTACACTATTGCACAAAGTCAAAACCTACACCACTGAGCATTCTGGCTGTGGACTACATCACAACAAAGCCCAATCCTAATCTCACCCACAATGTCCACCTGTACAATTGACCTGGGGCACTGACACCAATTGCTGCACCGAAGGTGCTATCCTACCTGAGATCACCTACCTTGGCAAGAGTGAGAATTTAACCTGGGAGCTTCCGTCATTTGAGTGGCTTCACCCACTAAACCTGAAGCTTTACTTTCATCATGATTTGCCTGTCATTAGAAAATAACACAACCATTACATTTGGTTTAGAAATACATGGGCTGAATTTTATGGGGTAGAATAGGCAGGAAGTCTGAGGGCCAAAACATTGGCAGTGGGGTGCAGGGGTGGGGTGTCATTTGCATAGAATCATTATAGTGTCGAAAGAGGCCATTCGGCCCATTGAGTCAGCACCAACACTCTGAAGAGCACCCTATCTTGACCCATGCCACACCCTATCCCCAGTAACCCCACCTAACCTTTTGGACACTAAGGGACAATTTATCATGGGCAATCCACCTAACCTGTACATCTTTTGGACTGTGGGAGGAAACCGGATCACCCGAAGGATGCCCACGCAGAAACAGAGAGAATGTGCAAACTCCACACAGTCACTCATGGCTGAAATTGAGCTCGGGTCCCTGGCGCTGTGAGGCAGCAGTGCTAACCTCTGTGCCACAGTGCCACCCCAACTTTGCTACTGTCATGGCATTCTGCGAGCACTGGGAAATGTGGAGACTGGCCTCCTGCTCAACCAATTGTGCCACTTTAAAATGTCCAATTAATGGCCTCGCCCTGCCACCACTGACATTTCATCAGGAGCAGGAAGGATCTCCACTGAATGGCGAAACTGCAGGTGAACCCTAGTGCCCTCCATATGGCCTCAGGGTCGTAATTGGGAGCTCCATTATCCATGGTAAGGCCCCTGTGCCAAGATCCATCCTTCGCCTCACCGATCCACATCCTCTGGTCCTGTTTGTCTGGTCCCATCGACCCCAACCCCACTTAACTTGCCCTGAGCCCAGTGCCTGTCAATGAGTCCCGGCAGTGACCACTTTTCCCTGGTGATGCTTCCGGGACTAAGGAGCTGCCAGCCATCTGATTAATCGACAGCTCTTGGAAGTGAGCGGCCCCCGACCGGCGCTGCGCCAACCGCGCCGGTGCCAATGGTGCCCATTCTCCGGACACCGGAGAATCAGCGGAGTGGCGTCGGAGCGGCGTCGCATGAACTGCGCCCACCTCCGGTGATTCTCCGACCCGGCCCGGGGTCGGAGAATCCCGCCCAACGTGTTGCTAACTCAAATGGTGCATATGTTCATCTTGGGTAAACTGAATTAAATAAATTGCGAAGAATTGTTTTTATATTTATATTGTACAACACACTAAAACTTGTGAAGACAAATACCATTGTAGACTAGCCATCTGTGTATTATAGTCACGTAACAACTCTGAACAATTGCTGACCAAAGGGAGTATTTTGAATGGAGCAACTACTCCTGTGTTCTGATCAATTTTACTCAAGTCACAGGTGGCCATTTTGTAACCCTGCATAATGGGAAAGTAACTTTGCGGTTTGAGATCTGCATAACATCCAAAACCAATTTACTGTGGAAATCAGCACCATCTCTGTTGTTAAAAACATGCCACTCTGCCAGCACACCCTGATATCATAGAATTTTTAAAGTCTCTGCCACCAACTTCCAATGCTTTAATAATATGCGATGTTTTGATACAGATGGTGTGCCATGGCTGAATGACCTGCAGTACTCCCTTGAAGATGTCACAGTATTATACAATGGAGGGGAACATCATTCCTCCAACAATCTCTAGGAACATAGAAATAGCAATAGTGTGAAGGAATCTGTGGGCAAAGCTTGTATTTACTGAGGCAGATTGAAAGGGAAACTGTAAAGGCAAATTGAAAAGGGAAACTGAGGAAGGAAATTGATCCTCCTAGTTGCTAAGGGACTTAAGACTGAACCTGATTGAAATCATATAAAAGGACAAAAGCAGCCTTCAGAGCTCAGTAGTAGATGAAGACAGAGACTAGATCCAGAAGCTGAGAATACGCAAAAAGAAACCTGCTCACCCATTTATAGTACTTGTGAATGCGAGTATTGGTGGATCTATCCTTCCAGACCAAGTTGAGCGCGTTCAGCAGTTCTGTACTATTTGTGATGACGATCATAACTGTGGATCTTGGGTTGGTTATGCACTGCTGTTGTCCAAGGATCAGACGACATCCTAAAAAAAGTTGGACTGAAATTCATCATCGGGATGATAGAATTTTGAAAGATTTTGCGACTGAGTTTGATGATTTGATGACCTGCATTCTAAATGGACCTCTGAGCGAATTCGTAAGACTTGTCATAGTTGCATCTCCATTTGGTATGTAGTTTATAGATGACCATAACCTGCCTGTTGATTCATGTTTAATGAATGTTGCCTTTGAGTTTTAGAGTATATGTCATTAACTGAGATAGTATTTAGTGTTTGTTAGTTGGTTGTTTTACTCTTGTATAGTAAAAGGTCTTCTGTTTTAAACCGTGGAATCTTGTAGCTTCACTCTTTTAGTCAATAACTGAGATTTTGGATTTCTACTGTCATATTTCTTTGTTGCCGCAAACAGAAAATGTATGGGTATGTCCACATCGGATTCTTATACAACATGATGAGAAATTTATTTTAAGCCTTTGAAGTAGTTTGAACAGATGGCCATCTGTTGAACTGTTTCTCATACCATAAAAGATGGTGATTTGCCCAAAGCAAACACTGTGCTGACATCACTACACACCACGAGACGCTAAACCAGCAGAAATGTATTCTCTGAGACATAACACTTACACTTTAAAAAAAGTTATTGTTCTCACCAGTGATTGCAACAATAGACCACTGTGCCCTCAAACCTGTTCTGCCATTCTATTTTATCACATTTGTACATCAACTCACTTCTCTCCATTTCTGGAAAACACCTTTCTGTGGGTCACAAGAATGAAGGTTTGAAGCCTTTAAAATAAGTGCCATTTTTGTTCCCTGGAAATTGTCCATGCTGAGCAGTGTGTCCATGTGCACAATGAAAAAAATTAACGTAATGCACTTACCATTCCTTGGCCACCTGCTATTGTGCCACCAATATTTCATGAATGTCTCTACTGACTCCTTTTTACTTAGTTGCTGTGAATGGACTGAATTTTCAAGCTTCTGTCCATGTCAGAGGTGGGGATGGGAAGGAGGGATTTAAAAATGACCAGCAGGACCTGATTCCAAAATTCGCACCCCTATTTCGATTATGTGAGAATTTCTAACCCCGGAACAAGAGTGAGATAGGAAGACTGGGTCCTGCACTCCGGACCTTGTCTATCCATTGTAGGGCTGGGTATTTTAGACCACCTGCAGTTGGGCCAATTTTTGTTTGGAAATGTGTTTCATGGCACCTCAGAGGAGTCCCCAATCATGGGGGAAGCCTCGTCAGGAGTCAGGAGTCTTTTGACAGATAAGTTCAAAAGGTATTGACAATTTAACATTTTGGAAACCAATCATACATGAAAGGTTAAATATGTTTTCAATGTTGTGATTAATGATAGGACTTTGTTTAGAAAAAAGTATGAGATAATTAAATTGACTAGCATTGTGAATGTATTCAGATGAATTAGAGTATTTTATCCAAGAATAAAATATTGTGTTCAACAGTATTGAGATTCAGATTTTAATGTGTTAATGACCCCTGTGATTTAATCTGTTTTTGATTGACAGTCAAGCCATCTGTTCAGTATTTGAAGCAGTTCAACAGATGGCCATCTGTTCAAACTACTTCAAAGGCTTTAATGTATCCAGCCAATCCATCTGTACAGTCTTTGAAGCAATAGAACAGGTGGCCTTTTGTTCCACCACATTAAAGAGCTTTAATGTATTTATCTCTGCAAGCTTTCTTTATTCAGCTGTGCAAGGGAATGTCATTATAAATGCTTGGCTGAGCTCCAAACCCTTGTACAGGATTCAGCTCAGCAGGGGTTGTTGACATAGCTGTCGAGGGGACAGCGAGATACATGTTTCATTGGTATTTTTATGAGCAGTTAACAGTTTAAGGTTTTTGGAAGAGGTTTTCGAATGGCTTTTTGCTTATTTTAACATTTTCATGAGATCGCAAAGACTTTGCAATGTTGGTATAGGGCTGGTAAGTTCTGTCTGTAGTGGATGCTGTGCGAATAGTCATTGGGGGATGTGAGGAATATGAGGGGGTATGGAGGTGGTATGCAGTATCAAGGGGGCATAAGGGATATAAGGGTGCATGGGGAAGGTGAGTGGCTTGGGCTAGGGTGCCAAACACTCATGTACATGAGTACATCCAATTCTGTCTCACTCCTGCCGCCATGAAAATAGTGTGTGCAAGCACTGCCACATGGGAGTCAGAAAAGAGCCCAACTTGCGATTCACACCTCGGAGATGATCCAAACCTATGTATTTCTAGAATGTATGGCATTTATTTTAATAGTCCCTGTTATCCTGGCCTAGTTTTATATTTTATCAATCTTAACGCGTTTGTTAATGTCCTTTAATTTATTTTTTGTTTTGCTTCATTGTGCCACCCTTATCTTTATACAATGGGATGGATCGCTTTTTTGTTTGCCATGTTCTGTATTACATTTGTTCTTTCTCAATTCTTATCTTTCTCCCTCATAGCATTTTTCTGTTCTGTACTCATGTCTAAGTGCGAAGTCTGCACATTCTCCCCATGTCTGTGTGGGTTTCCCCTACGTGCTCCGGTTTCCTTCCACAGTCCAAAGACGTGTAGGTTAGGTGAATTGGCCATGATAAATTGCCCTTAGGACCAAAAAGGTTAGGAGGGGTCATTGGGTTACTGAGATAGGGTGGAAGTGTGGGCTTAAATGGGTCGGTGCAGACTCGATGGGCCGAATGGCTTCCTTCTGCACTGTATGTTCTATGTTCTATGTTTGATTCATCATGTGTCCTTCTTGATTACTCTTCAAAATCTAGCTTTCCAAAGTAGAAGGTTCCTTTTGTGCACATGCACTTTTCCTCCTTGAGCCTAATCATAAAAGTCACCAGCACGAGCTAAAACCTTTGGTCAACAACAGTGTGTCATTAAGTTTCTCCTTTCATAGCAAGACGTCAGCGAGAAGAGAAGCAAAGAAATTGCAGTTAGATTAAAAGACAGTAAAAACATCAGGTAAAATATAAAAACATTTGTACCTACAGAAGAGTAGAACGAGATTCCCTGTGACATGTTGCAGCAAAGTAACTGGCCATAATATATTACAAAAGGAGCATAACCCTTAACGAATTAAGCCAATACTGCAAAATGCGGGAATAACAGTAAAAATGGGACTGAATTTTTAAAGAGTTCTGACTCCATTCTATTAATTGCAGCCCATGAGGGTTTTTCAATATGGAAGAACTTGACTTGAAGCTATTCAACTATTTGTGGAACTTTGCAATATCTCCTTCTTGTGGGCTACTTTGAATCTAAATGTGCAATTCAGCATTGGTAATGGAGCCACCTACAACAACAAAAAGTTTCACTTATAAAGCATTTTTTACTTAAAAGAATCACTTAACAAGAAGAGATGGCTGACACCAAGCAGTCAGTGAAATCAGGAGACTGAAGGCATAATCAAAGTGATGGGATCTTAAAGAGATTTTTTTAAAGACAAAAGAGTAAGCTGCAGGAGAAAATGATTTTGAGTAAGAATTTCAAAGGAAAACGGAAATAGTATTGCACTACTGATTCTACAGTTGATGCAGGAGAACATTATGAAAACTTAAAACATAAAATTAGAGATACCTACTCTAGAACACAGTCAGGTTTGTGACAACACTACTTCCTACAGAAACTCAGCACCTATGGACCAGTTGAACCAGGAACATTCTTCGTCACAATGGACGTCTTGGCACTCTACACCAGCATCCCCCATGACGATGGCATTGCTGCAACAGCCTCAGTACTCAACACCGACAACTGCCAATCTCCAGACGCAATTCTGCAACTCAGTTCCTATTCCATCAGGGATGCATTGACTCCCAGTTAAGCAATGCCTTGATTTTAAAATTCTCACGCTTGTTTTCAAATTGCTCCATGGCCTCACCCCCTCCCCATCTCTGTAATCACCTCTTGCCCTCCATGCTATCTGTGCTCCTCTACATCTGGCCTGTTGAGCAGCCCTGATTTAATTGCTGCACTACTGATGACTGCCTTCAGCTGTCCCGGCCCTACGCTCTTAAATTCCATCCGTGTACCTTTCCACTCATCTGTCTCTCATTTAACACACTCCTTAAAACCTACCTCTTATTTTTGTGTTGTCTACTAGGAACTAAATTGATAACAACCAAATCTTTTTCATGCAGGGCACTTACAGTCAACAACTCACAGCTTTCATAGTGGTATCAGTGGTGATATGCAATGAGTGTCATATTTTGATTTATAATATTTTTGAGAAACATATTAGAGTATTTTATTATGTAAACCCTGCCACAGTGTTATCATCAGGCCCTCTTCAGTAGTATGTAATTTGTTTTATTTGTTCATGGGAAGTGGACATCGCTGGCTGTGCCGGCATTTATTGCCCATCCCTAATTACCCTTGAGAGGACAGTTAAGAGTCAACTACATCCCTGAGGGTCTGGAGCCCCATGTAGGCCAGACCAAGTAAGGATGGCAGATTTCCTTCCCTAAAGGACATTAGTGAACCAGATGGGCTTTTACGACAACCAACAATGGTTTCATGGCCATCATTAGACTTTTAATTCCAGATTTTTATTGAATTCAAATTTCACCATCTGTAATGGCTGGATTTGAACCAGGATCGCTAGAGCATTACTCAAGGCCTCTGGTTTACTAGTCCAGTGACTATACCACTATGCCACCGCCTCCCCTAAAGCTGATACAACTTTGAAAACTGCAAAGCGTGGAAAACATGTGACAGGATAATATCATTTAGCCGCACGAGTCTAAATGGTGGCTGATCTCTACCTCAAGTCTCTACGATGTGGCGATGCCGGCATTGGACTGGGGTGAGCACAGTAAGAAGTCAGTATATATGATTCTGGAACATACCTCTTCATTCACCTGAGGAAGGAGCAGTGCTCCGAAAGCTAGGGTTTGAAACAAACATGTTGGACTTTAACCTAATGTTGTAAGACTTCTTACTGTGCTCACCCCAGTCCAACGCCGGCATCTCCACATCATGGCAACCATCGACACCGCAAACTGCCGGCTCAAAGTGGAGAGGATCTCCAGGAAGATCGCGCATATAGACACTGACATTGAGGGTGAGATTCTCCGCAAATGCGGAGAGTCGTAAAGGCTGCCGTGAAACTGGCCGTGTTTCACGGCAGCCTTCCCGCCCGTTCCCGGGACCCGATTCTACCCCCCACCCCATCGGGGCTAGGAGCGGGATCCCGGGAATCATGGCGTCGCGGCCTTAATAACCGTCGTTAAGGCCGCGCGCCAAGATAACGCGTGGCCGGCTCCAACCCGCACATGCGTGGGTGATGTCATCACGCCATTGACGGAACCCGTGCATGCGTGGTTCAGCATTTCTCCACCGCCGCCCGACAAGATGTGGCGGCTTGATCTTGTCGGGCGGCGGAGGGGAAATAGTGTGTCCCTTTTGGACGCAGGCCCGATGATCGGTGGGCACCGATCGCAGGCCTGTCCCCTCCCGAGCACAACGGTGGTGCTCCCGCCCCAAACGGGCCTCTGGATGCCCCAAACGGGCATCTAGCGCCCGTTTTTACGACGGCTGCGAGCAGGTGTGTTTGCTGCCATGAAAAAACGGGTGTAAAGGCCCGGCCGCTCGGCCCATCAGCCGCGGAGAATCACTGCTCGCCGTAATAAACGGCGGGCGCCGATTCGTGACGTGGGTCGGGCGAGGGGGGGGGTGGAGAATAGTGGGAGATCGCAAAAAATGTTGGGAGGCCCTCCCGCTATTCTTCCAACCGGCGTGGGGGGGGGGGGGGGGGGGGCGGAGAATCGCGCCCTAAGTTTCTACAAAGATGCAAGAAAGCAGACAAGATCCCGAAAGGGCTACAGATCACAAACCCACTCAAGTCGACCTCCAACACAGAATACGCTGAGAGAGTCTGCCGTCACACCTCTCTCACACTCCTCAACCACCTCGTACGCCAGTTGTACAGCAGATGACGCAACCTGGAAACCAAGATAGAGGCCATATTCTCAACTTGCTCTCAGGACGCTGTCATAATATCCACTCATGTATATAATGTGATGCAGACAGGCAGTGATTGACACATAGGATGACCAATGAACACACAACACAGAACAACCAATCACCAGACAAGACACCACCACGATAAAGCTCACAGGGCATTCAGACTCCCGCTCTTTTTGGGACACAGACACTGAGACAGTCAGAGTGCACAAGTCAGTGGACATTATTGCCATGTGGTAGCTCGTAGGTCTGGTCAAACCAATAAGAGGTAGTCAGTAGGATTAGTAGAGTGTCAACCCACAGCTGAACATGTACATAGTTTAAATAAAACCGTGTTGGATCATCCCCGGTGTTAGACGTTTGATTCTAGCTTCCCTACATCCAATTGCAGTCAACGTCAAACCAACCCGCCTAACACATCAGACCAGCTGCGGAACACCGCCAAACAGATGAGACAACGATACTATGCCACCTATATGCACACCAAGAACAAGAAGCTTGAGAAACTTGGCATCACCACCAGCAGCAACCAAGCCTCCCCTGGTACCACAGTACAAAACAATACAGGGAAATCTACTGTCAACTTGTCGGACTACACCCTTCAACCAGACGAAATCGAAGTCCTCAGCAGAGGGCTCAATTTCTGCACCACCACCAAAATGGACCCCATCAGTCTCGCGGCAAACACGGAGGAATTCATCAGGCGAATGAGGCTCCGGGAATTCTTCCACAGACCCCAAGAGGCCGGTAGCTAACCCAAGGAGACTACCAATGAGCCGGAACAGCAGACCGAGAGTTCTGCGGTGCGGCAACCGAAGAAGAAAGAGATGAATTGGACCCCTCCAGAAGGCCGCTGCCCTAGACTCGACATGTATGCTCAAGCCATCAGGAGTCGTGTCAATGCCAGAGTCATCAGTCGCATTCACAAGGCAGCCCCGAACGTCACCCAAGCACAACGCAACGCCATCCGCGCTCTCAAGGCCAACCGCAACATCATCATCAAACCAGCAGACAAAGGAGGGGCCACCGTCATACTGAACAGAACGGACTACTGCAAAGAGGTATACCGACAACGCAACAACCAAGAACACTACAGACAGTTACCCCCAGATCCAACCAAGGAACACATCCGCCAACTCAACAGACTGATCAAGACCTTGGATCCAGACCTTCAGAGCACCCTACATGCTCTCATCCCACGTAATCCCCGCATTGGAGATCTCTACTGCCTCCCGAAAATACACTAGGCCAACACACCAGACCGTCCTATCATTTCAGGCAATGGGTCCCTGTGTGAGAACCTCTCTGGCTACATCGAGGGCATCTTGAAGCCTATCATACAAGGTACACCCGGCTTCTGTCGCACAATGGACGTCTTGACACTCTACACCAGCATCCCCCATGACGACGGCATTGCTGCAACAGCCTCAGTACTCAACACGACAACTGCCAATCTCCCGACGCAATTCTGCAACTCATCCGCTTCATTCTGGATCACAACATCTACACCATCGACAACAAGTTCTTCATCCAGACACACGGAACAGCCATGGGGTCCAAATTTGCACCTCAATACACTAACATCTTCATGCACAAGTTTGAACAAGACCTCCTCACCGCACAGGACCTTTAACCGACGTTATACACCAGATACATCAATGACATATTTGCCTTTGGACCCACGGCGAAGAATTACTGAAACGATTACACGATGACATCAATAAGTTCTATCCCACCATCAGACTCACCATGGACTACTCTCCAAAATCAGTTGCATTCTTGGACACACTCGTCTCCATCAAGGACGGTCACCTCAGCACTTCGCTTTACTGCAAGCCCACGGTTAACCTCACGATGCTCCACTTCTCCAGCTTCCACCCTAAACACATTAAAGAAGCCATCCCCTATGGACAAGCCCTCCGTATACACAGGATCTGCTCAGACGAGGAGGAGCATAACACACATCTACAGACGCTAAAGGATGCACTCGTACGAACGGGATATGGCGCACGACTCATCGATTGACAGTTTAAACGCACCACAGCAAAAAACCGCACAGACCTCTTCAGAAGACAAACACGGGACACAACCGACAGAGTACCCTTCTTTGTCCAGTACTTTCCCGGAGCAGAGAAACTACGACATCTTCTTCGCAGCCTTCAACACGTCATTGATGAAGATGAACATCTTGCCAAGGTCATCCCCACACCCCCACTACTTGCCTTCAAACAACCGTGCAACTCAAACAAACCATTGTTTGCAGCAAACTACCCAGCCTTCAGAACAGCGACCACGACACCACACAACCCTGTCATGGCAATCTCTGCAATACATGCCAGGTCATCGACATGGATACCACCATTACACGTGAGAACACCACCCACCAGGTATGCGGTACATACTCGTGCGACTCGGCCAACGATGTCTATCTCATACGCTGCAGGAAAGGATGTCCCGAAGCGTGGTACATTGGCGAGACCATGCAGACGCTGCAACAACGAATGAACGGACATTGCACGACAATCACCAGGCAGGAATGTTCCCTTCCAGTCGGGGAACACTTCAGCAGTCAAGGGCATTCAGCCTCTGATCTCCGGGGTAAGCGTTCTCCAAGGCAGCCTTCAGGTCACGCGACAACGCAGAATCACCGAGCAGAAACTTATAGCCAAGTTCCGCACACATGAGTGCGGTCTCAACAGGGACCTGGGATTCATGTTGCATTACATTCATCCCCCACCATCTGGCCTGGGCTTGCGAAATCCTACCAACTGTCCTGGCGAGAGACAATTCACACCTTTAACCTGGGGTTACCCCTATCTTTGGATCTGTAAAGATTTAATTATCTGCAAATGCTCGCATTCTGAGCATTGTCTGGCACCTTTGAATTTGGCTCTATATATCTTTCCGGAACATACCTACATACCTCTTCATTCACCTGAGGAAGGAGCAGTGTTCCGAAAGCTAGTGTTTGAAACAAACATGTTGGACTTTAACCTGGTGTTGTAAGACTTCTTACTGTGCTCAAGTCTCTACATCTCTGCAGACCCTTACCTCATAAGAAAATAGATCTCAATATTGAAAAATTAAATTTGACCTAGCATCCACTGGCTTATGATGTAGCAAGTTTCAGAGATTCCCCTTGGTCTGATTGCACTATTAAATGTACGAGCTCCGATTTAAATATGTAGGTTTTCACCACTGATACCACTATGAAAGCTGTGAGTTGTTGAGTGTAAGAGCCCTGCATGAAAAAGATTTGATTGTTATCAATTTAGTTCCCAGCAGACACCACAAAAATAAGGGCCTGTCATGAATTAATCTTGGAATAAACAATTTAGATATTTGGAAAACTGTTCACTTGGCTTATCTATGACTGGATTTTCCATTCCCTCTCATGCAGGTGTCATGGCTGGAGTGGAAAATGTCACGAGAAGTTAAACAATTAGCTTTACGTCGTGTTAAGATCCCAGTTGATGATATAACTGGACGTGAAGATCCCAGAATGGAGCCCTGGTCTCAAAGACCGAAACATTTGCTTTTTTATATACAATGTGGAGGAACAGAGTCACAGGACCGTCAATTAGTTTTAACAACAAGGAAAAAACATTTACTGAACATGAAAAGTTGAATTATTACACAACACTCCTTTACTCCCCTTAGCTTAACAATTACACACAGATTTTATGAATGGCATGAATTACAATGTACATTTTGAGCTACATTGATCTCATTAGCACAAAGTCCCTTAAATCACACAGATTGGTTGTGGTCAAACACCCTCTCCACTCTGAACCCAAGTTCGTGTTTATGGATTTTGCCTCAAACCCCCCCTCCCCAGATAACTGTCATATGACAGCTTACAAACTCCACCCCCCAAAACACATTTTAAAATGTTCTCATAATAATGCTTTACCTTGATGGTTTGCATTCCGAAATCTGGATCTTGTTTTCCAACTGACAACTTGAAGCAAAGCTTCTGCTTCATTTTTAAAAGGGAATCCTGTCCAGGATTTTGCAACAATCTCTTTAGGATTTCTTTGCCTTGACCTCTGTGCAAACTGCTCATAATGTCTTTCCTCTCGATTCCCAGAATATGTTAAAATGAATTAAACTTTTCATCTAGCTCTGAAGTCTGCTGTTCCACACTAAATCCAGTTACTGAACTTGGTTCTTTAACTTAGAACACTTTGTTTACTCTCCTTGAACTCTTCTGAACAATACCTTGGTCTCTGTTCTCTTAACTTCAGCTGTCTTTCTGTCCCAATTCCCTGGTTACCTGGATTATAACTTGCACTTTAGGAAGCCTGCCTCTTTACAGCTCCAATCCTATTAGTCTTTCTTCTGGAAGGATTAAGAGATTCTCACTCCTTGAGGTTCTGTATCGAACTGCTTTGGTTTCCAATTAAGACTAAGAACAAAGAGCAAAGGAAAGTTCGTGCTTCTGGAAAGTGGCCTCCTGTAGCTGAGCAACAAATTACTTCTGCTGTTTCTTCTTCATGCTGTAGCCCTCTCTATGCACAATAGAGACACAGTTGGAACTGAACCAAAGCCCACACATAAAAACACCTTTGTCCAGCATGAATCTAACTATAGGTTTCACTCTTTCTGGAACAGAAATGTCAAATTAAATCTACTTAAAACTATACTTCTATAGTTTACCAATACAAATATAAATCCCTTAAACTATCTTTGTATTCTTAACATTTGTCGTAAAACCAATTTGTGATTGCGTGCTGCAGCATTCAATCGTGGGCATTATTTTCCACCATGGGACAGCGAGAATGTCATCTCATTATAAGGACTGCTTACGAGAATCACTCCTCCACACATCCAGGCACATTAGCCTGAAATTAGAACAACGTTCACAATGGTAGATAAGCGATGTGCAGCTGGCAAGCTGCAATTCACTCATGGCTTTGGGTGTTTCCCATACATACAAAATTAATAGGGAAGGGAGCAGATGATACATATTGACAAGTAAAATGCTATCTTTCATGTCCACTGCCGCACTCAGGACTAGAAAGCCGTATTCCGTAACTTTAGATGGATGAAATTATGTTAAACATATGATTATCATTTGAAAGGGATGCATTTAACAACATGAACGGATGTGGAGCCATAAAATCAAGCTGGCAAAAAGTGAAATATGTAGTTAACAACATTGTACAAATGTGATCATTGAACAGTAAACTTTCAGCACTGACGTCAAGGGCTGGAGGTGTTTGAGTTGTAGCCATAACGACATCTGCTGAAAATCAGCTAAATAAGAGAGTCCTTGCACAAGCTCAAGAACATGCAGGATGATTGCAATATAAAGCAGTCAAAAGCCAAATTGTTGGGTTATTTGCTCTCTGGAAAAGTAAACAACAAAAGCCTTTGAGAAAAAGAAATCACTAGCTGACATGTCAAAATTGGAAAATTAAAAATTAGATTAAAAGTTAGAATAGATTCTAATCTATTCATATAAAAAAGTCTAGGGCGCGATTCTCCGCCCCCCACGCTGGGTGGGAGAATGGCGGGCGGGCCCCCCCACTAATTTCATGGCCCCCTGGCGCCCCCCACGATTCTCCCACCCCCCGCTCAGAAGAATTGGGCGTTCGCTGTTTTTCACGGCGACCGGCGATTCTCCGACCCGGATGGGCCAAGCGGCCTGCCGTTGGTGACCGTTTCACGACAGCAGCAACCACACCTGGTCGCTGCCGTCGTGAAATAGCCGTGAGATGCCCGTTTTGGGGCTTGTAGGGGGCCTGGTGGGGAATGAGCACCACGACTGTGCTCGGGAGGGGATAGGCCCGCGATCGGTGCCCACCGATCGTCGGGCCGGCGTCTCAATCGGACGCACTATTTCCCCTCCGCCGCCCCGCAACATCAAGCCGCCATGTCTTGCGGGGCGGCTGTGGGGAAAGACGGCCACCGCGCATGCGCGGGTTCGAGCTGTCAGCCGTCGTGACGTCAGCCGCGTATGTGCGGGTTGGAGCCAGCCAACCTGCGCATGACGTCACATAGGCGCCGCCGTCGCGTCATTCTCGGCGCGCCGCCCTGACGCAAGCATCAAGGCCCGGCGGCCGAGAATAACAGAGCGTCGCTCCTAGCCCCCCGGGTGGGGTTGAATTCGGTGAGAGGAGCGGGCTCCGAGGCCATCGTGAAACTCGGCCAAGTTCACGACGGCCTTCATGATTTTTCCCGGGAGCTGAGAATCGCGCCCTATATCTATATACAGTGAGAGTTATGAGTTAGTTCTTAGGTGATACTAGCATTTTACCTGCAGATTGCAAGAGGAAAGGAATACTGAGAGATGTAAAGGGTTCCACAAATCCTGAGAAAGAATCAGTGCAGTGAGTGACTGTGCCAGGACTTTTCATTACAATACGAGGAAAAATGATTCCGTCAAAGGAAGAATTTGGCAGATAATGTAAAATGTTGGAAGATTTTCTTCCAAGGAAGTTTGTGTTTCTACTCTGATAATTTAGTTTCAATATCAGAAGGATAATTCCTCAAAGAATTTCCTGTTGCTCCCCCTTTGAAATGGGACATCATTGCTCATGTCGTTTTATGCACACTTTGAATTGGCAAAATCACAAATTTATTTTTAACAAAAAGCCTCAGTTTAAAAAAAAGCAAGTTCTGATTGGTTCAAATTATTCTCATTAGTTCAAATGCCAAATGCTGCAGGTCCATTGTTGCATTGGGGACCAATGTCATTGTGTATACAATAACTAGGGTCAACATGGATTTAACCTGCCATTCTTACATCTCTGTTCCCTAGCGGGTTATTCCAAGAATGTGATTAGTTAGATTATTTTGTCCAATTGTTTTGTTATACTTTCCTAGGTTCTGCACCTGACAATTCATTAGCTTCAACAAAGCAGGTCTTTATAGAGTGTGATATTTTCCCAACACAAGCCCTGACGCAGTGGCATTCAGAATAAAAATGTTTGCCGTCATTTCCTACACGTTGATGCTCATTATTGTTTTTCTGTAAATGATGAGTTTTTCTTTCACACAGTTTATTTTTTTTTCTCACATGAATCAGTAATTCCTGAAACAATGGGGTGAATTTTCGTTCCGATATCCCATCAGGAGGAAATGTGGCTTGGGGACCTAACTATGCAACACAGGACACATGGGTGATTTTTGAAGAGGCAGTGAATTAAGTGGCCACTTCCAGGAGTCCTAGCCAATGAGAGGCACTGAGAAAATGTTAGAAGGAGTTGCGGGCAACTTTTTGACATGGTTAGGAAATTGGTTGAATGGCAGGTGGCAGAGAGTTAGGATAATGGGTAAGTACCCGAATGGGAAGGATGTGACTAGTGGTGTACCACAGGAATCTGTGCTGGGACCTCAATTAATCACATTTTTCATTAATGACTGGGATGATGGCATAGAAAGTCATATATTCTAATTTGCTGATGATACAAAGTTAGGTGGCATTGTAAACAGTCGAGATAATAACGCAATGCCAGGAGATATTGGCACACTAGGTGAATGGGCAAAGTTGTGATAGATGGAATTCAATGCAAGCAAGTGTGAGGTTATCCATTTTGAACCAAAAAAAAGAGAGTACTTTCTAGATGGAAAGAGATTACGTACAGTGGATGTCCAAAGACATTCGGGGATTCAGGTGCAATAGATGCTGAAAATGCAAAAAACTAGTGCAGAAAATAATCAAAAAGGCTAATCAAATGGTAGCTTTTATATCTAAAGGATTGGAATATAAAGATGCAGAAGTTATGCTGCAGCTATACAAATCTCTGATTAGACCCCACTTGGAGTACTGCGAGCAGTTCTGGGCACCACACCTTAGGAAGGATATTTTGGCCTTGGAAGGGGTACAATATAGATTTACAAAAATGATATCTTGACTACAGGGGTTAAGTTACAAGGAGAGATTACACAAATTAGGCCTGTTGAATTTAGAAGGTTAAGAGGTGATCTGGTTGAAGTATTCAAGCTATTAACAGGGAAAGATAGGGTAGATAAAGATAAGCTATTTGCTGTGGTTGGAGGTTCCACACCTTGGGGCATAGTCTAAAAATTAGGGCCATTCAGGAGAGATGTTAGGAAGAACCTCTTCACTCAAAGGGTGGTAGAGATTTGGAACTCTCCCACAAACAGCAGTTGAAGCTAGATCAGTTGTTAATTTTAAATCTGAGATAAGATAGATTTTTGTTAAGCAAAGATATTAAAGGATATGGGCCAAAGGCAGGTTTATGGTGACAAGCCACAGATCAACCATGATCTCAGTAAATGGCGGAACAGGATCAGAGCCTGAATGGCCAACTCCAGTTCCTATGTTCCTATGTAGGTGGGAACTTCTGACATAGACAGGAAAACGAGAAGGTGCCTCAAGGTGGAGGTTTCCTCTGGGGAATTTTCCAAAGATTAAAAATAAAAATGGTCACAGTTGCCAGATCCTCATTGTAGGAAGAGGGGGAAGGTGGGGTGAAAGTTGCTAAATTAAATGAGGCATTCATGGCCACCCATTTTGCCGTGGGAAGGCCATCTCAATTCAGCTTTAGATAGCACCTAAGAGCTGCCCTTGATCAGCAATTTAATTGCCCACGGGTTTGAAGAATCAAACGTTTTACCCTTATTTGCTTATTACCCATCACCCATCTGATCCAGCCTCAATGAGAATTGCCCAGAGGTGAGACCTTGCTGGAAGCCCAGCTGGTAGAGTGAAATGGCAGACTCGTCCGCTTCCAGTCCTGCTGCCGATCCCATTGAAAACTCATCCTAAAATTCAGAACCAATTAGTGTTTTAGTTTATGTATAATTGGAAGAAAAACAACATTTTCATATCATGTTGCACTTCAACATTTGAAAAGCATTTATTTCCAGTGCTCTTTCTATATAAAGCAGATACATGGAAACCAGGTGACAGAACATGGTACCCACAATTTCATTAGCGTGCTGTATTTCTTTGGGGATTCCTAATGCAAAACCACTGCATCCCCATAGGTAGGGATGGAGGAAAGTCACTCACCAAGCTGAGTTTCAGCACCAGGGTTTCAGCACCAGGCATCGTCAGTCAAGGTCTGAAAACATGTCAATTATCTGTCCTCATGACTTCATAAGCCCATCTTAGAGAAGCAAGAATCTGGAGAATACAGAATGGGGCCGTTTTTGGTCTTAGCCAAACAACAATTAATAGGAAAATTAGGCTGTCTGTCAGCCTGTTGTTACCACTATGAGGCCCAAACCTTATTTTTACACTGCTAACGACCTGACAGTGTGAAACCAGCACTTTGATGTCGCTCAGTAGTTGGCAGTGGCAGGATATTTCTTCGGGTCTTAAGTAGAGCTGGTCAAAATTCTGACCCTGGATGGGGGCATGGAATTGCCTAGCACTGGCACGACACAAAGCCAGGAGAGAGACCGAGTTCTTTTGAGGATCGAGAAGGAATCTGAGACGCTTCCAATGGTCTTCTTGAGGACAGCTTAAATACATGACTCCACGTATTTGTAATTCGAAGGAAAAACAACAAAAAATGGTTTGAGGAATCAAACGTTTTACCCTTATTTGCTTATTACTTGGCATCTAATTTGAAATATGTAGGACCTCCAGCTGCCCATCTCAGTGCCAGCCGCCACTGTACCTGTGTAAAGGGTACATAAGTGGCACAATGCTATTTTCTGGCTGCTACCACCTCCTTTATGCCTGTCATTGGCATTTAAGTCAGCAACGATGAAAGAATAATGGAGGAATAATAATCTGAACATTGCCATTTTTGAAATATGTACTTTAGGACATCTATTTGTCGTCTTATGACAGATACATTGAAAGGAAAAAAAAAAGTTGCATTTATACAGTGTCTTTCATGACCTCAGAGTACCCCAAAGTATTTTACAGCCAATGACATGCTTTGAAATGTAGTCCCTGTACTCTACCTTAGCAATGATTCCACTCAGAGCACAAGTACAACATTTTCCTTAGGTTTTGTAGGAAATGTGTGCAACAGACATTCAACATAGGGAGGGTTACCTTTAAAGAGAGAAACAGAACTGGAGAGCAAAGAGAAGTCAAATCCTGGTAGAGCAAAATGGGATTCATATGTAAAAGAAATATGAGAGCAGGTTTTTATTTTATTTGAACAGATAGCAAGGGAGAACATTGAAGGAATGAACTGTCAGTCTCAGCATCAAAGGGGAAGACACCACGTTTAAAATGCAAAGGCTCAAATACCTCTCCCATGAATTTTGTGCTTCACTTCACCATCCCATATAGATTTTCATTCAGTAAGCTGAAGATTACTCAGAATCCTTTCCTTTTTCTGTAAATCTTTGTTTCCTTTTTCTTGTATATTTTCGTTCTACTTATCTCTCTTCTCTCCTTTTTCTACATCCAGAATTTTCCACCCCTGTCTTATCTTACTTTCTGCTTCCTCCTGTCACCGTATTTGCAATTCCTTATCTCCATATTGTTTGTTATCCCTTTCAATTATTTCTTTTCTGTTTCTCTTACTTTGAAAACAAATTACCCTTGAGGGTTCCTGCCTACAGAAATCAACAGTGTAACGGTGGGTAATATGCTTGCTGATAACAGATCAGGATTTGGGCTGTTGTGTAAATCATGTTAACTATCCAGAGCCACAGACTTTCGAACAAGTTTGTTCCTTAATATTAATTATTGCACTTGTTTCACGATAATTATTTTAAGAAATAATCATGCAGCATCAATCTGAGGCATTTTGTAATCTATTATTTGAGCGTAAGCTTTGATTGCAGTAACTTTTCACTTTTAAATACCACCCAGCTCTGCCTTATGGCTCATTTGCAACAGAAAAATTGGATAAAATGTCTGCCCATATCCCTTTGCTGGGCCTCCAAAGTATATCTGCGAGTCTTACAAGGGTTGTGAAGCAGAATATTCCAGATTGTGAAGTACAATTACAAGGGTTGTGAAGCAGAATATTCCAGATTGTGAAGTACAATACAACCATGTCCATCTTTTTTTTCTCTCTCCCTCTCGATATCTTTCATTCTATGTTGGATTCTTGTTCTCATTGGCTGGTTCTTCTCATGATCATTAGCTGAAATTCCTGAGTTATCAAATTTCTCCATAATTAACTATTTTTTAAAAAGTGTATAGGAATGAACTGTCAAAAGGTGCTAACCCAATCACTTGAAGTGTTGCATAGAGGAATTTCAAGCCATTTGAGAACGGAACTCACGCTTCCATTTCCCATCTGCCTCTCTTCAGGGAATGGTCATTTTCATTTGCAGAATCTCAATGGGGAGCCACAATCTACCTTGTGAACCAAATGTATTTGTTTGCTGACCTCTTGAGCACACAGAACAAATGAGCCTGGCTCCCAGTTGGCGTGGACAACAACTGGAGAAAGATGTCAAACTTTACCATTCCTCTCAGACCTGCTCCCTGACAGGAACACACCAGCAATGCCTGCTGTGTGGATTTGCTCTAAGGAAATGTCAATCTGCTGGAAGCTGCATAGCTCTCACTTATACAGGATTACTATCCACAACCAGAACTTGTAAAAAAATGGGGCAATGAGAAGAAAAAGTAAGTTAGCACTTAATGTTAAAAATACTTCCCTACACAGCACTAATTTAATTATTAGATAATGCTAATTTTAATGCAATTCATCATTGTACAACACAGATCATATAGTTCAAAATGAAATGAAAATGAAAATTGCTTATTGTCACAAGTAGGCTTCAAATGAAGTTACTGTGAAAAGCCTCGAGTCGCCACATTCTGGTGCCTGTTCAGGGAGGCTGGTACGGGAGTTAGCAGAGTTAGGTCAGCACTTGGTGAGGTTTCTTGTGTATATAAGGTGAGACACATTTGGGCCAACTATTAATTATAGGATGAACATAAATTGTAGTCTGCAATATCTTAAAAGTAAAAGACGAAAAGGAGAAAATAATAGAAACTAAATAATAGCAGACCAAATGGCATCAGAAATAATAATATATCTTCATCTTTTAAAGTTTATGAATTCTGATGATGATTCTTAGTTGAATTGATAAAAATTACTTTTAGTTGTTCTGCAGAATTCCTCTCCAAATGTTTCATGCAAGACAGAAAAAGGGAAAGAATAAGAACCGTTTAATTGGTTAGTCCCTAGTCATCCTGAATTGCATTTATTGACATGGCTTTTGTCCTGAAACCCATTAAGGTCTCCAGTTCCAATATCTGTACTGTAATCTGTTCCACATGCTTTACACCCTTTCTGCAAATAAAAGTTCCTCCTGCATTTTCTATTTTTGTTTGTCGCCTCAAGGTGCAAATATGATCTCCTGTGCTTAAATTCTGTACATGGCAGGAAAACTTGGTTAGATCCAATTTGTCCAAGCCTTTCTGAATTTTAAATATTTCTATCATATCCACTTTCAGTTTTCTCTTTTCATGAGGTAACAGATCGAAGATGGTCAATCTTTCCACAAATGCCATTCCTTTTAAGTTCTGGCATCAACTTTATAGTTCTCTGCGCTTCCTCCAAGAATTGAATATCCTTTGTTAAATAGGGAGACTAAAGCTGCATGCAGTACACCAAATAGTCATGGAGGTCTACAGTACAGAAAAGGCCCTTCAGCTCATCTGTGCTGATCAGAAAAAAACACTTAAGTATTCTAATCCCATTTTCCAGATCAGACCCAAATACAGTTTTTTAAAAAGGTATACTTCCTAACATTCTGTTTGTTCTTTTTAAACACCCTGGGATGGCTTTGGTATCCTATCCATTAATAGCCCAAGATCTCTCCCGTGCTTCACTATCTCAAGCACAAGCCCCTCCTGTACATAACCCACATTAACCTTTCCCCAGGTAAGTCCCACGCATTTCCCTGTAGCGAGTTGCACCTGACATTCCTCTGCCAACTGATTGTGCTTGTTGAGATCCTTTTGCATTTGTTTGCATTGATATACAACTTGCTATTCCTCCCAATTTGGTACTTTGTGCAAATTTTGGACTTATTTCCTTCCTCTATTTGCTAAGTTATAAACAACAGTGCCCCCAGTGTTAAATTCAATGGCAGTCTGCTGGTAACTAGCGATCAACCAGGTTACTATCCATGTACTACTATTTACTGTCATCGACCAGCCAACCATTTGCCATTCTATTTTAATACATTGTGATCAGTCTATAGGTTTGGACCTAACCAATTGCATGGCGCAATGTCAAATCACTCCCTGAAATCAAGGTAGATGTACTGCATTTCTCTTGTCTCTTGGGTCTGTGAACTCTTTACAGGAATTTAATGAATTTAAACTTGGCTTTCCACTGCTGAAACCATGCTGACTGGCTTGTTCCTGAAGATACTCCCTTAAATGATCTCTCATAACACTTTCAAGCACATTCTCAACAACGCAACTAAGATCAGTAATTTAATGGTTCATCCCTCAAACTGTTTTTGAGAAAGTTGGGGTGAAGTATAAAGCAGAGGTGAAGAGAAGGGTTTTAATGAGGTTTTTGGAAGCAAGGAAGAAGGGAACAAAGCAGGGGGTTTCAAAGGACAGCAGCCTAGTTGCTGAATGAGGAGTTGTCAGTAGTGGAGTTGAGACGAGAGTTGGCATGGAATCACCTAGTGTTAAGAGAATGGGAGGATTAATGCAGCTGGATGAAATCATCAAGGTAGAGTGAAACGAGGCCATTACGGCATTAGAATTTAATGGTAAGAGTTTGACTTACCTGCTGTGTGATCGCAACATTTTCTATTTTACTTCAGATTTCTAAGACCTGTACTATGAGGCTCAGTTGCGTATAGGGCAACTGATCTAAGTGTTTTTTTAATTATCTGCACAATCTGTTAGAAATTGGTGGCCAAAAATTGCAACAGT
This sequence comes from Scyliorhinus canicula, assembly GCF_902713615.1. Lineage (NCBI taxonomy): Eukaryota > Metazoa > Chordata > Chondrichthyes > Carcharhiniformes > Scyliorhinidae > Scyliorhinus > Scyliorhinus canicula. Next base: position 69,811,319 of record NC_052148.1, read on the forward strand.
TAATTGTAATCCTGGCACATATTTATCATTAACAATGAAGCTCCTTCATTGTACTAATCAAGTGATGTCCTCAGGTAGCACAGTGAATTAATAATTAATTATCTAAGGTTGGATATGTTGTTCCACACGGCACATGTCTCAGCCAATCACATTTCAACAAATATTGTAATATGCATCTGGTAGATCAGTTGTTCCTTGGTCAGCTTGGTCACATTTTTTCAGTCATTTTATATTAACAAAATCTCTTCAGTTGACCGATCTTGGGGCAATGCAGCATCCTCTTCTTCTCTCATTCATTCAAATGGGCCATAGACTTCACTACTGTTATCGATGCCAGATTTCAGTGAGCAACGTAAAACTTGATTCAAGCAAGAGGGCTGAATGGCTTCAGCTCTTCCTGTTCACTTTTTACAGCTACATTTTCAGCTAGCATTTTCCCCTTCTGACATTTTTATCCCTCTCTCATCAAAATATTGACAGCGGTTGGATCATGAGATGAAGCTATAAGCACTAAACGCCTTTCCAGAGCTGACCAGTTATTTCATTCTCCCTGTATGAATTGGGAAAGTGAATGCTAATAAGTAAATCGACTGGGATAGGAGGGGGGACAAGGTCACAGCTGAGCTCAGTACTGTCTTCACTCAAAGATCATGTATTCTTCAGCAGGACATTGATCAGGAACAGAAAAACTCTGTGATGGGACCGTCCCATGACTAGCTCAGGAAAACTGGGGTGTCTTACTCCTGTTCTGACTGAAATTACCCAGGGATCAGGTCTCTGGTTTCCCTGTACTATGAGGCTCAGTTGTGCATAGGGCAACTGATCTATTTATGCAGCTTGGTTTGAATTTCTTTTGGACGCTCTTTCTTTTGATATAATGTGCTATTGCTGGTGTCCTTACAAGCTGAGGAGAAATTATAAGGACAGATGAGTTTGGACAACAGGACACAAGAATATAGGACATGGAATATGGCACAAGGAGGATAGAATCATGGAACTCTGCCTATATTACAACAGTGACTACATTTCAAAATTACTGCAACATCTGCAAAACACTTTCAGATAGCCTGAGTAAGCCACTATATTAATGCAAGGTTATTTTTTGCATTTTTTAAATGAATTCATGAACTTCCATCTAGGATAAGGCACTGTTTGCATCCCATGAGAGGGTTAAATATTCCCACTTAATATGGTATGTTTTTTTACAACAACTCTGTCACGAGAAGTATAGTAATTAGGGCTGGGACACTGGCAACATGCAAGACGACCGCCAGATTGATGAACAGTGCGAAACCTAATCATCGGGCATTTGGTTCTTTTTTTCTAGTGTGAGACCATCATTAAGCCTCATCTGTGCTGGGGCCGCAGACACCAAAGGTGCTGGGTAAGCACGAAATGAATTTTAGAATATTTTGTACATAATTAGTTCTAATTTGTACGACAAAATGGCCAAAAAAAAAAAAAGCTCAGGCTGAAAGCACATCTGTCTTATGGGACAGAAAAAAATGAGTCTATGCTGGAAGTAATCACAAGTTCCTGCTGGTTGTCCTCCATGCAAAATCAAACAAATGCCACATTTTCATAATCACTACTGGGGAAAGGAATGGGAAAAAAAATAAAAATTGGTGTTTGTTGCTGCAAATGGAATGCGAATGAGTCTCGGTCCAGAAAGCGGCAATCTGTTTTTCTTTCAAAAGCGGAAATGAAAATGAGAGAGCAGGACACATCTGGAAGAAGCCCCATCCCTCCATGTCTGCTCTCTGTGGGTGCCGATGTACATCATGCCATTTGGAACCATCCCAAAAAATCTTAAGCTGTCAAACTCCTGTCACTGTTAAGAGGAAAAATAATCACATTTGTTCACAAAGTTTTAAACCTGCTGATTCTACTAAAACAAATATTTTATACTTTGGATATTAAAATGTTTTATATTACTTATACATATATTTGTTAATTATGCCCCCAAATTCCCAATGTGGAAAAGGGAACTGTATTATGTTCGGCATCTGAGCAGATATCTTTCTGTATAACTTTGAGGTTAAATTTGCATCTTAATATTTTAACTGCTGGTGACTGCTTGTGTAAATATTTATCAGTCTTCATTTCAACCTGGCACTCTTTACGCCAGAGAGGGAAAGATTTAAAAATTCTTTGTGAGACCAGGAGAAGCAGTGGCATAGTGGTATTGTCATTGGACTAGTAATCCACAAACCCAGGATAATGTTCTTGGGACTGGGTTCAAATGGCAGATGAAATGGGTGAAATTTGCATTTAATTTTTTTTAAATCTAGAATTTAAGGTCTAATGATGTCAATTGTCATAAAAAGCCATCTGGTTCACTAATGTCCCAGAGGGAAGGAAATCTGTCGTCATTCCCTGATCTGGCCTACATGTGACTCCAGATCCGCAGCAATATGATTGACTCTTAAATGCCCTCAGGGATGGGCAATAAATGCTGGCCTAGCCAGCGACACCCACATCCCATGAACACATTTTTTAAAAGAATGGAAAATGAGTGTGGAGAAGTAGTAATGGGGAACAAAGAAATGGCAGAGGAATTGAACAGGTACTTTGCATCAGACACCAGTGGCATACCCGAACTTCAAGAGAGTCAGCGGGCAGAGGTGACTGCAGTGGCCACCACGAAGGAGAGGTGCAGGTGAAGCTGCAAGGTCTGAAGTGGATAAATCACCCATACCACATGGACTACATTAGGAGATAGCTGAGGAGATGGTGGAGGCATTGGTGTGATCTTTCAGGAATCACTGAAGTCAGGGAGGGTCTCAGCAGATTGGAAAATGGCTAATGTAACACCCCTGTTTAAAAAGGGAGGGAGGCAGAAGTCGGGAAATTGTAGGGCGGTTAACCTGATTTCGCTCGTTGGTAAGATATTAGAGTCCATTATTAAGGATGCGATTGCAAAGTACTTGGAAGTGCATGGTAAACTAGGGCTGAGTCAGCATAGCTTCATCAAGAGAATGTCATGCCTATCAAATCTGTTGGAATTCTTTGAGGAGGAAACAAAGAAGCCGGACAAAGGTGAGCCAGTGGAGGTGACCTATTTAGATTTCCAGAAGGTCTTTGACAAGATACCGTACATGAGGCTGCTAAATAAGGTAAACGCCCATGGTGTTAGGGGCAAGGTACCAGCAAGGGTAGAGGATTGGCTGACTGAGAAAGCAGAGAGTAGAGATAAAAGGGTCATTTTCAGGACGGCAGCCAGCGACAAGTGGTATTCTACAGGAGTTAGTGTTGGGACCACAGCTATTCACAATATACTTTACCAACCTGGAAGAAGAACTGAGAGCATTGTGGCTAAGTTTGCAGATGATGCAAAGATATGTTGAGGGACGGGTAGTGTTGAGGAAGTGGGGAGGCTGCAGAAGGATGTGGATGGGCTAGGAGAGTGGGCAAAGAAGTGGCAGATGGAATGCAATATGGAAAACTGTGAGGTTTGCACTTTGGCAGGAGGAATAGAGGCATGGACTATTTTCTAAATGGGGAAGAGCTTCAGAAATCAGAAGCATAAAGGGACTTAGGAGTCCTAGATCAGGATTTTCTGAAGGTAACATGCAGGTTCACCGAGCAGTTAGGAAGGCAGATGCAATGTTAGCATTCACTTTGAGAGGGCTAGAATACAAGAGCAGGGATATACTGCTGAGGCTGTATAATGCTCTGGTCAGACCTCATTTGGAATATTGTGAGCGGTTTTGGGCTCCCCCCCTCCATATTGTGAGCGGTTTTGCCCCCCACCAACCTGTAGCTAAGGAAGATGTGCTCACCTTGAAGGAGGTCCACAGGAGGTTCACAATAATGATCCTGGGAATGAAGAGCTTACCATACCAGAAGCGGCTGAGGACTCTGGGTCTGTACTGTAAGGATGAAGGGGAATCTCATTGAAACATACAGAGTAATGAGAGGCCCAGATAGAGTGGACGTGAAGAAGATATTTCCACTTGTAGAAGAGACTAAAACCTGAGGGCACAATCTCAGACTAAAACTGAGATGAGGAGGAATTTCTTCAGCCTGAGGGTGGTGAATCTGTGGAACTCTTTGCCGCAGAAGGCTGTGGAGGCCCCGTCACTGAGTGTCTTTAAGACAGAGATAGATACGTTCTTGATCAAAAGGGGATCAGGGTTATGGGGAGAAGGCAAGAGAATGGGGATGGGAAATGTATCAGCCATGATTGAATGGCGGAGCAGGCTCGATGGACCAAATGGCCAAATTCTGCTCCTTATGGTCATATGGTCTTATGGAATGCCACCCTTAAAGGAAGAAAATCTCACAGAAATATTCAGCAATAAGATTAATCCTTATTTCTGAGTTTGGAAGTTCCATGAGGATCTGTCCCGGAACTGTTTCATATTGAGTGTCCAGATATATTTCTATTAAATCATTGGACACCTATTGACATTTTGCTCCTGTTGAAATCCAAAGCAGTTTAAGATGAGTCTTGGTGGTGAGGAGGGGAGAGTAACTTTCCCCTTCCCCCAAACTGAAAATCTCCATGACAAAGTTCAATGGAACATTTCGGTCATGGAAGGATAAACGGCGGCATTTAAATGTAATTCACACAACCGGCAAGAAAATAATGGGAGCCGGCACAGTTTCAAATACTATTCCTGTAAATATAATATTTGTTCACTGGAATTTTAAAGAAGACAAAACTAATCATGATGTGCCCTGAAGCCTATTTTAAAATCAGATGGAAGAAAACGCGTGAATGCATTTGTGGGGGAAATTGCCCGGCCACATAAAGGAGGCAAATGGAATGGAAATCAGTCACCGAAAGACTCAACTCAATGCCAAGGACTCAGAGTACCAGCGGGAGAAGTTATATAAAAGCAAAAAGACAAGGCCTGAATGTGTTTCAATGTCATCAATACTGGAAATACAATGGTAAAATGGAAAGTAATAGTTTATACTGGCTGTATTGGAAATGCTGTAATGACCTTGGAAGAACTTTGGCAAAGATATAACAAGTTAAGTATTCAAAGTGAATAATTCTGAAAATTCCATTATAGATGCTAAAATGATAAAGAGATAATACCATTGATAGGAATTGCCTTCAGCCAAATTACCTCTCTTAATCTTGGTACTAAAAAGCATGGTCGTTTATGCTGGTCGCAAACAGAGGCATTGGGTAGAATCATACGATCTCAGTGGATGTCTCACTGTCTGAAACAGCTAAGGAGCAAAAAAGATGTAATTACACTGTTTGATGTAGTCTATAGGGCACCAGCTATTGGGAACGAAGTAGAGGAACAAACTTTCAAGGAAATTACAGAGAAGTGAAAGAATTATAGAGTAGTTATAATGTGGGACCTTCCCCAGATTTAGACTGTAGAGCAGTATAAACGGCAGAAGCGGACTGGAGTATTTAGAGAATGTTTGGAAGAATTTCCGACTCCAATGTTTCCAGTCCAATCAGAAAGAAAGCATTACAGAACCTGGGGCGGGTTTCTCCCACACCCCCCACCGGGTGAGCGAATCGGCGGGTGTCGGCGTGAATCCCGCCCCTGCCGTCCTCCCAATTCTCCCGCCCCCCAAAAACCGGCCCAGTGTGAGTCGCGCGCCTGCCTCGGATAATGGCGGGGTCCGGCACGACTCAATGGGCCCCAGGGCTGTCCGGATTCTCTGGCCTGCGATGGGCCAAAGTACCGCCCGGTCTATGCCGGTCACACTGGTGTAAATTAGAGTTGGTCCCTTACCGGTGGGACCTGGTGGCGCGGGCGGGCTCCGGGGTTCTTGGGGGGGTCATGGGAGAATCTGGCCCCGGGAGGTGCCCCCACAGTGGCCTGGCCCACGGTCGGGGCCCACCGATCCGCGGACGGGTCTGTGCCGTGGGGGCACTCTATTCCTTCCGCACCGGAAGCCTTGGTCATCCGCCATTCCCGGTGCGGACGTGAATCCTTCTGCGCATGAGCGGGGATGACACCAGCACCCGTTAGCACTCCCGCGCATGCGCCGACTCGCGCCGGCCGACAGAGGCCCTTTGGCGCCGGTTGGCGTGGCGCCAGGCACCTATCCCGCCAGCCGGCGGGGCGCCAACCACTCCGGGGCGGGCCTAGGCCCTGAAGGTGTGGAGGATTCCGCACCTTTGGGGCGGCCCGACGCCACTCCGTCAGCAACTACCGACCAGTCAGTTTAACTTTGATGGTGGGGAAGTTGTTAGAAACAATAATTTGGGTCACTGAGGCAAATGAATGTTAATTAAGGAAAGGCAGAATGGATTTGTTACAGGACAATTGTGTTTCTTTAACTTGCTTGAGATCTTTGGTGAGGTACCAAAGAAAGTTGCTGAGTGTGATGTTGTAGATCTGGGGCTGGATTCAGCCCTACCCGGCGGGGCGGGGGGTCCCAGAGAGATGGAATGGCATGAACCACTCACCTTTAGTGGCTAGGCCCGTGCCGGAGTGGTTGGCGCGCCGCAGGCCGGTGGGAAAGGCCTTTGGCACCACACCAGCCGGGGCCGAAGGGACTCCGCCGCCATGCGCATGAGTGTCAGTGGCTGCTGATGTCATCCCCATGCATGCGCAGGGAGGGGGGTCACCTCCGCGTCGGCCATCGCGGAGGCTGATGCCAGGCGCGGAATGAAAAGAGTGCCCCTACTGCACAGGCCCGCCTGTGGATCGATGGGCCCCGATCGCGGGCCAGGCCACCATGGGGGCACCCCCCGGGGCCAAATCGGCCTGCGCCCCCCCCCCCCCCCCATCCCCCAGGACCCCGGAGTCCACCCGCGCCGCCTGGTCCCGCCGGTAAATAAGAACATAAGAACTAGGGGCAGGAGTAGGCCATTTGGCCCCTCGAGCCTGCTCCGCCATTCAATTAGATCATAGCTGATCTTTTGTGGACTCAGCTCCACTTTCCGGCCCGAACACCATAACCCTTAATCCCTTTATTCTTCAAAAAACTATCTATCTTTACCTTAAAAACATTTAATGAAGGAGCCTCAACTGCTTCATTGGGCAAGGAATTCCATAGATTCACAACCCTTTGGGTGGAGAAGTTCCTCCTAAACTCATTCCTAAATCTACTTCCCCTTATTTTGAGGCTATGTCCCCTAGTTCTGCTTTCACCCGCCAGTGGAAACAACCTGCCCGCATCTATCCTATCTATTCCCTTCATAATTTTAAATGTTTCTATAAGATCCCCCCTCATCCTTCTAAATCCCAACGAGTACAGTCCCAGTCTACTCAATACCTTGTTTAATTCCCGCCGGCGGGACCGGCATAACAGCAGCGGGGCTTCGGCCCATCGCAGGCCAGAGAATTGGCGTGTGGGGGGGCCCGCCGACAGGCGCGGCGTGATTCCCGCCCCCACCAAATATCCGGTGCCGGAGAATACACGCCGGCCCCCGGCAGGGGGTCGGAGAATGCGGCCCCTGGTTTACATGGATTTCCAAAAGGCATTTGGTAAGATACTGCAAAACAGGTGTCTGCAAAGTTACAGTTCATGGAATTAACCGGACAGTAACAACATGAATGCAAAATTGGTTGAATAGAAGGAAATAGAGAGTAATAGTGAATGGTTGATTTTGGGCCAGAGGATGATTTAGTGTGGAGTCCCCAGGGACCGCTGTTAGGACCCTGCTCTTCCTGTTACATATTCATGAGCTAGACATTGGTGTGTAGAGCACAGTTTCAAAATTTGCAGATGATATGGACCTTGGGAGCATTATGAACCATGAGGATTGTAAAACTTCAATCGGACATTGTTGGTGGAATAGACAGAAAAATAGCAGATTAAATTTAATACAGAGATGTGGAAGTGATTCATTTTGGTTGGAGGAACACAGAGAAACAAGACAAAATAAAGGGTAGAATTATAAGAAGGTGCAGGAGTATAGGGGCCTGGGTGTATATATATTGATAAATCATTGAAGGTGGCACGACAGACTGAGAGCAGCTAATAATCCTTGGCTTTATCAATAGTGGGAATACGAGCACAAAAGTCAGCAAATTTTGTTAAGCCTATAGTTTGGCCCCAACTAGTGAATTGTGTCCAGTTACAGGCAGCATTAGGAAGGACGTTCGGTTCTTAGGAAGAGTGCAGAAAAGATTCATGAGAATGGTACCAGGGACGAGGAACTCCAGTTACATAGAAAGGTTCGATAAATTTGGACTGTTCTGCTTGGAGATGAGAAGATTGAGAGGAGCTTTGATAGAGGTGTTGGAAAGTGAAAGGTGTGTAAATGTACCCCGACTAATCTTGACCAATTTGCAGTAACCCTTTCCAACTCAGGCTTATTAGACGGTGAGATCGACAACGGGGTAAGAGTCAGGTGATGGTCCAACACAACTGAACACTTTATCAAGGAAAAACAATATTTATCAGACTCTTCTTTTGTACTTCAATTAAAGTCTATCACTCTCTTCACAGGACTCTTTAATAAAGAGCCTTAAAGCCAGGAATCGGCCACTCGCCGATTCTCCGGTGGCGAGTTTTGGGCACCCGCGCGATCGCCACCACGCCAGTCGGGGGCCGTTGAAAGCGGCACCCCCAGCGATTCTCCAGGTCTCAACGAACCGAGTGCCCGCCGCGTTCAGCCGAGTCCCGCCGGCGTGGGTTACATATGGTCCCACCCGGTGGGACCTCGGAGTTCTGTCTGCGGGGGCCGTCCTGGTTGGGGGGGCAGGGGGATCCGACCCCAGGGGCAAGGCCCTCCACAATGGCCTGGCCCGTGATCGGGGCCTACCGATCGGCGGGTGAGCTAGTTCCATGGGTGTCTATGTTCCTCCGCGCGGGCCCCTATTGGGCTCTGCCATATTGCCCGGGGACGGCGCGGAGAGGGGAACCTACGTGCATGCGCGAACTCGCGGCGGCCATGGCGCACCGGCTTTCGGGGGTCACAGCTGCAGATACCACTCCAGCACTGTACTAGCCCCCAAGGAAGGGGTGGATACCTGCCGGTTATGGCCCGTTGATGCCCGAGTGGCCCGCGTCACATTTCACGCCAGCGTCAGAACTTGGCCGCAGTATTGGAGAATCCCAACCTAAATCTCTAAGTAAACAGTCTCAAATCTATACTCATTATCTACTTGTGACATGCATTTCCAAGATTTTGCTACACACTACCCACAACTCCCTATCCCCATATGTGAACTATTTGAAAAGACTGGTAATATCCATTGAGGCTGGGACATGCTGTTCCTCAGTCTTTGAGGATTGAGGATCTGACGTCATTGATTTGGGCTTCTGTGTTTGTCTCAGGCTGGTTCTGATCTTTGGGTCATCTCACTAGGCTGGTCTTCTAGGTCTGGTCAGTCTGATGATGCTTGCCATGAGCTACAAGGAACTGGAGATGCTGTGCTGCTCAGCTGCCAGCCGAAGGTGCTGTCTGGAGATGCTGTTGAAGAAGGGGCAGAAAAGCAGAGCCTGTTGGAGCTCCAGGATGCCCCTTCTAGCCCCACCTTCGAGCCCTGTGTTCAATATTAGCATTGGGCGGGCACTGGAAGATCTACTTTCCATTCATGGAGATCGCAGAACATGGATTTGAACCTTCAACTGTCAAGTGCTGTCCTTGGAGACAGCAACTCCCCAAAGTTGTGAGACCCAGAATCCATGCTAGTCACCTGAGGAGAAGGGGGTTCAAGGAATTGTACCTGTCTGTAAGCCCTGAGATCATTGTTCGAGGCTAAGCGGCAACTGACAAAACGTCCTACACACTTCACTTGCAGTAACACAAGGAACCTTTTTCTTCATTGTTAGCATCAATGCAGTCCACGTGATGTAGGTGCATCCACAGTGCTGTTAGAAAGGGAGAATATGGATTTTGATCCAACAACAGTGAAGGAATAGTTCCACATCAGGGGCGGGATTCTCCAACCCCGTGCCGGGTCGGAGAATCCCCAGGGGATCCCTGGGTTATTACACGTCCCGCTGCCCCGCCGCCGGCTGCCGTATGCTCCGGCGTCATTTTTCGGGTGGGGGCGGGATGCATGCCATGTTGGTCGGGGGCCATTGGCAGCGCCCCCACCGGCAATTCTCTGGGCCCAGATGGGCCAAGCGACCGTCCATTTTTGGCCAGTCCCTCCGGCATGAATCACTCAACTCATGTACCGGCGGGACCTGGCAGGTAAGTCGGCGGAGGCGGTCCTCGGGGGGGGGGGACGCGGGGGGATTTGCCCCGGGGAGGAGGCCCACTGATCTGCGGGCGGGCCTGTTCTATGGGGGCACTGCTTCCTTCCGCACCGCCCTATGTAGGGCTCCGCCATGGCCGGCGCGGAGAAGAGAGCCCCCCGCAGCAGGCACCAAAATATGCCAGCCGGTCTGCGCATGCGCAGAATCACACCAGCGGTTCCGCGCGTGCGCGAGATCACGCCGGCCCTTGGGCACATGCGCAAACTCGCGCCGTCCCTTCGGCGCCGGCTGGAGCCTCCGCCGTCCACCTAGCCCCCCAAAATGCGGAAAATGTAGGGGCTGCTGACGCCGGAGTGGTTGGTGCCGGTTCTCCTGCTGGCGTGGGGACTTAGTCCCCAGGTGGGAGAATCTCGGCCCAGGATGGTGAATGGCATGAAGGGGAACTTGCAGGTGGTAGTGTTCCCATGCATCTGCTGCCATTGTCATTCTAGGTGGTAGAGGTTGAGAGTTTTGAAAGATGCTGTTGAAGGAGCAGTTAATTTTATCTGCAGTATGCACTTCTGTCTCTGTGTGTTGATGACAGGGCGAAGCAGAGAAATCATAGACCCGAGTGCTTTTCCTGTTTCTGGGCCCTTAAAAACATACAAACACGATACGCAAGCAATTCTATAATTGCAGGGATCTCACTTACCATTTTTCAAGAAGGAAGACTCTCCCAGCAGTTTCTGTACTACAGTTGACCAGTTGTGCAGCTTTGGCTTTCTGGTGTGCTTTTCAAATAAAAAAGTCAGACCTACAAAGCTGCCCAAGGATCAGAAGCAGAGACATAGAAACTCGGTGAAATTGATACTCACACCAACAGACTGCTCAGTCTGAATGACCAGAAACTCCACTTACAACACAAAGTCCCCACCCCCACTCCCCCCATCTGCCCGGGCCCACTAACTCTGGCATGATGTTTGGCATGGTCTGTGCCCCTGTGCCCTGGTTGGCGGTGGTGGGGAGTGAATGCAAAGGTGTGTCAGTCAAGGGACTACTTTGACCTGGATGGTGTCAAGCTTCTTGAATGCTGTTGAAGCTGCACTTTGCACTCTGCCTTGTGAATTGTACAGTTCCCATGCCATCTGTAAGCCTGAGTTGCCCACTCCTCTTATTCTTTCATCACTGATTTTATTGCTGCTAAAATGTCCATGCTCTAAGATGCTCTCACTGTTACCTTCCAAGGGGTAACTGAATTTCCACTGCCGACAGGGAGTCTCATTCACCAATAGACCAAATGGGAAATTAAGAGTAAACGGCGAACATTTCTTTCCCCCTGCAATTTTAATGACTGGAAATCAAGGGCCCAGCTGCTACAAGTAAGGTTGCCATTGGCAGTGTGAACTTGAAAAATCAGACTTACTGATTTTTAAAATTTGACTGTGCAGCTGTGGAATGCAGTATGAGTTCATTATTAATGACCTTTACAAGGCCATAACAAGTAAAAATTGTTTTCTTTACACCTTTCTGCAAAAGATCATTGATCCAATTTGTAAGCGAAGGAATCCTCAGACCAGTGCTCAGCACAGACAAGTTAGCCATTACCATATTCCACCTAACCTGCTGCCCTACCAATCTTCCCTCATGCCTACTTTTTAGCTAAAATTAGTGAATACAGGAAATTGCAGCCCCTCGTGTCTGAGAATAACTTGAGTCAGTCATGTTGACTTTATTTTAATCTTTTTTTAATGACCCACCACATTGAAGTGTCAGTTGTACACTGCTGCAAACTGCAGCTTTGGCTTCAAATCAATAGTCAGTTTTTTTGGAAGCTTTTGTCATATTTAGTATTGACAGTATCGAGACTTCAGTGAGTTGGTGATGTAAGAAGCAGAAAGTGGTGCTGGTGAGTTAAAGTGAGGGTCGTTGAGGACCTCCAATACACCACACTTGGTTCAGGAGTGTCCTTCGGGGAAGGATACTGACTGTTCTTATACCCGGTCTGAGCTATGTTAACTCCTGACCCACAGCAATGTGGTTTGTAGTGAACAGCTCTCTGACGTGGCCTGGCAGGCCATCCAGGTGGACCACCAACAGTTTCTCAAAACAACTTGGGATGAGCAACAAATTTGAGACTTCTCGGTAATCTCCATGATCCAAGAATGAAGATGGTAGACAGACAACGTATGTGAGACCTGTTAATTTAATATGAATCTTTATTGTCACAAGTAGGCTTACACTAACACTGCAATGAAGTTACTGTGAAAAGCCCGTAGGCGCCACATTCCGGCGCCTGTTCGGGTCACAGAGGGAGAATTCAGAATGTCCAATTCACCTAACAGCACGTTTTTCGGGACTTGTGGGAAGAAACCGGAGCACCTGGGGGAAACCCACGCAGACACGGGGAGAATGTTCAGACTCCGCACAGACAGTGACGCAAGGCGGGAATCAAACCTGGGACCCTGGCGCTGTGAAGCAATGGTGCTAACCACTGTGCAACCGTGCTGCCCCTAAGTTTGAATTTTTGGTTTAAACTCTGCTGGAGTGGACCTGGTCTTGAATGTCTGAGCTTTGACACAGAAAGTGACCATCCCATGGTAATATTTGTTCCCAAAATGATGGTGGGCACATTTCTTCAATAATTTGAATTTGTCTTGAATTTATATAGCTGCATTGCACACCTGCAATAATGCAAGATTTAAAAGGTTTTTTATCAAAAATAGCTTCCTGGTCAAGCCTCATTATTTGCTTGCTGGACGCATGCAGATATGGTACAGCTGGCGTTAAAACAGGTTGTTGTGTCTCATGATGATCTTCTTGGTATATGACAGCACTGTGCTAAGAATTACACTCAATTGTTTGGTCTCACCCCTGTGCAGCATCAGCATTTTCTGAGCTTTTAAAAAATATATTTAAAAAATCTCATTTAGCATCACATATTGAACAGTTAATCATTTTATCCCATTCCTTATACTAATGCCTCACATAAATGTGAAGCGAAAGAAAACTACACAAAGTGGTTAATGTTGTGTTGCTATAATGGATCTAAATTAATTTTTCATTCACGCAAATACGCCAAACAGCAATTTTTCTGGGTTTTGGCTTGCTAGTGAAAAATGATTCAGACGGTTGCTGTGTGTAATACCATGCACAATATATATGTATTTATGCAAATGCTATATCTAATATCTGTAAAAGATGCAATAAGGATGTGATTTGCTTTTATGTCTGTGGCATAGAGACGAGAATGGCTTTTGTTTTTAATGTGATTTGTATCTAGTTTGTGTGAGGAGTCTCAACCCTTTTTCCTTCTGAGTTCTGCACAATTTAGTAAATTGGCCATTTGGTAAAAGAAATAGCTACTTTGGCATATTTTCTTCATATCATTTAGAAGTAAGAATCTGCGCTGCCCGCTTTGTGAAATGAGCAATTTGCAAAACTGTGCAGGATGTAATTTAACAGCTCAATAAGGAATCATATGTCCCTTCAAGTAAAGAAAGAAATGAAAAATGAGAATATATTCTTGGAAGTCGCACATTTAAAGCTGTGTGCTATTAACGTCAGTGCTTTAGCAATTTGATTCTATGGACTTACCTGAATCGCCTCTATTTAAAATAGACAGTTATAAAGGTACAACTTCAATATCTATCGTCAAGAATATGGATAAGAACAGGTACTAACTTTTATATGTTTATTGTGCAAGCAGAAGTGTGCAGCATAGTCCTCTTTCTAAAACTAGCTGTAAGGATTAGACAGGTACCATTACCAAAAGGCCACTTCCTACGCTAATAGCTAACAAATACACACCAGGAGGCATAAAAATAGAAGCTGTGAATCATTGAAAAAAAAAGCTCTGGGTGGGCAGTGGGAACTAGCAAATCCCCCTAAGGAACTAATCTGAGTCCCCAGCTGTTCATAACCTATATACAACAGGATAGTTGTGCTTATATTTATGTCTATGTATCCAGGATGAGAGAAAGCTATTCGGCCACAAACAGTTGATTTCATCTGTGCCGTAACCACCCCCACCCACCCCCTCCCACCCCCACCCCACCCTCTCCCATCCGCCATCTTCTAAAATGAAACAAAACACCAGAGATCTGCGCTGAATTCAGAAAACCTCTGGCAAAAAAAATTATTCTCCTCCTTGAAGGCAATCAGGCCCCAATCCACTAATTATTAGCCAGAAATAGTTTATCTTCCATATGTCATGATCATAATGTATTCCAGGAATACATCTGATGCCTTCTTGAAAGTCTGTAGGGAATCAGTCTCTGGAATCTTGTTCCACAGGATTTGTGCGTACTATCTCTTCTTGTCTTATTTCTACACTTATCCTTGTGCCTCACTCCTCATTCTTCCTGGACGAACTAAGATAAGAACTGCCAAAACAGAAGCTTTTTGGTACAGTTGATTGATTAGTGGTTTCGCAGGTCTGTCCTTTATAGAGTGTGCAAAGTTTTCCATTCCATGATTCACATTTGGTTCTTCGAAAAGAAAAAGTCAATAACTGAAATTTCTATGTAAGAATGTCGAATGCAGTCACCCCACACTGAATGTACACCTGCAGATGACAAACATTCAGGGCAAATAGGGTGTTGCTATACATGAGGTTAACTATAAAATTTACTGCTGATTTCAAATTGGCAGATCAGGTAAAAATATGGGTGACATTGGGAGCTTTTAAAAGAATTTGCTGGATGGGCTATGGAATGGTAGATAAGTTTAATGGGGATAGTCTTGACATTATGTAGACATGATCTGGAAATGTGAAGCACGGCGCAGAACAAAGGAATATCCATTAGCAAAGAAAAAGGAACATGATTTGGCTGCGATCATTGGCCATAGACTGGAAATACCCAGTTGTTTTGAACTGTTAACATTAAGGAAAAGCAGGTTTGTTTGATTATACATTGAAATAAATGATTTGAACTTTCTGCTGAGGCCACATTTGGGATATTGTGTGCAATTTGGAGTAAAAATAGGTAGCAAAGATAAATCTAGAAAGAGTTGAGAAAGAAATACTCAGAATGAAACAATTTTCATCAAAACACTGAGGGCAGAGATGACAATAATCTTTAAAATGATTGGAGGAGTAGATGATATCAACGGAAAAGAGCAATCTAACTTGCGCCAGAATTTTACGTATAAAGTTCAGGTGCGTGTCCAACCCGGAAGTGTGTAAATTCTTGTGAGAAGACATCATGCACGGGTCCCGATGCCATCGTGCCCTTGTGCGATTTTTCGTATCGCAGGTGTCCGCGAGAGTTGGAAGCGCAGTTGCTGACAATCATGAGACCCAATTCAATTAATTAATTGTCTATTGACTGGCATTTTACATTGTTCATCTATCTTTACCGTTGGCCGATGGGCTAACTGGCCAGGCGACCTTTCCGTTTTAGCTGCAAAATCAACCTGGGGTGGGATGAAAGGTCAGGGTTTAATTAAAATTGACAAATGTGTCTTAAGACTGAGGTCTGTGTACGATTCTGCTGCCTAGATACTTGTGGCATAGTTTGTAATATCGCTATTTAGTTTTCATGGGTCAACAGCCCCCGGAGACAGGCTGCAGCGGCTGTTCCCCTGAGGGAGCACGTTGAAAGCGCCAGCCCACACGTTCCCTTTTCTTGGCGCCTGCCCTTCCCAGCAGCACTCAGCCTTTCACAGTGTGTGTTTCCCGTTGGATGACCGTTGATTGCCCAACAAGTGTGAAACTGCACTCCGGGGCTATCCACGGCTGGGAACATGTTGCACGCCGTCTGGCAAATGCACGTGTCTGGCAAGTGAAAAATTCAGACCACGGACTTTGAGCAGAAAGTTAGAGTACTAATGTAAAAAAGAAGAAAGAACTTGCATTTATACAGGAATATAGGAATAGAAATAGATCATTCAGATGCCAGAGCCTATGGGTAGAAGCTTGTACTGCTCCTGAGTGCGGGAAACAAGGCAGGCATGGGAACGTAATTGAGTGGCAGGTCACAAATCAGCTTGCCAACCTTTGCAATGAAGTTCTGGGATATATGAGGGCATGTCAAGCTTCCCTACAGCATGCATCAAGGAGTGCAAGTGTGAAAAATCTGCCTTCAGATTTGCAACAGTGGATAAGTGGTGTGCGGCAGGCAGTGAGGCACTCAACATCCTGGAGTTGGAGTGAGTGGCCACTTTTTGGGGAGCACTGTCCAACAAGGTGAAGATAATGAGTGGGAGATGACAGTCTGAGGGCCAAAGGAAAAGGAAATCCGAGGCAGGGATGTAAGGGGTAGGATCCTGCCGAAGTCAGCCGCTGCCGCAGGTTCCCCGGTGGAGGGACAGGCCAGCTACGCATAATACTGTAGACCTCGGTGGGACCGGGAAATTCCACCGGCGGCAAATCAGAAGCTGCCTCCCACCGCTGGAAGGGGACTGGAAAATTCGGCTCAGGTTGATACAATCTGTCATCATTGCCAGGATTGCTATCATTGTCATGCATGCAGCAATCCATTTAAATCCCCATTGATTTTGGTGGGATTGGAAAATCCTGATAACGGAAAGAGTCGGAAAATCATGCCCAAAGTTTAACACCATTAAGTCCTGGTATTATGTGAGTGATTCTGACCCCTCCAAAGACAATAAATCTTTCCTGTGAGATCAAACCTGAGCACAATATTCCTGATGGGACATGAGCAAGGTTCTTCACAGGAGAAGCTTAAGTTCTTCCTCTTTGTATTGCAACCCACTGGCAATAAACCGCAGCATTGTTTTTTTCTGATTGCTTAAAAGTATGGAATAGAAGCAATTTATTTCTGCACAAAGCAGTAGAAAGTGCAATATTGTTCAAGCCAAAATAGTTGATTAACAACATTGAGTGCAGCTAGCTGAATTGCTCATCTCTATGGGGATTGATCATATGAGGAGAGGCATAGATTCAGATCATCACATAATCTATGAAACATCATCGTTCCTGAGGTACTGGAACTGTCATGTCAAGGACGAATAATGCAGAATGCAAAGTCAGATAGATCTTCTGGAATTTTACTTGGTTTGCCTTTGAGCATCACAGAGAGACTTTGAAAAACTGCTCCTCAGGATATTAATTAGATTGGTAAAGTCTCTGATAGAGTGGATTGACTGTGAGGGGAAGATGAGCCAAAAGGCCGATTCTAAAAATTTATATACGTAATACTAATTCATCTCCCTCACACTTTCAGCTTCAATAACCATTCTGAGTTTTTAAGCTCAAAGATGCCATCAGCATTTGCCATGTCAACAAAAATAGATATGGTTTCAATCACATTGATATGACCAGAATAAATTACAAGGACAATGATAACCATAGTACCTAGTCATGATTTAATTTTTAAATGGAGCCTCAATTTTGAGGCTTTGGGATATATTTGCCCTGGAAGGGGCAGAGAGCATATTCACCAAAATATTTCTCATGCTCCAAGAGTTAAATTATGAAGAGTGATTCTCCAAACAAGGCTTGTCTGAACTATAGAAAGCTGAGGGGTGAGCCGAGTGAAGTTTTTAGTCTGTGGAAAGGAATTGATGGGCGAGGTAAAATATTTTGCGGCCTGTAGGGGAGTCTAGATCAAGGTAATATAACCTTAAAACCTGGTCTTGAACGTCCAGGGGAGCGGTTAGGAAACAGTTTGAAGGGCAGTAGAAGTTTGGAATTGTCTCTCACAAAACAAAAGAGAAACTTTTAGCTCAATTTCTCAGTTTTAAATTTGAGACTGATAGATTTTTTTGCCAGCCAAGGGTATTCTGAGAAGAGGGCAGCACGGTGGCCTAGTGGTTAGCACAACTGCCTCACGGCGCTGAGGTCACAGGTTTGATCCCGGCTCTGGGTCACTGTCCGTGTGGAGTTTGCACGTTCTCCCCGTGTCTGCGTGGGTTTCGCCCCCACAACCCAAAAATGTGCAGAGTAGGTGGATTGGCCACGCTAAATTGCCCCATAATTGGAAACAATAATTGGCTAATCTAAAAAAAAAAGAAAGGGTATTCTGAGATATGGGACTGGATTCTTCCACCCGCCCGCCGCAAGAACGCCACGGGCGAGCCACGGACAATGGAGGAGTCCATTGACCTTGGGCGGGATATTCCGGCATTCGGGCGGATGCAGCTATATGGATTTAGGATAGAGATCAACTGTGATTGTGAATTGAATGAGGAAACAGGCTTGATGGTTGAATGGCCTACTCCCATGCCAATGTTCCTATCAGCATTAAAACAGGTGCTGTGCATTGCCTGCTCGCTGCAGAAACCACCTGATTTTCATTTCCCTTAATCAATACTGACTCCTGACAGGATGGTGCAAGCCTCAATAGCTCTGATTAGCTCACTGCCACTCACCATACAAACTTACACATGAAGAATGTCCGTTTAGATAAAGTAATAGTGAGTTACTAGAAGCGGCGCTACCCAAAATAAATTCTCCCCCAAAACTTTGGATTGTAATTTCTATGCTTTTTTAAATGATCATTCTTTAATTTTCACTCTTGTGAATTTGAAACATATTTATGTCTTCAGGCTATTTTTGATCACCTTAGCTATTGACGGTATACCGTCTGGCACTTTTAGAAGGTGCTGATGCAGACTGCAACTGTCCTGGAGATGCTTAACACCGATCCCAGGAGTGAAAAACACAAACTAAACTTTGATCCTCTTGCGCTGACATCTGTAATCTTCATGAACACAAAACTCATGTTAGCAGCGCTAATTTATTTTACGAAAAGAACAAGTCAGACGGTTTGAAAGGTAAAGGTATTCCACTAGCAGAAAGTGAGTGGGGCCTTTTCTCACAAAAGAAGGTTGTAATTGAAGTAATTGTCATTAATGTTGATGAGCGGAACAGATAATTACAATGAGGAATGATGACAGGCTCATCATGCTGAACAGGAACTGAGGACAGCTGACAAAACGGGGTACTAGCTCTTTAAATATTTTATTTAGGCTTTCCTTTCTCCCTCTTTATAGTTTGTTCTTTGATGACCTTTCCCTGCTGTTTTGTCAAACTACGGTGCATTCATTTTCTATCATTTTGCCTTCTGCAAATTCTTGAGCTGCTGAGGTGTCTTCCCATCATTCCTGTTGCATTTGGGAAATGACAAGAACATCTGTGTTTCTGGCTGCCTGTTACCCAGAGGGCCATGCTGCCTCATATTTCCAATGACAGTTTTGCTACTCCCAGGGCTCCCAGGATTAGCAGGGGGCATTGTACATCACCATTAAAACGGTGCAGCAGGTGTGCTGTCACACACAGCCAAATCTGTCAATCAGACTTCACTGAAGAGCCAAGAAAGGAGTGCTTGAGCTTGCATCCTGCTTCCTGCATGAGATTTAAT
Source organism: Scyliorhinus canicula (assembly GCF_902713615.1). Taxonomy (NCBI): domain Eukaryota; kingdom Metazoa; phylum Chordata; class Chondrichthyes; order Carcharhiniformes; family Scyliorhinidae; genus Scyliorhinus; species Scyliorhinus canicula. Next base: position 69,830,707 of record NC_052148.1, read on the forward strand.
TTCCTTCTAGGTCTGAGTCTCCAAAGTGCAAATTATTGCTGTCAGACTTTTTTTTCATGTGTATGTGTGTGTGTCAAGAGCGTTTCATTCCTTTTCCATCCTCGCTTTCATCCATTTTAAGTAACATACAAACACTAGAGAACTATGAAATGGGGAAAAAAAACGATTTCTAGAATTCGCACTTCTGATTTAACATGTGTACAATTTAAATTGAATTTCTTTTTCCTAACGTGCTTGACAATACATGGCTGTACCTCATTCTAGTTGTTTTATTTGTCTGTGTGTGACTGTGGCTGTCCATGGTTCATTTTGCTGGACTGTCAAAGTACCTCTTCCCTTTGACACAAATTCAAATAGGTGTTGATAGGTTGAGGGAGGTGCCGCTAGGAATTTATGGTTTGCAGATCTCTTCATCAAGAGTTAGCTAATTTGGTAACTCGTACATCTTCAAATTATTTTAACCCCATTTTCTCCTATGCCCACTTTCTAATGGTGCCATGTACTGATGAAAATAATGGGAATTACAGTGTTTTAGTTCCCCAAGAATTCTCATTCCCAGGAAATGTAAAAGTGTACACGTTCCCTGTGCACTCATTCCTAAGGGAATTTGAGGGATGAATGGAAAGTTTTATTTTTTACATTAGGCTGGACTATAAGGGCATGTTGGACAGGGGAGGGTAAGAAGGCGGACATGGGGAGGCAAAACTGTGGAAGGGCAGGGAGGTGATGCTCTGATTGGGACAGAGAGCCCAGGAGGAGGCAGATCCCCCTTTCACTGACCAGCAGTCCACAGGGTTAAATCTGCCAGGCTACACAATGGGTGCAGGCCTCTCCCGATGCAGGTAAAATTGAATCAGCAGGGGGATCAGATCTTTCATTGAACATTAATGACATGTAAGGGCCTCAATTGGCCATGGGTGGGCAGTCCATCCAAGCCCTCTCCCGCCATCACCCGACATGTTGCCAATATAACAGTGCCCTTCCTTTACCCACTGGTTTTCCTGCCCACAGGTGCCTTTTAAAATTCAGCCCATTAATATTGTGCATCTGATTCATTTTAAGCACTTTTCCATTTACACGATTGTTAAGTTTTCAATTTAAAATGATAAAATATATAAGGAGCTTTTACAATTAACCATATTCACCAATTCATCACCTGCTCCACACTAGTCTCTTACCATACAGCACCAAATTACTAAATGTGTGCATAAAGAATGTATTTATGATTTTAGTAGGGGTATCAAATAGCAAAAATCACTAATCCTTGATTTATTTTGCTCTTTTCATGCTTGGTACCCTGCAAGAAAGGCAGGGTCCTTTACCTAGATTCCAAATTATAGAAGAAACATTTTTTGTAGACCACCCAGTGGCTGATTAAAGAGGCCTAGAAGTAATCAGGCACCAAGGGAAATGATGCATGTTAAGGAGCAGAAAGCAGTAAAGATAGAACACTTAGGGCAATTTTTCACAGCTTGCAATACTTAGAAATGATACCCTTTTTACTCTTCTCAAAATGTAATCTTATTTGTTTTAGATACTTAGAAAAAAATCAATTATGGCTGAGCTATCTGTGAAGATAATTTGCAAGGCTCGGAGAAACAACTAGAACTATAATTTTAGAGCGTCAATCAAGCTATTCTGCATGGCACCCTTGGTTTCAGTCTGACCTGTTCCTTTACTCAGTTAACTTTTCTTTGGCAGTTCTCCAGATCAATCAAAATAACAAATTTACACAACCCTTCATTCTCATGACAGAACTTATTCCTACACTTAATCAAAGGATATTAAATCAGACAATAATGATTATGAAAAGGTACTTCTTTGACCACCACCAACACCCTCCCCCTCAGACAAATATTGCAGCTGCTCCTCTCATTCTTCCTGCTTCCATCAACAACTTTGGGCTTTGGAATATGCTGACGTGGAGTGTTGAGCCAAGCGCTACTCCTCAAAACAAAGTGGCTGCTGGATGGAGCCGGAATGTAGTCGCCGCAAGTAAGAAAATATTGCACGCAAGACACTGAAAAACACATTGGAGGATGTTGGAATTGGATGGCAGATCAATTGGAATCCTAAGAGAAATATCAGAACTGTTATGTTCCATGCTGCAGCTTGTGATGGGGACAAGAGGATTGGAACTGATCTTACAGCAAGAGCAGATCTGTTTTAGGGAGCAGGAAACAGCTGCTCTCTGAGTAACAGCATGTTTACTATAATTAACAATTTATTGGAATTGTTCAGCAATTACAGTCAAGCGAAAAAAAAATCAGCAAAGCAAATAAGGGCAATCCAGGCAGTGGTGGAAGCATAACGTGATGACAACAAAGAGTAGCTAATACAAAGGTGAAGCCAGAAATTCTGGATATATACATAACATTTGTCAGTGCCTGATAGAATATGGCAGGTTTCCTAGGCAGGCTTAAATCACCTCAGGTTAGGGGCTCAGAGAGGAATTTTCCAAAGTGAATTTTCCCTTCTTGCCTTTTTGTCTCTTTCAGATTGCTACAGAGAACGGTGTTGGAAGCATCTAGTCATGAAGCTCCAACCATTGTTACTAGAACTGTCGCTGTTTTTCTATGCCCATTATTTTGCTACCTTCATGGACTAATCTTTCATTCTGAGTCATTTTGCCAGATAATTGTCAGTTGGGTAAATATGTTGGACAGCCCTACTGAACAGCACTGTGGATGTGTCAACAACACCCAGACAGCAAAGGTTCAGGAAAGTGGCTCACTACCTCCTCAAGGGCAATTCAGTCTGGTCAATCAATGAAGACTTGCACTCAAAATGGTGGTCCGTTTTTCTTTGATCAGATGCTGACTTTGAGCTCTTTCCCAAAGAAATGAGGATGTGTTAGACCCTCTGAAATGGACAAACTATTAATGTGCTGTAACTTCCGGTCTCCTCAGCATTGGATTTAAGGGGTAACCACAAAGATGCGCTGGGGAATCCCTCCCAGAAGCTCCCAGTCAGGATGATGTGTAGCTTGGAGGGGACCTTGCGGGTGGTGGTGTTCCCATGCCTCTGCTGCCCTTGTCCAAGGTGATAGAGGTAGCAGGTTCAGAAGATACTGTTGAAGGATCCTCGTTGAGTTTTTGCAGTGCATCTTGTAAATGGAACATACGGCCACCCTGCACTGGTGATGGAGGATGTGAAATGTTACGGTGGGGGATGGGGTGCTGATCAAGTTGACTGCTTTGTCCTGGATGGTGTTGAACTGCACTGATCCAGGCAAGTGCAGAGTCTTCCATCACACCCTTGGCTTGTGCCTTGTAGATGGTGGACAGGCTTTGGGGGTGTGAAGAGATTAATTACTTGTTGCATAATTCCCAGCCCCTGAGTATTTATATGGCAAGTTCAGATCAGTTTCTGGTCAGTGGTAACCCCCTGGATTTGATGTTACTGCTTACGCTTCACCTGTTCTCTTCTGCCTGCAGCAAACATTGGGCAGGATTCTCTCGTTTGCCAGCCATGTATTTCTCACGGCATGCCATTCGCTGGCAGTGGGACTCTGTCTTCCCCAAGCTTGTCAATGGGATTTCCCATTGAAGCCACCCCATGTCGCCGGGAAACCCGCCGACGGGGACATGCTGCCAGCAGGAAAAGAGAATCCAGAGGACCAGAGAATTCTGACCATTCATTCAGCCAGTTTCCTGTGTTCTTTGGCATTCTCTCCAACTTGTTACTGCACTTGGTGCCTGCAAAAACCTACTTGTATTCCGTCCTTCAACTATTTTGTTGTTGAATAGAATTCCTAAAGTGCAGAAGGAGGCCATTCAGCACGAATCTGCACTGACCCTCTGAAAGAGCACCCTACCTAGGCCCACTCCCCCCCGTCCGATACCTGTAACCCACCTAACCTGTACATTCCTGCACACTAAGGGCAATTTAGAATGACCAATCCAACAACCTGCACATCTTTCGAATGTGGGAGGAAACCGGAGCATCCGAAGGAAACCCACGCAGACATGGGGAGAACATGGAAACTTGACACAGACAGTCACCCTAGGCCGGAATTTAACCTGGTGCTGTGAGGCAGCAGTGTTAACCATTGTGCAATCGTGCCTTTCACACCCTAGTCCACAGTTCTATTTTCAAATGTTTTCTGGCAATTCGAAGAAAGTGACAAGTGAGTGGGATTATATAATGTTCCAACAATACGTCACAAGAGTGGTGTCATTAGCCATCTATACAACTGATGCCCCTTGTCACCCAGCAATGATGCCTCGAGGTAAGCTGGAGCCACGAACAACCTTGGCACCAGTGAGTGACTCGGTATGTAGACATTGTGGGAGCGACCAGGGTACCTCGCACAGACCTGTAGAACCTGGGTCCTGTGGTCACATATGATTTGATCATTCATGAAGTGAAACCCATTCCTATTGACAAAGGCGCCTGGCTGGTCGGCTGGTATCTTGATGGCCACCTGTGTGCAATCAATGGCACCTGTATTCGGGGGAACCCTGCAATTGTCAAGAAGCCTCTGGCCCGTTCATCCTGACTGGCTTGGTATGTTCTAAAATTAATGAATGAGCTTACCCACCTGAACAAAACGTCAGTCACCAGCTTGGCACAGCTATGACTGACTGAGAGACTCCACAGAGACCACCCACTGACCCCTGGGATGATCTGGAGGCATAAATGTTAAGGGCTACAGTGACCTTGAGAGCCACGGGCATTGGGTGTTCACCCATTCAGTTGAAGGTTCTCTCCAGCCCAATCATCTGGCATATGATGGTCTTCCTTGAAAGGTGGAGCCTCCTGCAGCACTGGACCACAGTCATGTGGAGGTAGTTGGACCGCTGCCTGTGTACCGTGGCTGGATAGTGGCTTCTTCTGCTGGGCCGTCCTCCTTGCCCTCCCTGTGGGCCCTGAGCACCCTGTGTCTGCACCTCTGCTCAAAGGTGATGCCTGCAACCACCTCGCCTCCTCTCTCTTTGGCCCCTGTCTTCCTTCTCAGATGTGGAGATGCCGGCATTGGACTGGGGTGAGCACAGTAAGAAGTCTTACAACATCAGGTTAAAGTCCAACAGGTTTGTTTCAAACACTAGCTTTCGGAACACTGCTCCTTCCTCAGGTGAAGCATTGCTCCTTCCTCATTCACCTGAGGTCAATTGACGTTTAATTGTCAGTGGGTGCGTGTCTGACTTGCACTGGGCCCGCCGACTAAATGACTGCACGAGTGCGCGATGACACCAGGATGCACGCCCAACGCCTTCTTGTGCACTTCCAAGTTGGGCTCACATCAGCACCTGGGATGTAAAACAGTTTTTGTTCACAGCAGTCAGCCATGCAGTTAGTTATCTGTCTGTGCTAAGTTGCATCAGGAGTCACTGTGCCGGAAGTCAAATGCATACATATTTATAGGCATATAAAATGCACTTTAGAAAGTACACATACTATATAAATAATACAAAATAACATGATATTAAAACTAGACGTGAGGCGTTTAGATCTTGCTTCTTTAGTCAGCTCCCTGTTGTACTAGCTACAAAACAAAATTCTCTTTGAAGAGTAACGTCATGACGGGTCCTAATAACATGCCAGAAACTGAAAGAGGAATCCAGCTTTGTATGCAGATTATTGAGTGTAAAAGAGTGCACTGTGCAGCAACATCAATTGAGTTAATTATGAGATGGACTGAGCTGACACACTGGCAGCAATGAAATGGTCACTGTAGCGTCACCTCTTGTCAGTGAAAATAATAGAGGAGATTTTCTTTGGTGCGGGAAATATCAGAAAATCAGACAAGTGGGGGAGGATACCTATAAAGGAACCTGCCAGGTTTTAATTCCATTTAACTCAATGAAAATATGAAAATTTGCATATTTGGAATTTAGCCCGTCTGAATTTTTGATATCCACTGTGGCCAGCAGATGACGGTTCTGTTCCTCACGAGGTCCCTGCACGCACAGGCGGTGCTTGAGGAAGCTTCCAATGTTTCTGTATCCTGGTCTGATTTATGGCTTTTGCCAGTGTAGTTGCGCCAGCATTTTTTTTTTTTTTTTACACAGGATCGCACAATATTTACAACACAGAAATATGCCATTCATCCCAACAGGTCCAAGCCGGTTTTATATTACTCCTCCAAAGCCGCGTTCCATCCTACTCCATCTCGTCCCATCAACATAACTTCTATTCCTTTCTGCCAGATGTACTGATCTAGTTTCCCCTTGAGCGCATTCGCTATTCTCTCCACGTGGTGTCAAGCAGAAACATCCTCTTCTTGTGCACCCTATAAAGCCCGTCCATAATGTTAAAGATGTCTTTAAGTCATACACCAGTATTCTCTTTTCTCGAGAACGAGTGCCCTGGTCTGTTTAATCTTCTCTCAGAATTTTGCTCTCTTAGTTCATGCACCATTATCATCATATTCCTACCATAAAAGTGTGCTGGTTGAGCCGTGAAATTTCAGACCCCCTTTCTTTTACCTCTTTATGGGAATTCACAGTTTAACATTGTGTGACTGTCACTTCAAAGTGGATTGTCTGACCTTCATGACAAACATCACTAAATGGATTAACAAACAAATAAAAAGTGCAATAAAGAGGAAATAAAATGCTCTCTTCAAATTGTGCTGGGAGAAAGTGGAATGAATGGTTTAATGAGATGGATATAAGAAAATGTTTGAATGCATTTAAAGATTCATCAGAAAGGCAAAAAGAGACCTGGACATGAGACCAAGCAGCAGAAACTAAATGCAGCGATAAAAGAATCTTTCAGTACAATAGCGAAAAGGCATTCATGAAGAGGGAACCATGAAGAGGCAAGTTGGCACAAAGCCAAGTTTCAGCTGGAAAATGTTTTGATTGATTAGTTCCTCCCAGTATTCATGAGGAAAATGCGCTTCCTAAATCAAACCAGCCCGAGAAAAATTGAGTTTAGACTCAGTTGTGCTATTTTTTTCATCGAGGCTCTACTGAAATCAGCATAACCAAAGTAAAAAGTCACAAAAATTTAAGTGCAAAGAAATACGTCTTGAGTTTCCACAATCTTTTAAACACATTTAAAAAACAGTGACCTGGATTCTCCGCCATCCACCACTGGTAGCCGGGTTCCCGGTGCGACGGAGAATCGGGTATCAGGGGTAAAAACGGGATCCCAACGGTAGCCGATCTGTTTGCAATGCTCTGACCTCCCGCTGGCAGCGAAATCAGGATTCTCATCTGCTTGCCAGTACTTAGCAGGCTGAGCACCAGATTCTACGGGTCCGTGTGATTCTCTGGGCCTCCGGGCTGGGGATCACGTGGGTGCGGGTTACAACAGGTAGGGACAAACATGGCCCTGATGTGGTGGACTTCACCACGGACCAAAGGAGTTGCCCCCAAAGTCCACCAGAGGGCCACGGCACCCCCAACACCCACACAATGCCAGACATGACCACCAACCCACCGCAGAAACCTCCAAAATAAAGACCCCCTAAATAGGGGGACCCCCAAGACCCGATGTATAGGGGACCCCCCACAGAGACCCCCTAACTAAAGGGACACTCCAGTTACCCCCTAAATAAAGGAACCCCCGACAAAGATCTCTGAACTAAAAGGAACCCCAATGGAGACCTCATATCTAAGAGTATCCCCCACAGATACCCCCTAACTAAAGGAACAGCCCCCGCCCCAGAGATCCCTTAACTAAAGGAACCCCGCCCCACAAACCTCTCAGAAAAGAGAACCCAGTCTGGAAGCTAGCGAGCAATTCAGGCAGGGGCAGTGAAATAAATTACTATTTTAACCTCACCTGGATATACACCTGCTGGCTCAGACAGAGGAAGCACTAAGCAGGGTAAATTGGGCAGCAGGGTAGCATGGTGGTTAGCATAAATGCTTCACAGCTCCAGGGTCCCAGGTTCGATTCCCGGCTGGGTCACTGTCTGTGTGGAGTCTGCACGTCCTCCCCCTGTGTGCGTGGGTTTCCTCCGGGTGCTCCGGTTTCCTCCCACAGTCCAAAGATGTGCGGGTTAGGTGGATTGGCCATGCTAAATTGCCCGTAGTGTCCTAAAAAAAGTAAGGTTAAGAGGGGGGTTGTTGGGTTGCGGGTGTAGGGTGGAAACGTGGGTTTGAGTAGGGTGATCATGGCTCGGCACAACATTGAGGGCCGAAGGGCCTGTTCTGTGCTGTACTGTTCTATGTTCATCCATTCCTGGAAAGAGAAAAGCAGTGACCTGTGCTGAAACCTCTCAAATCCTTTAGCTGCAAGCCATTCATTCATTTATCTTAGTGCGCTGTGATTGTGTTATGCAAGGGAAGTTTGGTAAATTGGGTCCAGAAATGTGACCTCAATGTAGCAGGCAACTTCGGGGTTAAATAGACTGAGGCGGAAAAAACTGCTCGCACAGAGTCAGAGGGGTATGCCCACACTTGGCCGAGTTATATTGTCCCAGTCAGATTTAAACTCATTATTAGGAATCCACAGAATGCCTCAGATCCATTGTTATTCAGGACACTCCTGTCTGACCAACTATTAGCCCATTACAGAGTCTGATAGCCTCTTCGTCCATAAACGGGAGGTTAGTTGCATATCAATAGTATGGCTCTGTTCTTTTGTATAAACAGGAGTGGGCAATCAAACAGTCAAGATAATGTGAATGGACCCCTGCAGAGAACCTTTGTATGAGGGACTGAGCCGAGCTTACAGAGAGAGAAAGAATGTTGTTCTGAAAGTTACAGAGAAGAAGGCTTTGGAAATCGACTGATAAAGGTGAAAGTTGCCCCGAGATAGGCTTTGGAAAAGGGGTCTGAATGAATGTTCCTAACAGAGAAAAATTGTTTTGTAAATACAAGTATTGCCTTTGTCAGTGTAAGTGGCATGATGGGGCTGGTTTAGCACACTGGGCTAAATCGCTGGCTTTTAAAGCAGACCAAGGCAAGCCAGCAGCGCGGTTCAATTCCCGTACCAGCTTCCCCGAACAGGCGCCGGAATGTGGCGACTAGGAGCTTTTCACAGTAACTTCATTGAAGCCGACTCGTGACAATAAGCAATTTTCATTTCATTTCATGTGAGCTGCATATTCTGTAAAGTGCTGTTTAATGGGAACTGGCATGTTAAGGTTACGAAATTACATGTAATCTGCTATTGCTAGGGTTGAAATTTAAAAGATTAAATATTGTTTTATTTTCTTTTAATGAAGTTTGTTGATAAAATAACCAAACCCCATTTCTGTTGTTATCACTCGTGGAATGAATTGATCGTTCCCACATGGTCTTAAGACTTTAAAATTATGGCTCTGGTTCAGTCTCTTAGCCACTGTTGAGAGCTGACCAGGCATCCATAACAACTGGCATCTTCCACAAACACAAGTGTGAGCCGTGCTTCATTTATCTCCCCTCATGGATGAGTAACTCTGAACAATGTTTACAAATATCAACCACTTCAAAGAGAGTTAAGTGCTGTCAATTTCTAGCTCAGCACTTCAAATTTACTCATGTATCATGGGGATGATTGGAATACACTTAACTCTCATTGAAGTGGTTGATGTTTGTGAACAGAGTGGTTACAGCACTTCAGAATTACTCAACCATGAAAAAGGTGTCTGGAACAAGATCCAAAGGGGTAGTTACCTTACCTCTCCAAAGGGATACCCTGGCTATCAAAAGAAATCTACAAACTTCAGACCTACTCTTCCCAGGTCTAATCTACACACATTGACTTTGATTATTCACTCCTTCATACCAGCGGGATTTTTTGGTCCCACTGCAGTAAATGGAGATTTGGCTGAGCGCCAGATTCTCTGTCCTTGCTGGTAGCGGTAGCAAGCTGTACTCGCAGTGAAGAATCCCACCCATTCTGTTTCACACTGGTGATTCAAATGGCCATCTATCTCTGTGAAATGCACTTGTGTGAAAATAGGAACTATCTTGTTCTGGGGCAGGGCTTACAATTTTCGGGCAGTCCACTATTTTTGTCACTGTGTCGTATTGAAAATCGTGACGTGAGGCTCATTTCTCAAGGATAGAATTGAAAAACAGTAAAGTTTATTAAATATGTATAAAACTTGATTTGACTATTCTTGGAATACCGTGAACAATTCCGTTCACCATCTGGTTTCCTCCCACAGTCCAAAGATGTGCAGGTTGGGTGGATTGGCCATGATAAATTGCCCTTAGTGTCCAAAATTCTATGATTAACCTAGGACAAAAGTTCGGCACAACATCATGGGCCGAAGGGCCTGTTCTGTGCTGTATTTCTCTATATTTCTCTATATATATATATCTAAAAAAAGGATTTGGAGAGAAAATGCAAAAATATTTACTGGGATGAAATACCAGAACTGAAAGGTTAGACCTATCAGGAAAGATTACAATGACTGGGACTCCTTTCTGTAGGAACAAAAGCCATGATCTAATACCACAAACAATGCTTCAGGCATCTAGCGTGCCATTTAATGGAAATGAAACTGAGTCCCATATCGAGCACATTTAGTCAGTTTTTCTTGGCGCTCACAGCACCGCGAAAGACCCCACTATCTAATGGGACTCTGTTTCATTTTTCATTTTGGGCCTCAGCGGTGAGCATCGTTCCAAGGCCAAAATTAGTCCCATTTCCTGCACTGGCAAATGGAAAGAAATCGAGGTGCTATTTTTAAATGGCGTCTCAATCTCGAGATTCCCCCAACGCGACCCCCGGATTCTGCCACTGCCCCAACTCAAATATTAGGGGGTCATCGAGCTGCCCACGCCCTACCTAATAAGGGCAGGGCACCCCCGTGCCTGATCTCTGGCGCAGGCAAATTACCACCAGGGCACTTTGACACTGCCAACCTGGCACCCTGGCAGTACCCCTGCCAGCTTGGCAGTGTTATCTGGGCACCCCATTGTGGGCGAGATTCAGATCGTGACGTCTCGTGAGATCCCATCAGATTTTGCAAGACGTGGCGAGCCAGGTAAATTTCGCGAGAGGCCTCTCGTGGAATTTACCGACCGCGTTGCACACCGGTTCGGGCACGACTATTAGATTTCATACCGAGTATGGATGCATTTAAAGGAAGTCAAGGGAGAAAGAAATAGAAGGATATATTGATTTGCAGAGGTGACAAAGTGAGATGATGTTTGTATGTAGAGGAAACCTTTATATGGTCTGAAAGGATTTCCTCATCTTCTGATGGCAGATGATCGCCATTGTCAGTACTGCTCAGCACACCCACAATGATTCTGTATCTGAATTTTCTTGTTTCACAACCACAAGAATGATGGGGTAAGATTTTGGACCCTGACCCAGCACTGAGCATCTCTCATCACAAGGCTCTTTCACATGGTTTAGCAGTCAAAGCAGCTCAGTGCCTGTTTGGAAGAACTTTAACAGTGGAATCAATGCCTGGCTGGGTTGGATATAAGCCATCTTAGTGTTGAATTTATATTTACATCCATTTTGTGCTCAAAACAACATACCAATTTCTACCCCAATATTGGCAAAACCTGTTGGGCAGTTGACATATCTTTGGGCAAAGCTTCAGTTAGCATTATTTTGTTGAGAAAGATTCCTGTTTTTAAAAGAATCTTTTATGTAGTTTCAAAGTTAAAGCAAACGAGGGCTATAACTAAGGCTCTCTATCAATGGAGAAAAGATTTGTCACTCCAATGCCCTGCAGCAAACTTTGGGATGGTCCCCTTGTCATCTCTCGCCTCGAACCCAGCTGAATTTTCTGGGGTCAGAAGAAAATGCTTCATTTTGATTCAAGAACAGGGCAAATTCTGACTTAACACCCCAGCCACACAGTACCGCCTCCCTCCCCCCCCCCCCCAGCACCACCCCAGCCATCCACCCCTCCTCCCCCCACTTCCTCCAGTGAATTGAATCAGCCACCCGTTTTACAACCCCCACCCCCAATTTTAGTTTCTGTTAAAGCTGTTCAAAGTCTTAGAACTCCATACAGAAAGTCAATAAGGAGAACAGTTTCAGATAAAGGTGCAACATATCATTTCAGGAAAATTGCAGAGTGAGGGAAAACTCTGGGCCCAAAACCTCTGAAAAGAAAAGTGAGAGTGTCGATGTGAAATTATCGCAGCTTTAACTTGAGGCAGACTTTATGTAAGTTGATATGACATGTTGAATAGGATGTGATTGTCTTTGACACGATGAAGTGTGGGTGAGGTGGTCAACTCTGAATGGATTAGTGACAGAAGAGCACAGCATAAATAGCTCCAAAGGATCAAGTTTGAAATGCTCTCTCTGAAAGCCATCATCTCGGATTGCCTTCAGAGATTAGTTTTACATATTTTACAGGAAGGAGAAGAGAACAAATCACAATGTTTTAAAAATTAAATAGAACACAGTGAGAAAGAGTTTGGTTCAGTTGGAAACTGAGCTGTCGTGGAATTTATGAGATTTCCAGCAGCGCTCTGGGAAGCTGTCAAATTGCAAAATGCCATAAAATGGTTGTCTGACAAAACCCATTCATGGTGACTAAATGTGGCACCAACCATGCGTAAATACGAATATTTTAATAGGACTGACTGTGTTGAAGATATTACTAGTGACCTTGTCAGAGAGGCACATCTGTAGCTTTTTAGCTGGTTGGGGAAGGTGAGTCACATGCTTGGGTTAGTTTAACACTTTGGGAGCAGAAACAGATAATTTCCAAGCTTTCCTTCTGCATTGTGTTGCTGCCACGGCCCACTCCATCAAGTATGCAAATTTGAAGCACCATTTAAATTAGTGTCACTTATCTCCTTTATCAAGAAAGAGAATTATTTTGGCTAAACTCTCGAGGAACGAAGTAGAGCACAAATTGAAAAGATGTAGATGCAGAATGAATTTGAACCTTTTTCTCTGTTTTGGCATTTTTAGATGCACATTTTAAACTGCCTTGATGCTAAAAATATTTACTTGCGCTTATTTGATCAATTTCTTGCATATTTTTCTCTTCCTACCTCCTTGTGAATGACACTGGGTACAGACCTGGTACTTCTCCTGGTGCCTTGCTCAAGTGACCATTTTCTCATCCATGAGGTTCAAGTTTGAGTGGTCATGAAATCTTCAACCATGATGGGTAACGGAGTTGGGCCCAATCCTGTCCTATGTCAATGACTGCAGGCATACTTTCCAGCAGGATGTAGTGGGAACTCTGATTCATTCCCTTCTCCCGAGGAGAGATGTGTTGAGGTCAACTGTGATGCCCCTGTCATCCAATGACTGTGAGGTTAGCTAATATAGCAGAGGGCGGGTCTCAACCCTGGAAACTCGCAAGTCTCTCTTGCTCTGCACCACATGGGACGCTGCATTACTGCACCAAATGGTTTAACACTGGTTTCCAATGAGTCTTTATACAGCTGCATCTGTGTTTTGGGTCAAGGACCATGCAACAGTATTTGGTGTTAAAGCACTCTGTGCGAAACATTACAAAAATATTTATTTTAGAAATGAACCAGGGAGGAATTTTGATTCAAATCCATTCCTATTCCCATCACATGGCACGATTGTAACTGTCATCAACTCCAGGGACTCTCACAAAGCATCTTTGATTTAAGCTTAAATTTCCAAATACAAAATAAATTGAATATATTATAAATAACAGCTGGCTGGAAACATGTGTTACACTTACAACGCTGTCTCAGAACCTCAGGGTTCAGATGACTTTATAAATCAAGCCAGGTTTATGATCTCATCTAAATCTCTTGGTTATGTTCTAGTCCTGTAGCACACTCCAGGGTAACTATTATTTTTGATCAGAGGTGAGTGCTAATAAGCTTGTTTGTCTGAGGTAAAAAAAATACTTTGAGCACAGTAAACGATGCATTTTGAGCACAACAACATTGTGTACCAACAGAAATCCATTCTCCGTTCCTGTTGTCCGGCCTTTTTTTTTAAGAAAAAGCATTTTCTTGCCATTGGATGTGTGGCACAAGTTCTCCTCTAACTATGGGGAAAGGAGAAACAGAAAGACTTAAGGAAGCTCAGCTTTTCAGAAGTGTTTGGTGGGAAAACCCTTCAAACAGGGGCAACCAGAACTGCCCGGTGGCCCTGTCTTAATGAAGTGCTTCAAGAGGTTGGTCATGAAGCACATCAACTCCATACTCGCAAAAGGCCTTGATCAACTCCAATTAGCATACCGCCACAACTGTTCCACAGCAGACGCTGGCCCTACACACATCCCTAGAGCATCTCAAGGGGCTAATTTAGCACAATGGGCTAAACAGCTGGCTTGTAAAGCAGAACAAGGCCAGCAGCGCGGGTTCAATTCCCGTACCAGCCTCCCCAAACAGGCGCCAGAATGTGGTGACTAGGGGCTTTTCACAGTAACTTAATTGAAGCCTACTTGTGACAATAAGCGATTTTCAATTCATTCACAATAAGGACTCCTACATTAGACTCTTATTTATTGACTACAGCTCCGCCTTCAACACCATAATCCCAGCCAAGCTCATATCAAAACTCCAAAACCTAGGACTTTCTGACCCACAGACCACAATCAGTAAGAATAAACAACTACACCTCCTCCACAATAGTCCTCAATAGCGGGGCCCTGCAAGGCTGCGTAATTAGCCCCCTATTATACTCCCTGTACACACACGATTGTGTGGCAAAATTTGGTTCCAACTCCATCTCCAGGTTTGCTGACGATAAGCTACAGTGGGCCGGATCTCGAATAATGACAAGTCAGAATACAGGGTGGGAGATAGAGAACCTAGTGGAGTGGTGCAGTGACAACAATCTCTCCTTCAATGCCAGCAAAACTAAAGAGCTGGTCATTGACTTCAGGCAGCAAAGTACTGTACACACCCTTGTCTGCATCAACAGGGCCGAGGTGGAGATGGTTAGCAGTTTCAAATTCCTAGGGGTACAGATCTCCAAAAATCTGTTCAATATAGCTTTTGGCCTCTGATTGGCTGCCAGCTCGACGTGTGGGATTTGCACCTCCCGGTTTCCCAGATCCTGGGGATGGCCTGCCGATAGCCTTTTAAGTGCCTGATTGGCACAATGTTGCAGCAGGCCTTCACAAAAAGTGGTGTTGCAGGTCTCTTGCCAGCTCTCTAGCCCAAAGTTTTTCAAATCTTTTTGCCTGAGACCCATTTTAAACTCCAGCCATTCTTCAGGACCCACGTCGGCCAGCTGTCCTTTGTGACCCACGGTGCCCGAACTTTGTGACTCACCTTTTTGTTTACCTTTAATGTGCCAGGTGAGCCTGCTTGCTCCTCACAATCTCACTTACTTTGTCATTCAATGTTACAATTCTGCTAAGAGCCTGAGCTGATAATTTAAGTTCTCACAGAATCCTTTGAAAAAATCAAAAGGCTTGTTCTCAGACTTGCCATGCTTTGTCTTCAAATGCTTTTGAAGTTTTGAGGGCTTAATCTTTCATTTGCCAGTACATCCGTGCATATATTGCACATGGACTTTGCATCCTGATTTGCATTTGGCACAATTAATAAAACCAGACCTCAGGAAATCATCTTCATATGCTTTGTTTCCAATTTCAGCTTCTTCTTAATGGATTATTCATCAGAGGCCCTGGAGCTCACACCAGCACCGCTTTGTCCTCTTGTGGACTCTCCCGTGAAGCTATCTCCAGCAGATTCAGTTGCGAGATCCTGGCCTGTTTGAGTCTCTGGCCCTCTCTTCCTTATTGCGAATTGATCCAGTTCTTCAAACATTACTTACTGCTTACTGGCAGCTACAAAGTGAAGGAATCTCTCCTCCATGATTTTGAAGTCAAAGCATGGATTGCGTGTCATCAGTGTACGTGCTGGGCGTGTGAGCTGCTCTCTGCCACCACTGCTAGTGGGAAGACTCTGCCATTTATCGAAAGCAATTTGGTCCTGGGACAGCGTTCAGACGTCAGGACCAGATGGGACTGGCACAGCGCGCTGACATCAGAACGAGACGGTACTGGGACAGAGTGCTGACATCAGAATGAGACGGTACTGGGACAGAGTGCTGACATCAGAATGAGGTAGTACTGGGACAGAGTGCTGACATCAGAATGAGACGTTACTGGGACAGAGTGCTGATGTCAGGATGAGACGGTACTGGGACAGAGTGCTGATGTCAGAATGAGATGGTACTGGGACAGAGTGCTGATGTCAGGATGAGATGGTACTGGGACAGAGTGCTGATGTCAGAATGAGACGGTACTGGGACAGAGTGCTGATGTCAGGATGAGACGGTACTGGGACAGAGTGCTGATGTCAGGATGAGACGGTACTGGGACAGAGTGCTGATGTCGGAATGAGACGGTACTGGGACAGAGTGCTGATGTCAGGATGAGACGGTACTGGGACAGAGTGCTGATGTCAGAATGAGATGGTACTGGGACAGAGTGCTGATGTCAGAATGAGAAGGAATGGAACAGCGCGCTGACGTCAGAATGAGACGGTACTGGGACAGAGTGCTGACATCAGAATGAGACGGTACTGGGACAGAGTGCTGACGTCAGAATGAGATGGTACTGGGACAGAGTGCTGATGTCAGGATGAGACGGTACTGGGACAGAGTGCTGATGTCAGAATGAGATGGTACTGGGACAGAGTGCTGATGTCAGGATGAGACGGTACTGGGACAGAGTGCTGATGTCAGAATGAGATGGTACTGGGACAGAGTGCTGATGTCAGAATGAGATGGTACTGGGACAGAGTGCTGATGTCAGAATGAGATGGTACTGGGACAGAGTGCTGATGTCAGAATGAGATGGTACTGGGACAGAGTGCTGATGTCAGGATGAGACGGTACTGGGACAGAGTGCTGACATCAGAATGAGATGGTACTGGGACAGAGTGCTGATGTCAGAATGAGACATTACTGGGACAGAGTGCTGACATCAGAATGAGGTAGTACTGGGTCAGAGTGCTGACATCAGAATGAGACGTTACTGGGACAGAGTGCTGATGTCAGGATGAGATGGTACTGGGACAGAGTGCTGATGTCAGAATGAGATGGTACTGGGACAGAGTGCTGATGTCAGAATGAGAAGGAATGGAACAGCGCGCTGACGTCAGAATGAGACGTTACTGGGACAGAGTGCTGATGTCAGGATGAGATGGTACTGGGACAGAGTGCTGATGTCAGGATGATACGGTACTGGGACAGAGTGCTGACATCAGAATGAGACGTTACTGGGACAGAGTGCTGACATCAGAATGAGACGGTACTGGGACAGAGTGCTGATGTCAGGAAGAGATGGTACTGGGACAGAGTGCTGACATCAGAATGAGACGTTACTGGGACAGAGTGCTGATGTCAGAATGAGAAGGAATGGAACAGCGCGCCGATGTCAGGATGATACGGTGCTGGGACAGAGTGCTGACGTCAGAATGAGATGGTACTGGGACAGAGTGCTGATGTCAGAATGAGATGGTACTGGGACAGAGTGCTGACATCAGAATGAGACGGTACTGGGACAGAGTGCTGATGTCAGGATGAGACGGTACTGGGACAGAGTGCTGATGTCAGGATGAGAAGGAATGGAACAGCTCACTGATGATACGGTACAGGGATAGCGCGTTGATGTGAGGAGGTAGCAGTCTGCCCCGCTGGGTACCGGGCCTGTGCAATGCCGGATCTGCCTGAAGGGGCATGCATGCGGACAGCATTTTCTTTTTTAAACAGCACATGGTGTCCCATGAGTTTTATTTGTGAAGACTGATAACTTTATAATACACCATTATAGTGACACGATTGCAGAGCTTTCAAACATTCACACAGATTCCACATGCTGATGCTTAAATTCTAGTTGCCCTGTTCCAGAGCAGAATTTATTTTCTGTGATTGCTGCTGGTGCCTTCTTCTTGGATCTCAATTTGAGGAACAAACAAATTACTTCAATCCTCTTTATACGGCTATCACATAATTCATCCTCCCTGTGATGGTGTCGGCATTGAAGTACTTGTGGAAGCCAGTGAACTGGTGCTGACTGCCAGCATTGTGACCCGCCATTCTCACCCCTCACACAAACTTCACTCGACCACTCTCCGTGTCCTTCACAGGCCCCAAGCTCCAACAGTCCCATCACCGGAAGTACCGCCCCAACCTCCTCCTATTGGTCAGCGGAAGAATTAGAGGTCAGATGTGACGTTAGGAAAGCTAATCACCCATTGGATAATCTGGGCGCCAATCAGATGGAGCAAGGCAAAATGCTGCAGCTGCTGGCAGACACGGGCGGCATTCTCAACCTAAAAGCCGATCGTGGTTCTTGGGCACTTGTCTCACGATTGGGAATGCTACGACTGATCACTCCGGGACCCTCCTGACACCTACCCGTGAACGATTTGAAAAACCCTGCTCCAGCCAGCAGTTGAGATCGCCATCACCTCCACAAGATACAAACCTTGGAACAAAATACAAACAGGCAGGAAAAGAAACACTAAATTCTGTCGAGAAGTCACACATTGGTAAATCAACTAATATTACTTATGTCCTATAGATAGGTTAACTGAGTGGATAAATACGTAGCAGATGGAGTACCATGTGGGAAAATACAAACTTGTTTTGTTCGGCATGGATAGGAGAGAACTAGCATGTTATGTAAATGGAGAGAGATTGTACAGTTCTATGGTACAGAGGGATCTGGGTGTCCTGGTACATGAATTACAAATATGTTATTGTATAGAGACAGCAAGTGATCAGGAAGGCAACCAGAATGTTGTCATTTATTGCAAAGAGAATGAAATATAAAAGTAGGGAAGTTTTACTGCAGCCATACAGGTCCTTGGTGAGACCACGTCTGGAATATTGGCACAATAATCTCAAAAAGGAACAAAGTCCCCTAGCAAGCGTGCTTAGCCGCATGTTTCCCATCACTTGCAATGGGCCGAGGTCGCACATAGCCCCATTTCTACAGTCCGGAGCTGCACTCGTCGGAACTCCCCATTGTAGTGAGAGATCAGGACCCCATTTTTAAATGGCATCCCAATCTGTGAGGCCCCCAAAACAATCCCAGACCTTCCCTCAAGCCGAAATGCAATATGAGAGGGTCCCCGCACCCCCTACCAAGCATACAGGGCAACCCAGGCCCGATCACATGTGCGTGCAAAAAATGCCAGCTTGGCAATGCCAACATGACACCTCCCATGTCAGCTGCTAGTGACACCGGGACACCTTGGCAGTGCCAGGCTGGCACCCAAGTGGCACTACCAGTGCGCCAGCTGGCACCGCCAGGGTAGCTCGGTGTCACTAGTAGTGCCAGGGTACCACCCTGCCCAAAGGGCATGCAGCTGGGGGCCTCCGATCCCTTGGAGACCCCCACAAGTGCCATTCTGTCAGGTCCCCATTTGTGGGGTCCAGTGCTGAACAGCGCTCGCCCGAGGTCTCTGAGACAGGGATCGAATCCCAAAGCCTCAGGTACCTCAGGAATCTGCATATTAGAGTATTATTTACTGTCTCGCTCTAATATGCAGATTTGCTAAAAAGCGATCCCACCCATTGTGGGCGGGATTCACATCACAACGTCTTGCGAGATTGCAATCCCGGGAGCGGGGTCTTCCCGCTTTCAACGGTCAATCTGCACCACAGCGGACTGCTTTTCCCGCGCAGCGGGCAGGAGGATCGCGCCCAGTGTGTATGGTTCTGTTCTCCTTATTTAAGAAAGGACATAATTGCAGTAGATCCAGCCAGTTCAGAGAAGGTTCACCTAACTGAATCCTGGGTTAAATGGGTTATCTTATGAGGATAGTTTGGACAGGTTGGGACTGTATCCATTGGGGTTTAGGACAATGAGAGGGGAATTTTATTGAAATACATAAGGTCCTGAAGGGTTGCTGTTGAGAGGATGGACGGGATTTACCGAACACTCCGCCACGTGGTTTTCGACGGCAGAATGCCTGCAAGATCTACCGACCCCACCGTTGTCAATGGGATTTCCTGGTGACAGTACCCCTCGTGGGTGGGAAACCCGTGCCTTGGCGTTGGACCGAAATTTCCCACCGGCGTGAACAGCTGGAAAATCCCACCCAATGTGTCCCCCTTGTGGGAGAGATGAGAACCATGGGACACAGATTGGGATGGAGATGAGGAGAATGTTTTCTCTCTCAGAGGGTTATGAGTCAGTGGATTCTCTTCCCAGAGTGCAGTAGTAGAGGCAGGGTCACTGAATATTGTTAAGCCTGAATTAGACAGATCCTAGACGAACACAGCAGTCAATGGATAAATTGGGGTAAAAAAGGAAAGTGGAATTGAGGCAACAGTCCGATGACCGTGATCCTACCAACTTGTGGAGCATACTCGAAGGACCGAATGGCCTACTTATGCTCCTAAATCATATGTCCATCAGTTTAAACAGTTGCAGGAAATTGTTAGGACGTGATTATGGCATCACAACAATCTACACAGCTGCAACCTGCTTTGGCCTCTTCACCACAATGTTATTCTATCTCAAATTTGGAGGTCCCAGCTAAATACCCTGAAGTATTGTCTGCTGCAAGTACAGTTCTTCAGATTTTGACCATTTCATCTTTCTGATTACCACAGTTCAAAGCCACACTGTCTTTGCATTTAAAAGAAGACCTGACACATCTATAGCAAAATCATCTTGATCCAGGAACCTCACAAATTAAAAAAGGAGCTTGTACGTACAAGATCTATGTTTTCAAAAAGGCAGATGGAACTTGGTAATGACCTACAACACTTCAGTGCATGCCAGATATGCCTGCAATAACTGAGATAGTATGGATAATTGTGATATTGACGCAACCAGTCATATCTTTGTTGATTAGGCATCTTTTAGATGGAAAAGCTCAAATGATTGAGCCAGCACCCTGCTGGAAACCTGCTGACTCTTAAAATCTAATCCAGACGTGGCATATATTTTTACATTTTGAAAATGCTTTGATTTCTTCAAACTGGGTGCCGGTGCCTGAATGGTATTCTAGCTCATTTGCACCCCTATCTGGGGTTCAGAAAAACCTACACAGTCCAGCAAAATAGAAAGTGCAGTGTGCCAATTAATGGGGAAAAGGCTAATGGTTTTATGGGATGGATCTACTTGGACACTAATCTAATTGTTGACCTCAATGTGTTTAAATCAATGCTGATGAAATTTGCTTAGTGGAGATGATCTGATGAATGGGATTATCTCATTGCAACATGGACAACACAATTCACAAGCTTGAAGTGCTTTATCTGTCAAGTAACAGGACATTTCTCTCAACATGTTGCATACATACAGTTCCCAAGATACCTGCGATGCTCTAACTCAGCCGCAACAAAGTAAGCCACACAGATTTAGAGACAATCAAAACCAATGTGCACAACATGAATAAAGGGCAAAAAGTTTTCATAAACTTTGAGGAAAGATGTAATGTTTGTCACTGCAGCCAGCCCTGCAGCACAGTGCTGTCAAAAATCACATTTTCCCAGTACACCTTATTAAAATGTTCCAACCATCATGGAAAATTTGAGGCACTTACTTTTTCTGTCTTCTTCTAAAAAGTTTAATTGTTAGACTGCGCCAGCCCTATCAACAAAGAAGACAGCTGATTTCTGCAATGCTACTGTGTCAAGATCATGATTAAACTGTCTTAAAATAGCGACTATCGTGACACTGCAGGGCTGTGTAAAATAATAATTTAAGGAAGGTTTGATTTCTGACAGGTGTGAAATATCTCCTTATAAAAGCTGACAGAAGTACTGTTTTTTTTTAAAACTTATCTTTTCTTTTAAAATGTAAGGTTTCATTTTCACTACAATTGCAGAAATGCGAGGTGTGTTGAGTAAACCCAGGGTCAGGCTGAATTGACTCCAGAGCGAAGCAAAATATAGGAGTCTCATTAAACTCCACTCTGGAGTCAGGCGGAGCCCTAATTCTAGACTAAAAGTGAACTCGCCCCAGTCCCAGATGACCATAGGCTGCTTTCCTCTTTGAGGGGAGAGCTGACTGGTGGTGATTTAACCTGAGGATCACCACACCTCAGGTGAGGGACAAGGTTGAGAAGGTAGGGCCTTCATGAATAACCTCAGCCGGTACAGGAATTGAAGCCCTGCTGGGGATCTCACTCATCATCACGAACCGGTTGTCTAAGCAACTAAATTAAACCAGCTACACCTGCAGACTACACCTTGACTCAATGGTAGGTTGCAGGTCAAGTGAGAAGGTCACAGGTTCAAGTCCTGCTTCACAAATTTGAGTACCTGGTTCTTTGATGTAGTACTGAAGGAGTGCTGCACTTTCAGATGAGATGTTTAATTCAGCCTTCATCTGCCACCTCAAGTGGAACATGGCACCATTTGAAGAAAATCAGGGAGCTTTTCTCTGGTCTCCAAGTCAATGTCTATCTGGCAGCCATCACAACAAAAGTTCCATTGTTTGGCTATAAAGTGCTTTGGGTGACTTGAAATTGTGAAAGGCAAAATATTAATGCAAGTTTTTTCCCGATTAGGGTAAATTAAAGGAATAACTTTACACTAACACCCCAGTTTAGTGAACATAATTCAAAGAAACCTACTTTGCATTGCTCATGTATCCTCTTACTGACCAGGTTACTGTACCACCAAAAATCTCCAACATTTACAGAGATTGTATTTATCTTTTCACTGATATATCTTTAGAAGCGTGCATCGAGAATAATACAATCCCTACAATGCAGAAAGAGGCCATTCTGCACCGACCGTCTGAAACGTACAAACTCCACGCAGTCACCTAAGGTTGGAATTGAACCCAAGACTGTGAGGCAGCAATGCTAACCACTATGCCACCGTGCCACCTCAGTCAACTAATTTTAGAAGTTGTTCTTGTGTCAGACTGGAATTTTGTCCTCTTTAATGTATCATAAGAGTCCATTCATTAACCTTTTACTGATATAAGAAAATCTGTAAGTGCCTGTAGAATGGACATTTTAATTTGATAACTGCATGATGAAGGAGCCTGTATGTGTGTGCAACCTCAAAGTCACCTCAGTTTAGAGGGTTTGGTAGAAAAAGTTCTGGAATTGAAGCTCATCCTAGAGTTAAAAGCAGTTAATGTTGACCACAAAGTATTCATTTGTTTTATCTATTTGTGGTCTTTACATTGTTTCGTTGATATGTCGGCTGCTGTAGTCTGACAAAAGGATGTTGGTATGGGGAAAGCTATTACCAACTGTTTGAAGAATGTGGTTTTCATGGGCATATGTTTATGAGGGTGAAGTTCGTCGCAGCTCTGCTGCTGAACCGCATCCCTGACTTTGCCTACGTAACTTAGAGCGAGTCATCTAATTGTAATATTTCAGCAGGGAAACCGGTCAGCCAGATTCTGTGTGCCTTTTAAATCTATCAGTGATTGGCAGTTTTATTTAGTTGTGGAATATACCCTTTTGCTCCTTCTTGTCTCAGTTTGGCCATCAAAGCAAAGAAGCATAATTGTTGTCCTACATTCAGGTTTCTTCTGTGTATTTCTAAATCTAATGAGCTTGGGGTTGAGGGACACTCTGTGAATATTCAATTTCATATCCAAACTCTGCAGGGATGAGGGTGTTCATTATGTGGAGAGACTAGAGATGCTGGAATTGTTCCCCTTAGACTAGAGAAGGCTGAGGGGAGACTGAATACAGGTATTCAACACCGTGAAGGGTTTTGAGAGAGTAAATAAGGAGAAAGTGTCTCCACTGGCAGGAGGGGCGTGATCAGGGGACACAGATTTAAGATCATTTTCAAAAGAAAGCGGGGGAGAGGAGAACATTTTTTTTCAATTAAGGGCAATCCACCTACCCTGCATATCTTTGGGTTTGTGGGGGTGAGACCCATGCAGACATAAGGAGAATGTGCAAACTCCACACGGAACTCCACACAGACAGTGGCCCAGGGCCAGGATCGAACACGAGTCCTCAGTGCCACGAGGCAGCAGTGCTAACCACTGCGCCACCGTGTCGCCGAAGAGATCATTTTTTTTTACACAGTAAGTTTTTTACGAGCTGAAAAGCCTGACAGGGTGGAAACAGATCCAATAATAACTTTCAGAAGGGAATTTGATGTATTATGACTGTGACTTGGAATAGAAAGATTTGCAGGCCGTTAGGAAGCGATCAGAGGAATGGAACAGATTATGACTAACTTTCCAAGAGGCAGGACGGGCACAATGGGCTGAATTCCTTCTGTGCTGTATAATTTGATGATCCTATCAAGCATGTTGATTCAAAGTAACAGTATAATACCACAGAACATTTCTGGAACCCTGTGTATTCCTTTATTTTAGAACAAGAATTTCATTTGAGCCCAGTGGTCTATTGTTACTTTTTAGTTTACAGCCTGAGATTTACAGTGCGTTGAGGTATAATCAGAGACATCAGGAGTGGTTAGTGATAATCTTGTGTATCTCGTTAACAAATGAGTTAATTCTATGAACTAGAATCACAGAGTATTATATGCTCAAATTCACATTTTGGTTCATTGGAGTCTGCTCCGCCATTCCATGAGGATATGTTCCTCACCTGCTACCGGCAACGCTACAGACCAAGAGATGGATTGTAAAATCAGCCAAAGCATCTCTTCCCTAGAACAGATGACCTAGGTGCGGAAGTGAGCAATTTAGCCTCCCTTAATCCCATCCTGGTCTCAACTCCACGGTCCTGCTTGTTCTCCATAACCCTTCAATCAATTGCCAATTAAAAATCTGTCCAACTCCTCAAATTTACTCACTGTCATAGAACATAGAACATAGAACAGTACAGCACAGAACAGGCCCTTCGGCCCTCGATGTTGTGCCGAGCCATGATCACCCTACTCAAACCCACGTATCCACCCTATACCCGTAACCCAACAACCCCCCCGCCTTAACCTTACTTTTTTTTTTAGGACACTACGGGCAATTTAGCATGGCCAATCCACCTAACCCGCACATCTTTGGACTGTGGGAGGAAACCGGAGCACCCGGAGGAAACCCACGCACACACGGGGAGGACGTGCAGACTCCGCACAGACAGTGACCCAGCCGGGAATCGAACCTGGGACCCTGGAGCTGTGAAGCATTTATGCTAACCACTATGCTACCGTGCGCCCCTGCATCCACTTCACTCTGGGGTAGCAAATTTCACAGATTCACAACACTTTGGGAGAAGTAGTTTCTCCTCAAATCTGTTTTGAATTTGCTACCTCGTAATCTAAGATTATGACCTCTTGTTTTAGAATGCCCCACACAAGGAAGCATCAGCTCCAAGTCTACTTTATCCATACCTTTATCCTCAATTAGATCTCCTCTCATTCTTCTAAACTCTAGAGAGTATGGGCCTAAACTGTTCAATCTCTCCTTATACGACAAGCCCCACATTCTGGAATCAATCTAGTGAACCTCCTCTGAACTGCATCCAATGCCGCTACATCTTTCCTCAAATAAGAGGACCAAAACTGTGCACAATAATAATAATCTTTTATTGTCACAAGTATGAAGTTCCTGTGAAAAGCCCCTAGTCGTCACATTCCGGACGGTGCCTGTTCGGGTAAGCCGGTACGGGAATTGAACCCACGCTGCTGGTGTTGTTCTGCATTACAAACCAGCTGTCTAGCCCACTGAGCTAAACCGGCCCTTATACTCCAGATGCAGTCTTAGCAATGCCTTGTACAGTTGAAACAACACTTCCTTACCTTTTGCTATAAATGCCAACATTCCATTTGCTTTCCTTATTATCTGTTGCACCTGCATGCTCATTTCCTGTCACTCATACACGAGGACAACCAGATCCCACTGCATTGGAGAACCCCAAATTCTCTCCCCATTTAAATAATAAGTTGCCTTTCCATTTTTTTGACCAAAATGCATAACCTCGCACTTATCCATGTTAAACTCCATCTGCCACATTTTGGCCCATCTCCTCACCTATCTTAATTCCTCATTGCAACTTACTGTCCTACCTATTTTTGTGTCATCTGCGAATTTGGCTATAGAACCTTCTACCCCTGTATCCAAGTCGTTGATATAGATTGTAAATAGCTGGTCCCCAAGGACTGAACCCTGTGGCACCCCACTAGTTACATCTTGCCATCCAGAAAAAGACCCATTTACCCATTTATCCCAACTCTCTGTCTCCAGTCCGTCGGCCAGTCATCTATCCAAGCTAATAAATTACCCCTAATCCCATGTGATTTCACAGAGTGAATTAACCTTCTGTGCAGCACATTATCAAACACCTTCCAGAAATCCAGTTATATTACATCTACAGGATCCTCATTATCCATTTTGCTTGTTACATCTTCGAAGAACTCAAGCAAATTAGTCAAACATGATTTGCCCTTCATAAAACTATGCTGACTCTGACAGATAGCGCTTTGGCTTTCCAAATGTCCTGATATTACGTCCTTGATAATTGATTCCAACAATTTTTCAAAAACAGATGTTAAACTAACTGGTCTGTAACTTCCCACATTCTGCCTCCCTCACTTTTTGAATAGCGTTACGTTAGCACTTTTTCAATCCACTGGGACCTTTCCCATGTCCATGGAATTATGGAATATCATAACCAATGGATCCACTATTTCTGCTGCCACTTCCTTTAACACCCTAGGATGTAGGTCAGCAGGCCCTGGGGACTTGTCTGCACTCAATCTCAAGAGTTTGTTGAATACTGTTTCCCTATTGATGCTGATTGTTCCCAATTCCACATTTTCTATTATCTCTGAATTGCCCATTCCTATCGGAATGATACGAGTATCCTCCACCGTGAAAATTGAGGCAAAGTATTAATTTAGCATCTCTGACATGATGGGCCTCCTTCTGTACCATAACATTCTGTAATACATTTCAGTTGGAATAATGTGGACAGGCAATTTGAAATCTAGGGTACAATTCTAAAGGAGGTGCAGGAGCAGATGGACCTGGGTGAATGCACATATAAATCATTTAAGGTGACAGGATATGTTAAGAAAGTAGTTAATAAAGCATGCAGCGCCCTAGGCTTTATTAACAGGGGCATAGAGTACAAAAGCAAGGGAGTTATGTTCAAACTGTTTTCATAAGGACACAGCGAGACCGCACGGAGTAAAATAAAGAACTTTGATTTATTTACAATCACCGTATATGCACTTCCAGGTTGATCCCTCCCGGGTCTCTATCTGGTCTGTGCCTGACTGGTCGTTCTTTTATACAATGCTAACTAGAGTTCCCCCGTCCCTCAGTGAGGGAACTCTACTCCATGAGAACCACAGGGAAGACAATCATTCCCATCCTGTAAGTCCTGTACAAGACACTACAACTTTAGAAAACACTAGTTCGACCTCAAATGAAGTATAGAACATAGAACATAGAACGATACAGCGCAGTACAGGCCCTTCGGAACTCGATGTTGCACCGACATGGAAAAAAACTAAAGGCCATCTAACCTACACTATGCCCTTATCATCCATATGCTTATCCAATAAACTTTTAAATGCCCTCAATGTTGGCGAGTTCACTACTGTTGCAGGTAGGGCATTCCACGGCCTCACCACTCTTTGCGTAAAAAACCCACCTCTGACCTCTGTCCTATATCTATTACCCCTCAATTTAAGGCTATGTCCCCTCGTGCTAGCCACCTCCATCCGCGGGAGAAGGCTCTCGCTGTCCACCCTATCTAACCCTCTGATCATTTTGTATGCCTCTATTAAGTCACCTCTTAACCTTCTTCTCTCTAACGAAAACAACCTCAAGTCCATCAGCCTTTCCTCATAAGATTTTCCCTCCATACCAGGCAACATCCTGGTAAATCTCCTCTGCACCCGTTCCAAGGCTTCCACGTCCTTCCTATAATGAGGCGACCAGAACTGTACGCAATACTCCAAATGCGGCCGTACTAGAGTTTTGTACAACTGCAACATGACCTCATGGCTCCGGAACTCAATCCCTCTACCAATAAAGGCCAACACACCATAGGCCTTCTTCACAACCCTATCAACCTGGGTGGCAACTTTCAGGGATCTATGTACATGGACACCGATCCACACTACCAAGAATTTTACCATTAGCCAAATATTCCGCATTCCTGTTATTCTTTCCAAAGTGAATCACCTCACACTTCTCCACATTAAACTCCATTTGCCACCTCTCAGCCCAGCTCTGCAGCTTATCTATGTCACTCTGTAACCTGCAACATCCTTCCGCACTGTCTACAACTCCACCGACTTTAGTGTCGTCTGCAAATTTACTCACCCATCCTTCTGCGCCCTCCTCTAGGTCATTTATAAAAATGACAAACAGCAACGGCCCCAGAACAGATCCTTGTGGTACGCCACTCGTAACTGAACTCCATCCTGAACATTTCCCATCAACTACCACTCTCTGTCTTCTTTCAACTAGCCAATTTCTGATCCACATCTCTAAATCACCCTCAATCCCCAGCCTCCGTATTTTCTGCAATAGCCGACCGTGGGGAACCTTATCAAACGCTTTACTGAAATCCATATACACCACATCAACTGCTCTACCCTCGTCTACCTGTTCAGTCACCTTCTCAAAGAACTCGATAAGGTTTGTGAGGCACGACCTACCCTTCACAAAACCATGCTGACTATCCCTAATCATATTATTCCTATCTAGATGATTATAAATCGTATCTTTTATAATCCTCTCCAAGACCTTACCCACCACAGACATTAGGCTCACCGGCCTATAGTTACCGGGGTTATCTCTACTCCCCTTCTTGAACAAAGGGACCACATTTGCTATCCTCCAGTCCTCTGGCACTATTCCTGTAGCCAATGATGACCTAAAAATCAAAGCCAAAGGCTCAGCAATCTCTTCCCTGGCTTCCCAGAGAATCCTAGGATAAATCCCATCCGGCCCCGGGGACTTATCTATTTTCACCTTGTCCAGAATTGCCAACACTTCTTCCCTACGCACCTCAATGCCATCTATTCTAATAGCCTGGGTCTCAGCATTCTCCTCCACAATATTATCTTTTTCTTGAGTGAATACTGACGAAAAGTATTCATTTAGTATCTCGCTTATCTCCTCAGCCTCCACACACAACTTCCCACCACTGTCCTTGACTGGCCCTACTCTTACCCTAGTCATTCTTTTATTCCTGACATACCTATAGAATTGCGTCTAGTTCTGAGCACCACATTTTAGGAAGGATGTGAAGGCATTAGAAATGGTGTAGCAAAGTTCATGAGAATGGTTCCCTGGATGAGGAACTTAAGATACACATTTAGATTTTGGAAGTTCTCCTTGGATTAGAGAAGGTTGAGAGGAGATTTGGTAGAGATGTTAAAAATCATGTAGGGCCTGGTTTGAGTCAATAGGGAAAAATTGTTCTCATTGATGGAAGCATTGAGATCCAGGGACACATATTTAAGGAAAATTAAGCAATGGCGACAAGAGAAAATAGTTTTCCATGCAGTGGGTAGTTAGGACCTGGAATACAACAATCTGAGAATGTGTTGCAGGCAGTGTCAGTCAAGGCATTCCAGAAAGAATTGGATCATTATCTGAAAAGGATACATGTGCAGAGCTACTGAGGAGTGGCTCCAACTGATGAGGGCCAGCACAGATAAAATGGCCTTCTTCGCTGCTGTAACCCTGCCATGATTGTCTGATTCTATAAATCCAGCCCAGCCAATGACTAACCCATTAGTCTACTCTCAATCATCAGCAAAGTGATGGAAGGTATTGTTGACAATTCTATCAAGCAGCGCCAATTCAGCAATAACATGGCCACTGATGCTCAGTTTGGGTTCTGCCAGAACGCTCAGCTCCAGGCCTCATTACAACCTTGTACGAAAGACAGACAGAAGAGGTGAATTCAAGATGTGAAGTAAGAGTGACTGGCCTTAATGTCAAAGCAACATTTGAACAAGTTGCATCAAAGAGCCCTGGTAAGTCAATTGGAATCAGGAGCCAAACTCCATCAATTGGAGTAATACTCAGCAAAAAGGAGTCTGGTTGTGGTTCTTGAAAGGTAAAATCATCTCAGCTCTTGGACATTGCTGCAGGGGTTCCTCAGGACAGTTTCGGTTCTGATATCAGTTGAAATGATGTACCTGCCATCGAGGAGCCAGGATGTAAAGCAGTAGGTGACCAGGAGTTAGAGTTGTGCAGCTGTAGGTGAAGCTTTTTAGAAATCTTTATTATCACGAATAGGCTTACATTAACACTGCAATGAAGTTACTGTGAAAATCCCCGAGTTGCCACATTCCGGTGCCTGTTCGAGTACACAGAGGGAGAATTCAGAATGTCCAAATTACCTTGGAGGCGAGATTATTTGCTGCAGATTTCACTTGTTGAGTCCCATTTGTAACTCTTCAGATAATGTAGTAGTCTGTGCCCACACCCAGACTTGGATAACATTTAGGATTGGGCTGTTAAGTGGCAAATAATATTCACAACACCACAAATGCCTGTGAAAGACCATCTCCAATAAGAGAGAATCTAACCATTTGCTCTTGACATTCAATTGCATTGCCATCACTGAATCCCATACCATCAACTTCTTTGAAGTTACCATTGACCAGAAAATAAACTGGAACTGCCACACACATACTACGACTACAAGAGGAAGCCAGGGCTGAGAATTCTGCAGTGACACCTCCTGATTCCCCAAATCATGTCCACCATCTATATGGCACACGTCAGGAGTGTGAGGGAATATCTCCCATTTGCCTGGATGAGTGCAGCTGCAATAACACTCAAGAAGCTCAACACAGGGACAAAGTAACCCACCCACCCCCTTGCTGGACTAGTGTCCCACCCACCAGCTTAAACATTGACTCCATATACCATTTACTCGATGCATTTCAAAAATCCCCAAGACTCCTTCAACACCTTCAAAACAGGTGACTTCTACCACCCAGAAGGCACACGGGAACACCAAATTCCCCGCCAGGCCATACGCAATCCTGGTTTGGAACTATAAAAGCTGGATGTACCTATCCCACACAAACTATTCAAATGGGTGGCCCACCATCACCTTCTGAATTAAGGATGGGCAATGTGAAAGTGCTGGCCTTGTCAGTGATGCCTGCATCTCATGAACAAATAAAGAAAAGCACAGCGCAGGCAATGGGCTAAATTTTTCCAAACCCATGAATGTGGCTTTAGTGGCATGAGAGAAGGAAATTTGGAAAGTTGCATGTCAGGTCAGCTCCCCAGTGTATTCTACCTCCAAACGCTTTTCCTGGCAAATCCCCCAGCAGGGGATAGAATCCAATTAAGGATGAGAATGAAACACTTACTATCAATTTTCCAGGTAACAAGAGTTTTCCTGATGGTGCTCGGGTCCCCTGCTGTATGAGGAGAATGGATCAGAGGTAGCTTCGCTATGGAATGCTTGAACTACTGACTGTAATTCACAAAGGACATCTCTTCCCGCAGCAGGCAATAGCTTTTCAACCATTTCTTGGCATTTGATCTCTCTGCTAATGATTACCTTGCTGCTATGGCAACTCCTTCTCTCCCACGGATGATACCTCCAGGCCTGCCCAGACTCCAATGGTTGGTAGCTTTTCCCATGGGCTGCAATGAATGGATGACCTTTTGGTGGAACCTAGCCACCATCCCTAATTGGACGGGACTCCCAAAGGCAGCTTCTTAAATGGACACCTTTGTGTAACTCCCATCCACCATCCTACCACAGCCTCTTGCAGGTTTCCAACCCGGAATTCATCCCAGTGTTGGGATCACTAAACACCTGGGAAAATTCAGCCTGATTAATTACTTTTTAAGTGCAGAAACTGTTGTTATGTTAGAAAACATGGCAATAATTTGTACACAGTATGGTTCCATAAGGAGAAGACTGGCCAATTAATCTGTTTCCTGGGTGTTGGTTGATGTAGGAATACTGTCCAGGAAAACAAAAAAATGTCGAACTCATTTTTATAAATGCCAGATATAGGTTGTATGTTCCGTTCTGAAGTATAAAATGGGTGCAGGGCAGGAGTGGGAATGAGAGTGAGTTTTGCTGAGGGGTAGGATGGCTGGGCACGTGTGATCTTTGCTGTCAACTTATTACATATGAATGCATGAGGATCATAGCAAATCTTGTGACAGGGCAGGCAAGAAGTCATTGTCCGTGCTGTTACTTCATGGGGTCAAAGGTCCTGGTGCCATATTTAAAGGACAACAGGAAAGGTGCAGACCGTCTGGCTTGTACTGGTCCCACCTCCCCCAGAACCAGTTCCAATGCCCTAGGAATTTGAATCCCTCCCTCTTGTATTATCTCTCAAACCTCGTATTCATCTTATCTATCCTGACATTTCTACTCTGACTAGCATGTGGTGCTGGTAGTGTATCCCTCTGACATCTCAAATGGTGCCTTATTTTCACTCTTCTTCAAAATCAATATAATGTGCTACCCGTTGTCAGGTTTCTTCTGCATTTGTCTCTTTCTGTCTCTCGGGTAATGCAGTCAGTTTTTTCTGATCGTCCAATTAATGTTTAAATTTTGACGATCTTCTGTAATCAAAGCAGTATTGTCAATGCTGAGGGAAATATTGGTTCATTTTTAATTATAAACAATCTTCAACCTCTCCAGCTTTACATTCACTCTTCTCCTTCACATGGTTACTTTCAGTGACAAGTAAAGCTGCAGGTTCAATCTTCGCAAAGTTGCTTGACTTTATCTGCACCATTCTTTGTTTTACAGATTTCACCTCCTCATCAGAATCTTCATAATGACAGCTCTTATCTCCATTTAGTAATGTGGGCTTATGCAATTTGTGTATATGGGTTAATCAGCTGTTTGCTTGGTGTCATTTCACAGTCATTGCTGTCTTCATCCTGAATAGCTGATGCCATGCTACTATGTATATTTTCCCTCAAAACAGGCATGTCCTGGAAAATATTTGTACCTGAAGTGAATGGCACTGGTTTTATTACAAGAGGCTGTGACAAATTACTTTTATCTTCTGATTTGCTGTATTCTTTCCGAGCTTTGGAAGAATGACGTGCTATCTGTTCAAGGTCAGTTAGTGACAGGCCTATTTGGTCGCACTTGTTTATCATTACTTGATAATCAGAACCTTAATCGGATTCAGAACTCTTGTGAGTACTCACCTGATGAAGGAGCTGCAGTCCGAAAGCTAGTGATTCGAAACAAACCTGTTGGACTTTAATCTGGTGTTGGAAGACTTCTTATTTCTTCCATTGAGCAAGCCATAAGAATCCTGAACTGAGTAGGAGGCATCCTTGGGCAACTGAAGTTGAGGCCTTGGTACGGATCATGCCACCCAGCAGGTACTGGTGACCTGTTTGAGATCTCTCTGAGAATTTGTCTCGAGCAGCGCCTGCAGTTGCTGCCTCGTGCTGTCCTGACCATTGCTATTTCTCGGACACTCGGTGCCAGTGCCTTCTCATTTGCACCTGGGCTAGCAAAACAGCCAGGTTGCCTTCAGCCATTCTCTGGGATACCTGAGATACTTTGTGAACTCAATGCATCATCCTTGTAGTCATCACGTTGTTTGAAACTTTCCTTCCATCCCTGATCAATTCAGCCAATGAGAAGCCCTGTATCTAGTACGGGTAAAATCCTGGCACTTCCCACCACCCTCCCTCACACTCCAACATGGCAAACTGCAGACTGGAGGACCAAAGTTAATGCTCCTCCCGTTGAGACGTGCATGTGCATGGATACATGTTGCCTGGACGATGGTCATGAAAGCCATGTCCACGCACTCTTCCTCAGACATTATTGAGTTAAATAGATTCTTGATTTCCAAGAGTGCAAAAGGTTATGGGGATAGGCAGGAATGTGGGATTCAGGTTACAATCAGATCAGCCATGATCTTATTGAATGGTGGAGCAGGCGTGAAGGGCCGAGTGGCCTACTCCTGCTCCTAATTTGTATTTTTGCATGTTAGTAAGAAAATTAGATCACTATCCGAAGAGTAAGAAATTACAGGTTGTGGGGTAAAGGCAGGGTAGGGGCACCTTTGCAGATGATCAGCACAGATATGATGGATTCCACGGGGCGCGATTCACCTCTCCCCACGCTGGGTGGGAGAATCGCGGGAGGGCCGGGCAACTCACGACACGTCCCCCCTGGCGCCCCCCGCGATTCTCCCACCTCCCGCTCGGAAGAATCACGGCGACCGGCGATTCTCCGGCCCGGATGGGCCGAGCGGCTTGCCATTCCCGACCGGTTCACGATGGCAGCAACCACACCTGGTCGCTGCCATTGTGAACATGGGCACCAAATGCTGGTTTGAAGCTTGTGGGGGGCAGAGAGGGGAGTGAGCACTACGGCCGTGCTCGGGAGGGGACTGACCCACGATCGGTGCCCACCGATCGTCGGGCCGGCGTCTCAAAGCGACGCACTCTTTCCCCTCCGCCGCCCCGCAAGATCAAGCTGCCACGTCTTGCGGGGCAGTGGAGGGGAAGACGGCAACCACGCATGCGCGGGTTGGAGCCGTCATGACGTCAGCCGCGCATGTGCGGGTTGGAGCCGGCCAACCTGCGCATGCGCGTCTGACGTCACTTAGGCGCCGCCGTCGCTTCATTCTCGGCGCGCCACCTTGACGCAAGCGTCAAAGTCTGGCAGCCAAGAGTTACGGAGCACCGCTCCAAGCCCCCCAGGTGGGGGTGAATAAGGTGCGAGGAGCGGCCTCCGAGGCCGTCGGGAAACTCGGCCGAGTTCACGCGGCCTTCCCGATTTATCGCGGGAGCGGAGAATTCCACCACATGGTCTCCTTCAACAAAGAACAAAAAAGGTACAGCACAGGAACAGGCCCTTCGACCCTCCAAGCCTGTGCAAACCATGCTGCCCATCTAAACTAAAATCTTCTACACTTCCGGGGTCCGTATCCCTCTACTCCCATCCTATTCAGGTATTTGTCAAGGTGCCCCTTAAACGTCACTGTTGTCCCTGCTTCCACCACCTCCTCCAGCAGCGAGTGTCAGGCACCCACTACCCTCTGTGTAAAAAACTTACCCTGTACATCTCCTCTAAACCTTGCCCCTCGCACCTTAAACCTATGCCCCCTAGTAATTGACACCTCTACCCTGGGAAAAAGTCTCTGACTATCCACCCTGTCTATGCCCCTCATAATTTTGTTTATCTATCAGGTCGCCCCTCAACCACAGTTGTTCCAGTGAGAACAAACCAAGTTCATTCAACCTCTCCTCATAGCTAATGCCCTCCATACCAGGCAACATCCTGGTAAATCCCTTGTGCACCCTATCTAAAGCCAGTACATCCTTCTGGTAGTGTGGTGACTAGAATTGAACACTATAGTCCAAGTGTGGCCTAACTAAGGTTCTATACAGCTGCAACATGACTTGCCAATTTTTATACTCAATGCCCCGGCCAATGAAGGCATGCATGCCGTATGCCTTCTTGACTACCTTCTCCACCTGTGTTGCCCCTTTCAGTGACCTGTGGACCTGTACGCCAAGATCTCTCTGACTGTCAATCCTCTTGAGGGTTCTACCATTCACTGTTTATTCATAGACTTTCCAAAATGCATTACCTCACATTTGTCCGGATTAAACTCCATCTGCCATCTCGCCGCCCAAGTCTCCAGACGATCTAAATTCTGCTGTATCCTCTGACAGTTCTCATTGCTATCCGCAATTCACCAACCTTTGTGTCGTCCGCAAACTTATTAATCAGTGCGGTTACGTTTTCCTCCAAATCATTTATATATACTACAAACAGCAAAGGTTCCAGCACTGATCCCTGCGGAACACCACTAGTCACATCCCTCCAATCAGAAAAGCACCCTTCCATTGCTACTCTCTGCCTTCTGTGAACTAACCAGTTCTGTATCCATCTTACCAGCTCACCTCTGATCCACTGCCCTACCTGCATCAATCATCTTTGTGACCTACTTGAAAAACTCTATCAAGTTAGTGAGACATGACCTCCCCTTCACAAAACTGTGCTGCCTCTCGCTAATACGACCACTTGCTTCCAAATGGGAGTAGATCCTGTTTCGAAGAATTCTCTCCAGTAATTTCCCTACCACTGACGTAAGGCTCACCGGCCTGTAGTTCCCTGGATTATCCTTGCTATCCTTCTTAGACAAAGGAACAACATTGGCTATTCTCCAGCCCTCCAGGACATCACCTGAAGACATGCTGTAATCATGCTATGCTTCTAGCTTTTTAAATTAATAAATGTTCATCAATAAAGGATGATGTATAAATTTAATAAGGATTATAGATAGGAGTGAAAAATATTGCAACGCAAAGTTATTGTATTCTTGTGTTTGTGTCTTTTATTTATTCTTTCTCCCAATGTCACCCTCCCACTGACCCATCTCCATGGTCCCTTCTCCACTCCACTGTCACACCTCCCCATTGGTCATTGAAAGCAGGGCTGGTAGTTGACTCTGAGAATTCTTAACTTGGAGCTTCTTTTACTTTCTTCTCTTTAGTAATTCATAGCCATTCATGGCGTCTATTTTTTTCCCATTGTTTAATTGGTTAAAACAATTTTGTTGGACATCAGGTGGAAACACCAGGAAACTCTGAATGGTCACTGCATTAAAAAACACTGGATATCTCGCCTTTGAGGTCAGATTGTGACCATATTTTTATAATCGTTTATGTATTAAAATCTTTTCACACTTCCTGTCAACAATTTTTATTTCATGCTTTTATTCTTTTTGTCATGGACTTTACGCTGCCCTGATATCCCTCCATTCCTCCACCTATATTAAGTTGCAGACTCACCAAACTCCTCCACCATCACACCACTACTGACCCCATTTTCCCTATGACCTTTCTTGGACCTTCCTTCCACCTTGATGGTCCAACATCAGTGAAATAAGCCAGAGGCCCTAGCCTGTGGTATATATTTCAGAGCGATGGAGATATGACACATCAGTTTATACGTGTGCACCGGGAATTCATTAACAAGAGTTTTTAATGTGTCTACTCCATGCTAACAGCTCTAGCGTCCAGCAACTTTTATCATCTATTTACTTTTTTTCTGAGTCCACGCTTAACTAATCAAGCATAATGAGCATTAATAGTAAACCGGCTCATATAGTCAAACACAGAACAATTGAACCCTATAGCCTGGTGCTTCATCGTCATGAATAAGGGAAGGGAATTAAGCCTGACAGAGGCAAATGGAATTACGCTGGACACAGCTGATTCCTAGTGTCAAAGGTTTATATTACAAGGAAAGAATGGAGCAAGTCATGTTTTGTAGCCTGGAAAGGAATGTTTGGGAAATGATCTTATATGGGTGCATAGATAGATAAGGGAAGCATAAGGACAAATCTGTCAAGGTACTTTAAGTTAACTTGTGAGACTGGCACAAGGTAACATAGGCTCAAGCTGGTGAAAAGCAAATTTGAGATGGACATCATGAAAATGAAAGGGAAATTCAGTAGTAAACAATGAGCAAGGAGAAAGTAGGGGTGAGCAAGGCAGAATGTGTGTCAAGGAGTCCCTGAAGGAGACACGAGACTCATTTGTACAAAGTGTGGCCAATATATAAAATCAACTCCTGACTCAAGCAGTACAGGGACTGCCATATGAGGAAAGATCAAACACGGTGGGTCTGTGCTTCTTGAGGTTCAGAAAAATGAGAGATGAAATGATTGAAACATATATGATTCTTGGAGGCTGGGGGGAGCTGGGTTATGCAGGGTAAATGCTGGGAGGATATTTCCACTTATGGGTGATTGTAGGACCAGAGGGCATCACCGCAGAATAAAGTGGTGCTCATTTAAGATGGATTTGAGGAAAAATGTATTCTCTCAAAGAGTGGTGAATTTTTGGAATTCTTTACCCCAGGAAGCTGTGGAGGCCGAATCTTTAAACATTTTCAAGGCTGGGATCAATAGGTTTTTAATCAGTAGGGGAATTAAGGGTTACGGTGAGAAGGCAGGAAAGCGGACTCAGTGAGTGTGAGATCAGCCATGATCTTATTAAATCACGGAGTAGGCTTGAAGGGCTGAATGGTCTACTCCTGTTCCTATTTCAATGGTCTGATGGAAAATACATATTTGGTTAAAAAGAAATTAGATTCTGCAGAAAATATTAGGACGGATGAAGCAAGATGGGTTAAATAGCCTTACACATCCATAATTATTGTGTAATCACTTGGGGGAAGTGGGGCCAAAGGAAGATTTAGCATGTGGCAGGAGTAAAGAAGATGAAAAAGGAAGGCCAAGGTGATTGGGAATGTACGATAGAGAAAGAAAGTTGGGAAACAGAATTGTGATATGAGAATAGGGATAACAAGCACTGGGAAATACAAAGCAGATGAGAAATATATCAGAAAATGGAAGGGAAATTCAGTAGTAAACAAAGAGTAAGGAGAAAGTGTGTGTGAGCAAGGCAGAATGTGTGTCAGGTAGTCCCTGAGGGAGACACTAGTCTGCACAAGAAGCAAAAGAAAAACATAATGAGTGGATGGGGACTGACAAGAAGAGGATTTGAAAACTACAGAAACATTCTGGCAGTTGCTACGAGAAGCTCCAAGCAAAGGTAGTGATGCAGTATCGAGACTTAAACTAGTTGAAGGTCCAGGATCACTGTGACAAAACCGGGAATGGTGGCATAGTGGTTAGCACTGCTGCCTCACAGCGCCAGGGATCTGGATTCAATTCTGACCTTTGAGGACTATCTGCAAATCTGTGGGGAGTTTGCACATTCTCCAAGTGTCTGCGTGGGTTTCCTCTGGGTGCACCGGTTTCCTCTCTCAGTCCACTGATATGCAGGTTAGGTGGATTGCTCATGCTAAATTAACTCTTAGTGTCCAACAGTTAGATGGGGTTGTGAGGATAGGGTGGGGTAGTGGACCTGAGTGGGGTGCTCTTTCGGAGTTTCGGTGCAAACTCAATTAGCTGAATGGTCTCCTTCGGCACTCTAGGTATTCTATGATTCTATGATAAAGTGATGATGTGAAGCATCAATATCATGAGATATTGAGACAAAGAAGTGTCAGGGAAGCAATAAGATAGAGGATATACTGGCTGAAATGGGATGTACAGCCACAACAGCAAACATCATAAAGGGAAGTTGTGACATTATGAGAAATGTACGGAACTGTAAGAGTTAATGGTATGTCTGAATCAACCACGCAAGGGAGCTAGATGCAGAACAAAAAAAGCATTGATGTAAAGCATAAAGCATATATAAAGCCTTCTGTGAGAGTGTTGAGGAGGGCTAGGAGAAAGACTTTTGGAAAGCTAATGTGAGTGAGAGCAGATCATAGTTATTGTACTAGTGTAGAGATTATTGTATATTTATTGTCAATTGTTTATTATATAGAAGTAAGAAGTCGAATTCAATTAAGTAGTGAAAATAAATCTTTAGTTTTGTTTCGTACAAAAGCTAGCTGTAGTCTTTGTGAACACTACACCAACCATCCTAGGATCTGAACCACAAAGAACACCACAGAAGCGTCTGCACATGGCATCCAATTGCTTTCCTTGTCTTCTGCGACACCTGCAATTATTCCAAGAGGAAACACAAGCAACCAAAAGTAAAAAAAATTACACAGAACTAGAAAAGAGATGACTGGTTTTACAATGATACCAGAAATTAAGCCAAACTCATTCTGATTTGAATGTCCACTACTGAGTCGTTAACTTGAATTTCATTCATTGGGACAGGGGTGTTTTGATGTGATGGATTTATTGAACCCTGTTTGGTGGCTGAGGCTCGGTGCAGTCTGAGCAGTTATAAACAGGCAGGGAATGATTCCGAACCCAATAGAGCGGTGTCTATACATAGTGAGAACAGCTGTGGGTTGCTTTGAAGGCTGGATGGACTGAGGTTTACTTCCCTTTATAGTCAATTGTTTTACCTGAAGACAGAAAAATGAAACAAAGATTGAAGTGTAGTTCCTCCGTAAACAATCTATGCTGGCACAGGGACAAGAGTTGCATCAAACCACCCGCACATCAATTAACAAAAACAGAAAATGTTGGATAAATTCAGCAGGTCTGGCAGCATCTGTGGAGAGAGAAAATAGAGTTAACGTTTCAAGTCCATGTGACTTTTCTGTAAAGCACACAGAAATGAATCCTAAGCCTGCCTGAGGTCCATTTTGAATTATTCATTTGTGGACGTGGATATTGTCAAGGCAACAGTTATTGCCCGTGAAAACATTTTGCTTGAAAAGATTGAGGTGAGCTGCTATTGGTCGATTTCTTTAAGTTCCTGCAGGTCACCATCACCAAAAGTCTGTCCTGGTCCACTCACGTTGATGCAACAGTCAAGAAAGCCCAACAACGTCTTTACTTCCTACGGAAAGTAAAGAAATTCAGCTTGTCTGCATTGACTCTCACAAACCTCTACAGATGTGCCATAGAGAGCATCCTATCCAGCTGCATCACAGCTTGGTATGGCAACTGCTCGACCCAAGATCGCAAGAAACTGCAGAGTGTGGTGAACTCAGCCATATGCATCACACAAGCTTGCCACCCCCACATTGATTCTGTCTACACCTCCTACTGCCTCAGAAAGGCAGACAGCATTGACAGAGACCTCTCACACACAGGCTTTGCCTTCTTCCAGACCCTTCCATCAGGCAGAAGATACAGAAGTCGGAAGACCTGCACATCCAGACATAGGAACAGCTTCTTCGCCATAGCTCCCTTGGACTGATCTGTTCCCTGTAAGAACACTATTCACGACACCCTACGCTGCTCTTGTTTGGCCTTGTTCTGCACTGTAACCAATCACTATTTGTTGATGTACCATTGTCAATGTACTCTGTCAATTATTCATTTGTCTACTATGTCTGTACTGTACGTTCCCTTGGCTGCAGAAAAATACTTTTCACTGTACTTTGGTACATGTGACAATAAATATCAATCAATCAATCAATTCTTGAACCACTGAAATGAATCTGGTGTTTGGAATACCGACAGTGCCGTTACGGAGAGAGTTGCACGGTTTTGACCTAATGGCAGTGAAGAATCAGCCATATAATTTCACATCAGGAAGATGTGTGACTTGGAGGAGAACTTGTAACTGGCTTTGTGCCCATCCTTCAAACACAATCATACTATTTGTGCTTCATCTCAAACTTACAGGTCCTGGAGGATCTACTCACCCAAATACTTCCTGTAGATTGACTGTACCCAACCAGCAGAGTATAACTCCTCGCCATTGGTTATATGCTGCTTTCTACATTTTGAGTCATGTGTTCAGGCTGGTTGCTGAAATTGTGGCGGCATATTAAGTGGCAATTCTTTGGGGTTATTTTCAGAGATCGGGAGCATTGTTACCGGGGAATAACAGCAGCAGCTTGAGAATTATTCACTACGATAGGATAATATTTTCTGAAAAGTATACTTGCTCTTCATTCATGCAAGCACCAGTGGTGGATCAGATTCCCAACAGAACTCGGACTAAAATTAGCACCGGGTTATGGAAAACTTTCAGAAATGAGACCATGCAACAGATGTCATTCAGAAAACATCCAAGCAATAGGGAGGCACTTGGAAATGAGGCCTGGCTATAAGCAGCACTGGGCACAGGATAGAGCCCAAATCAGTTCTAATGTGATGTAAAAAGTAAATAGTAAACCTTAAGCTGGTTCATTGAAGTGGCATATATATACATCGGACATCCTTACCTGATGGTATGAGTGACATAGGTTGCGGTCGGAATCCGGACTGGGCCTGTAGATCCCGGGAGCAGCCTCTTCCGAGATATACCCGGCTCGCCACATCTTGCGAGATATAACGGGATCACATGAGACATCGCGAGCTGGATCCCACCCACAATGATTAGAGGCCCCTGGGTGGCTGGGCTTGAGGCAGGATGGTACCCTGGCACCATGGTGGCCAGCATTTAAGAATGGTGCCCCAATCCCTTCCTGCACTGGCGGGTAGAGTTCAATGCAGGAAATGAGACTAAGTGCAGACTTAACGGAGCGTTCCCCGCCGAGCCACCGAAATAAGACAGAGTCCCCTAGATAGAGGGGTCTTTCTCAACGCTGCAAGTGACGGGAAACACCCGGCTAAACATGCTCAACATGGGACTCTGTTTCATTTCCATTAGCTCGTGTCCATAGTGTCTTGCAGCATGAGACAAGAGAAAATAGACTGATAGAGCCAGTTGGTAAGAGAATGGGTTCTGAAAAAGCTTCAAATGATTATAGTACATTATAATTCGTTGTCTTTCCATTTGTTGTAATTGCGACCAGCACAATGTCTATTGTACAATAACCCATCATCATAATTAAAACAAATTGCATTCACTGTATAGGATCCGGCAACAAATATTTCCCTTGGGTCTGTGTTAGCGGTTTCTAAATGTTGTATTGCATATGAGCTTTGACAGTAGTGTCCATTACAGAGATGTTTTCAAATTGACATGCATATGCATTTCTTAAGTTAACAGGCAGCCACATCAGAATTCTTTCCACTTTCAATAAGCTGTTACAGAAATAGACATAATAATTAGGGTAATATTATGGAATTAAAGAAAGAAACAAAGGAGTGTGAAACGGAAAGTTCCTGCCTAGAAAAATGCAAGCTGTGGGTTAGTATGCTGTGATTACATAGCCTTAAATTCTGACACAGTTCTCTTCTTTTGAATGTACCAAACATGTACTGAAGTGGTGTGCATGAGAAGCCAATTTTGTTTGAAAAATCTTCCCATTGGGGACATGCTCCTTTGCTGCTTTGGTTCTTTGAATGGATAAGCAGAAGCTGAAGGCTACCTTCTTCTGCCTTTATTTTTATTTTCACCTTCAGCGTTGCTAGCATTCTGACAGTACTACTCTGCCCCACAATGACTGGTGTAGATGTCTTAGAAGATTCAGGGTGGCTGCTTGCCTAATTGTTATATTGTCTTGCAGCAACTGACCAGCTAAATACAAAATGTGGACTGTATGTGCACATTACACACACCAACTATAAATTGTTATGGAAGCTACGTTAAGCATGGAAGTACAAAAAAAAGGCACAAAGAAAACTGGTTTACTGAGGGCATCATAATCTGGGGCAATGAAGTTATGAAGCAACCTTGTTGGTATTCTAATAAAGTTGTGGGTCACTCACTGCTTCTTGGCTAACCCCTCCCACCGCCGCCCCTCTTCAGTGAGATTTCACTCTGTTTCAGACTCAAAGAAAGCACCAAAGAATAGCGTTTAGAAATGTGCGCTCCTAGGGTATATCAGAAGTCCAGGGATGGATAATTTTAATGGACTTTAAATGCCACAGGCCGTGAGTCGGATGTGCAGACTTCCACATCTAATTTCCTTGTATGGCCTCCTGTTGTACACAAATCTACGGCATTCCCTATAATTTGTAAGATTTGCCCTAGAGTTCTCCCTGTGGCTCGGCCTATTTATCCAGTGAGAAGCTGAACCATCGAGACACAGCCTTAGGTTCTATTCCGCAGGAGCCGTGTCGAGATTGCGTGGGCAGGTCACGTTCTGCTGCAACACGCCGTGGTTAAACGCAATCCAACTGACATTCGCCTTCATAGCCCACCAATAAAGATTGACCACATATATTGGGTGGGTTAACAGGAAGCTATTGAGTTCCATGACCCTGTACATAAGCAAAAAGCCAACCATATTGTGTGTGAGAAAGGGAAAAGAGAAAACAGGAGAAGAAAAATTATTTTTACGATAGTCTCCAAGTAGAAGTGAGGTGATTTCTTTTCAGAAAGGTACAACAAGGGAATGTCAGTCTGTGCTGTGTGTGCAAACAGTTGATTACAGAGTAGGATTGGCAGAGGCCTGCCAACCAATTAGTTGCCGGCCCAGCCTCGTACTTAAGGAAATGTGAATAGCATACATTTTTGTAGCTGACAATGAGGAAAGCTTTCTTGTTGGGTATTGACTGGGTGCGATATCAGCAGTGAACCAGCAGGACCTGCCCAGTGCAGGAGTCAGGAGGCCTAAACCATATTCCATTCGGGCCTCACTATCTCTTTCTAGGTGAACTACAGGCACTAAATGGCCACCTCACTTCATTTTCACCGGTGGGCCTCACTTAACTGTTGCTGGATGACATCCTACCTATTCCAGGTGCAGTGACTGTCGAAGATCATGTGGCCCTCAGTCATCCCACTGGTTTTCAGATATATGCTGGGCATGGGGTTCAGGAACAACCTCCTGCACTTGGGCAGGTTAAGGGTGACACAGCTGAGGGTGGGGGAAGAGGGGGAAACCCAAGAAGAAACCTGAACTTATCCTTGTGGGGCTTGAAGCAGCTCCTCTGAACCTGACATCTGGCAGGAAATCTGCAGTCACCTTCCTGTTCAGGGCCATGGTTAAAATAGCAGTCATAATGAGATGGAGCCACCTGCATATTTAAAGAAACACTTCACCAGTTTATAGGGGGTTATCTTCCCACCTGCCCAGAAGAGCAAGTTAAAGTATAACATGGAAGAAAACGAGCAAGATCCCGGTGTGGAGGAGAGTAGAGATGGAGACGGGCAGGAAAGTAGAGTTAAGGCCACAACCAGATCAGCCAGGATAATATTGAATGGCAGAGCAGACTCAATGGGAGTAAATAGCTTACTCCTGCTCCTATTTTTATGAGCTTATGAGTCCCATGCACACCTTTAACTACAGCCCACCTGGTTTCCACCAGGCGGGCAGGTTCAATTTGCCCCTTGAATATTTCAAGCATTGTCTGGCACACAGCACCAATTAAGCACAATCAGAACGAGTATTGGCCTTCAAATTGGTCACTGCTTGAGAAAGGCCAAATCCCAGTCGGTAAAGGTTGAAAACATTGTAAGATAAAGAAAAGAGGGTAACAAAATTCCAGTGAGCTTTATAACC
Source organism: Scyliorhinus canicula (assembly GCF_902713615.1). NCBI lineage: Eukaryota > Metazoa > Chordata > Chondrichthyes > Carcharhiniformes > Scyliorhinidae > Scyliorhinus > Scyliorhinus canicula. Next base: position 69,875,223 of record NC_052148.1, read on the forward strand.
AATGCAGTCATCGACATTAGATTCTCGAAATCGTGTGTGTTAGTCACAGCCTCAGCTTTCCCCCAGTGGCATCTCCACCATTATCAACCTGCTGGCTTCCGCAGCTCCTTATTACTGGGAGTTCACTTTTCTACCAGACTTCATTTCATTTCCTTGTCATTTTTGATCTTGTCACAGGGCGAAGAGATGAGGAAAAATATACCCACAATTCTCAGCTGACAGCAGCCCATCATTTGAGTGATTGTTTGTGGATGTTGCAACAAGATGTCAATTTTACATAAATCATAGAATAGAACCCACATGTTGCCACTCTTACTCTCTCAAGTGCCAAAATCCAGAGTGTGTTTGTAGCCTCCTGTTGGAAATCATTCAGCTCGCTATACATTGCACTACATTTGACAGCAAATCTCATTAGAGCAAGTTTGATTCACAAATAAATTAAAAAAAATACTTTTAAGTGTTTGAAATCCACAGCAGGTCAGTCGGAATCGGAAAGAGAAAGATAAGTTAATGTGTCAAGTGGGATTTTCATCAGAACTCAATGATGGGTTAAAGTTGCCAAGTTAAACTCTGCTCCTCTTCCTGGCATCAACTGACCTGTTGTGCGTTTCACACCCTCTCAATTTTTGTTTTAGTTTTCGATCATTTTGTTTTCTTGTAATCTGCAATTTGTATCTGAACGTTTCACAAGGTGACTTTGTTCTTGGTGAAGTCACGATTGTATCTGGTCATTGGCCAACATGTCTGTCCATCCAGCATGAGGCCATGGAATCACTACAGCACAGAAAGAGGCCATTCAACCCATCAAGTCTGCACCAACCCTCCGAAGCAGAGCCCTGCCTAGGCTCCCACCCGATCCCCATAACCCCAACAAACCTTTTTGGACACTAAGGGGCAATTTAGCACGGCCAGTCAACTTGACCTGTACATCTTTGGACTGTGGGAGGAAACTGGAGAAGCCGGAGGAAGCCCACGCAGACACGGAGGAATGTGCAAACTCCACACAGACTGTTACCCCAAGTACGGAATTGAACCTGGGTCCCTGGAGCTATAAGGCAGCAGTGCTATCCATTGTGCCAGTGTGCCACCCATGAACATGTGTAAAATCATACATGGAGTGTAATTCATACAATATAAACTGGATCCTATTGTTGAACCCTATATCCTAAGGAAGCCATTGAAATAAAATTGAGGAAGATCTTACATCGAAGCATGAATTTATATACATAGGTTTCTTGAACGTCAAGGGGATAAAATTTAATGGCCCCGAAAGCTGGCATGAGGATTGTGATAGGGGTTTATCCTGTGTCCTTCTAATGCAAATAGCTGCTTGTGAATTTAAATGATAGTAATGTGCAGCCCAGTACCAAATACAGCGAGCCTAAATTTGTGTGAGGGGAACATCACTTAAGGTTAGCCTGCAATGCTTACAGCTAGATCGCTTAAAAGGTAGGTGCATTCTGGCTGTGTTGTCTTCTCATCCCATTGTAGTCCATAGCTGAGGGACAGCAAGGTATGAGACTGTTGTTAAATGGGCTACTCGAGATGCATTTACTCATTTTACAGAAGGATCAATCAATCATGGACAGCCCACCCAAAAAGGGAATGTTACCTGTCTCTGTCCTTCCTGCTCCTCTTCCCATCCTGCTCCTCTTCCCATCCTGCTCCTCTTCCTGTCCTGCTCCTCCTCCCTTCCTGCTCCTTCCCCCATCCTGCTCCTCCTACCGTCCTCCTCCTCCTCCCTTCCTGCTCCTCCTCCCATCCTGCTCCGCCTCCCATCCTGCTCCTCCTCCCGTCCTGCTCCTCCTCCCATCCTGCTCCGCCTCCCATCCTGCTCCGCCTCCCATCCTGCTCCGCCTCCCATCCTGCTCTGCCTCCCTTCCTGTTCCTCCTCCCATCCTGCTCCGCCTCCCTTCCTGCTCCTCTTCCCATCCTGCTCCTCTTCCCATCCTGCTCCTCTTCCTGTCCTGCTTCTCCTCCCATCCTGCTCCTCCTCCCATCCTGTTCCTCCTCCCATCCTGCTCCTCCTCCCATCCTGCTCCTCCTCCCATCCTGCTCCGCCTCCCATCCTGCTCTGCCTCCCTTCCTGTTCCTCCTCCCATCCTGCTCCGCCTCCCTTCCTGCTCCTCTTCCCATCCTGCTCCTTTTCCCATCCTGCTCCTCTTCCTGTCCTGCTTCTCCTCCCTTCCTGCTCCTTCTCCCATCCTGCTCCACCTCCCTTCCTGCTCCTCCTACCATCCTGTTCCTCCTCCTCCCATCCTGCTCCTCCTCCCATCCTGCTCCACCTCCCATCCTGCTCCGCCTCCCATCCTGTTCCTCCTCCCATCCTGCTCCGCCTCCCATCCTGCTCCTCCTTCCATCCTGCTCTGCCTCCCTTCCTGTTCCTCCTCCCATCCTGCTCCGCCTCCCATCCTGTTCCTCTCCCTTCCTGCTCCTCCTCCCATCCTGCTCCTCCTCCCGTCCTACTCCTCCACCCTTCCTGCTCCTCCTCACATCCTGCTCCGCCTCCCATCCCGCTCCTCCTTCCATCCTGCTCTGCCTCCCTTCCTATTCCTCCTCCCATCCTGCTCCGCCTCCCATCCTGTTCCTCTCCCTTCCTGCTCCTCCTCCCATCCTGCTCCTCTTCCCGTCCTACTCCTCCACCCTTCCTGCTCCTCCTCCCGTCCTACTCCTCCACCCTTCCTGCTCCTCCTTCCATCCTGCTCCGCCTCCCATCCTGCTCCTCCTCCCATCCTGCTCCTCCTCCCATTCTGCTCCTCCTCCCATCCTGCTCCGCCTCCCATCCTGCTCCGCCTCCCATCCTGCACCTCCTCCCATCCTGCTCCTCCTCCCATCCTGCTCCGCCTCCCATCCTGCTCCGCCTCCCATCCTGCTCCGCCTCCCATCCTGCACCTCCTCCCATCCTGCTCCTCCTCTCATCCTGCTCCACCTCCCATCCTGCTCCTCCTCCCATCCTGCTCCACCTCCCATCCTGCTCCGCCTCCCATCCTGCTCCTCCTCCCATCCTGCTCCGCCTCCCATCCTGCACCTCCTCCCATCCTGCACCTCCTCCCATCCTGCTCCTCCTCTCATCCTGCTTCTCCTCCCTTCCTGCTACTCCTTCCCTCCTGCTGCTCCACCTCTTTTGTCTTTTCATCGTTCTTCTCTTCAGCTGGTCACTGTTTATCTGGCCCTCATCACCCAATTGCCAACCTCTGCTTTCTTGTGGTGGTTCAAATGCTGATGATACAGTGGGCTGGTGCAGAGAAGGCAAGCATCTGGACTGCTGCCATAATTGAAAAGCGTGGTATACTTGGTGAGGTTATACACCAGCTGGACTTTCAGGGATTGGGCTCCTTCCTGATTGCAGTAAATTTCTGAATTCAGGTACAGGCAGTAATGTCCTTGCCCTCCTCTGAGTCTGTATGTCTGCCTGAAGCAGGTGGCAGATTGTACGGAGCACATCCTGAGTGAAATGGAGACATTCAGTAATCACTTCCTGTGAAGCTGAGCTGGAAGGATTGCTCCGTGAAAACTCGAGGTAAGTATGATCGCCTGCCATAGAAACATAGAAAACAGGAGCAGCAGGAGGCCATTCAGCCCTTTGAACCTGCTCCACAAATCATTATGATCATGGCTGATCATCCAACTCAATAGCCTAATCCCGCCTTCCTCCCATATCCTTTAATTTCCTTCACCCCAAGTGCTATATCTAACTGCTTCTTGAAAACATAAATGTTTTGGCCTCAACTACTTCCTGTGGTCATAAATTTCACAGGCTGACCACTTTATGTGTGAAAATATTTCTCCTAATTTCTGCCATAAATGGTCTACCCCATATCCTCATCCTCCCATCCTGCTACTCCTTCCCTCCTGCTGCTCCACCTCTTTTGCCTTTTCATCGTTCTTCTCTTCAGCTGTTCCCTGTTTATCTGGCCCTCATCACCCAATTGCCAACCTCTGCTTTCTTGTGGCGTTGTGGTGCTTAACCTGGTGTTGTAAGACTTCTTACCATATCCTCAGACTGTGATCCCTGGTTCTGGATACGTCCACCAACAGGAACATCCTTCTTGCATCTAACCTGTCTCGCTAATCCTGTTAGAATTTTATATTCTTCTCCTGCCTCTTCCAGCTGTTTATCTTCCTCTGTATCACTTCTGCTGATTCACCCTGTCATTCTGTGGGCCCAGGGAGATGGTAAACATAGCAGCCATGACTGGAAGCCACATGCCACACCACTCCTGGTAGTCATCAACAACTGTAAAAAATAAACCACCAAACACATCTAAACAGCAGTCATTAGCCATTAATTAGCCACTAACCTGGGTACAGAGCTTTTTAAATAGCATTAAGTGGAAAAGTCCACCCCCGCCCCTGCATAACGCATGTCCATCTTTGCGAGGTTAGGATAGGACAATCACTGGAGAATTGAAGTTGAAAATGACACTGGATGAGTCAAATCAGTGTTATTTACTGAATGATGCCACAATCTGCGCATACTACATCCTTCCAGTGCACGCTCCGAGCACCCACCTGAATATCCTTACAAAAATGACATCCGGCTGACACGCACCAAAAGCGTACACACATGGCAATGAAGCAATATGAAACAGTCCCTATAGCATCTGAAACGCAGACGTGCTGGAGGCAAACTTTGGAGCCCTACTTCTTGCTCAATGCAAGCTGTTTTGCTTTGTTTTGTCCCTCCCAGTGGTCTAAGGTGCCTCTGTTCTCCTTTGTCTGCGGGTCCACTCCATTAATCTCCCACTAATGATTCATAATTGCGGAACAAAATGTCTCAGTGTGTTAATAGCCTATTCATAAGACATAAGTGTAAGCAGATGTATCATCTTCCTTCAGCAGTACAGTTGATAATGGCTGTAGAATATTTTTATTGAAATGTCAACCTGTTCACTACGTTTACTGTATTCACTCTTCAGACAATTTCCATAGGTCTAAACGTCTTTATTTTGAAAATGTTTTTGTTCTTTTTTTTGCCATAGCACAGAAACATTTCCCAATGCTGTTTCTCCTTGCCCCTTAGCAATGCCATTTTTCTACTTCTGGAGCATTGTAAAGAAGGCTGCACTTAATTTAAAGCGGCATGCTTGCTAAAACTGAGACTTCACATAATATTCCACTCGAGTTTGGACTGCTAATAAGGACACTTTTTAAAAACTGTACATGCCCATAGGTTCGAGATGAAAATGTCAGTTATCAGGTAGATTGGTGCCCCATCAATTTGCAGCACAAGATGCAACTTGAATTGCACAAAGCAGTAGGGCAATGAACCAAAAAGAAGCTTCAGGCATGTGAGGCGGGAAGTACAGTTACAGGTGCAGAACAATGCGGAACCATTTCTTCGCTGCCGTTAGCAATTCTGGATCATTGATATCAGAGGAAATCAAAATATCACAAGATAATTACAGATAAGGATGGCCATTGTTTCAGAGAATACTTGTTCATGGCACAAGGGCTGGTTTAGCTCAGTGGGCTAGACAGCTGGTTTATAACGCAGAACAAGGCTCAATTCCCGTACCAGCTTACCCGAATAGGCGCCAGAATGTGGCGACTAGGGGCTTTTCAGATTAACTTCATACTTGTGACAATAAAAGATTATTATTACAATGGTAAACAATTACCCGAGATGTATTATCGAATCGTGGGAATTTATGTTACAGAAGGAGGTCATTTCTGTGTCAACTGAAAAAGAGCTGTCCAGCTTAATCCAACTTTGCAGCTCGTGGCCTGCACCCAAAAAGGTTTTGGCCCTTCATCCGATTATGCAATTCCTTTTTAAATGTGATGAGTGTTTCTGCCTCTCCCAATTTTTCAGACAGTGAATTCCAGAGCCCATCACCCTCTGGGTGAGAACATTGATTCTTGGTTTCCCTCTGGTTCTTCTACCGATTACTTTGGCCCATGTTTTCCACCCCTTCTCGCCAACAGGATCTTCTGGTCCTGCCAATGACGATCCTCCACACCCCATCGCGGAGAGTTCCCTAGCAGCGGAGGGGGAGAGGCACGCCAAACCCCATAGACATTGGCGGGACCGGAAGATCCCACCACCAGCCAATGGCGGGCCGCCTCCTCCGCCAGAAAATACGCTGTGGGGGTGGTCTGGAAAATCTTGCCCTTTAAATCCCAGCCCCACATCTATTATTGACAACTCCACAAAGGCAAATAACCTCTTCACATCCATTCCATCTTGGTCCTCATAATTTCACGCATATCAATTAAATCTCTTTTGTTGCAAAATAAATTAACCTCAGCCTATCCAATTTTTCTTCATAGTTAAAATTCTCCAGTCCTGTCAACAGTCTCATAAATCTCCTCTGTGCCCTTTCTGGTTTCATCACATCCTTCCTGTAATGTGGTGATCGTCATCTTACACAAGCTGATCGTCTTACCTAGCTGTAACTTAGGGTAGTGCTCTAGAACGTTTTAGCATAACCTCTTTGCTCTCATGTTCTATGCCTCAGCCAACAAATTAAAGTATCACATATGTCTTATGAACCACTTTATCTTCCTGCTCATCTATCTTCAGGAATTTATAGACATACACTCTGTTCTACCACTCATTATGTTTGCCCATAATTGGCAAATGCATTGCCTCACACTTCTTCAAATTGAATTGCATTCGCCACTTTCCTGACCACCTTAGCAAGCATGTCTACAGCTTGCTTCCTTGTGATTAACCATGCAGTGTGCCATGTGTGACTGGTCAAACCTTGCTAAGATCCATACAAACTATATCAAACTCACATCAACCATCCTGGTTCCCTTCTCAACAAATTCCATCACGTTAGTCAGACATGACCTTCCCTTATAAGATCCATGCTGATTGTCCTGAGTACTCTGTGCCTTTCTAAATAACAATGCTGTCCCTTAGAATTTTTCCAATAATTTCCCAGTCTTGAGGTTAAGCTGACCATACTGTAGTTACTTGAGCTATCCCCTTCCTCCTTTTTAAACAATGGTACAATGTTAGCATTCCTCCAGCACGACACCAGTAGCCAGAAAGGATTGGAAGATGGTAGACCGAGCCTCTGTTAATTCCTCCCTTGCTTCTCATAGCTGCCCGGAATACATCTAATCTGGAACTGGTGATATAGTTATTTTCAAAGACTTAAAACCCTTAATATTTCTTCTGCTGCTATGGCCATTAGCTCTGTAATGACCTTCTTGCATCTCTCTGCCTCTCCAGCTCACTTTCTCCCTTTATGAGACTCCTTTACACCTCTCTCTTTTGCCAAGCTTTTGGTTATCTGACCTAATGTCTTTTTAAAGGGCTTAATGTTATATTTTGTTTTAAAATGTACTTGCAAAGTGCCTTGGAATGTTTTATTGCATTAAAAGTGATCTCTGAATATTAAGTTGTTGCTTATCATATCCAACACTTCGCACTCCTTAACCACAATGTCTGCCTGACCTCCCTCTTTTGTGAAGATAAGCACTAATGTTCACTGAGAACCATGCTCAAGTCTTTGGCATCAAAACAAAGTTCATCGTTTTGCTCTCTCGTGCTTCCCTTTGTAGTCCTTGTTGTCTTAATGTGTTTATCAATTGTTTTTTAAAATTTCTTCATGCTGGCATTCCTAATTTATTTTTTAAGTTCACTTCTGCGCTTGTTTGACACCTCTGGCACTGAGCTTTGTGGATGGCGGGGTTTATCAGATAGGAAATGGTTGAGCAGGCTGGGCCTGTATCCATTACAGTTTAGAAGATTGAGAGGTGATTTTCCAAATAATCCATAGAATTCCTACAGTACAGAAGGAGGCCATTCAGCCCTGTGATTCTACACCGACCCTCCGAAAGTGCACACCATTTAGGCCCATTCCCCCGCCCTATCTCCATATCTCCCGCTCATTGATTATGGCCAATCCATCTAACCTGCATATCTTTGGACTGTGGGAGGAAACCAGAGCACCCAGAGGAAACCCACGCCGACACAGGGAGAACGTGCAGACTGAACACAGATAGTGACCCAAGGCTAGAATTGAACCCGGGTCCCCTGTCATGTTTTTAAAAAAATAAATTTAGAGTACCCAATTCATTTTTCCAATTAAGGGGCAATTTAGCATGGTCAATTCACCTAGCCTGCACATCTTTGGGTTGTGGGGGCGAAACCCACGCAAACACGGGGAGAATGTGCAAACTCCACACGGACAGTGACCCAAAGCCGGGATCGAACCTGGGACCTGGGCACTATGAGGCAGCAGTGCTACTCACTGCGTCACCGTGCTGCCCGCCCCTGTTAGGTATTAGTGCTAACCATTGTGCCACCGGGCTGCCCTATTTTGTTTAAACATATGAGATCCTGAGGTGACTTGATAGGGTGGGTGGTCAAAAGATGTTTCCCTTTCGGGGGAGACTAGAACATGGGAACATAATTTAAAAATAAGGGGTCTCCCAGTTAAAGATGGCGATGAAAATAAATTTTGCTCTTGGAGGGTCATGAGTCATTGGAATTCTCTTCACCAGAGAGCAGTGGTGGCAGGGTCACTGAGTATTTTTCAGGCTAAGTTAGATGGATTCTTGATTGGCGAGTGAATTAAAGGTTATCGGGAATAGGTGGAATGTGGAGTTGAAGCTACATTCAGATCAGCCATGATCGTATTCAGTGGAATAGAAGGTTCGAAAGGTCAAATGGCCTACACCTGCTCATAATTCATATGTTTTTCTGTTCGTTGGTGAATTCGAGGGCATCGCTGACTGGGCCAGTATTTATTGTCCATCATTAATCCTTCGAAAGGTGCTGGTAAAACGGTATTCTTGAACTGCTGTAGTCCACGTGATGTAGATACATCCACAGTGCTGTTTGGAAGGGAGTTCCAGTATCTTGACCCAACGACAGTGTTTGCATCAGAAATGTTTCCAACTTGCAGGGAGGCTAAGCTAGCACAGTAATGAATTAAACTTTTGACTAGAAAGCATGTCTCCTTGAACTGTTCATAAATCATCTTCCCTGGTCTGGTGACTGCAGTGTGAAGATGCCATTCGTACAAAAATGAGGGCCAAGAATCTTTTCTCGGGCTGCTCAAGCATGCCTCCTAGTGGTTCAACCAAGGAAGATAGTGCAGCTCCCCAAACATCAATGCCCTGCTCAACTGCTGTACTCTGCCATAGAAGGGGATAAGTAAATAATCTGATCCACCCTGTGCTGTGTGACCTACTGCATTATAGAGATGAAAGGAAATGCCAGAAAGCTGAAGGAAAAACAGAAAATGCTGGAAATATGTATCAAATCCGTCACAAAGTTAAAGAGAGAAGGAATATTAGTATTTCAGGCAGAATTCCTTCAGGACTGTTTTGATGAAGGGCACCCAAACAAAAACATTAACCTTTCCTTTTTATTCTCAGAGACTGGTGAACCGGTGCATTGCCAGCACGTTATTGTTTATTTGACTAAAGCTCCATTAAACAAACGCTAGAAGTTAGATATTTTAGTAGTTTTCCAACAATTCAGTTGTCCAAGGGTATGGAACATTTAAAATGCAGCATTATTGTTGATTATTAAAATGTCCATTTTAGCACTGAGAGCGCAATTAATCATTGCGCAGGTTGAAAACGCGACTGTAGATGCAGGAATAACGGTTGCAAATTCACAAACACATTTATGTATGCATGTAAATGTAACCAACACAGAATCTTTTGACTTCACTGCATTTAGATGGCAGTAATCGTCTTTTGTGACATAATTGGTCCTCATGAGAAATGCTGTAAGGTTAAAGAGATTGCAGTTTGAGCGGGATAAAAGAAATTGCTCACTGGCATCAATTATTTACTGTAAAAAATCAATTTCTGGCATGGCTGCAGTAAAGCACAATAATGACTGCACTTTCTGATATGTTGCAGTTTGCATTCTGTGAGCCGTCCAGTGGGCAGACAGTAAGACACTGGCAATGGGGATTACGTCTGTACACCAAATCTCAGAACCGCTGCCTGCTTTTTGATGTGCTGTGGGTTTATTTTCTTTTTTCCCCCCTTTCATTTGTAAATCAAGCTTTCTCAAAGCCTCGGTCTGCCCCGAGGTTGGCTTACACAGGCTGCTTTCTGAGGTGCTGCTTTGTTGCTGCAACAGGGTTGTTTGGACAAGGTGGACACATTGAACTTGGAAATCTATCAGAACATGCCAACAGTGTGACATAGCTCATTGTGCCATCTGCAGCAGTGGTTTGCCAGGCTCTTCTTCTCATTCATTTTAAAGCGCAGTGTGGTTTTATTGCTCCTGACTTGCTCTAAAGGGTGTCACTAAACTAGTATCAAACCCACAAGCCTCATAAGCGTGTCATTCTCATGGCTGCCATATGTGTGGCATTGTGATACTGACCATCCCATTCTCAGGGGGAAGAAATCAAAGAGTGAGTTTAGTGAGAGCAGGGGTGGAAAAATAACTGCGGAACAAGGGTGGGTAGCGAACTGTTTTAAAGAAAAGCTAAGGAAGGTATGGTGGCGCGAGACATACACTGGAGGCTTCCAGTAGTGAACATTGATGAAGTCAAAGGCAAATTAATGATAGGCACAGAATTCAAAATGAGAGACCTAAACAGTTCGGTTCCGGGTTCCACACTACCCGGGAACCTGCTCCCAGGGCCCCGCACAAATTCCCTACTGGCCAGAGTTCTCACACGCCTGCCCGATTGGCCCCAAGTCAACCACGTGGTCTGCTGAGGCCCACCACTTAAAGGGGCCATGATAACACCCCCCCCCCCCCCTTAAGTCCCTTATTACCAACTACACAAAAGAACTATAAACAGAGTTTACAAACATTACAAAAGACAACAGGGGAAAGGGAGTCCATCAAAAGCCAATCAGTCCAGAGATCTCCAGGTCCTCCCGGACTTCTGCTGCCCACCCACATTTTGGATTCGGAAGTTAAAGCGCTCCAAACATTCCGAAAATGAAGATTAAAAAAGGGGGGAAACTGAGAATGAGAGGGGAAACAATTTGTGATGGAGGATAGGAAACAGTCCGTTGGTCAGAGAAGTAATGGGTTGTCCAATAGCAGAGAAAAATCAAGAGCAAGAAAAGCAGGTCTGCAGATATAATAAGGTATTGCAGGAAGGCCTGCAATGATTCCATGTAACTCTGTGTGTGTTGTCAGGCTTCCTGTAGCTAAATGATGAATGGATTCATAAAGACTGAGTTTAGAATTTCACTGCAAACAATGCAGCACGGAAATCTTCCTGCAAAATCTGATCTTACTGACGGAGATTCTAACATCCATTAGAAAGCCAGTGCCCACAAACATGACAAATGGATTTTAAAGAAACTTTGCTTCCCATTTAAACAGTCACCCTCCCAGAGGTGCACGGCATGTCAAAGTAGTATTGCAGCTCCAGGATTTCCCCAAGGTTTTAAGACAAATTACTTTGGTAAAGTTGGAGCTCAAAAGTCCTCAATAGGATTGCAGGCTACCCGACGTAGCCCATTTTTTGCAGTCGCTCTGTTAACCAAGTGGTAGCCACCTTTGAAGCAATTTGATGGAAATGAAACAGAATCCCTTGTCGAGCACGTTTAGCCGGGTGGTTCCTGGCGCTATATAGTGCCGAGAATGACCAGGCCATGAACTAGGACTCATTTCCTGGCCTCGGCGAGGAATGCCCTACCGAGGTCGCACTTAGTCCCGTCTCCTGCAGTAACAAGCTCCACTCACCAGTGCAGGAAGAGATTAAATGGTGCCCCGGGATTTAGACCTCACACTGCGGCCTCTGAGCTCCCCAATGCCCCAACTCACCAATAAGGAGGTCATCGAGCCTCCCCACACCCCACCTCATAAGGGCAGGGCACATCTGGCAATTGCCAGTCTGACAGTGCCCCTGCCAGCCAGTGCCACATGGGCAGTCTGGCAATGGCAGGGTGGCACCAGGGTGGCAGTGCAATGGTGCCCAGGTGGCATCAGGGGTGCAGGGTGCCACGCTGCCCAGAGCCTAACCACCCACGTGCCCCTGATTGCCTGGGAGACTAACTGTTCACTTGAATATAAAAATCAGGGTCTCAACCTCAATGGGCAGGATCCAGATCGCGACTCCTCACGAGAGCTAACGAGTTGGGTGCGGCGAGGCCAATAGATTGCACCCAAGTTATCTCTAATTATAATTTGGCTTCAAAGTTAAATCAGACATGGCTACATATTTGCATATTAAATCAATTTAAGCTTTATTTGCGACAAACTCCAAAATCAGCAAAGCGGCAGCATTTCCTTGCGGTTAAATATCTGCCATGAGGCAACCTTATACAAAAATGTCAGCAATCACAATCCTAACTTTGTCCAGGGAACTGCACCAGCTGAAGAGCTTCTCAGGTGGATTGCTGAGCCCAGCTGCTGGGTATATAAGACTGTCAGAATGCCTCACTAGCTGTACTCTATCTTCACTTCCCAGACTTTTTTTTTTAAATTTAGTGTACCCAATTATTTTTTCCAATTAAGGGGCAATTTAGCGTGGCCAATCCACCTATCCTGCACATCTTTTGGGTTGTGGGGGTGAAACCCACGCAGACACGGGGAGAATGTGCAAACTCCACACGGACAGTGACCCAGAGCCGGGATTCGAACCCGGGACCTCAGTGCCGTAGGCAGCAATGCTAACCACTGTGCCACCGTGCTGCCCTACACTTCCCAGACTTTATCTGGACTTTATTTAATTTGTCTGAGCAGGTGGTGCTTTCTTGCTAAAATTAGTTTCCTCATGCTCAACATCAGAACCAACACGTCATCACCAACACAACTGCGGTAGCTGATCAGTCATTCTTCCTTGGAAACTTTGCAGCAGCATAAAATGCTTACTGTCTATTATTCGGCAGTCAGGTATCTTCCCACAGTTACAATCAATGGGTTTATCCGTCCTGCCACACCAGATTTCTGTCGGGATTCTCCATTTCGCCGGCTAGTTCAATGGGGTTTCCCATTGTGGGGTAGCCCAACATCATCGGGAAACCCCCTGGCTGCTGTCAAAGTGGAGAATCCCGATGGCGGAGAATTCAGCCCAAAGTGCTCAGTATTACTAAAAATCTGAGAAGGTCATTCAAACAAAGGTTTATTTATAACCAAACGAAAAGGCCACAGCGCGACATACATCACATAGGTCCCACCCGGGATGATTGATCATGCCGGTCCTAATCCGAGTCGGCTGTTAAGGGTTGATTTTATGAGCCCCATCTGATGGGCCTCCACCTATCAGCTGGGGGAGCTCATATTCCAGACCCCCATGGGGAGATCAATTGGATCAGCCGCTTAGGTCTCGTGAGGGTATTTACATCCTTTCCCCCCCAAAAATCCAAAGGATGCAGAGGAGGTCTCATTTGCCACTTTGCCCTGCGGTTGTGCTCCCAACAGCTGTAGGGCTGGGTAGGAGGGTGTTTCACGCATTAGTGAATGTCATTTTTGTGCCCACCATCAAAGGAGTCCTGTCTGACCATACTGTCCTCCGAAATTATTGAGGATTCCATATCCATATCTAATGTAGAGTCTTCCATCTCATGTAAACCTGGGACCTGGTCCTTGGATAGTTATGTTCCCTGGCTGCGGATGGTAAACTTCTGATGTGGGTTCCCTGCCTTTGAGATGGTCCACGTGTTTGCGTACAGTATGTACTGACTGTTGAAGAGACTGTTCATGTCTTCTCCACTATGGTCCCGGTATCCAATGAGCGCTGTTCCCAAAATTCCAAACATATACTGTGTCGCCTAGCTTGAACCCTCTGTCCTGCTTCCGTGGTTATGACACCTCTTCTGGAGCTCTTGTTTCTTCTCCACCTTCCCACACTAAGACTGAGAAATGTCAAGCTGAAGGTTCAGAGCTGATGCCCATCAGTAGCTCTGCCAGCACTACCCCAGTCTTAACATGTGGCATGGTCTGATAATTAAAGAAAAATCGTGACAGTTTAATTTCAGCTGACCCCATGGTTTGTTTTTTCATGCCCCTCTTAAAGCTTAGCACTGCCCGCACAGCCTGACGGTTCACAGAAGGGTCATATGGAGACATTTGAATATGCTTCACCCCATTCGCCTACATAAACTCCAGAAATTCTTCACTTGTAATGGGGGTGCCGTTATCGGTGATAAGCACCTCTGGGATACCATAAATGCTGAGTGATTAGAGTAACTTCTTTATGGTGGCTGTTGACGTGGTGGAAGGCATCTGGTATACATCCATCAGCTTTGAGCGGACATTAATCAACAGCAGAAACATTGATCCTGGGAAAGGCCCGGTGAAGTTGGTGTACAAATGGCACCACTCCCATGGATCGAGCGAGGCTGATGGCGGGTACAAAGAACAAAGAACATTACAGCACAGGAACAGGCCCTTCGGCTCTCCAAGCCTGCACCGACCAGTAGCCGGTGTTTTCATGAAAGAGGGATGATTATATGGCCCTTTTAAACTCCGCCAACAATTTCCATTGGGTCACCATGTTATTAATGTCACACACTAGTCTGTAGTCACAATCCTCAGCCAACTTGAAAAGGCGCATCAGGAATTCACACGGCCGTGTTGAACTGCCAGCCATCTCCTAAGATACCATTCGCCTGGAGGAAATATTGCATCCATTCGGTATACTGGGCCCAATCTTACATGCCCACGTCAAAGGCCTCTAGCCTTCCAAAAGGCAGCATTTTTAAATTCTCTCTGACCTTGTTCTTATGTTGAGAAATTCAAGTGCAGTCCGAACGTCCAGGATCGGAGTCGTAGTTTTTCCTTGTCACCAGTTTAAAAGCTCAGAATACCTAAGAAGGTGAATCAAACAGAGGTTTATTTATAACTAAATGAAAAGGCCGCAACACAGCCTACAAAGCATAGGTCCAAACAAGGACTAGCGATGTTTTAAGGGTTGATTCTATGAGCCCCAGCTGATAGGTCTCTGCCTTTTTAAGGGAAACGTAGTTGGACCCAACTTCACATGAGTGCAAAATGTTCCATCATGGGTGTGATTTTCCAGCCTCGCCTGTCTCCAGGATCATCTGGTCCCCTCGAAAGTCAATGGACGTTTGGTTGGGCCATGGCTCCTGCCATGACAGGTCCGGAAAATCACGGCCCATATCATTAGCAGGTGGTGCCTTTGTGACAAGGTTGAATTTTGTTCCTACCATAAAACAAAATGAAAACAAAGAAAACATTTTATTCAGGTGCAGGCATGATGGACTCAATGACACAATGATTTCCTTCTGTGCCACATCACTCCACAATTCAGTGAAGGCGCTGTATCTTTAACTACTGCAAATACATTTTTGCATTTCCCAATCTGTAAAACAGAAATGATGAAGAATGTCTCATGTGGAACACTTTGGATTCTTGTCAGGAGAAAGCTCCGTACGACTGTTGCAAAAGTTTGATTTTGGCCTTCAAAAGGTATTTAGGAAATAGGAGGCATGTTTAAACAATGTATTTTGTATGGGTTTTCTATTTACCACTGAGATATCTGCACTCTTCCAATTCTGGCCTTGTGCGCCTTGCCAATTTTAATTGCTCTGCTGCTATTTCCCATATCTTCAGCTGCCAAAGCCCAAAGCTCTGGAATTGCCATCTTAAACCTCTTTCTCCATTTAAAACTCTCCTTCAAACCCACTTGGTGATCTGCCCTATTATCTCCTTATTTGGCTCAGTGTCAAATGTTTGGTTGATAGAGCTTCTGTAAAGCACCTTGGGATGTTTGCTATATTAATGGTGCAGTTTAAAAATAAGCGCTATTAGCAGAGTACACATGGCAGATTCTCTGCCTGATCCACTCTGAGAAAGCACAATTCAAGACATCAGTAGATCACAATGCAGGAACAGTGTTAAATATGAAGACAACTTACAAAAATATATAAATATGAAATAATACTAGCTATGTACCAGGATCTGCTGTAAAAGATTAATTCAGCAATGGAAGTTTTAAAAAAATCACTGCAATACATAACTGTTTAACTAAATGCCACTTATCAACATTGTCACAATATCTTTTATATTCCTACTTAAACAAATGAACTCATATATTATTGATTTTTGGTTATCTGAAATCCCAGATACCTGGAGTCATTTATCCTCCCTGGAATAGTTTGTATAATTGGAAGTCCACTGTACTTCAAGCAATTTATTGATATTTCATATTTTCCAGATGGCATAATAACAGCACTAAAAAGGCAATAACATTTTCAGATACCATCTCTTCTTTTCACGCTTGACACAATGCACACATCCCCTCCCCCTCAAAAAAATGTTATATCAATACGTTTTTTCCCCCCCAAAATGAATACAGGCACTTATGACTAGGTATTTTGTTGTGCAATTCTTCTGAACACTGCCTTTGTAAAACACAACAACGGCATTCTGAGAGCGTAAAGGAAACAAAAGGAAGACACCTTCAACCAAATCCATTATACGTTTTTGGTCCAAGCTAGAAGCATTTTTTCAAATAATACAAGAGCACAACTTTCAGGGTTGTACACTGTTATCTTTTGAAGGATTTAACTGTTGTTGTAGCTTAGGGCCGGGCAACATGTTTAACATCAGATACAGCTTTCTTTTAAACAATTAATAGCTTCAAAGGCTCACTCTAAATTCTAAAATATTCAAATATTAAAACAACTTTCATATTAAGCTCTTACTACAATTGCACTGGGGAATCTCAGAGTGTCTTCATGTATGAAATTGTTGCTGCTTGGGGTGCCACATATGGATTATCTCGTGGAAAATTATATACAAGATAATTCATAGATTAAGAAAATATAAGCCTCAAAGCAACCTTGCTCCCCTATTGACTTTGCGGGCAAATGCACCACTTGGTGTGATGCTCGGTCTTGTGGGCCTGATTTTCACAGAGTCTTTCTGACTGAACGGTCCTTTAAGAATGGCAGGCAGGATGTGAATGCAGAAGTCCCACCCCAATTTGCGACAGTCAGTGGAAGCTGACAGGATGTGTGATTCACACAGACGGGAAACGCAGAGTCATTTGAAATAGTATTTAGTTCAAACAAATATCACTTTGGCTGTTCCAAGGGCCTTAGCCTGCAGTCTAGGAGTCAAGATTTGATGGAGTCGAGGTTAACGCTCCTGAAGACAGTTAAGTCTTCATGGCGGCATGGTAGCACTGCTGCCTCACAGCGCCAGGGAACCGGGTTCGATTCTAGCCTTGGGTGACTGTGTTGAGTTTGCACCTTCCCCCCGTGTATGCATGGGTCTCCTTCCAGTGCTTCAATTTCCTCCCGAAATTCAAAGGTGTGCATGTTAGGTAGATTGGCCATGTTAAAGGGTTACAGAGATAGGGCTGGTCCTCGGTAGAGAGTTCTTTCGGAGAGTTGGTGCAGACTTGATGGGCCGAATGGCCTCCTTCCGCACTGTAGGAATTTTATGGAATAAGGTCTGTTTAAGCATGATGATCTGATGTATTTTGAATCCTCTGCACTTTAAATTTGGAATAAAATAGGCTTAAGCTGTCACTGAAATTAAAACCCACTATCTGCTGGACTGATTGATTGACAGGTCATCTGGTGTTGGTTAGAAAAAGAGCTCGATCATCTGTTCACAGATTCAATGTAGTTCTTTGTTGGCATTTTGCAAGGACTATTACTCTGTCATTATGAATGCTTAGTTGAGTTTCAAAAGCAGCAATACTCTCAGAAGAAGTTCCTGGGTCCAGTTTTATTGATAATTTAAGGAGGCACTCCAAGGATTAGTCTTTGATGTGGCGACATATAAATATGTTTGTTCTTATAACAGACTAACCACTTGAGATTTAAAAGCATTGAATGGGTTAATTAACTAAATGTATTCTTTCATGGGATATGGTCCAAATTAGTGTCACGGTTTGAAGTTTGATATTCTTGCATTTGTCCTGCTGAGTGCAGGGTGCAAACTTTTCGTAATATATCTTTCTTAAATGTTTATATATTTTTACTTCCAAATGGTTCCTGGGATCTGCCCATGGTGGATACTGGGTGAGTGGCTGTGGAGGTGGCATAGGGGATATGAGGGAGCATAAGTTGTCATTAAGGTGGTATGAGAGTATGAGGGAGCATGGGGGTTGGGTGTGATGGGTGAGGACTAGTGGTCCGAACAGCTTCTAAACCAACTGGGAGAAGGTCCCAGACAACCTGTGGCAACCTCCATGGCAACCTGTGATCTGTTTGCAAGGTCGCTGGTGTGATTCTATCCCATCCTGCCTCCCCAGAACAAAAGTTAAGCATACAATTATAATAGAAGTATTTGGTAAGAAACCAGGTTTCCAGCTAATGTAAATTAAGGCCCGTAGCTAACATAATTTTTTTTTAGAGAGTAGTTAGCTTGATTGAGAGACGTTATGGCAGGAGATCTCAGACCTGTGATATTGCTCCTCCTGCACACTGTGGGGAATGATGGTCAATCCAGTGTCCCTGGTGACCATGTGCACAGAAGGTGTGTCTAAATACAGCTTCTAGCTAACCAGATTTTGAACTGCAGCTGCGGGTGGACTCACTGTGGAGCATCCGCAATGCTGAGGAAGTTTAGCGAAGTGGTCACAACACAGGTGAGGAATGCAGAGGCAGAAAGGGAATGGGTGACCATCAGGAACAGTAAAAGACTGAGGAATGCAGTGCAGGAGTCTCCTGTGGTCATCCCCCTCTCGAACGGACATACCAATTTGGATACTGTTGGGGGGGGGAGGGGGGGGAAATTACCTCTCAAGGGAAAGTAACAGCAGCCAAGTTCACAGCATCATGGGTGGCTCTGCTGATCAGGCGGGTAGGAGAAAAAATGAGTGGCAGGGCTTTAGTGATAGAGGATTCAATAGTTAGTAGTACAGACACATGTTTCTGTGGCCGCTGACATAAATTGAGAATGGTATGTAAACTCTCTGGTGCCAGGATCCGGGATGTCACGGAACAGCTGTAACAATAAGAGAGATAAAGGGTAGACAAGTGTAGCTATGAGGAGAGATTGGATAGGTTAGGGCTATTTTCCATGGAACAAAGAAGTTTGTTCTTAATTAAGGTGTACACAATTATGAGGGGAAGTGATCATAGAATCATAGAATTTACAATGCAGAAGGGGGCCATTCAGCCCATCGAGTTTGCCCGTCTTTTGGAAAGAGCGCTCCACTTAAGGCCACTTCCCTGTACCCAGGAAGCCCACCCAACCCTTTGGACACTAAGGGGCAATTTAGCCACCATGCCTGCCCCGAGAGTGGACAGGATAAAATTGTTTCCCTTGGTGGAGAATTTTAGAACCAGTGGACATACACTCCTGTAAGTGTCACCTGATGCCGGAGTCTATGATTTACATTGTGGACCTTGTGTTGCTCTTTTATATCTTTTCTTTTTCTTTTCTTTTCTTTTCATGTACTAAATGATCTGTTTGAACTGCTCGCAGAAAAATACTTTTTACTGTACCTCGGTACACGTGACAATAAACAAATCCAATCCAATCCAAAGATCATGAGGAAGAATGTTTTTAAGCAGAGGGTAGTGGCTGTCTGGAGTTCGCTGCCTGAGTTGGCGATGGAGGCAGAGACCCTGAACTCTTTAAAAAACGTACCTGGATCTGCACTTTAAGTGCTATAAGCTACAGGGCTATGGACCGGGTGCAGGAAAATAGGATTCAAAATGTCTTCGGGCTGGCATGGACAAGATGGGCTGAATGGCCTTGTTCCGCGCATGGTTCTGTGGTTCTGTAATGGACCCCTTTAAACTGAGGCAGGTGTACCAAGTCAGGAAATTTCCTGGCATGAGTTACCCATCTCGGTAGAAAATCCAGCCCTAAAGGTCAAGTAGTTTCCAGGTATGAACTATTTGGGGGCAGCCCGGTATCATAGTGGCTTCACAGCGCCAGAGTCCCAGGTTCGATTCCCGGCTTCAGTCACTGTCTGTGCGGAGTCTGCACGTTCTCCCCGTGTTTGCGTGGGTTTCCTCCAGGTGCTCCGGTTTCCTCCCACAGTCCAAAGATGTGCAGGTTAGGTGGGTTGGCCATGATAAATTTCCCTTAGTGTCCAAAAAAAAGTTAGGTGGGGTTATGGGGATAGGGTGGAGGTGTGGGGCTTAAGTGGGGTGTTCTTTCCAAGGGCCGGTGCAGACATGATGGGCCGAATGGCCTCCTTCTGCACTGTAAATTCTATGTTCGATGTGATCTTGTTGATCCCTTGAGCAACTACGCACATCATTATTGGTTTATGGAAAGGAAAACCAAGACACACTTCCTATTTTTAAAGGAAGGCAAAGTGAGAGCAATTTCAAACATGGCTGTGATGTCTCCCATGGCCAAATAGATTATTGAACATGGTGCAAAAAGCAGATAAATAATTGCCAAGTTGCTGTTACTCTTTGATGAAAATTGGGGCTAAAAACCTAACCTCAACCTAAAAGCTGCTGCTGATATCATGTGAAGCTATCTTTCAAGGAAATAATATGCAGCCAGATTCTCCATTCCTGAGACTAAGTATTGATGCCAGGGCAGGATTAGTGGACTTCTACGACAACAAAACAGCCGCCGCACTTGGACCGATTCAGTGACCGTTGAGGGGCTAGCACCGGCCCATGTGCAACTCGATCAATTCCAATGGAATACAATGTCAGATTCGCCAGGGTCGGGATTGACATTCAAGAGGCTGTCAAGCTGCAGCTGCATATTAGCCCTCCACTCCCCACACACACTCATCCCAGCCAACAAGATGGCACTGGTTGCACCGGTGCACCCATCCCATTGATTGGTCAGCAGGGGCCAGAAAATACCTTGGGGGGGTGGCCTAGAGGGCACCCATACGGCCCATGGCGCTAGGTTCACAGTGCGCAGTCAGCGTCGCGCCTGGCAGACTGTGGCAATCGTGTGTGTCCCCCCCCCCCCCCCCCCCCCCCCCCCCCCCCCCCCCCCAAAGCTCTGGCAGAAGCCTCCCAGCCAGTGGCACAATTGTCAGAACACTATGGCGATGTTGGACACTTTCCGTATCCTCTCTCTCCCCCTCATCAGCCACGCTACCTGCTTCACGATTCTTGAAAGCACAAGTGAACCTCGCCATCGGGCATTCCCGCTAGTGGAGGATCGCAGAGTCACCGGAGAATACAGGATCAGGCCCGCTAATGATATGCTAACGGCGTTTGTTGTATGTGCAGAGCGGAACAAATTGACGCCGCCATCGAGGCACTAATGCTGGCATTTCTGTTCATTGTGTAAGTACCAAAGCAAGACAGACAAGCAACATTAAGCCTTTAAGTTAAAGCAGAGCTCAACAAAGCAAATACTCATTATCAACCTAAAGAATGACATTTCTTTTATCAAACTACAGCTAAATGAAAGCAAGAACATCAAATAATGCTCAAGAGGCACAAGGCTCTAACTGTCAATCACCAACGAGGCCATTGTCTTTTTGTAAAATTTTCTTATTTTCTGGAAAATCCCTCCCATCAATCACCCCTGCGCCCCCCCCCCCCCCCCCTCTCCCACCACACCCCACACCCCGGTCCCGCCACCCCCACTCCGTTCCCCAATAACCACAGAAGCAACTTCAACAGGATTGTTTGCAAACCCCTGCAGATAGATTAATGGAAAATGTGATTACTGAAACTTTCAGCAAGAAAAATTGCAGAAATAATTACATTCTAGGAAATCAACAGCAAATTGCTGAATAATGCAGCAAGGTCAACAAATCCTATTCACAGGCAGCATCAGACCTGATGGTGAAAACGTTGTACTGATCAGAGTTCTTGATGTAACAGGAAGTATTAACCTGAAATCCTTGCTGCAGGCATAAAAGGATTTTTATTTTGCATTTGTGTTGTCTATGTACATACTTTCTTCCATTTTGAAGCCCACTGTTGGCAGAGACAGCTTGTTTTCCTGTCAGGTTCATCAGGTTGATGTGAAGTGGGCTCTTTACCCCAATGTGCACCAACGTGACTGACAGAGCTTGTCTTTTGAGGGTTTGGACTGGTCCAGCCAGGGCCAGACAGGGAGAGGTGCACTGCTTTGTACCCCCACAGACACTTTCCGCAAATACAATTGACTGAAGGAAAATATACTCCCGAAGGCCTCATTTACTCTCTGTGGGCTAGGGCTATTCATCTTTGTTCTCCATTAGCCACTCCTCCCAAAGATGCAACAATCAGCTATCATTTAACACTCACATTGAAAATTGAAAACGTCTTCCCAGTGATTGAAGTCGAGCCTGAACGCTGTAGTGAGGTAGGATTTGTACTCATGTCCTCTTTCTTTCATACTGATACTGTTCTGGGGGAACTGCCAGAGCCATGTTTCCTAGGACATGGCAAAGTGAGCTGAACTATTACCTTTGGGAATGATGGTTTAATTTCATGAATCATGCTTAATTTAGATCATGAAGAAAACATGCTCGATAAACAGCACATACACAAGCTTCCTCGACCCATATTGATGAATAGCCGTAGAACAATTGGAATGATGACCAGATAAGCTGGATGAATGGAGTGGCAGCAGTTCATTTCTATTGTTTAATGCTTTACTAAATCAACGGTCTGTGTCATACCTTAGGGAAGCTAGTCAAACATATAACCAGTGATAAATTTAGATGGGGTAAAATGGTAGATTTGGATGGGAAAAGGTAGGAGAAAGTTCAAGTGGACCATAAACACTGGCATGGACTGGTTGGGCCAAATGGCCTGTTCTATGCCATACATCCTATGAACCAGTTTAATGGCATTGGGGCAATGATGTCTTATAGGTAATCAACAATTGTCAAAAAATAGGATGCACTGCTCACTTTGCCGGCTCTTGGATTTTGTTTGTGTTACCTTTTCGTCTTAGGGAACCAGGAGAATCAAGGCAAAGGAAAAGTTTGCACAAACACTGACCGCTGACAAAAAATAATTCTGGTGTCAAATCATATTTATTTTTAGTCTCTGGGCAGCCACTCTTTCACTGGGAAGGCCAGAGATAGAAACTTGTTTGGTGCTCAGGTCCTACGTGTGGTTGTTTAACTGCACCATCAATCACAATATTCCTATCACTTGTAGCTTAACTCAAATGAAAGGACACAGTTGTCCAGGACACCAGCACAGAGTCACTGAGTAGCTTCATCTGTGAACTAAAGAGGAGCTTGGCTCCAGGGATTGTGTTTTATTGACTTTGAGACTAATCAACAGATTCTCCATTTGGCTGCTGGTGCCAATGAAAATTTCAGTTGAAGCCAAAATTGTCTCGCTAGCTTCAATTTACTCACCTCGGTTATTTCTCCAAGCAATATGGTCTACATTTTATGGGGTTTAACACGACAAACTTATGCTTTACAGGAGTATACTTTTTGAAGGTTGTTAGTACAAGGAGCCGACACAATGATGTCTTGTACAAATTGCTTTTTTGTTTCAGTGATAGGTTACTTTTCTTTTCAAGAACTCTAGAATCAAGGACAATCTTCTTGTCAGCATTCCTCTAGCCAATTTTCAGTTTGAATAAATAGATTACACAAAAGAAGGTGGGCATACAACAGGCCAGTGCAGTCAAATCACTCTTCTCATTCGGTGAAGAACTCTAGATTTAACAGCAGCATTATTACAAACCCTATAATTATTTAGAGAAAAATAATGTTCTTCCCACAATGCAACTCTACCTTTAATGCCTGAGCTTGATTCTAAGAGGGTGACACTGACGTGATGGGCTGAGGCAAGATTTGACTGCATTGCAAATGCAAAGGAAAGGCCTCTTTCTGATACTTAGCTTTGTGTGGGCTGTGTAATTGTAATCATGGAAACCTTTTCAGAACATCTGTGAGGGGATGTTTCCATCAGCTGTCATCAAAACTATGAAGCCAATAATTTTGCCATGTGTATCTAGGAAATAATAATTAGACCCTTATTAACAGCTCAGTAAAAAAATGCACTTGTTTCATGTACGGAAGAAATGTATCATGCCCCTTGAATTTAACCCCTATTTCATTTTGGTTTACATTTTTTCACCTTTTGAAATATAAAAGATATTTTGCCAGCCAAACAGCAAGAATCTAAAGGTACTTCTTGCTTTGAGCAAATTGGAACTGTTGGTTTCAAGTTAAAAGAAACAGAATGAGAGGCTCTCATTCCAGTTCAGAACATTAACAGATGTAAATATTGGCCATAAAATAGTAAAGGATTCTAGTGGAACAATTGTGCTCTGAAACGGCAGATTTTTTTTCAGATAGTACATGGCTTTAAAATGTTCAAAATGGAGTCCAACTACTGCAGATTGTGTCACATAAGGTGATCCCATTTTTTCCACCCAGGAACAATTTTCTTTTCAGCCACAAGCCATATTCATTGAATCGTAGAATTTACAGTGCAGAAGGAGGGCATTCAGCCCATCGAGTCTATAACGGCCCTTGGAAAGAGCACCCTATTTAAGGCCACGCCTCCACCCAGTAACTCCACCTAACGTTTTGGACACCGTAGAGAAATTTAGCATGGCCAATCCACCTACGAGCACATCTTTGGACTGTGGGAGGAAACCGGATCACCCGGCGGAAACCCACACAATCACGGGAGAAAGTGTAAACACTGCAAAGACAGTCACCCGAGGCCAGAATTGAACCGGGTCCCTGGAGCTGTGAGGCAACAGTGCTAACCATTGTGCCACCATGCTGCCCAACTAGTATTAGGAGTCAGCCTCAGTTTTACACGCCACAAATGGATATTTTACTTATCAGTACCTCATAACAGAATGCAACCAGGCGATACAAGCAAAGATCCGTGGTAGTTTAGGGCATTGTCACAGAGCAGATCTTGCGTGATGAATGATAACGCTGGCAATCATTGACACCCAATGCTGTCGGTTCACTTTTACATTCAGCGTATAATTTGGCTTGTATTTTTGGAGGGATATTTTAAGACTTCAAAGATCATCTTATACATTGGTATCAGTGGGTACCCCCACACATTTGCAAAACAGGCCTAACACCTGCTTTTGGTCCCCCCTGTAAAGTTGGTTTGCCCTGGGGCAGCCAGCATTGGGGCTGAGAAATCCAACTCTGAACATCACATAAGCTAACTTTTTGTCATAATCACCGCTCCTCCTCATCCCAAAATGTTCTGTATTCATATTTGTTCCTGGTTAGAACATGGTCACTTTCAGAGTTTGATCATGTGACATACTGATAATGTCGTAGGTAGTTTGGGGAGACAAACAGTCAGATTATTCTAGCAGCCTGTGTGAAAATACTTTTCCAATAAAGCTCTAGTTTGTTTGTGGTCTTCAAGCTTCTCTTTAAAAAAACACCACAAACAAACTGGCAATGAGGATGTTGGAACCATGCTGACAGACTCTTGGAGAAGAAGAAAATATAGAAAAATCGTCGGTCCATGCACAGACACCCAAATAGGATTAAGAAGATAAAAACATCTCTGTGCCAAAGTTGTCAACAGAGAGGTGCCGAATAATAGCAGCCACCATCGAAGGAACCAAAACTTAAATAGGTTTAGGTAAAAACTGTATCGAAAAAAAGCTTGCCACGGGCTCTGCCTGGAAGGATCTGGAACAGGGCTCCCTCGACTGTGAGAGGCAAATAAAGTATTATTTGAGAGCTCGGGGAGTTTTGTGAGCACCCTTGTTGCCTCAATCTCCCAATTCCCCATCGTGACGTACGGACACCCCCAACCGTTTACGGGCTCCTCAAGCCCCCTTCATCCCACCTCATCAGGGCAGGGCACTCTCGGGCCTTGTACCCGGCATGGAGAACCTTGCACCAGAATACCTTGGCATTGCCAGCCTAATACCCTGGCAGTTCCCCTGCCAGCTTGACAGTTCCATGTGCGCACCATGGAAGTGCCAGGCTGGTAGTGCCAAAGTGTCCGGGTAGCATCGGGGGTGCCAGGGTTAGGATTAACCCTAACTCTAACCACCCTGGGCCTCCGATTGGCTGGCAGAACCCCAGAGGGTCCTGAATTTACCCGCCATCTCCCCCTCATATTTTCCTGTGAGGCTCTATTCTGGAAGTGGTGGGGGGAGCTTTGCCATATTGGTCACTATAATACCAGTTCTTCATTGCTATCTGCCCAACACAGCTTGCTTGTCTACACACTGACAAAGCTCGTTAAATATTAACTGCTAACATGACAGTTAGCTCTCTGTTAACATCGAAAAAAAAGTTAGCCAGCTGAAATTTAGACCTCAAAAACTCTATTCTCTCATTTTTTTGTATGTCATTGCTTCCTTCATTCTTCATGTTTTCTGCAGGCACTTAAACAACACCACACAGAGTGGTGAGCATGCAGTCCTTTTAGCTTTTTGTCTTAATAGGGCACAGATGGATTATAAATTTCAGTTCAGTTCTATTGTCTTGTAATAGGTGCAAATAGGTGTCTGCCAGGTGTGTAGGCACATATTGCAAGGTGAAACAGCACATATTCAATGATACACATGTGGCCAACATGCAACCCATCATGAGGGGCAGAAAATGGCCATAATTCATGCAGCACTGACATTGCTTTGATATGTAAAATCCTTGAAATGTAAAATTCGTGAATAGTGCCAGTAGGCTGGTGGTTTTAAGACCATAAGACCATAAGACATAGGAGCAGAATTAAGCCACTCGGCCCATTGAGTCTGCTTCGCCATTCAATGATGGCTGATATTTGTCTCATCTCCATTGTCCTGCCTTCTCCCCATAACCCCTGATCCCCTTACCGCTTTAACTGTAGTTTGGAGCCACCATTTATGTGCTCACAAAAGTATGCAAGACCTGTTATGTAAGAGTTTAGCTACGTAAGGGCTTGGTGTAACAAACGCTAAAAGTGGAAAAATAGGCAATATTGGTGCCTCACAATTTTATCTTAACAGTACTGTCAGGGTCATCCTCCATTACCAGGCTTATCAAAATAGGTTATCAATTGTACCTGTTCCTGGGTCCAGCAAATACTGTATGTAACACAGAGGTTGACAGCCGTCACCCTATAAAACATGGCATTCTTCCATGGAGGACAGGCAAGTTATCACAGATGGGGAGAAGGGTCAAGTGTCACAGCCCTCTTTCTCAGCCCACCACTTCATTTGTGTTTTCACATTGGGTTTGCCTTTCATTGTTTATTACCTGCCACAGCTCCCACCCCTCCCCACCCAGCCTCACTAAAAGCCTTTCGTTATTCAGCAACAAATCTCTGTATGTGGGAAAGACAGAAAGAGTGTTTCTCCACAGACATGCTCATTTACCGATAAGTGACCATATCCTTTAGAATTTTCCTCGGAGCCTTTTAAAAACTGTTGGATTGTGTTTGATCTTCTGGCCATGCATCAAGCACACTTCCAGTCAGAATAGCTTGGGGAAGTGTATTCTATATATAAAGATGTCGCAACATCACAAAAAAGGCAAAACACCAACTACATGATCTCATTGCTGTCCTGATTTAATCACATGATGGACCTTTTCTCAACTCAGTCCATAGATTTATTCATATTTTTAATTGCTGTTGACGAGGGTTTCGTTGACGGGCTGATTTTTTAAAAAAGAATTGTACGAGCTGCCAGTCTTAAAAGTGAACATGTGCGGTAGGACAAGGAGCGAAGTCTCAGCTGAGCACATATGGGAACTAGCAGTACACATGTAAACATGATGTTAATTAGCTTGCCATTCAGTAGATGGATTGTAAGTGTAACATTGTCATCATGTCACTCAGTATGCATTGTACTTGCAGTGAGCCACCTGTGTGCTGGGCAGAAACTTGGCTGTACTGCTGAACTTCAAGAATACACAAGGTAGCATTTCAGAAGTTACCTATACTGAACAAACCTCAAAATATGTACTTCATCTGTCTCCGAGGCATGTGTTGGCAGGTTATCCCATAAGTATTAGACAAGATTTAATTTCCTTTCCTTTTTCCTTTTCCACACCTTCTCGCTGAAAGCATCCTCTCACTAGGGTACAGACTCATAGCCACCAGCTGATCTCTTCTTCATGCAGGAGGCTAAACAATCAGAGTCAGCCACAGATTCAACTATCAGTGCATCGTCGGGTGGGCAGAACCTTCTGCTCAGCTGTCCAACTTCCACCATTGGCTTTTTTGGTATATTTGTACCTGTATTGCAAGCTCATTGCTGGGGAAGGGAGTCAGGAAATGGCTTGCTGTCCCTAAAGTCAATCATTATCACTAATTTCAGTGTATGTGCCCAGATTTGGGTTTGTATTTCTGCCGCCCTTTGTTTACTTCAGAGTGATATTTCTCTTCTCAGTGATGACAGGCCATCAATGCTGGAAAGAATATTTTAAACAACTTCTCAACTATGAATCCACAGTGGCAGCTGGTGCACTCCAGGAGCTGGATTCTCATTTGAGACATCCAGAAGTATCGACAATGCAGTTGTCATCACCACGCTCCTGCACTACAGCAAAACCTGGACTAGTAACACTGACACAAAGAAGTGCTAGAGAAATTCCATCAGCAACATCTATGCCTCAAAGTCCGGATTCAATAGAAGGACCGTCAGATGTTAGTGTCTGCCTGAAGCAAGTACTGTGTCTGGATGACCGCAAAGTGTCTCCGCTGCCAGGTCCTGCTTTCTAAACACTCAAATGGCCAAAGTTCCAGGGGAATGCAAATAAAATGCTTCAGAGATACTCGGAAGTTCTCCTTTAATCACAGCAGCTTTGATATTAATGACTGGGAAGAGCTTGTCACCAAACTTTCAGAATGACAAAACCCGCCCATCAAGCTGCCTCCCGCTTTTAGTCCGAACATCCTAATAATGAGGCAGAGCTGGAGCAATGAAGGAAAGGAAACAAACTAAATTCTGCCCTCTGGATCCCATTACCTCATGGGAAGTCCTGCCCCACGTGCCCAAAGATCTGTGAGTTGAGAATCGGCCTGTTCGGTCAAATGAAGACCCGTGGCAGAAATTGACAACCTTGAGTTGACATCATCCTTAAATCAAGGGATGATCAATGATGTTAATTACGTGGAGGTACTTAAAAAAAATTTAGGCAGGTGCGCGTACATGTAGAAATGCAGAACAGGCACCAAAATGGAGGAGAATTTCACTTCCAAAATTGTTACTGAATTGGCAAAAGGATGGAGAAATGAAGGAGAAGCAACAGTGGGTTCAAGCATTCACAATCATTCATTCCAATATAGAGGCTGGGATCCACCCCCCTATGGACTCTGGTGCTGACAATACCAACATTTGAAAGGGGTCACTTCAACTTGGCTGGAAACATCTAAGCATGCATGGTGAGCACCCAACATGGTGGAGAGTTTGGAAGTCACAGACTAAGTTGTCGGACGAAGGTTGAAGAAGTATTTTTAAAGCATCTTCGGGTATCCAGGCCCCAAGGCAGACCTGGCCCCACAAGTTGGCCTCATATCCATCAATGTTCTGGCAAGTCAAAGCTGTGGAAACCTCCGGCCAGGGAGTGCCCTATCCTGGGCCACTCCACAACCCACGCCCGCCCCCAACTCATGCTACTCTGGAGTTCACAGAGGATGCACCTCAATAAGGCCTACCAGAAAGTATACATTCCATTATCTCTGACTCCTCTCCAATGTTTTGGGGTCACTGTGGTAAGTTGTATGGATGATACATGAGCAAGAGGCATCAACACAGCTAACCATTTCTAAATACACCTTAGGCGCCTTAAAGGTTACATGAATTTGTCTTGAGATAGTTACTTTTCTTTTAAAAATACTAGTTGGAGTAATGAATATGGACAGATTTTGTGAAATAGCACTCCCAGCATAGAATTCCACCGTGGGAGTGCATATTGGGAATTTGGGCATGGGAGTTGGCACATCCTGCATCTTGCTCTCCATCCATTAAAATCAAATCATCAGAAAATTGGGCAAGCCATAATTTAGTGATCTTTTCTCACATTGAGCAAGAAGCCTCCTGTCTTAAAATGCATCTGTAGCTATTGTTTTCTGGAAAAAGCAGCACCATGCACTCCTTTGTGAAATATTCCTCAAACTGCAGTCCATAGAGAGTTTGCAGGTGTCCGTGAAATACTCAGGAAATGAGTAAATGCGCAGCAGTTGAAGGTGGGTTCAATGTGAGCCAGGAGGTGGGAGTAGAGTTCAGTTGCAACGTATGTGATGCAAAGTGGGCCCATTGTGACACCTGGGGGAATGTGCATGGAGGAATACTGAGGGTGGCAGGAAGATCACAAGGTGATTAATTACAATAGTGAGTGACGGGTTTCAGCCTTGCTCAAGAGAGGGGAGTTTGTTTTGAATACTCAAGTCCTAGAATTTTGCTGGAAAGAAAATAGTCATACTGCTGAAGCTTAGCGTCAGGGCAGGTGTAAGAATGGCAAATTTATCGGGAACAGCATTGTATACCCAATGAGAAAAATGGCGCTGATTGTTTGGCAAGTAAACTCTATCTGACGTGGCCATTGCCATGGAGAATTTACCAGGGAATGCTTATCTCCCAAAGTTACGTTTAAATTCTGTAGTACCCTCAATAACGACGCAAGAGAGTAGAACGGTAAAAAAGGCTTTAATAAGCTAAGAACTAGCTTGATGCCGAGATGGGTGCTTACTGGTGCCACCTACAGAGCGGCCCCTTATTTACGGCTCCCTAGTGGGCGGAGCCGGAGGTGGAGTCCCCCAGGGTTCTACGCCCGGTCTTAAAGGGGACATCACCTTACATGATGATAAGGGTACAGTAATACAGTAACCATTCATCACAAATTCAAAAAAGGCAAGTTAGACCCTGATTGATTGAAGTGTTGTCATAGAATTGCAACAGGGCACAGTTGTCCTCCAAGCTTTTGTTGAATTGAAAAAGGCATGGGGCGGGAATCTCTGTTCTGGGATGTCTGGATAGCATTCCCCGATGGGACAGAGAATCGGGCATCGGGTCAAAATCAAGAGCCATTCATAGCTTTCTAGTAGCGGTCTGTGATTGACATCTCCTACAACCATCAGCAGCTTTGATCCATGCATCTCCCTTAAAGGTTCAGTGGCCTAAGTGTTGAAACCCTAATGTTTGTATACATTGACCACATCAAGGAGAGGTAAGTGCATTCCAAACACTAAGTGCATTCCAATACTCAATTTAACTGTACTGACCTCTCTTTGATTTAGTCAATGTTTACAAACATTGGGGTTTCACCAAATAGGCCATTGAACCGTGAAGGGAGATGAATGAATCAAAGCTGCAGATGGTTTGTAGAAGCTGTCAATCACAGACCACTACTAGAAAGCTATGAGTTGAAACGAATAGATCTGTGGGAACCAGACACAGATCACAGCTTCCCTCCTTCCAGAATGGACCTTGGAGGTGCAAGATGAGTGTTCCAGCTTCCAGACAGGGATCTCACTTTGGGGGGTCTGCGTGTGAGGGGGAGTGGGGGGTCTGTATGGGGGGCCTTTAGGCAGGGGGTCCCTGTGGGGGCTCACCTTATCACAGGGGTCCCTGTGGGGGTGTGTCTCTATTACAGGGGCCCGTGGGAGGGAGGGGGTCTCTCCCTATTACACGTCCCTGGGGGCCATGCATATATTTGCCTGGCAAGGAATACAGAATTGCATCCTGCTTTATAACCCCATGGGCTCGCAAAACCTGTGCAATTCAGCTCTGGTGGGAGTATATGTTCTCCCAAACCGAGAATTCTGTCCATGTTATTTGTGTACGCAAGCACAGGCAAAACTCAGAATATGGTGTGTGTAGTAATCCACGGGAGGCAGGAGTTCCGTCACCACACCAATATTTATTTACAATAACGATATTACAGGAGCAGCTACAAACAGTGCTGCTAGCAGTCCAGTCAACTTAAGACTGACTCACAAAGCCTACACAGGTGCTTATATGGGCCCCCTCAATGAGCTATCATTGAGGGAGCTCATACTCCAATTGGCCAACCAATAAAGCCAATTGGAGTTCATTACAGTGTGCAATATCTGAAGTGGTTTTCAATTAGACTCCACTTATTGAACAATCTCAAGTATGTTAAGAATTACATGAACCACCAATTTAAGATCATGGGCTGGATTCTCCTATCTCCCAGCTGCGTGTTTCTCAGTGATGCACCATTCGCTGATTCTCTGTTCCTGCCGCTTGTCAATGGGAAACCGGTGGGTTGGGTGCACTGCCAGCGGGAACAGAGAATCGCAACGGCTGGAGAATTTCGGCCCATATGTCAAGCTCACAATGTGGTTCACTTTTGCTTGCTAGGAACTGCATATATTCGCATACAGTGGCCAGTCCAGTTTTCAGCCAGTATAAACTTTTGTTACATTTGAAGTTTGGCATTCTTGCGTATGTTCTGATGAATACAAGATGAAAAGCTTCATTAGCATGTCTCTTTTTTCAGGCAGTATTAACTCTTGTTACACAAGGATACCAAACTTCAAAGGTGATGAGTGCAGGATGAAAAGCTTCAACAGCTTCAACAGCAGTGGGGCAGCACGGTAGCATAAATGGATAGCACTGTTGCTTCACAGCGCCAGGGTCCCAGGTTCGATTCCCCGTGGGTCACTGTCTGTGCGGAGTCTGCACGTTCTCCACGTGACTACGTGGGTTTCCTCCAGGTGCTCCGGTTCCTCCCACAGTCCAAAGACGTGCAGGTTTGGTGGATTGGCCATGCTAAATTGCCCTTAGTGTCCAAAAGGGTTAGGAGGGGTTATTGGGTTATGGGGATAGGGTGGAAGTGAGCGCTTAAGTGGATCGGTGCAGACTCGATGGGTCGAATGGCCTCCTTTTGCACTGTATGTTCTATGTTCTACCAGCGTGTCTCTTTTTTCAGCAGTACTCAATTTCTCTCCGACCAAATGACCATTTAAGCATCAGTAAGTGTGAAAGAAAGGGTGCCAACTTATTAGTTCACCCAGGTGATATGCATTTCATAAGGTATTGTAATTCAGATGGGTGTGAGCTATGATTGCTTACACGATGTGAAATAAAAGGTCCTTCAACCAAGTTTGAGAACTATTGACTGATAGCAGATTTCATGAACTACTTCCCATTGACTGTATTTGAAATTGACAGTGGTTGATATGTGTCACATGAAGTAAAAATACCATTTGATACGATATGGGACAGTGAAACACTTTGTCAGCTGATAGGAAGATTTTTTGAAACATCATACAATTCATTAATTTGATTGGAATACAAATGAATGAGTCAAATGGCTTAAATTCATGCAATGCTCAGCTAAGGCAATGTGGTGAATGTGATTCACACCGGATTATAATCTGTATATACATGTGCCTATATTGTAAGTGCAATTGCACTATCTGACCACCAGGGGGAGTAGCTCTGGGAATGCTCGAGAATTGTACGGGACTTCTCCCTTGGCTCCGCCCAGGACTCCTCCTCCTGGAGCTGCTGTATAAAGATCAGTGCCACATGGTCAGCCAGCCAGTTCACCAAAAGTTCAATGGCTAATAGGCTGGCTCTGTTGTGAGTATATTAAAACCGCTATTCTAATCCTACAAGCACGTGTCCGTAGAATTGTTGGTTCCAACAGCCAATGGGTTCTGGTCGTTTCTGTTCTCAAATGTAGGTAACATTGGGAAAATATAAGTGTGGAATGTTGAACAGAAGAAATGTTTGTACATAGATAGTGTTTGACACAGACAGCATGTCGATTTATAGGAATAGGGTAGTGGGTCAAAGTAAAGGGAAATGGGGTCAGTGTGGGTATGCAGGATGAGGACTAGTAATCATTAGGGCTACTAGTCATTACACTATCTGAGTTTTGGCAGAAGGAAATTATGTTATTTGAATTTTGTTCTATTTCTGTTGCTGTGGAAATGCACCAAATAGGGCGGCACTTTGGCGCAGTGGTTAGCACTGCTGCTTCACGGTGCCGAGGACCCGGGTTAACTCGCGGCCCCAGGTTACTGTTGGTGTGGAGTTGGCACATTCTCCATTGTCTGCGTGGGTCTCACCCCCACAATTCCAAAAAAAGTGCAGATTAGGTGGATTGGCCACACTAAATTGCCACTTAATTGGAAAAAACAATTGGGTATTTTAAATATATAAAAAAAAGGAAATGCACCAAATAAGTTTCTTTTCCTTTATACATATAGAAACACAACAACAATAATAATAATCTTTATTATTTTCACAAGTAGGCTTACATTAACACTGCAATAAAGTTACTATGAAAATCCCCTCATTGCTCACATATCCGGCGCCTGTTCGGATACACTGAGGGAGAATTCAGAATGTCCAATTCACCTAACAGTACATCTTGTGGGAGGAAACCGGGGCACCAGGAGGAAACCCATGTAGACATGGAGGGAATGTACAGACTCTGCACAGACAGTGACCCAAGCCGGGAATCGAACCTGGCGTACTGAAGCAACAGTGCTAACCACTATGCTACCGTGCCGTCCAAGGTGACAGGTGGTACAGTGGTCAGCACTGCTACCTCACAGCACCAGGGACCATTGTTCAAATCCGGCCTTTCGTGACTGTGTGGAGTTTGCACGTTCTCCCCGTGTCTGCTTGCGTTTCCTCTGGGTACTCCAGTTCCCTCCCACAGTCTAAAGATGTGTAGCTTAGGTGAATTGTGCATGCTGAATTGCCTCTTGATGTGCAGGTTAGGTGGGGATAGGGCAGGAAAGTGGGCATAGGTAAGATTCTCTTCAGACGGTCTGTGCAGACTCGATAGGCCAAATGGCCTTCCTCTGCACTGTCGGGATTCTATGGATTCATGGGCGGGATTCTCCGACCCCCCGGAGAATCACCGGGGGGGGGGGGGGGAGGGGGGCAGCGTGAATCCCGCCCCACCGCTCCAACGATGGCTGCCGAATTCTCCAGCGCTGGTTTTTTGGCGGGGGCGGTGATCACTTTGCGCCGGTCAGGGGGCATTAGCAGTGCCCCCCCCCCGGCGATTCTCCGGTCCCCAATGGGCCAAGTGGCCGCCCATTTTCGGCCAGTCCCGTCGGCGTGAATTACACAAGGTTTTTACCGGCGGGACCTGGCTCTGAGGGCGGCCTGCGGAGTCCTCGGGGAGGCGTGGAGGGATCTGGCCCCGGGGTGGGGGGGGGGCCCCACATTGGCCTGGCCCGCGATCGGGGACCACCGATCTGCAGGCGGGCCTGTGCCGTGGGGGCACTCTTTCCCTCACTGCCGGCCTGTGTAAAGCTCTACCATGACCGGTGCAGAGAAGAAACCCCCTGCGCCCACGCCAGCGGTTCTGGGAACACGCTGGCACTCCTGCGCATGCGCCAACTGGCGCCAGCCAGCGGAGGCCCTTCGGTGCCGATTGGTGCGGCGTCAATCGCTCCAGCACCGGCCTAGCCCCCGAAGGTGCGTAGGTTGCCTCACCTTCCGGGCGGCCCGACGCTGGAGTGGTTCACGCCACTCTTTGGTGCTGGTACGGCCCACCCGCCGGATACCGGAGAATCCTGCCCCAGGTATGCAGGCAGAGTTTTGGTTG
This sequence comes from Scyliorhinus canicula, assembly GCF_902713615.1. NCBI lineage: Eukaryota > Metazoa > Chordata > Chondrichthyes > Carcharhiniformes > Scyliorhinidae > Scyliorhinus > Scyliorhinus canicula. The sequence goes on from NC_052148.1 coordinate 69,910,466, forward strand.
ATATGGAGTCAACACTCTCACTCCTTGGGGTCACATCCCACTGCCCCAAACCCAGAGAATTAGCAAGAGACAATTCTCAAAAACTATCATGTGTGCAAGGGGAACAATCAGAAATGAACCACCTCAAACTATAAAGCACTAGGACAATCGCCCTCCTAGGACTTTGGCTAACTGGGTCAAGAGGAAGTGAGTAAGAATTTGCATTTCAGCCCGCTAATTATGAAATGAAAATCGCTTATTGTCACAAGTAGGCTTCAAATGAAGTTACTGTGAAGAGCCCCTAGACGCCACATTCCGGCGCCTGTTCAGGGAGGCTGGCACGGGTCTGCTTTAAAAGCTAGCTATTTAGCCCAGTGTTAAACCAGCCCCTTCCTCTGCTAAACCAGCCCCTTGCATTTAGTAGAAATATGTTTACACGGACTTTCATTACTGTTTATCCAAACACTCTTTCCTTTCTGTCCTCCTTCCATTTGCTTCTGTTATCTTGCTCCGTAAGTTGCATTCCAAGATCATAAACACACTCCAAAATGCAAATCAGATCAGTAAAATTCAAGTCAATGACATCCAACATGAAATTAAGTGTGATCATTGGCTTGGCATCAAGTACCATCCCCTGCATATGGAGTGTGGATCTTAACTGCTGGGCAACTGTTATTTACAGCACTAATATTTCTGAAACAGGGTACCATTTCTTCCCAGCAGGGCTACCAGTCCTGATCTGATAATGCATTTGTAAATGCACACTGTGTCACTATTATCATTAATTCCAATCCTCCAAATGCCAGCAGTGAGCCCTAAAGGAGCAGCCTCCCTACAGTTTGGAGAGATTAAGACATTTACCCAAAGGTTTATTATTTTAGGTTGCAGGAGCAAGAATGTTTGGAGGATCCACAGTAGTCAGTCTTGCCCTTTGCCCGCATCGTCTTGCATCTTATTTTTTATCTATGAAATCCTGGCTTACAGCCCATTCATTGCAAGGAATGGTTGTGCGTAAGCTTTTGCCTGGATCGGATGGCTAGACAAGATGCATCCTGACAGATGTCAACTTTGATTTTGTCATTCCTCTGGCAGTGTCACCACGAGATCGGTCCTCGGCTACATTACACACTAACCTGCCTTTGGGAATGTGCTGTATTACACAGGAGCAGAGGCTGCCCACACTAATTGACCATTCCTCTCGGAGTACGACAGAATCATGCTGCACCCTGCCGCTCATTGTGCCAGGTGGAATGTTCCAGAACGCCGTTGTAATAAAGCTAATTTTGAATACAGCTTTTCTTTCATTTCCGTTCTGCGCGGTAGTTTAACATAATTTAATATAATTTTGCAGCTGGATAATCTCATTTGCATTCACCTAAAAATAAATATTAAAAACCCTTGTATTACTTTCAAAGCCTCCTCATGCAGTTATTAAAAGAATGTTGAAAGATTACATGCTGAGGGGGATTGAAGACCCTGCAAAAATGCAGCACATTTCTCAAAAAACTGTCACATTATCCTGATATTATACCTGCATATCACAATATGTAAAATGATCATCACAAATGAATTGACGGGCAATGCTAAGATTGTGTACAGCCTATATTTTAAAAGAACAAAGAAAAGTACAGCACAGGAACAGGCCCTTCGGCCCTCCAAGCCAGTGCCGACCATGCTGCCCGACTAAACTACAATCTTCTACACTTCCTGGGTCCGTATCCCTCTATTCCCATCCTATTCATGTATTTGTCAAGATGCCCCTTAAATAAAGGAGCAATAAATCTCACACATGCATTTAGCCTAACATCAATAACAAGTAAAATAATGACTCCTTTGAGTATGCTCCTGAAAAAGTAGATAAATAGATTTGATTCTCGGTAAAGCTTTTGATAAAGTTCTACACGAAAGGTTTCTGATTAAACTAAAATCCTTGGAATCTAAGGTAGAAAGGGGAACTGGTTAGAAAGGAAACGGGGGGCCAGTAGTGCGAATTGCAATGTCAGACTGGGGGAGATAAATGGCCGCATTTTTATTTGGTGGGAGGGAAACCTCCTCGGGGAGCACAGTGTGATGCCCAGGCCATAACTCACAGATCATTTTTGCATATTCCAGCACTGTCCCTGACCCAAAAGTGACAGGACTGATGGAAGGGCCAGCAAGAAGAAGCGGGGAAGCGGCATGGGGACAATGGGACACCAGTGGCCCGAAGAAACGATTCTTGGCATGACCTCAGCACTGGGCAAGATCTTTGGCTGACTAGAGGAAGAGGGAAAGCCCAGGGTGCAGAGGCCTAATGAATCCTCAATGAGCCAGGGGTGGGGGGAGCACTGGCCCACAAGGTATTCTCGCAGAATTCATTTCCAAGACTAACCTTGACCCCCTTTTGAAATAAAAGCAGCAAAATGCTGGAAATGCTCAGCAGGTCTGGCAGCATCCTTGAGGAGTTAAAGGGCTCTATTTTGCCATGAGCAATGAACTCGACATGGAGGTCATTTACAGATTATGAATCTACTCGCCTTCTGCTGAATTTGATGGGAGTCAGCCAATTAGTAGGTTGCCCCCGTTTTCGCTGTCCACTGAAGGATGGCGAGTGGATTCTGGAGGTGGGAGCTGCAGATATTGTAGTCACTGTAAAAGAGATCAGTAGCGCGCACTGTGTGGCCAGTGGGAATGCTGATGAGGACCAAACAGCTGGAGTGACTGGGAAGCATTGGAACCGCCATCATTTACACAGGTGACTTGGAGTTGGGGATCAAGTGTAATGTGTGAAAGTTTGCAGGTGATACTAAGATGAGTGGTGGAGTAAAGTATGCAGAAGACACTGAAAGTCTGCCGAGGGATATAGATAGTTTAAGTGAGTGGGCAAGGATCTAGCAGATGGAGTACAATGTTATTAAATGTGAGGTCATCCACTTTGGTAGGAATATCAGCAAAATAGACTATTATTTAAATGGCACAAAAATTGCAGCATGTTGCTGTGCAGAGGGACCTGGGTGTCCTTGAGCCTGAATCTCTAAAAGTTTGTTTGCCGATGCAGCAAGTAATTAAAAACGCTAATGGAATTTTGTCCTTCATTGCGAGAGGGATGGAGTTTAAAAACAGGGAGATTATGTTACAGCTGTATAGGGTGCTGGTGAGGCCACACCTGGAGTACTGTGCACATTTCTGGTCTCCTTACGTGAGAAAGGATGTACTGGCATTGGAAGGGGCGCAAAGGAGTTTCACTAGATTGATTCTGGAGTTGAGAGGATTGGCTTATGAGGAGAGACTGAGGAGATTGGGACTAAACGCATTGGAATTTAGAAGAAACATATAAAATTATGAAGGGAAGAAATAAGATCGAAGCAGGGAGGTCGTTTCCACTGGCGAATGAAACTAGAACTAGAGGATATAGCCTCAAAATAAGGGGGAGCAGATTTAGAACTGAGTTGAGGAGGAACGTCTTCACCCAAAGGATTGTGAATCTGTGGAATTCCTGCCCAGTAAAGCAGTTGAGGCTACCTCGCTGAATGTTTTTAAGGCAAAGATAGATATATATTTTGAACAGCAAAGGAACAAAGGGTTAAGGTGAACGTGTAGGTAAGTGGAGCTGAGTCCACAAAAAGGTCAGGCATGATCTTGTTGCAAGGCGGAGCAGGCTTGAGGGGCCAGGTGGCCTACTCCTGCTTCTAGTTCTTATGTTCTTACATATCAGGGATATGACTGAGACCTATTTACACCCATGATGAACAGAGACAAACAACTGTCTTCAATAATTTCCCACTCAAAGGCAAGGCTGTGACATGGGTAGACAGCATCATTGCCATTTTCTGCCTAAATCATTTAGATCCTCATCAGCTGTAACGCTGTGTAGCCACCTCCTCTCGCTTGCTGGTGGGGGGGGGGGGGGGGGGGGGGGGGTTTGCTTTTTGCATGCTAAATTCCAGTGGTGCTGCAACTATAAACCATTCAGTTGCTCCTTAACTAGCTTGATTACACTCCTGCTGCTGCCATGTGGATAACTGTTACTGCCCCACCCCCCCCCCCCCCCCCCCCCCCCCCCCCCCCGGGTAAAGCACGAGAAGGCTGCACCAAATGGGGGATCCAGTCCAAACCCTTTTATTGCAATTCCCCTGGCCTCCAATGCCACCTCCATGGGACTGGGAAATTTCTGCCCACATTTCCAAGTCAATTAACTTTCCAGCACATTGAGAGAGAGGGAAGACCACAGGAGGTCAGTTCAGACTAAGGGTCATCGGTCAGAAATGTTAACTCTCTTGCCTGGCCTGCTGAATATTTCCAGAGTTTTCCATTTTGTTTTGGATTTCCAGCAGCGGTGGCTCTTAGCTCATGGCCTCTTCTGGCAGCTTGGTGCCTCCCATGACAGCTTGGCTGTCTGGTTTCACACATTGTAGGCCTCCTCCTTTCCAGGGGCTGGATTCTCCAGACTCCCAACCGCGTGTTTCTTGGCAGTGTGCTGTTTCCTGGCGGTGGGATTCTCTACTCCTGCCGCTTATCAATGGGATTTCCCATTGAAGCCAGCCCACGCCATTGGGAAGCCCACAGATGAGGGTGTGCTGTCGTTGGCAACAGAGAATCCCAAAGGCCGGACTGTTCCGGTCCAGATATTAAAATCAAATTGCGGCACCGATGAGCACATCAGGCTGTGGCGTTCGAATTTAAAATAGGCCCTCATCTGCACATAGCTGGAGCCACAGCCAGAAACTGTGCTGGGCAGAAATGGAGCCACCTCAGCCCAGTCAGTCAGCTTGGTCTGAACCTAACCTGCCCAAGCTCCATTCTCGCTGGTTGAGGGGTGTTATAATCAAAATGATTAAGTCAGAGCATATAAAATCAGTGCCTGTGTTTCTGTGGTTTCTAAATAACAGAAGTGAGCTGGACGCAAAACTATGAGATTATCAAATTTGTTGATACTAAAATAGAGAGAGTAGTTGCGATGCTTGCTGAATGAATGTAGGTATGACTTCATTGGTTTGACAGTGAGGCTATTACAATGAGGAGAACATAATGATGAAAATCAACAGTCCTCTTTATTTTACATTAACATTTTTCTACCCAACATAAGTCATGCACTGATTTATTATAAAACTCAGATTTATCCTGCTATCACCACTGGAGAAATATGTGCTTAACAAGAGCACTTGTTATAAAAAAAACAGATGAGGCAAATTGAGAAACATGGGAAGGTTTGGGGACATGCTACCTTGAAGAAAGTAAATGTTAAATAAGAACATGGGAACATTTTGGACTTAAACCATCAGTTCTTTAAACAATTTTGGAAAATTAAAAATGGCAGAAATTTCTTCAAGATGTGTTTGCATGATCCAAATTTGTTAAATACCAAAAGTTGGTAACATTAACAAGCACTAATTGTGATCTCTATCTTCAAGGTTCTTCATAGATTGACGCACTGTTAAATCAGGCCTGGTACTCCTGGACTACTTTGTTCGTGAAACTGTTAGAATTAAGCCTTATGTATAGTTACTTATCTATTAAGGGCATCCCAAAAGAAGAGTGATTGCTCCCAACATATGTACAGCTATTAATAAAGAGTCTTTGTTCGGCAGCTGATAGACAAGGCTTGAATCTGGGGAGCAGTTATTAGAAGCACAATTCTTTCACCCTGTCTAGATTACCATACATTTCAAGCTATAGAAATGGTTACAATGCTTTATACTGCTTGTGTTGAGTGGATTGATTGGCAAGTCAGCAAGTTAGTCAGTCTGTAATGTTAATTTATTTTATTAGAAATTTCTTGTTTTAAGCGTTGGGCCAGGATTTTAAACTCCACCTACCCTGGGACGGAGGGGTGGTGGTGGTGGGGGGGGGGGGGGGGGGGGGGGGGGGGGGGGGGTGAGTGTAAAGTAGCATGGGTGGGATTCACTCTGACTGCCTGCCCAGAAGCAATTTCATGGTGAGACTGGTAGGGCCTCAGAAGGAAAGCTGGTCCATGCCCATATTAAGGCCCAAGTGGCCACTTGAGGGCCTTTTCCTGCTTCGTCTCAATTTTTAGGTGGGTGGGCGCCGGTTGGCACAGGGTGTCAAATAGGAAAAGTTGACAATCTCAATCCTGGACAGGATTTGGGGGGGGGGGGGATTTCTTTATCTGAAGGCCCCTTCTGATTCGGGATGCCCTCCCCTCAGTGACCTGAGCTCTCAAACTCTCCCTCGCTCCCTACCTCCCACCACCACTTTCTACCTCTTCTCGTCACTGCACTATATGCCTGGAGGGGCTGGAGAGCTGTCAGCCAACAATCAGATTGTCCGACAGCTGTCCAAGGCAGAACTCCCACCCAAATGTAGGTGAATGTCCCACCTGTTGCCAGTCAAGACTCATTGAGCATAAAATGACAGTGGGCCCGTAGAATCGGCGTGGATACATTCCCACGCCCCTCAGGGTGGTGTGCAGTGAATGCTCGTCCTCCTGAAAATTCAGCACGTAATTATATTTTGAAATAACTTAGTACACTTCTTAGATATTAATGAACATCCCTTTTCACATGCAATTTGAATAACATGTTTAAAGTTGACTAGCATTCTTGAAAGGTGATTAAAGAATAAATTAGTTTCCCATTTTGATAAGGGTCCCATGAGACAACTACCCCACCATCCCCCAACACACACCACCTTGCCCTGTCTAATTAATTTCCATCAATTGCATTATAGCTCACAAGGGAAAAGTGTTTTATCTGGCAAGAAACATCCTAAGATATGGACACTTGGGAAGGGGTTGGAACCAGGAAGGAATTCACTAACTTTGAGAACAGGTTAGCAGCTGTCAGCAATTTATCAAGGGCAGAGGAGACAATTCACGCTAAGAATTTAAAGTTAGCTGCTTCTTTTCCCCTTTGGCTTGACTTAAAAGTAATTAAGGGGTCGGATTTATGAAGGTACGATGCTTGTCAAAACCAAATCCTCTTTCAAGTATTGCGAACAGTGACCACTATCTGCAACAAATATAGCTTACAGCAATGAGCTAACTTTAGACACATGGCTTACCACTGGAAGGAAATGACACAGTGTGTCGACTTTGATGTTCACATGTGAATTTAATTGGAGACTCATTGACTGACATGCCTGTGAAGTACGTCCCACTGATATTATCATAATAAATAAAGCAATTGAAAATGTTGATGTGGAAGACAGTATGATCTGTTACAGACATGCACTCTTCTACGTCAATATTTTCAAATGATTTGTTGCACAGGATAATGTGCATTTGAGATTTCCACTGGTTTTACTCTTCTCAGGCTCCCTTTACATAATATAAACCTGTATCTTGCAGCATCTACAGTATTCTGCTTCTTGATCCATGTTGTTTGTTTTGTTCTCACTTCTGAGAGTGATAAGGATGCAGAACTGACAAATCTGCATTTATTTTACTTGTTGTAAGCAGTCTCATATTAGTCTCAGGGAAATGTGTCTGCTGATTCATTCTGTCACAGAGGGAGAATGCCGGATTTTACCAAGAAGAGACATGTTTAGCTTTTTTGACATATGCAATCGGAAGAGGAAGAACATGATGAATCCCTCCGGCTACATCGAACTTCACAATGTAGAGGTCCGGACGTTTTCAATCGAAGGGGCTGGAAGACTAATGAACTCTTCATAAAAATTCAGTTCATTTTAATAGTTTGTAATCCAAACTCATCCCATTAGTAATGAAAAGAATGCCTGAGTTCTTTCAGACAGTGGGGTACCCTCAGGCCGGAAACAACTAAATTTGTCCCAAGATCCCCCAGGAGACAAAGGCTTTCTTCCTCAGATAGCTGGTGATGCACAGGAAGTAAACATGTTTAGGCAGTCCCAATCCAGCTCCTGTTCCCAGGGGGTATATGTCTACAGCTCATGAGTGCCCTGAAGTTAGTACTAATTTGACAAACTCAGTTTGATTGGCTGCCCTGATAGGACATGCAGGGAAATGTCATCTTGGAGCAGGAATTTCTTTTCACTCAGTTTAAAACAGAGGCATATTATCAGAGCATTGAAAAAGAAGCAAGAAAAAAATCTTCCAGTGCACCTGTTAGTGTTTTACCTTGACAGATAATGAATCATTGCCTAAAAAGTGTAAATTGTTCTTATAAATATGTTCTAAATAGCAAAAACTGTACAATTTATCTCTCTTTCAACAAGAACCTGCGTATCATTACTGATGTAAAATAATATCCCAGAACACTTTACAGGAAGGGGATAGAGGCACCGAGCAGTGAATAAAGGAATTCATTGGGGAAGACCAAACGCATGGATGAATATTATATTTTCATCATGTTGCTAAAGGCATGCAGAGGGAACAAAAGTGAAGGGAATTTCAGAGGGCAGGGACAGTGTCTGAAATGTCCAATTAATTGTTCTTTTTATATTTAGTTTCTTTTCAGTTTTCAGTTAAGGTCATCATGGTATATTAAAGAATGCAATTTGCTGCAACTATGATTTCCTTTAAGAACAACAACTCCTTTGGTTTAATGCTGACAAGGTACGAATACATAAGGGAGTAAGAAAAATATCAGTGTGGCATAAAGTCAGGAGGAAGTAGGAAGTGGGCTGAGCATGACAATTACTACAGACGTTTTGGCCTTTTCTCATTCGTACTATGAATTTTTTGAGGTAACGGTGGAGTGTTATTTTTCTGTTGTTACCCTAAATCACACACTAATTGTACCTCGGAGGGTAGAGGGTGCATGGTCTCGATGTATATGAAGCAGGCCAGTTGTGATTCTAGCTTCAATTTAGCCACCCAGGCCCCAGCCTCCGCTAAAGGGCAAACACCTGGCTTGCACTCAACAATTTCCATCAGAGAATAGCAGAAATAGGAAACTTCAGCAGTGTGGAAGATCAGAAAGTCCAAACCTCTATCTCACCACTCGATGGTGCAGCCAGTGTTGGAATGGTGAGTTGTAAAGAAGTCATAGATTCATACAGGGTAGGAAGAAGACACGGAGGGCAGGATTTTCTGCACCCCTTCACGGCAAGTTTTGAGGCGGCAGAGGTGGCCCACAATTGGCCAGTGGCAGGATCTTCCATCCCTGTCAATGTCAACGATTCTTTCTGTTGCTCGTACCCTCCACTCACCGGGGAGCCTGCCACGGCGGGGGGGAGGGGGAGGGAAGCCGGTCGGCATCAATGAGACTGGAAGATCCTGCTGGAGTGAAGGGCTGGGAAATTTTGGTCGAAGAAAACTACCCAATTGTTGAACTGATATCAAACTGCTGTTAAATAGTTATTTTTACATTTTCAAAATATTTTATCACCAGGAATTGCTTCTCAAATATTTGTATGTTGTGCAACACAATTCCCCATAGTTTTAACTAGTGTGAAAATATTTTAAAGGTGAATCATTTTCACTGCAGTCATAATGATCAAATTAATTTGCCGCAGTTTACTGAAATAAAAGACAAATTAATTCTGTGTGTCTGGTGCTTTGAGTAACTTGGCTACACTTAATAAGTGTCTCAAGAACACACTGGGCATAAAATAACAGTTACAATGTCTTCTGTTAGTAGAGGTAGTTATAAATTATATTTCTGTATATCATGGTCTTGGGCCAGAGAGTTTAGTTCTTTTACAAATGAGTCATTCTCCCGGGTGGTGCACATTATAAGTTAGAGAAAATGCTTTGGAAATTTCCATAGAGCACTGATCAGTGGAATATCAAAGGGAAGCCCAGATAAATATGTCACAGGAGTTGCAGCCAAAGTTAGAAAGGACAAATAGGAGAAACTTCAAGGAAATCCCGAATGATGATCTCTGGGCGAAATCGAATGGCTGCACTGTATCCGAATTGGGGCATGATGCAGCCGGTTCTTGCAGGTTTATCCAGCTCACTGCGTGATCTGCATCCTGTCCACAATGGTAGTGTCACCTTGGCACCCTGGCAGTGACAAGCACTGACCCGGCTTGCAGTACCAAAGTGCTGGGTGGCATTTTGCCCTTACCGGCCATCGGGCCAGGCGGTGCCCTGCCCTATTACGTGGTGTGTGTGTGGGGGGGGGGGGGGCTCGATAACTGCCATATAGGTGAGTTGGGGCATTGAGCGGGTCCTGGGGTCACGCTGAAGGGTCTCGTTGGGGATTGGCTAGCGGAGTCCTCAGTGCATAATGGAAACACCCAGCTAATTGTGCTTATCACGGGGCTCTGTTTCAATTCCGTTTGATCGCACTTTCTTTGACATTTTCCGCTCCCTTTTTATCACTGTCATATTTTGCTTTTCTACTTATCTTCTCTTCAGCTTCTCTTTTCCTAACTCACTGTTTTGTCATCTTTATTTTTTTTCACTTTTTCCTGTAGCAACTGATGACTTGGGGCAGAATTTTGCATTGCTGAGGGGTTGGCAGCAATGTGAAACTGTGCAAAAAGATGTTGGGTGCACGTTCCGACATCATCACGCATTCAAGCAACATTTTTATCAACAGGACGTGCGCGAGACTTGGAAGAACACCCACCTACTATCAAATAGACAGTTTAGTCCATTAAGGGGCCAGTTAAACACAATTTTACATGACCCATCTGCTTTCACACTTGGCAGGTGGTTCAATTGGCCAGGCGGCCTTTACGTTTTAGCTTCAACCTCAATCCAGAGCAGGATGAATTGTCTGGGCTGAGACTTAGGTTTGTGTTTGAATGTGCTGCCTAGACAGTCTCTACATAGCTTTTCCATCACAATTTATTTTTTACAACTCTGCAGCTCCCCGAGATATCTCCACAGTGGCTGTCCCCTAAGGGACCATTTTAGAATTACCAATCCACACCCTCTTTTTCTCTTGGCTCTTCCTGCCCTCTGGCAGTTCTGAGCATTTCCCAGAACTGGGACATTGGTCAGTCAACGTGGAATCGGGTTCCAGGGCCGACCACACCCACTTCCAATCCTAACAAGTGCGCATACCCGGCACGTGATAAATTCAGACCACAATGTGGAAAAAAGCCAACAAGAACTGTTACTTGAATTATCACACTTAAATGCTGAGTTTTTATTTCAATAAATTGCAGCAAATTAATTCAATCATTGTGACTACAGTGAAAATGATTCACATTTAAAGCATTTTCACAATAGGTAGAATTATGGGGATCTGTGTTCAACAAAGTTCAAATATTTGACAAGCGATTCCTAATGGCAAAATAATTTTGTCAATTTGGAAACAAGCATGGGCGGGATTCTCCGAACCCCCGCCGGGTCGGAGAATCGCCGCGGCGTCAATCCCGTCCCCGCCGTGTCCCGGATTCTCCGCCACCAGAGATTCGGCGGGGGCGGGAATCGCACTGCGCCGGTCGTCGGGCCCCCCCCCTCGGCGATTCTCCGGCCCGCGATGGGCCGAAGTCCAGCCGCTGTCAAGCCTCTCCCGCCAGCGTGGATCAGACCACCTACCTTATCGGCGGGAGCAGGCGGCACGGGTGGGCTCCGGGGTCCTGGAGGGGGGGGGCGCGGGGCGATCTGGCCCCGGGGGGTGCCCCCACGGTGGCCTGGCACACGATCGGGGCTCACCGATCGGCGGGCGGGCCTGTGCAGTGGGGACACTCTTTTCCTTCCGCCATCGCCATGTTCTTCAGCATGGCGGAGGCGGAAGTGACCCCCTCCCCAGCGCATGCGCGGGGATGACGTCAGCAGCCGCTGATGCTCCGGCGCATGCACGGACTTCCACCGGCTGGCGAAGTCCCTTCGGCCCCGGCTGGCGTGGCACCAAAGGCCGTCCACGCCATCCGGCGGAGCGGCAACCCCTCCGGTGCGGGCCTAGCCCCTCAATGTTAGGGCTTGGCCTCTAAAGGTGCAGAGACTTCCGCACCTTTGGGGCGGCCTGACGCCGGAGTGGTTCACGCCACTCCATCACGCCTAGACCCCCCGCCCCACCGGGTATGGGAGAATCCCGGCCCATTTAACAGCAAATGGCTATTAATTCAAAAACTCTTGCTGCCATTTGTGTATATATGTATATATTTGTGTATATATAGAATATATTCTATATATACACCCTGCTTCTATCCATTTGTAGCCTCGACCCTTGTGTTCACTCCAGTGTCACTCACATCACCCATTAATTTTCATACGCTCCACGGAACAATCACTAGGGAAGCTGTACTGAGCAAACTAATGGAGTTGCGAGCTGAAATGTCGCCAGATCCTGATCAACTTCATCCTATGGTCTGAAAGAACTTGAATTTCCTGAAAGCATTTGATAAGGTGTCGCATCAAAGATTATTGCAGAAAAGAAAAGCTCATGGTGTAAGGGGTAACATATTAACATGGATAGAAGATTGGCTGGCTGGCATAAAATCGAAAGTATGTGACATGGGTCTTTTTCTGATTGGCAGGATGTGAGGAGTGGAGTCCCACAGGCCTGCGTGCTGGGGCCTCAGCTTTTTGTGGTTTATATCAATGATTTAGATGAAGCGTGTTAAGGCATGGTAGGTAAATTTTCAGATGACACAAAGACAGATAGGAATGTATGTTGTGAAGCGGACATAAGCAGGTTACAGATGGATACAAATAGGTTTAGTCAGCGGGCAACTATATAGCAAATGGAGTAAAATGTGGGAAAATGTGAAGTTTTTCATTTTGGCAGGAAGAATAAAAAAGCAGAACAATACTTAAACAGAGAACAGTCACAAAAGTCTGAGGTATAGAGGGATTTAGGTACTCTAGTGCATGAATGACATGTTAGCATGCAGATACAACAAGTAATTAAGAAGATAAAAAGAATGCATTCCTTTGTTATGAGAGGAATTAAATATGAAAGTAAGGATGTTGTGCTTCAGTTGTACAGGGCATTGGTGAGACGACATCTTGAATATTTTGTGCCGTTTTGGCCTCCTTATTTAAGGGAGGATGTAAATGTATTGGAGACAGTTGAAAAAATATTTACTAGATTGATACCTGGAATGAGCGGGTTGCCTTGGGCGGCATTCTCCCCTACCCAGCGTGACGGAGGGTCCCGGAGTTGGGGAGTGGCGCCAACCACTCAGGGGTCACGCCTCCCCAAAGGTGGGGAATTCTTCCCACCTTTGGGGGCTAGCCCCGCGCCGGAGCGGTTGCCACCAGAAGACTGGCGCAAAAAACCGGCGCCCCCGGCAGCGGGGCTGGCTGAAAGGCTTTCGTCGGTCCGCGCATGCGCCGGCAGTGACGTCAGCGGCAGCTGGCCGCTGACGTCACTGCCGGCGCATGCGCGATGTGGGGTTCTCTTCCGCTTCCGCCATGGCGGAGGCCGTGGCAGACGCGGAAGAAACTAGTGCAGCCAGGGCACTGGCCCGGACTCTGAGGGGGGGGCCCTCATTGCGGGCCAGGCCACCGTGGGGGCACCCCCCGGGGTTCGATCGCCCCCCGCACCCCCAAGACCCCGGGGGCCTGCTCGCGCCGCTGAGCCCGCCGTTCCAGAGGTGGTTTAAACCTCAGCGGCGGGAGAGGCCTCCCAGCGGCGGGACTTCGGCCCATCAAGGCCGGAGAATCGCCGCAGGGGCCTCTCCGATCGGAGCGGCGAGATTCCTGCCCCCGCCACTTCCCGGGTGGCGGAGAATCCCACGGCGGGGGCGGGATTAAAATTATGGGTTTTCATTTTAGGACAGAGATGAGGAGGATTTTTTTCTGAGAGTTGTGCAACTTTGGAACACTCTGCCTCAGAAGGTGGTAGAAGCAGGGCTAATTAATATTTTTAAGACAGGACATAGATAGATTCTTCTTAGGCAAGGGAATCCAAGGTTATCGGTTTAGAGGTGATGTCGAATTTGAAGCACAAACAGATCAGCTGTGACCTTATCGAATGGCGGAGCAGGATTACAGGGCTGAATACCTACCTCTGCTCCTGTTTTGTACAATCGTTCTGATGTCCTTCACTTCTGCACTCCTATCATCCTTTTCTGTTTGGTTCACTCAAATTCAAACTAATAGAGTTAAGATGTAGCAACGCCATGGTCCAGGTGAAGGTATAAGAGCCTAAATGATCCACACATGATCCATTTTTTAAATTAGACATAAAATCAGGATGAGTTCAGGCCTAGTTTTTCTGTCTTTTACGCTTTATACAGAATTTACAAGATTAAATTATGAAGACTGGTTGAATAAACCTAACTTGTGTTCTCAGAGGTAATTGAAAGGTGATATGATCAAGGTGTTCAAATTGTTAAAAGCGTTTGATAGAGTAGATATGAGAAAATTATTTCCTCTGGTTGGGGAATCACGAACAAGGGGAAATAATCATGAAATTGGAACAAGGCCATTTAGGAGGGAAATCAGGAAGTAATTCTTCACACAAAAGGTAGTAGAAATTTGGAACTACCTCCCAAAGGCAGAGGATGCTAACAAAATGTTACTTTCAAAATTGAGATAGATGATTGTTAGTTAAAGGTATTAAGGGATATGGAGAAAAAGCAGGTAAGAGAAATTGAGCAAGAGCAAAAATAACCCCACTTTTTAAGAAGGGAGGAACAGGGAGAATTAAGAACTATTAACCTGTTAGTTTGATGTCAATCGGAGGAAAATGGTGCTGGACATTGAAACAGGACATTTAAAATAGAATAGTAAAATTGGGCAGAACCAACATGGATTTGTGAAAGGAAATTCTTGCTTTCATGTTTAACAAACTTGTTGAAGTTCTTTGAGGATATTACTTGTAGCATTGATTGAGGAGAACCAGTGGATGTGCTGTATTTGGATTTTGAGAAGACGTTTGATAAGGAGGTTAGTAAATAAAATTAGAGCGCATGGGATTAGGGGAAATATACTATTATGGATTGAGAATTGGTTAACAGACAGTAATCAGAGAGTACCAAAAACGGATCATTCTCAGGCCTTTGCTTGTGGGGTACCGCACGGATCAGTGCTGGGCGAGGTTGGGGGGGGGGGGGGCACAGCTGTTCACAATCAATATAAATGATTTTGATACGGGGTCCAAATATAATATTCCAAAATTTGCTGATTAGATCAAACTGGGTGGGAACGCAAGTTGTGAGGAGGATGTAAGGACTTCAACAGGCAAAGTGAATGGGTTAGAACATGGCAGGTGGAATATAATGGAAATACACTTGAAGTTATTCACTTTGGTAGAAAAACAGAAAGGCAGAATATTTCTTTAATGTTGAGATGTTGGGAAAAGTGTCCAAATGGACTGGGTGTCCTCGTTCATGAGTCACTGAAATTTAGCATGCAGGTGCAGCAAGTAATGAGGAAGGCAAATGCTACATTGGATTTATCACAAGAAGATTTGAGTTCAGGAACAAAGATGCCTTGCTGCAATTGTACAGATCCTTGGTGAGGCCATACCTGGAGCATTGTATACAGTTTTAGTCTCCTCATCTAATGAAGGATATACATGCCATAGCAGTGCAACAGAGATTCACCAGATTAATCTCTAGGATGCAGCGTTGTCTTCTGAGGAGAGATTGAGGATCATTTATAAGATGCAGTACAGGAACTCTCCAAGGTTCCTTAGGCAGTGTCTTTCAAACCCAAGACTGCTACCATCCAGAAGGACAAGAGCAGCAGAAATCTGGGAACACCACCACCTGGAGATTCCTCTCCAAATCACTCATCATTCTGAAGTGGAAATATAATCGCTGTTCCTTCACTGTCGTTGGATCAAAATCCTGATATTCTCTCCCTAACAGCACCATGGATGGAACTATACCTCAGAGACTGCAGCGATTCAAGAAAGCAACACACCACCACCTTCTGAAGTGCACCCAGGGACAGGCAATAAATGCTGACCTAGCCAGCGACACCCACATCCCAGAAATGTTCTATTATATCCTCAACCCATGCTGATACTTTACTCCCAATCCCATGAACCTTAATTTCATGTGATAAGCATTTGTGTCAATAGCATTTTGTTATCTAAATGAGTACATCCATCTTATCTATTCTGCTCGTGCCAACCTCAAAACATCCTAACAGATTTGTGAAACACAATTTCCCTTTCATAAAAATCCTTGTTGACTTTGCCAATCACATTAAGATTTTCCAAGTTCCCTGTTTGCACATCCAGAACTGCAGAGCAACTCCCAAAGAGCTTAATGGCGTCCTCTTCTTCTCATCTTACTATCTGCCAACCATTTAACTGTCAATGTTTCTCCTTCGCATGACAGTAAGCAAGTGGAACAGGGATGGGGGAGGGGGGTGAGTGATGGGGGGGGGGGAGTGTGGGGGCGGGTACCAGGTGGGTACCCTCCCATTGTGCATTTAGGCTGGGTGGGATCATTTTGGGGTCTCGGGGATCGTGTCGCTGGAACTCCCCACTATACAAACCGGAGCTCTGCGCGGCCTTGGCCGCATGTTCCAGGTTCAGGCCCTTTACACAATGCGAGTCACATTGAAGAGCCATGTATTTCTCAGCACTGCGAGCGCTGGGAAACACTCAGCTAAACGCGCACGCTATGGGACTTTGTTCCCATTTGGGACAATCGTGCCTCATGTGTTGCTCCCCTCGCCAGAATTCCCCAGTGTAGTGAGAGGTGCCATCCCGCTCTCCGAGATACAAAGCGTTCCCCGACCTCCCACCCAGCCTAAGTGCACGATGGGAGGGTCCCAGGCCCCCCGGAAAATTGCACCCTATGTCTTGCATAGGCTGGGAGAACCCTCATGCAGTTAATGATAGCACCATCTACAGATAACAGCTATTTTCAATAAAAAGCATCTTCAGGTGATAAATTTAAGTTCTAATAGATATGTAAAGTAACTTATACAATCTTTAGATGTTTTTGTTTTGTATTATCGGAATGGTGGCATAGAACTTGACTGATTCTACTGTGTCCTCCACTCTGGCAGGAGCACTTAGTCTCTAGAATGAAGAATCGAGTCCAAGTTGACATCCTAAATTCAGACTTCTTTGGCCATTTCTCATACTGATTTAGAAACAAGCACCTTATCATATTTTGGTTAGTAAGACAGCTTCAACTCAAGGCTCAAATGAGATCTGCCATAAACAATAAACAGATTTATTTCTTCACAAACAACTGATTTTCATGATTCTTAATTGTCCAACTAGTCAAAACTGAACTACTTAAATTTAAACTGGCTGGTTACAGAATGAAATCCATAGCTATTCCAGATTCTAAAAATTAGTAGAATTACCACTGAGGATACCCTCCATCATGTTGTGTGAGACTACCATCATGCTAAATTGGATAGATTCAGAACAAATCTAACAGCTCAAGACAGGGCATTAATAAGCACTAAACAGCATATCAAATAGTGGCAGGATTTGGCCATTCGGCCCTTGAGCCTGCTCCCAATTGAATAAGATTCAGGCTGAATCTCTACTTTCCTGTATGCCATCTCATGACCTGGCACACCTTCAGTCTACCATTGTCATCAAACCAGGGGACCAACCCTGGTTCAGTGTGTGGTGCAGTAGAGCATGCCAGGAAAAGCACCAGGCAGACCTAAACATGAGGTACAAACCTGGTGAAGCTACAAAATAGGAAACATAGGGGCCTCACGGTAGCATGGTGCTTAGCATCAATGCTTCACAGCTCCAGGGTCCCAGGTTCGATTCCCGGCTGGGTCACTGTCTGTGTGGAGTCTGCACGTCCTCCCTGTGTGTGCGTGGGTTTCCTCCGGGTGCTCCGGTTTCCTCCCACAGTCCAAAGATGTGCGGGTTAGGTGGATTGGCCATGCTAAATTGCCCGTAGTGTACGGTTAATGGGGGGATTGTTGGGTTACGGGTATACGGGTTACGTGGGTTTAAGTGGGGTGATCATTGTTCGGCACAACATCGAGGGCCGAAGGGCCTGTTCTGTGCTGTACTGTTCTATGTTCTATGTAATATATATACAGGCCAACTAATGGGAGCAGCATGAGATAAATAGGCCTAAGCGATCTCACAACCAATGGATCGGATCAAAGCTTTGCAGACCTGTTTCATCCAGTTGTGAATAGTGATGGACAATTAAACAACTAACAGGAAGAGTAGGATGTTCCACAAATATCAGCACCCTCGAGGGGGATCCCAGCACTTCAGTGCAAAAGGCATCACTGAAGCACTTGCAAAATTCTTCAGCCAGAAGCACTGAGTGGGTGATCCACCTTGGCCTCCCCCTGAGGTCCCCAAAGCATTGATGCCAGCCTTCAGACAATTTGACTCACTCCACATCATACAAAGAAAAGGCTGAAGGCACTTGATACAGCAAAGGGCCCCAGAAACATGTCAGCAGTAGCACTGACGACTCCACAGCTAGCTGTGCCCTGAGACAAGGCATTCCAGTACAACCACAATACTGGCAATGTGGAAAATTGCCCACATATGTCCCATTCACGAAACACAGGACAGGTTCAATTTCAGACAATTACTGCCCCATCAGTCTATGGTCAATCTCAGCAGAGTGATTGCTGGTGTCATCAACAGTGCTATCAAGCAGCATTTACTGAGCAATAACCAGTCACCAATGCACGAGTTTCAATTCCACCAGGGGCCACTCAGCTCCTGCCTTAATTACAGCTTGGTCCAAACATAGAGAGAAAAAGCGAATTCCAGACATGAGATGTGTATGACTGCCTTTAACAACAAGGCAACATTTGACCAAATGTAGCATCAAGGAATCTGAGCGAGATTGAAGTTGATGGGAATCAAAAGAAACCCTCTACTGGCTGGAGTCATACCTAGAACAAAGGAGATGATTGCTGAAAGGCAATCATCTCAGGTCCAGGACATCACTGCAAGAGATCCCCAGGGTAATGTCCTTGGTCCAACCATCTTCAGCTATAACATCAATTACCTTGGTCAAAAGTAAGGAATGTTCACTGATGTTTGCAGTGTTTAGCATCATTTACAACTCTTTAGATTCTGAAGCAGTCTCTGCCCACATGCAGCAAGATCTGGACAGCATTCAGATGGGCTGATAGGTGACAAGTAACATTTGTACAACACAAGTGCCAGGCAATGACCATCTCCAACAAGAGTGAATGTTACATATCCCTTGTCTTCAATGGTTTTACCACCATTGAAACCCCACCATCAACATCCTGGAAGTCACCATTGACCATTGTCAAAGTATGGAAATTCTATGGCTAGTAACTCATCTTCTGACTCCCCAAAGCCTGTCCACCATCTACAAGGCAGGAGTTTGATAGAATACTCCCCATTTGCCTGGATGCGTGCAGCCCCAACAACATTCAAAGCTCAACACCATTCAGGACAAAGCATGCTGCTTGATTGCCATCTCATCCACCACCCAAAAAATGTACTTCCTCGACCACTGGAGCACAGTAGCAGCAGTGTGCAGGACTGATAAGGTGTGCTACAGCAACTCGCCAAGTCTCTTTTGACAGAATATTCCAAACATGTGACCTCTACTACGTAGAAGGACAAGTGCGCCAGACGCATGAGAACACAACCACCTGCAAGCCCTCCTCCAAGTCATACAATATCCTGAGCTGGATCTAAATCCCCATTTCTTCACTATCACTGGGCCAAGAACCTAGAACCCCCTAACCCCAACAGCACTGTGGGTGTACTTACCAAGATATGGATTGCAGAGGTTCAAGAAGGTAGCTCACCACCACCCTGTCAAGAGCAATTAGGCAGAAGCAACAAAAGCAGACCTGGCCAACGCTGCTCATATCCCATGAAATATTAAAGAAAACATCATTACCTAAAGATACATTGTATCAATTGAATTAAGTGAGCTGATTATAACTGTTGTTCTGTACGTTCATCTTACCAAGCAATAAAGCAGATTATCTATTCATATCCAGCTTCATCTCACTTAAGTGTTTTTTAGTGCTTCAAAGAGATTGAAAATGTGCATGTACAAAAGGCACAAATCTGCAGCTCTGTTTACAGTTGGGTAGCATTATTACATCCTCGGGTTGCACCTTTCTGCAAGTACGTAGTGAACAAATGAATCAAATTCCTTAAAAGATTCTGATTGTTTATGGGAGTGACTGATGCTACCAAACTGAAAAATGATCTCAGCTGGAGCCAAGTTTGCACTGACACCATCTGCTGTGTAACTCAGCCATACCTGGTATGTGTCGAGTTAGCTGATGGCAGCGAAAGTGTATTTAGAAAATTGGCTTCAACTAGCTTGGGCTGGGGGATGGAAAAAGCAATGAGTTGCTGCTTTTATTCAATGTCTACTAACCCTGCTGCAAAATGGTATCTGTCGAGACCTCCTCCCCCCGCCCCCCTCCACCCCCCAACAGAAATTGTGTAGAATGGGAGTTCAAATGGAAGTGAAACACTTCACCTTTCTTCACCATTTTGGGTTTTGTACCTTGGTATTCTGGGGCATTTGGGAAACTTGTCTGAGGAGACTCAATTATAATCAAATCTAGGTCCTACCACTTACCACTAGCTGTGGATGTTCTGATCAGTAACGATACCTGGAGGTACCTGGAGGAAGATCTCAATGCTGTCCAGTAATTCCCTTGTTTATGTACACTTAATGAAGCTTCATCTATGAGTGCAGAAAATGTTTATTATAATCAAAGTTTCATTCCAGTCAACGGATAGAGATTTTGAGCAGATATCTCGACTGCCGCATTTAAGTGAGGCCAGGTTGTTAAAATGGAGCAGAACTCTCACAGCAATTGCAGGACAATTCAAGTTTAGCAGCTTTGCACCCAAGAGTTAAAATTCACCCTTGTGTGAAGACTGGACAATTCTATGCTGGGATATCCCTGGTAACTATGCACTGTCATCACTCCCTGTTCATGCATGAAGAATAGTCGCTTCGGCAAGGTTTCAGTGTTGCAGTTGGACCCAGAGAAAGTCTGTGCCTTGGAGAGGGAGAAAAGGGAAGAAAAGCAGAGTTAAAATCCAAAGATCAATAGCACAGAGTCTGTGTTCCCATGGAGTCAAAGCTCATTCTTTACTCATGGCTATTTAATTGGCAAGGACATCAAATGAAGAGCAGTGCTGTTAGAGAACACAGAAACACACATTCAAATTTTTCTCTGCTATGACAGCTGATTAATGCGGAAAACTCTTTTGTAGCCTAAGACATATTTTCTTTCGCTCTTACATGTTTGCATGAAACTCTACTACTTCATGTTAGAAAACTGGTGCAAATGTGTAGGATAATAAGAATTTTCAAACAAGTGTTGCAGAACATGATGGCATTATGCCATTACATAACATAACTGATATAAATGTCCTAGCGTAGAGTGACTTCCTGAAGCACATTTGCCACTAGTTTGGGCAAGAGATCAGAGAGGGAACATCTACCTAGTAGCAAATTAATTTTCAGCAATTCACAAGCACGTTACGAACATTTGTTTGGCGTAAAATGGTCGTGTGATTTTAAATACAGGGAATTCATCACCCACGAGTCCAATCTTATGAGGTAGATAATACATTCTGGGATATAAAATCAGCTATTATGACCTGATAATTATTGTTGGCAATATTAATGTATGAGTATGTAATATATATGTTTTAATCTCCTTTCCATGTTATTTTAACAAAGGCATTAACCCATGTATTGGGATGGGTTAGCATCTCTACTAAAATATCAGAAGCAAGAATCTGATAGAAATGTGTTCAGTGTTGAGCACTCATTTGATAACACTGTAATTACCAAGCTCACAACACAAAATCTTTGAATTTACCACAGTGGTTAGCATTGTTGCTTCACAGGTCCAGGGACCCGGGTTCGATTCCTGGCTTGGGTCACTGCCTGTGTGGAGTCTGCATGTTCTCCCCATGTCTGCATGGCTTTTCTCCGGGTGCTCTGGTTTCCTCCCACAAATCCTGAAAGACGTGCTGTTAGGTGAATTGGCCATTCTGAATTCTCCCTCTGTGTACCCGAACACGCACTGCTGTGTGGCAATTAGGGGCTTTTCACAGTAACTTCATTGCAGTGTTAATGTAAGCCTACTTATGATAGCAATAAAGATTATTTGTCCAGTCCATTAATTGATTAGCTTTGAGACACATTGAGACATACAAATATACCAGGTAAGTGCAGGGCTCTGCCACTCGCCTTTTGACTGCTCCTCCATTCAATAAGATCATGGCCGATCTGACTGTAACTTCTGATTAACCTCTGAGATAGACATATTTTTAATCAGTAAGGGAATCAAGGATTATGGGGACAAGGTGGGGAACTGGATTTGAGAATTGTCATATCGGATCAGTCATGATTTTATTGAATGGAGGAGCAGGCTCGATGGGCCGAATAGCCTATTTCTATTTCGATGTGTTATCGGGCGGAATTCTCTGCAACTCCTGACGCCATCGTGAAACCCGGAGTGTTTCACGACGGCGTTGGAGGCCGCTCCTCGCCCCCTACTCTCTCTCTTCCCCCCCCCCCCCCCCCCCCCCCCCCCCCCCCCGACCGGGGGCTAGGAGTGGCCTTTCGTAAATCTCGGCCGCCGGGCCTTGACGCTGGCGTCAAGGCGGCACGCCGAGAATGACGCGGCCGGCAGCGCCTAATGACGTCAGCCGCGCATGCGCAGGTTGGCCGGCTCCAACCCACGCATGCGCGGTTGCCGTCTTCCCCTCCGCTGCCCCGCAAGACGTGGCGGCTTGATCTTGCGGGGCGGCGGAGGGGAAAGAGTGCGTCCGGCCCGACTATCGGTGGGCACCGATCACGGTCCAGTCCCCTCCCGAGCGCAGCCGTGGTGCTCGATCCCCTCTCCGCCCCCCCGCAGGCCCCATACTCGCCTTTTGCGCCATGTTCATGCCGGCAACGACCATGTGTGGTTGCCGCCGGCATGTACAAGTCGGAAACGGCTGTCCACTCGGGCGATTCTCCGAGCGGCGTGTCGCAAAACGCGACACGCCATTTGGGGGGGGGGGGTGAGAGAATCGCGGGGGTGCCAGAGTGGCCCTCCTGCGATTCTCCCACCCGACGTGGGAGCGGAGGATCGCACCCATGGTCTTTAACAAGAATCTTATCTAGCCCTTCCTTGAAAACGTTCAAAAACATTGCTGCTTACACTGCCTTTTGAGGAAGAGATTTCCAAAGACTCACTACCATCTAAAACAAAAACATTCTCCTCATTTCTGCCCTAAGCAGGCAACCCATTATTTTTAAACAGTGACCCCCTAGTTCGAGATTCTGCCACAATAGGATGCATCCTGTCCAAATCTAACTGACTTTCCCACAAGGGTCTTTTTCGATGGATCAATCCATTTTATTGGCTTTTTCACCATATCGGGGTACAGGGGGCGAGATTCTCCGCAAATGCGGAGAATCGTAAAGGCTGCCGTGAAACCGGTCGTGTTTCACGGCAGCCTTCACGCCCGTTCCTGAGACCCGATTCTCCCCCCCCCCCCCATCGGGGCTAGGAACGGGACCCCGGGAATCACGGCATGCGCGGGTGACGTCATCACGCCATTGACGGAACCCGAGCATGCGCAGTTCCGCATTTCTCCACCGCCGCCCGACAAGATATGGCGGCTTGATCTTGTCGGGCGGCGGAAGGGAAAAAGTGCGTCCCTTTTGGACGCAGGCCCGACAATGAGTGGGCACCGATCGCGGGCCTGTCTCCTCCCGAGCACAACGGTGGTGCTCCCGCCCCAAACAGGCCTCTGGATGCCCCAAACGGGCATCCAGCGCCCGTTTTTACGACGGCAGCGAGCAGGTGTGTTTGCTGCCGTGAAAAAAACGGGCATTAAGGCCCATCGGCTGCGGAGAATCGCGTCCCTTAGGAAGATGAGGAAGCAAGGAAAAGATGGAGGGGTGTCTCGGTTAGTTAATCATAGTATTAGCACAATCAGGAAACCAGGATATGGCAACAGTTTGGGTAGAGATGAGAAATGGTAAAGGCAAGAAGTCACTTGTGGTAGTCATGTACAGGGACCCTAATAGTAATCACTTGATAGGGAGCAGCATAAAGGAAGAAATAATGGAAGCTTGTGAGAAGGTACGGTGATAATCATAGGAGATTTTAATTTAGATTTCAACGAGAAAAGTCAATGAGTAAAGGTAGCCTAGAATGTTTTCTGTATAGTTTCTTAGAAGAGCATGTTCTGGAATCAATCAGAAAGCAGGCTATATTAGAGCTGGTATTGTGCAACAAGCTGGGAGTAATAAATGATCTCATAGTGAAGGTAGCAGTGATAGCAGTGACCATAATATGATTGAATTTTACATTCAGTTTGAGGAAGGGAAGAATAGGTCCATAGAATCCCTACAGTGCAGGAGGAGGCCAATTGTCCCATCGAGTTTGCACTGACTCTCCGATAGAGCATTGGATTTTGATTTTGATTTATTGTCACCTGTACTGAGGTACAGTAAAAAGTATTTTGCATACAGTCCAGACAAATCGTTCCATACATGAAGACATAGGACATACGATAGATACACAATGTAAAAACATAGGCATAAACATTGGGTGAAGCATCGGGTGCAATGCTTCTAAGTAGAGAAGATGTGTGGCGAGATCAGTTCAGTCCATAAGAGGTTCATTCAGGAGTCTGGTAACAGTGGGTAAGAAGCTTTTTTTGAATCTGTTAGTGTTTTTGTATTTCCTGTGGTTGGAAGAGAAAATAACCTGGGTGGGAAGGATCTTTGATTATGCTGCGGAATCGAATCCAGGTCCCTGGCACTGTGAGGCAGCAGTGCTAACCATTGTGCCACCATGTTAGTCTAAGACTAGTATTTTAAACTTAAATAAGAGCCATTTTGAGGGCATGAAAGCTGAAGTGAATTGGAAAATTAGGTTAAGAGATAGATCAATAGAGATGCAGAGGAATTTTTTTAAGGGAATATTCCAGAATGCATGGAATAGATGCATTCCAAGAAGTAAGAAATAAAATTCAACGGGTGGCGCCACCATCCATGGTCAACTAGAAAGGTTAATGGTGGTCTCAAACTTAAAGAAGAAGCATGTAATTATGCAAAGACAGATGTTAGGTCAGCAGACAGGACAAAATATAAGGAACAGCAAAGGTGTCTAAAATATTAATAAGGACAACAATCTCTCCCTCAATGCCAGCAAAGCTAAAGAGCTGGTCATTGACTTCAGGAAGCAAAGTACTGTACACACCCCTGTCAGCATCAACAGGGCCGAGGTGGAGATGATTAGCAGTTTCAAATTCCTACGGGTGCACATCTCCAAAAATCTGTCCTGGTCCACCCACGTCGACGCTACCACCATGAAAGCACAACAGCGCCTATACTTCCTCAGGAATCTAAGGAAATTTGGCATGTCCACATGAACTCTTACCAACTTTTACAGATGTACCATATAAAGCATCCTTCTGGCTGCATCACAGCCTGGTCGGCCCAGGACCGCAAGAAACTTCAGAGAGTCGTGAACACTGCCCAGTCCATCACAAGAACCTGCCTCCCATCCATTGACTCCACTGCTCCCACTGCCTGGGGAAAGTGGGCAGCATAATCAAAGCCTCTGCCACCTGGCTTATTCACTCTTCCAACTTCTTCCATCGGGAAGGACATACAGAAGTCTGAGAACATGCACGAACAGACTCAAAAACAGCTTCTTCCCCACTGTTACGAGACTCCTAAATGGCCCTCTTACGGACTGACCTCATTAACACTACACCCTGTATGCTTCATCCGATGCCGATGCTTATGTAGTTACATTGTATTTCTTGTGTTGCCCTATTATGGATTTTCTTTTATTCCCTTTTCTTCCCATGTTAATGATCTGTTGAGCTGCTCGCAGAAAAATACTTTTCACTGTACCTCGGTACACGTGACAATAAACAAATCCGATCCATCCAAGGAGGGAAAAATTAGGTACAAGAAAAAGCTAGCCAAAAATATAAAAACAGACTTTAAGCGTTTTTTTCAAATATTTAAATAAAGAAGTGAACAAAATGAGTGTTGGTCCTATAGAAAGTGAGTTTGAGACTGGAAAACAAAGAGAAGGCAAATGCATCAAATAAGTATTTTTCATCAGCCATCACTATTGATGATACAAGTAACATCCCAGAAGAAGGGAGGGAGGAATTCAGGAAAATTACAGTAACCAGAGAAGTGGTACTGAGTAAATTGTTGTAGCTGTGGGCTGACAAGAGCCCAGGTCCTGATGAACTTCATCTTGGGGTCTTAAAAGAAGTGTCTGGTGAGATAGTTGATGCATTTGTTTTAACTTTCCAAAACTCTCTAGATTTATGGAAGGTCCCATTAGGTTGGAAGATAGCAAATGTAACACCATTATTCACAAAGGCAAGGAGGGAAAAAGCGAGAAACTACAGGCCAGTTAGCTTAATAGCTGTCCTCGCGAAAATGTTGGAAGATATGATTGAAAAAGTTATATCAAGGCACTTGGATAAGCTGAAGCTAATCAGGCAGAGTCAGCATGGTTTTGTGAAAGGAAAATCATGTTTAACCAACTTATTGGAGTTCATTGAGGAAGTAACATGAGCTGTGGATAAAGGTGCAGTATTTAGTAACATGAGCGGTGGATAAAGGTGGATGTATTGTATTTAGTAACATGAGCTGTGGATAAAGGTGGATGTACTGTATTTAGATTTCCAGAAGGCATTTAATAAGGTGCTATATCAAAGATTATTGCAGGTCTAGGGGGTAACATATTGACATGGATGGAAGATCAGCAAGCTAACGGGAAACATAGTAAGGGCACAAATGGGTCCTTTTACTGGGTGGCAAGATGTAACAAGTGGGATGCCACAGGGATACCTCAAACGGTTGACAATTTATATAAATAACCTGAGTGAAAGAATTGAAAGGTTGGTTGTCAAATTTACTGATGACTCAAAGTTAGGTAGTAAGTTGTGAAGAGGAAAAGAGGCTACAAAAAGGCATACATAGGTTAAATGAGTGGGGAAATAGCTGGCTAATGGAGTAAAAATGTCAATGTCACCACAGTCCCAGAGGACCATAGGTTGCTCTTCCCTTTGAGGGAACAAGCTTACTGCTGGTGATTTAACCTGAGGGCCCCCATACATCAGCCATTATGGGAATTGAACCTACGCTGTTATATTGCTCTGCATCACGAACCAGCTGACTAGCCAACTGAGCTAACCAACCCCAAATGGAGAATAATGTGGGCAGAGGTGGATAGATTATTGGAAGTAAGGGTGTGATAACCTACCGGAGAACAGATTTGAAGTTACTATCAGATCAGCCATAATCTTAATAAATGGTGGAGCAGGCTCATGGAGCTAAAATGCCTACTCCTGCTCCTTGTTTGTCTGTTTGTATATCCATCCATCCCTTGCCAAAAACGCATCTATCAGCTCTATCAGGAAAAGACAGATCAAAGTGTGGCGAGAAAGATCGTGCAGGTGGAAAGACTTTAGAATCTTGGTATTTTTTTCACGAGGCTGTCTCTTTGATCTGAAATTCTTCCTGGAAAGAGCGTGTGTGAGGGCAGATGGGGCCACTTTCACTTTTAATGAGAGAACTTTAATGCATAGATACTGACTCATTGTTTGTTTAAAATGTTTAAAGGCCGGAAGTGGAAGACCAGCCAACCGGCCCCCACCCAGGAAGACACCCAACCTGAGCCCCTATTGCCCCGGACAAGCCTCTCTGACCCCCACCTCCTATGAAGGACCCCCTTAATACCCTGGAGACAATTGTAGGGAGGGTAGTCACCCCCTTGCCACCCCTCAGACTGCAGGCCACCAGGTGACACTGCCAAGGGGCAGGGTCTGAAGGGCAAGAAATAGAGGTGGGGGATATGAATTCAGCGGGCCTGCGATTAGAACAGGTGGGGACCTTACCAGCGATCGTGGGGGGTGGGGGGGGGGGGGGGTTGCTGCAGCAGCATTCTAAGATTGGGGTGCCTTTCAAAATGGCGCTCCGATCTCAGAGGAGCGGGAATTGTCAGAGAGATTAGGTCTCTCCCCTTTCACTTCCAGCCAGAACCAAGAATGGCACTGAAAACCCGAGTGAGGGTAAACATTTTTCTGGTTTTCCGGCTGGCAGGAACACTTAGTTGTCCATGATGCTGCAACTACAAGAGAGGCCTGACTCAAAGAAAGGCTGGACTGGGTGTTACATATTCCTGGATATAAGATGTGCTGGAGAAAGAGGATGTCCCTGAGCGACCAAGGACAGAATAACTGTCTAATAAGGTCTAATTTTGGAAAAGGAAAAAGAACTGTCCAGTGTAAAAATAATTAACTGGGGAAAAGCCAATTTCAATGGGGTAAGAACAGATCTGGGCTGACTACATTAGAGCCAAAGATTGGCAGGAATAATGTTAGCTCATCAATGGACATATTAAAGAAGGTATAATTCATGCATAGTATATTCCTTCAACGGGAAATCCGCAAGCAAATCCCAAGTTCCCTAGATGACAATCTGTATAAAGAAGAAAAAGTGTGCTTATGATAGATGCCAGGCAGAAAATACAATTGAAAGTCAGGCCGAATATAAAAGATTCAGAGGAGAGCTGAAGAAGCAAATGAGAGAAATAAAGAGGAAGTATGAAATGGGACCGGCAGCTAACAAGGAGGGGAATCTCAAAGTCTTCTATAGGCATATAAATAGAAAAAGAGTGGTAAAGGGAGGAGTAGAGTCGATTAGCAACTAGAAAGGCAGGGGAAGGGGGCGCAGATTGTTCGCAGAATAGCGATGCTTGCCTATGTGTACAACATAGAAAAGCAATCAAGCCAGAGCGAATACAACGGTAGTAAGTTTCAGGAGAGTAAGACGAGGCTGCATGGCCTCTACTTTAATGCCTGGAGCATTACAACTAAAAATGGATGAGTTAAGGGCGAGGGTTGACACGTGGAATTATGATATAGTAGCCATCACGGAGACGTGGTTGAGGGAGGGGCAGGATTAGCAGTTTAACATCCTGGGATTCAGAATGTTCAGGAAGGACAGGGGAGGGGTCAAAAGAGAGGGAGGCATTGCACTATTAGTTAAGTTAGTCAATTACTGCAGTAAGGAGGGATGAAATCTGAGGGGTGGCGTTAAATGAAGCTTTGCGAGTAGAGGTTTGGAATGAAAAAGGAATGCCGCATTGCTCGGTGTTTATTATAGGCATCCAGATAGTCAACGGGAAAATGAGGAGCAAATATGTGTGCAATTTGCAGATGTGTGTAAAAATAATAATAGGATAATATAGTAGGTGATTTCAGCTTTCCCAACATTCACTGGGATAGTCATTGTGTTAAGGGCTCAGATGGAGCAGAGTTTGTAAAATGTATACAAGAGAAAGTGTTAGCTCAACATGCGTAGGGTCCAACAAGGGATGGTCCAGTGCTGGACCCAATTCTGTGGAATGAAGCCAGACAGATGGTTGATGTGATAGTGGGGGAGCATTTTAGTGATAACAACCAGAACATGGTGCAATTTGTTATGGACAAGGAAATAGACAAATTTCAGAAAAAGGACTTGGATTGGGGGAGAGCAATCTTTAGTAAAATAAGGCAGGATCTGACCATGGTACATTGGAACAAGTTACTGGTGGGGAGATCCACAGAAGAGCAGTGGGGAGTGTTCAAAGAGAAAATGGGGAGGGAACATGCCCAACATGTTCCCTCTAGTGTAATAGGAAGGAGGAACATACCCAGAGAACCATGGATGACCAGAGATTTCAGGATACAATGAGAAGAATAGAGCTTTTAATAAACACAAGGGGAGCAAATCAACAGAGGCATTAGTGGAGTACAGAAAGCGTAGAATGGAGTTTAAGAAAGCAATTAGGAGAGCAAAGAGGGGATATGAGAAATCTCTAGCTGCTAAAAGTAGGGAAAATCCCAAGATATTCTCTAAGTATAGCAATGGGAAGAGGATAACTAGGGAAAACGTAGGGCCCATTAGGGACCAAGGGGATACTCTGTGAGTGGATACAGAGGATATTGTAGGGTGTTAAATGAATATTTCACATCTATCTTCACCCAAGAGAATGAGGAGGCAGATATGGAACTCGTTGAGAGAGACTGAGGTTATTGAGTAAGTTGCCATTGGGCGGGACAATGTATCAGAGCTGTTGACAGGCTTAAAAGTGGAGAAATCGGCAGTCCAAATGAATTGTCTCCCAGGTTGCTGTGGGAAATGGGGAGGAAATCGCGGGAAGCCTGATCCAAATTTTCAATTCTTTGGCCAGAGGACTGGAAACCCGTGAATGTGGTCCCACTATTTAAGAAAGGCTGTAGGGATAAACCAGAGAACTAACTACAAGCCAGTGAGTCTCACGTCAGCGGTAGGGAAACTATTGGAGAAAATTCTGAAGGAGAGAATCTATCTCCACCTGGAGAGGCAAGATTTGATCAGGAATAGTCAGCATGGCTTGTCAGGAGGAGGTTATGCCGAACTAATTTGACTGAATTTTCTGAGCATGTGACTAAGTATGTAGAGGGTAGTGCAGTTGATGTAGTTTACATGTATTTCAGCAAAGACTTTGACAAGGACCCACGTGAGACACTTATAAAGAAGGCAAATGCACATGGGATTCAGAGGAACTTGATAAGATGGATTCAAAGCTGGCTGAACTGCAGAAAACAGAGAGTGATGGCAGACGGCTGGAAGCCAGTGTCCAGTGGCGTACCACAGGGATCTGTGCTGGGTCCCCTATTATTAATCATTTACATAAATGACTTAGATGACTATGTGTGGGGGCGGGGGGGGGGGGGGGGGGGGGGGGGGGAGGGGGGGGGTGGGGGGGTGAGCGTAGGATCAGTATGTTTGCAGATGACACAAAGATAGGACGGGTGGCAGATGGAATTTAATCCTGAAGTGTGAGATGTTTCACTTTGGAAGGAGCAGTTTGACAAGAAAATATTCAATGAATGGCACCACACTGGGAAGTCCTGAGGAACAAAAAGACCATAGATCTCTGAAGGCAGAAGGGCGGGTTAATAAGGTAGTGAAATGGCACACTTGCCTTCATCAATCATGGCATAGATTACAAAAGCAAGGAAGTCACGTTGAAGTTATATAGAACATTGGAAGGCCACAGCTGGAGTACTGTGTGCAGTTCTGGTCGCCAAATTATAGGAAGGATGTGACTGCACTGGATGGGGTGCAGAGGTGTTTCACAAGAATGTTGCCAGGGATGGAACATTTAAGTTATAAAGAGAGGTTGGATAGGCTTGGGTTGTTTTCTCTGGAGCAGAGGAGACTGAGGGGTGACCTGATTTAGGTGTACAAGGTTATGAGGGACATGGACAGGATGGATAGGGAACAGCTGTTCCCCATATTTGAAGGGTTCTCCGGCATCCCGGGAACGCCGGCATCTCCACATCACCTTATTTGAAGGGTTGGTTTCGAGGGGACAGAAGTTCAAGGGGAGGGGCGGGAGGTTCAGAGGGGAATTTGAGGAAAGTCTTTTTTACCCAGAGGGTGGTGACGGTCTGCAATGCACTGCCTGGGAGGGTGGTAGAGGCGGGTTGCCTCATATCCTTTGAAAAGTAACTGGGTGAGCACTTGGCATGTCTTAACATTCAAGGCTATGGGCCAAATGCTGGTAAATGGGATTAGGTAGACCGGTCAGGTGTTTTTCATGTGTCGGTGCAGACTTGATGGGCTGAAGGGCCTCTTCCTTGCTGTATTATTCTTTGATCTAGGGAATTTTCACAGTAACTTTATTGCAATGTTAATGTAAGCCTTATTGCGACAATAATAAAGATTATTTAACTTCGGTGGTGGGGAGTCTTCCAGAAACAATGGGCGGACTTCTCCGATCCCCCGCCGGGTCAGAGAATTGGCACGGCGCCGCGCGAATGGCGCCACGCCGCCCCAATGCCGGGACGCAATTTTCTGCAGTGCGGAGAATCGGCGCGACACCAGTCGGGGTATGTGCTGACTCTCCACCCTGGGCCGGCGCGCCGATTTTACGACCCAGATGGGCCAAGCAGCCGTTAACAAAAAGCCAAGTCCTGCCAGCACCATTGTAGCATCCTCTGACCCGGCGGGACCTCGGCGTTGAAGGATCCGGGGGCGGCCTGTGGGGGGGGGGGGGGAGGGGGGTCCAACCCCGGGATGGGGCATCCATAATTACCTGGCCTCTCTGCCCCCCCGGCCTCCTTTCATCCACGCCAGCTCCTGTAGCCCTGCACCATTTGGCATCGGGGCCGATGTGGGGAAAAAGGCCACTGCGCATGTGCTAGTTGGCGCCGGCCCACTGCGCATGTGCGGACCCCGTGGCGCCGGGTTCACGCCGGGATCGGCAGCTGGAGCAGCGTGGGCCACTCCAGTGCCGTCCTAGCCCCCTGTGGGCTGTACAATGGGGTCCCGGAACGGGCTCCGATGCCGGAGTAAAACACTCCTGTTTTTACTCCAGTGTCAGCACTTAGCAGCCCGTTGGGAGCATCCCGCCCAGTAATTCGAGACAAAATTAATGGTCACATGGACAAATGCGGGTTAATTAAGGAAAGCCAGCATGTATTTCTGAAAGGAAAATCATGTTTAACCAACGTGCTGGAATTTTCTAAAGAGGTAACAAAGAGTTGACGAGGGCAACGTGTTGATGTGGTATACATGAACTTCCAAAATGTGTTTGATATAGTGCCAAACAACTATCTTGTGATCAGAGTTATAGCTCACAGAATAGAAAGGACAGTAGCAATATGGATACAGAATTGGCTGGGTGACAGAAAGGGTTTGATTTAGGGTAGTGGTTAATGGATGTTTTCCATGCTTGAGGAAGGTTTGTAATGGAGCTCCCCAGGTAATAATTTTGGAACCCTTGCTTTTCCTGATATATATATTAACTGCCTAGACTTTGGTTTCAAAGTTGGAGATGATAGAAAACTTGGAAGCATTGTGAACTGTGAGAAGGATAGTATTGAACTTCAAAAGGACATAGACAGGTTGGTGGAATGCAGAGAAATGTGATGTGATTTATTTTGGTAGTGAGAACATGGAGAGATTATATAAAATAAAAAGTACAACTGTAAAGGGGCTGCAGGAGCAGAAGAGCTTGGGTGTACATGTGCTGAAGTCACTGAAGGTGCAGTACTGGTTGTGAGTGGGGTTAATAAAGTGCATAGTATCCTGTACTTTATTAATAGGTGTCAAGGATAGAAGAACAAGGAGGTTATGTTGAACTTGTACAAGTCATTTGTTTGGCCTCAGATGGAGCATTGTATCCAGTCGCCACACTGGAAGGATATGAAGGCATTGGAGGGAGTGCATAAAAGAGAATAGTTCCAGGGATGAGAAACTTCAGTTATGAAGATAGATTGGAGAAGTTAGGACCATTTCCCTTAGAGAAACGAAGACTGAGAAGAGATCTGAGGGAAGTATTCAAAACCATGAAGGATCTGGACAGAGTAGATAGGGACAAACTGTTTCCAGTCGTGAAAAGATTGAGAATGAGAGGGCACAGATTTACAGCAATTAGTAAAAGAAGTAAAAGCAATATTAGGAGAAACTTTTTCATGTATCTGCATGACAAAGCCCATTGACACTACCATACTCTCAAACTACCTGAGAGTATGGTAGTGGCAAGTTCATTGAAGCATTGTAAAGGGAATTAGGCTGTTATTTGAAAAGAAAGACTGTGCAAGGTTATGGGAAGAAAGTGGGACAAAAGGCACATGGTGCATTGCTCATTTGGAGAGCCGGTACAGATACGATGGGCCAAATGGCCTCCTTCTGCCCCATATTCTGTGATTCTGTGAAACATATTTACACTATTCCCTTCAATGGCCTTACCTGCTAACACAATTCTATTACTCTTTGTATCAAAAGTTTTTAATATTGAAGGTAATAGAATAGAAACTCTGCAAAGTTCAAGCCCTCAATCAGGTCAAAGGAGCACTAAGCATCTGATAGAGAATCACTATGTCTGGGCTGAATATAATTTAATAGTTTTCCCAGAAAATGTTCTAAGCATCAAACGTACCTGCAGAAAAGTGCATTAATATTGTAAAATAATGTAAAAGAAAGGCATGCATTCCACAAAAGAAAGTTGAAGGAACCTATTGAATTAATCTTTTCAGAAGTATCGTCAAAAAAAATGTAATTTTGCAAATGTTAAGAGCCTTGGAAAAAATTAATTCTGCATAATTTTTTTGTGGGTGTTCATGTGCCAATCTAACCTATTCATTGTTCTTGCACAATTCAGTCTTTTGATGGCAATGGGAAGGGCCAGTTTTCACAATGTGCTGGTGGCATTTTGCATTAATTTAAAATTGAGCAAGGATGTGAAAGGAAATTAGTACAGTAATAAACCAAAGAGGGGGAAAGTTGAAGTGCTACTGAATTTTAATGCAATCAGGAAAGTTGCCGAGGCAGCCACAATAAAAGTAATGAAGAATGTAATCAGAGATTGTGAGGGGAGAAGGTGCAGGAGATATTGAATCTGGAATTTAAATTAGATGACATATAATTCCATTTCAGAGAAGGAAATGGAATTTTTAAGCATGGTAAAGAGGGATTAACTGACGGCAAGTTTCATCGGAGCGAGAGACCTTTGTCTTTTGTGATTCTCATTTTAATCACATGGATTAATTTGAGGCAGTTAATGTCTTTTCAGTTATGGACACAGTCTGGTAGCTGGGATAGATGTTATGAAGATGATAAAAGATTATAAAAGATTATTCCAGGGCAGCAAGCTGTGGCGGAACATTTCAATTATTGTTATTGACAGCTCTGAAAACAACCGGAAAAAAACCTTCATTTTCTTTCTCAAAATCAAGTGACTCAGAGTGGACAAGCATTGAGATCCAGCTTTCTTTTGTGATAATATCAAATGATTGTCTTCACTCAAGCTCAGCATACGTTATTTAATTCCTGCACTGTCTTTACATGCTAGTATTCTATAGACACGTGCATTCTGAGGTATTCTGCTCTTGTCCTTTTCAATGTGTTGAAATCAAGACAGTATAGCTACTCTAATTCATTCTTTCCTGGACACTCAATGAAATAGACTTACCTTCGCTAGTTAATTTCTTCTCCTCAAATACTCTTTAATCTTTAATCACTCAATTTGATATCATCTAATCACAACTTCCTGGCTTACCTTATCTTGATTGTAGTTTCCTGTGTCCATTGAGTTGACTTTGAACTAGATTTCTAGATAATAATATTTTCCTTTAAAAAAAGCTGAACGTATTTACCAAAGTTGTGGTCATTAGATAAGCATAAACTACACGGAGGACATCTTTTCCAGTTATAATGAATTTGATCCGAATTGGTAGACCTACGCTACTAGAAATCTCTTCCATTTCCCAACAAGCCAGACATAATATTTCTACATGCAAATTGTACCATCAAAAAACAAGGCAAGATTGCAAACGTCTAGACAACAAATCTGCTTACTTACATGATCTAAAGAATTGTAAGTAATGCCTTTAGTCAAGGGGTTGCCACTCCACCTACATCTATTTTATAGTGGAATCAAAATACACATTTGGTTATTTTAGCCACCTTTCCCCTTTTTAATTATCAGGGGGATAAATGGTGCCTGTAATAAATAGTTTTAATTGTTTTTTTACGCAATTTGCCAAATGCCTCATTGGAACGTTTAGAGTACTGATGAAGTTGCTGTACACAGCAGTAAATGTCATTATTGTCAGTCTGCTCTGGTAATTGGTCTGCTCCCATTATCAGATAAAATATTACTAAATAATTTACACCATTGAAAGTCATTGCACTTCTCTGTCCCCTTTCTCCTCTAGCGGTAAGAAACAATCATTGCAAAAAACCGACTGCAGAACGTAGTACAAAAGGACTTTTATTTGAGGGAAAACTTTATTTCAAATGCCTCAGCTACTCAGCAGGTTAGACATGTAAATAAGGTGAGGTTAGAACAATATAACTTTGATGTTTGTCAGCAGTAATGTTTCTGCAGCTACCTGGTTATCCATTCTCTTCTGTTCTAACTTTATCATGATATTGTTCCATTTATGCATTCATTCCCAGTTTCATCAGCATCCTCAGTTTCACCAGGGTCTCAGACACATGACTTTCTACTACCTTCTTACTCATAATCTGACCTGATACTATTCACTTCGTCCCAGGCTCTCCCCACTCTCTCTTATTTTTCCATTGCTCGGCAATTATCAAGGGAACAACATCTTTATTTAGCCCATTGACACAACGTGACTTAGCTGGAATCAGTTAGTTTGCTGAAAGAATAGGGACTTTCCTCCTCTGGATGGCTCTGTACTGCACAACTGTTACTTTATTAGCTAACTATCTGGGCATTGTGACCCTCCTCTTAATTTCTATTAAGTACACAAATGGTTATTTTTGAATAAATTGTAATTTTACAATACCCTGCCAAAACCGTAAGTGATATTGTGTTAATTGGTCTGTTTTATATTCTGCTAATAAAAATAGCTAGCTCCAAGCTGTATGAAACCTCTTCTATTATTGAAATAAGAAGCTGCATTTTTCCAAATAAATTAGCTGCCCCTGAGAGGGTCTGAACCATGTAAGGGGAAATATTGTCAGTAAAGGTAACCAGCTGCTTCTCTATCTCCTTTAGCATTTTGTTTTGAACAGAGTGCAACCTTTGAAGGTTAATTGTTAGTTGAATGGCTCCTATCCAGCCCAGCAGTATGACTGAGATTTGATAGTACATCCTACTGGCTGGAGCTGTGGTGACCATTGGAAAGTTCACTGTGGTGCTCATTATCTTTTACTGACAGCGGCTAAATGCACAAAGAACTGTTGCTGCAAAGAGGGAACAGGGAGATATAGAAAATATGATTACCTAATCCTGAGCCACAGTCCACAACCTGGTTACTGCAAGCAATTGCACTTGTAGAATCACTGCAGTGCAGAAGGAGCCATCGTGTCTGCATCAACCCTCAGAAAGAGGGCCCTACCTAGGCCTGTGCCCTCACCACATCCCTGAATCCCTATAACCCCACCTAATCTTTTGGACACTAAGCGGTAATTTAGAATGGCCAATCCACCTAACCTTTGGAATCTTTGGACTGTGGGAGGAAACCAAAGCACCTGGAGGAAACCCATGCAGACACGGGGAGGACATACAAACTCCACCAGACAGTCACCCAATGTTGGAATCGATCCCGGGTCCCTGGCACTGCAAGGCAGCAGTGCTAGCCACTGTGCCACCATGCCACCTTGTGTTTTATAAAGCTCTACACTATGGTGTCTGCTGCCTTGTGTTACATCTAGTTTGAAATTACTTTGTTACCAATAGGTAGATGGGGATAATTAAAACCTAACCTGCCAGAGAGGCTGGCCGAATTTGACTTTCTATCAACCTGGTGCTGCAATCCACTTGGGGTGTGTGCGTGCGTCTGTGCGCGTGCGTGTGATGAGTATAGGATAATCAGTGTTGACCCAAATTGCATCCAGAAAGAGAAGAAAAAAGATAAAGCCTTTCTCAACTGCCTCTTTGTACTTAGATTGGAATTGCCATAGGGTTGTCTTCCCTTTTAGTGAATTAGCCATTTGCAGCAGTTTATTGGTTTCTCGAGTGAGATCATGTCACAAGCGAGATTGAAAATTAAGATTCTGCAATGAGAGCACTTTGGAAATTCAATGCCCTGCTCCAGAAAATAGTTCAGATGTCCAGCTCCATGTCTAGGGGCCATAGTCCAAAGATTAGGGGTAGACCGTTCAGGAAAGATGTTTGGCAGAACTTCTTCATGCAAAGTGTGGTAGAGGTTCAAAACTCTCTCCCACAAACAGCAGTTGAAGCTCGAACAGTTGCTAATTTGAAGTCTGAGATAGATAGATTTTGTTACGCAAAGGTATTAAGGGATGTGAGTCAAAGGCAGGTATATGAGTTAGGCCACAGATCAGCCATGATCGCATTAAACAGCACGATAGCATTGTGGATAGCACAATTGCTTCACAGCTCCAGGGTCCCAGGTTCGATTCCGGCTTGGGTCACTGCCTGTGTGGAGTCTGCACATCCTCCCCGTGTGTGCGTGGGTTACCTCCAGGTGCTCCGGTTTCCTCCCACAGTCCAAAGATGTGCAGGTTAGGTGGATTGGCCATGATAAATTGCCCTTAGTGTCCAAAATTGCCCTTCGTGTTGGGTGGGGTTACTGGGTTATGGGGATAGGGTGGAGGTGTTGACCTTGGGTAGGGTGCTCTTTTCAGGAGCCGGTGCAGACTCGATGGGCCGAATGGCCTCCTTCTGCACTGTAAATTCTGTGAATAAATGGCAGGGCAGGCTCAAGGGGCTTGATGGCCAACTCTTGTCCCTATGTTCTTACTGGTCTGGTCACATTACATGCAACTCTTTATTAATTGATTGTGTGTCACTTGTGGACCTTTGGTACACAATTCTGCCAGAAGTGATGAAATCAATGTGTGGATATTTATTCCAGTTTCAGTGCAGTTCCAGTTTCTGTCTCCATTCTTCTGAATTTTTGTTTTGCAATTGTTTGACAAAATACCCTTCCATAGTCAACTGAGTAAAAGTTGGACAACTAATTAAGGGAAAAGACCTGATAGATCAGTGGAAACTTTTGGCCTTCACTGTATCCTAAGTCTCCTTACTATGAGCTGCTCTAAAGCAGTGCATCAGTCATTATAATGATTAAATATCTTGTTGAATAGGAAATATATGTATTATTTCCAATCAGTCACTTTTCCCGTAGTTCCTTGAAAATGCACGTCACATCAAATTAAGACCTTATCAAGATTGGTGTGATACCCTTTTCAATCAAATAATCTGGTGATGCTCACTGTCTAAGCTCACACGAGGTAGGGCTATTCGACCAAGTACAAGGAAACTGCCGGTGCCAATAGAACATACCTGACTCAGTGATGATGGACGTTGGGTAGGGAAGGAGAGCCCAATGAAAATGAATTTTGCATTCTCTGTCACAGTGCTAATGGCATATCTCCATAGTGTAAAGCTGTTCAAGGTTTCTGAATTAATGGGCACTTATTTAGAGAACACTCTTTAGAAATGCCATAAAGGTAACACATGGAACAGAAGTATTATAGCAGAGTACTGGGACACGCTAAAGAGTCAGGATCATTGAAGCTGAAGCTCAGTCTTGAGTGCGAGCCAGTGTCAAATTTGAGTGAGTGTATTGCTATTGCAAGATTCAGAGCACAATGATTTTCTATTTCTGTGAATAGGGCACAATGGAAAAAACATTTTTAAAATGAATATTATAAGCAAGTAATAAATACAAGTTTAAGATTTGTGTTTTTGGTGAAAACATACATTTCTATTAGATTTTAAATAGATCCCCTCTTTAACCATTGTGTTTCTGGTTAACAAAAGTTATTACTGCTATTATAACATGCAAACTAGCTTCATACCGTGGTGAGAATCTACCTCAGAGGATTATAGCTACAGACAGTGGGGGGAGAATGTCATACTAGTCGTAATAATCGATCCTCACTTCAAACATTCTGGTCTTGAATTCTCTTATATGCTTCTTTATTTGAAGGCAGCTAGAGCACAAAAACAAGTACAAAAAAAGGTGAAGGAAAGGCTGAAGAGAAAAAAATACTGATTTTAAACTACTTATTAAATTGTCTGTCTCCCGACAGAAATATAGGAAATTAGTTTTGAACGTATAAATACTTCACTGAGTTTATGTATTATGAGTCATAGTCATGGTCCATATTTTAGTTGTGCATTACTCACAGAAAAATATACAAAGAGTCTGTAAAAACAAATTTCTCTTTAAATTTGTATTTTACAACCGAAAATTGATTAACGATTAATGCTCGGCTTTGCACCAATGTCAGAGATGGAGAAATCAGTCTCAACGATGTTGATGCAGAAGCTGTTACTAATTCATTATTGTAAAATTGTTACAGTGTTGTTACATTATTTTATTCAATTGCATCTGTTTCATTTACACTTCATTACCATTAATGCAAATTTAGTTGATTGCATGTGGCTTCTTACTCCTGTAATTTAACTGAAATAAGCTGCAGGGCATATACGCATTAAAAGAGCTCCAGCTGTGGTGAGGGGTATATGCAGTGCTTTTCTTTAAGTATTCTGTCCAATTCTAATTTCAAATTCTAAGTGGATTTGTGTGGTTGAGTTGAGGTGAAGGAGAGTATATCTGATAAAGTGACTCTGGGTTAATTTGTGAATCTGAGTAAAAGGAATTATGTTTGTTTAAATTGGAAGGTAACATAAATGAGTTCAGAGTACATTGGAGCAGAAAGTTTGTGCCGTGAGGTAGTAATTTCATGCAATCCAGTTTTGCACAGATGAATAATTGATAAAGGTTTTTTTTTATTGTGGCAACAGTTAATTTGGGTAAAATGTGTCACATTGTTTCATCTCAGGATAGGTTTTTAAAAGACTGACTCGCGACACAGGTCGGAGAATCAGGTGTATAGGTCAGTGCGCAGTGCTGCCAATTTTCCAGTGCTGCGCTGTGCAAATCAGATTCGCTGACTTCTGATTCTCTCATCCCAAGGGCAATGACTGATGGTGTTGTCAATAGGCTAGTAATCCAGAGGCCCAGAGTAATGCTCTGGGGACCCAGGTTCGAATCCCACCATGGCAGATGGTGGAATTCAAAGTCTAATGAAGATCATGAAACCATTGTCGATTGTTGGAAAACCCCATCTGGTCAGGTTTACATGTGACTCCAGACCCACAGCAATGTGGTCCACTCTTAACTGCCCTCTGAAATTATCAAGCGAGCCACTTGGTTCACAGGCAATTAGGGATGGGCAACAATTGCTGATCAATGCCCACATCCCATGAATGATTTTTTTAAAAACTCACCTTGTGAAATTTGCCCTCGAACATAAAAGGAATACATTTTGTAGAGACAGGGCGGGATTCTCCCCTACCCAGCGGGGCCGGGGGTCCCGGCGCCGAGGAGTGGCATGAACCACTCCGGCGTCGGGCCGCCCCAAAGGTGCGGGATCCTCCACACCTTCAGGGGCTAGGCCGGCACCAGACTGGTTTGCGCTGCGCCGGCCGGCGGCATGCCACGCCAACCGGCGCCAAAGGGCCTCTGCCGGCCGGCACAAGTTGGCATATGCGCGGGAGTGCCAGCGTGTGCTAGTATCATCCCAGCGCATGCGGAGGGGGGATCATCTCCGCGTCGACCATGGCGGAGGACCACAGCAGCCGACGCGGAGGATAGAGTGCCCCACGGCACAGGCTCGCCTGCGGATCGGTGGGCCCCGATCGTGGGTCAGGCCACCGTGGGGGCACCTCCCAGGGCCAGATCCCCTCATGCCCCTTCACCCCTTCCCCCGAGGACCCTGGAGGCCGCCCACACCGCCAGGTCCCGCCGTAAGGATCTACTCTAATTTACGCCGGAGGGACCACAAAAAAAGGGGCGGCCACTCAGCCCATCGCGGGCTGGCGGGGGGTTGGAGAATCCGGCCCAATATCTTTGAATACTAAATATGTGAGCATTTCATTTTGAACCTTTAATGCAAAACAAACTGCAGCTGACCAATCCTAAATGCTCAAAGTTTCAAATTGAACAAAATACAGTACGTCAAAACCTATTTTGAAAAATACAACTGCAGTAGCTTCTCAATCATTTAGATTATCTATTATTGCCATTTAAGTAAAAAATACCACCAGGGTGTCTGGTACACATGGGACAGTATGCAATCAGGAGTCAATGTCATCAGCAGAGCAAGGAAGGGGAGAAATCTGACAGTAATCATTTATGGTCAAGAAAATATTAGTTTCCTGAAAAGAAGGAAAAACTCCTTCATTATTGTAAAGGGGGAACCTATTTCTCCTTTACTGTCTTCACACACAGGTCTGCTCATGTGGGCACTGCTGCCATCTTAAGACAGAATGGAAAAATGAACAGAAGCACAAAATGAATTAGCAGAAACTGCGTGTGCGAAATGGATTTTTTATTGCAAATTTCAGGTGCACAAATACAAGGATTTTATTGAAACCATGTCTAACTTCAATTCCAAATAGAAGTGTGTACCTCGGTGTCAAGTCAAGAAAAAAATTGCTTTACACTTAAGGTGCTTCTAACCAAACTATTTTAAAATGTAATTTACAGGCATCGTGATGTATTGAATAATGGCATTTTTGTGGTGATGAAGTGCATGTCTATTTTTTCATAAATAACCGAACATTTATATTGAGAAATTACTCATTTGCAGATGTATTTGACATGGCTATACATGAAACCACCATTTGCATTTTAAAGGGAATATTTTCCAAACCAAACTGTATAATTGAAGAATACAATATAGACATATTGGGGATGCAAGTTGTTTTGTTTTTAATAAATACAAATATATTACTAAATGTATTTAGCATGAACCAGCAAGGATTTGGTAAGCACCTTTAACTTTTGTTCCAGAAGACAGAAAATTGTTTGTGGGCATGCTGAACAAACAACAGTCAGAGGAGGACGTACGCAGACTATTTGAAGCTTTCGGTAACATTGAGGAATGCACAATCCTTCGAGGGCCTGATGGAAATAGCAAAGGTAAGACGGTAACACCCGAGTGTAATAAAAAGCTACCTAGAAACTGCTTTCTTATATGTAGTCACAGGATGTGATTTAAACTGAGCCTTAGCACAGCGATAGGTTACTTGGTGTCACAGAACCATTCTTTTTAACATTTAAACAATGTTTTTGTGGTAATAGCATTGTCTATGACAGGATTCTTCTTTAAAAATGGAAAGAAAAATTTAAAGGGGGATTGTTTATTTGAAATAATTGAATCTTTGATGCTTAAAGGGTCATAAATAACTCACAATGGTCATTATCCAGTCATTTGAAGAAGTGGACCTGTCACTCTTGAATCATTGTATCTGCCACGGACTGGTAAATTCTCAACAACATGTGTGCATATTCTCTTTGACTCCCATCCCGATTTCCGCTCTGCCTTTCCTGAAGTTGAGGATCTCTTCTTGGATGTGACTCCACAGCATTTCCACACTCAAATCAACATTATTTAATTCTGAGCCTCGGTAGTGAGCAGTGTGCTATCCAACAATACTTGGCATAGTGGCTTAATTCTTTCCATATCTGGTGCACTCACATGTACACTTTCTAGCTGGACAGAATCAGGAGCAAGAACCTTTGCAAATACTGTCCTTTACCGATGATGGGAAGTTGAACTCAATTTTCACCAACTCACCAGAAACAGTAATAAAGCCTGGCTCTGCAGCATACCAATCAGTACAATTACATTGTAACAAGAGTAGGCCATTCAGCCCTTCAAGCCTATTACACCATTCAAATAAATTATGGCTGATCCATTCTACAATTCATAGAACATAGAACATTACAGCGCAGTACAGGCCCTTCGGCCCTCGATGTTGCGCCGACCTGTGAAACCACTCTAAAGCCCATCTACACTATTCCCTTATCATCTATATGTTTATCCAATGACCATTTAAATGCCCTTAATGTTGGCGAGTCCACTACTGTTGCAGGCAGGGCATTCCACACCCTTACTACTCTCTGAGTAAACAACCTACCTCTGACATCTGTCCTGTATCTATCTCCCCTCAATTTAAAGCTATGTCCCCTCGTGCTAGCCATCACCATCTGAGGAAAAAGGTTCTCACTGTCCATCCTATCTAATCCTCTGATCATCTTGTATGCCTCAATTAAGTCACCTCTTAACATCTTCTCTCTAACGAAAACAAGCTCAAGTCCCTGAGCCTTTCCTCATATGATCTTCCCTCCATACCAGGCAACATTCGGGTAAATCTCCTCTGCACCCTTTCCAATGCTTCCACATCCTTCCTATAACGCGGCGACCAGAACTGCAAGCACTACTCCAAATGCGGCCGCACCAATGTTTTCTACAGCTGCAACATGACCTCATGGCTCTGAAACTCAATCCCTCTGCCAATAAAAGCTAACACACCGTACGCCTTCTTAACAACCCTCTCAACCTGGGTGGCATCTTTCAGGGATCTATGTACATGGACACCGAGATCTTTCTGCTCATCCACACGATCAAGAATCTTACCATTAGCCCAGTACTTTGTCTTCTTGTTATTCCTTCCAAAATGAATCACCTCACACTTTTCTACATTAAACTCGAATTTGCCACCTCACAGCCCAGCTCTGCAGCTTATCTATGTCCCTCTGTAACCTGCAACATCCTTCCGCACTGTTCATAACTCCACCGACTTTAGTGTCATCTGCAAATTTACTCACCCACCCTTCTACATCCTCTACTCATTTAAGCTATTTTTTTTCCATCTGTATAGGGAAAATACTTCCTCGAAAATCTTATTATAAACCCTTTTACATTAATTGAATTTCTTGATACAGTCTAGTTTGAATGGGGAGTTCATAATTTTGTATGCCTATCAAATATACTAAATCTAAGGGCGGCACGGTGGCCTAATGGTTAGCACAGCTGCCTCATGGCACTGAGGTCCCAGGTTCGATCCCGGCTCTGGGTCGCTGTCCGTGTGGAGTTTGCACATTCTCCCCGTGTCTGCGTGGGTTTCGCCCCCACAACCCAAAAATGTGCAGAGTAGGTGGATTGGCTGCACTAAATTGCCCCTTAATTGGAAAAGATAATTGGGTAATCTAAATTTTTTTTTTTTAAATTGTACTAAATCGCAAAGCCGTTTTAATCTAATGCCAATTCTCCTTTA
The DNA here is from genome assembly GCF_902713615.1 of Scyliorhinus canicula. NCBI lineage: Eukaryota > Metazoa > Chordata > Chondrichthyes > Carcharhiniformes > Scyliorhinidae > Scyliorhinus > Scyliorhinus canicula. The sequence goes on from NC_052148.1 coordinate 69,954,747, forward strand.
AATTAAGGAATTTTTGGGAGGAGGGGCTTGAGGCAAAGATTTGTAGTATGAACTTGTCTCAATAAGCTTCATGATGCTGACGAAGGATGGTCTACTTTAAAGAAATGACATTCTGCATCTCAGCGAACATATAACACATTGACCAGAATAATGATAATTAGTACAGATAATTATAATTGACAGGAGTTAAAGCTAACAATACAATCTTGAATGTTCGATTAATATTGACTGCTCAACTTGCATTTTTCTGGTTATGACATCGCCTCAAGCATTGCATTTGGTGCCTGCCTGGTAACTCCATTACCATCCATTACCCTACGTGTAGATCTCAATGCATGAATGAGTCTGCAGTTGGCCAGAGAATAAAAAGAAAAACAATTACAATTTTTGACTATCTTCCCTTCTTGTGAACCAATGGAAACACATCGTAGTCACTGACATTAAACGTGAGGCTTTTGCTCGAGTTAAGTTCCATTGTTCACTCATTCTTTCTGTCCAGGGGTTTGTCTATCAGCTATTAATTTTAAAAACAAGTAAGGCACAGCAACACAAAACTGACCTGAAGTTCATTGGAAAGAGGATTGTAAGGAAGGAAGGAGAGATAGAGAGCCCAAGAGAAGGAGGAAGGCAAGGAACAGATGTAGAAAGAAGATGAGAGAGGAACAGCGATCATGCAGCTTGAATTGCCCAGTCTAAAACTGCTATAAATTACTGGCCTGGTGATTTAAACAATGAAGCTTTTTCTTCACAACCTTGGCCAGTTGGGACCTGTGTGCTATTATTACTTGATGGAGTGCTTCATTACAATGAGATGAACCAAATGTACCAAAGTAGGGCAGGGAATGGAGCTGAGGCAAAATAATATGCAACACTAAATAATGCCAATTCAAGTAGTTTTGTTGCATAATTTTGTTGCAGTTATTACAATGCTTAATTGGATATATCATGCCAAGGCATCACATCCTGTATACAGTAATTATATTGAAAGTGTATTTAATTTCAACTGGTAAAAATACTACTTCTGGTTTTAAGTGCACTTTCAAATCAGCGCACTTTCATTTTTGGAGGACTGCATTTTATTCTAATTCAACTAAATTTGTGAATGCCCATTCTCTCATGTTTGTTAAAAGACCGACGGAATAGAGAGATTTAAAAGCCTCAGCCAAATCCACTGTGGACCTGAACCCATTACACAAAATACCTCTGGAAGATGGCAGTCTCAATTCTGAGACACTTAACTGGGAGGCTTGTAATGGACCTAAGGGTCAGACTAAGCAGAATGACTTGTCATTTTACATTATTAGTAGAAGATTGAGTGAGAAAAAGAAAACGCTGGGATTGACCAGTCTGAGAATGACCAAGCAAGAGTGATTCAGGTCTCATCAAGGTATTTCATAATGGCTTCTTGCTGCAGATTTTCAATTTGGCAAGTGAGCATAGAACTGGCATTGTGAAGAAAATCAGATGGTTTCGATAATGATGGGAGATTTGTAATGCTCCGGTGGCAAGTTGTAAATCTGCCCCAGTGCAAGGAAGCCAATGAGAGGCAGCTCCCTTCAAGACTCATTCATGACCAAACATAATTCAAGAAATATCTGAATTGGTAGGCAGTGACTGTAGCATAATCTGATTTGGGAAATAATGTGATCACATAATCTCACCCAAATGTATAATTTTAGAAATCCAAGCTTCAAGGTATTTATATGGGGGAAGTACATAAAAACAAATCTGTTCAAGATCCTTTAAAAGGGCATCCTTCAAAAAACCTTACGCAGAGTCTGCAGGACGCATGAATACCTAAAAATGACCAGGAAAAGTGAAAAAACTCTGGTATGGATTATCAGGCACATTAATAGGAAGGTTAAGAAAGACTTACAAAGCTTGTAGGAAGAAGGAGGAATGTGACCATTTGGCTGAATGCAAGATTATGCAGAAGCAGATCAAAAAAGCAGTAAGAATGCCAAGGCAGAGTTTGAAAACAACAGAGCATCCGGTGCAAAACATAACCTCAAAACAATTCTTACAATATTTTAACAGCAAAAGTTAGACCTGGTATCAATCCCTTGAGGGACCTCTATAAAATTGAAATATGCTACTTGGATGTTTATCTGAGTTATCTCTGCACCAGTGAGGACATTATCAAAATATTATCCAACATCAAAAATACATTTTTTAATGTTCTGTGGACTTTTATCATCAACGAATGTGAATAAGTGAGTTAGAATTTGCATTGAAATGTTGAAAGAGACCTAAGGGCAGTTGATTCATTGCTTACCCTGTCCAAATAGTATCAGATGGCAAAAAGAGTCAATAGAATCTGGACTACTAAACCAGTTGGCATCTTCAAAAGTAAAGCTGAAATTGTACAGTGCTTCACTCATTTGTGACAGAAGATGCAATTAGAGCTGGTATGGAGCAGAATAATGGGGCTGATCCCTGATGTCAGAGAGATGAGCTACTCGGAACTAGGCAAGCTGAGCTCCGCACCTCAGAAATTGTAAAGCACATAAAATAAGATGGGAAAATATTTTCAGATACACTAGAACAGTCAGGTAAAAGGACACTAAATCAATGTAGTGAATGACAATTTTAAAATAGGTACCCTAACCCTAACCCTAATTAACATCAGGACAGATTTGCTGAAAGTTTGAGGACAGGACACTGGACTCATTTAACAAGCAGCTAAATCTTTAAATGGGAATTTATTTGGTTTGGTTATCTGGAAGAATGCGATCAAAATAAATCAAAGAGCCATCTTCATTCAAATCAGTCTTGTGGTCCAGAAATCAATGCAAGCCCCATAATGAATCACACTTTTCCATCCGAGACAAGAGCGAGTCCAGCATCTGTTGTACTTTTGAAGCCATTATTTTCCCTTTGAATTGTTTTTTTTTTGTTGCTATTTTGTCCTTCAAGAATCTTTTAGCTTGAAGGGCAGAGCAGAAAAGAATGGTTTCCTCCATGCTTGTTAATTTTCATATGGAACTTTGTTCTCTTAAATTACAATGCCAAAATGGTACACTATGCTCCCTCTAGTGATCCAGATGTAACTGAGAAACTCACAGCAGTAACACAAGCAAAATAGGCAAAACTTCAGCTTTATAATGTTCTGCCCAAAAGTGAATAACACAACCACTTGAGTTATTAGTTGTCTAGCACAGAATCATATGTAGCTGTCACATGCACTAGACTCCATGAATACTGTAAAATCTCAAAGAAAACCTGAAGAGACTTTCCCAATGTTTCATATTTCTCCGCTGGTGTAGTCTTCATCAAGTTCCAGATCAAATAAGAGACAGAAAGATGATTAAGGTGTAAATAGATAGTTGACCATCGTTTTAGAATAATACAGGCAGACTCTGATGATTGTTCCCCAAATGCCACTGTTAACTTCAAAGGGCAGTCTTGTATTTAAAAATGCAGGTGATTATTCCATTGTCAAGTTAGTTGCAGTATATGTTATATCCATTACTGTTTGATAATCATTGGTCCGTTCACTTCCAGAATATAATGTGACTCAATGGTGTAAATTGTAATTTCAAGTGATAAGATTAAATTCTATCTTTCACTGAATATAGATGAAACAATGGGTGCAATTTTCCCACCACGTCGTGCCCGGTGCACAGTGAATTGCGGGAGGGCCCCCAATCAGGCTCTTCGCCAGGCACAAAGCCTTGCGCGAGTCAACGAACTCACAGCGCCCAGCACAATCTGGATCATGCCCTCGCTGGGCATAATGCAGATCATGATATTTATATCCCGGTACCGTATTCACCCAGCGCCTGGCAGTCACGCCTGCGAGGCATCAACCGAGCACCGTTTAGCACTGGTTTCCATAATCGTGGACCAGGCGTGGTGGCACCTTGGAGGTTTTTCAGGCTATTAGAACCCCTTGGGTGGTCAGGGGCAGGGCAGAGTAGTACCCTAATACTCCCCTGGAACCCAGGCATCTTGGCAATCTGCCAGTACCCCGGCACCTTGACATTGACATTGGGGGGGGGGGGGGGGGGGGGGGGGGGGGGGGTGAAGGGGAGATCCTGAAAGCAGCGGGTCCTGAAAAATGTGCATAGAGATCGAGGCAGCCTTTCAAAATAGCACCCCGATCTGTTAGGAGCCGGTCCTACAGGCAAGCTCAACTTCCTAGTGCAGGAAAACCTTCTAAGTGTGACCTCGACAGAGAGAAGCTCCCCGAGACCCTAAAAAATGGCTAAGTGCTGTTGAAAGCATTGCCAATCTCGGCACTACAGCTGCTGAGAAGCACCCCGCCAAACGTGCCCAAAACCATACTTGGAAATTTCTCTGGTGAATAACACCACTTACAAAATGGGAAAGAGGAACACCACATTGCATTGCAACAGATTAGTGTGTAACATTCCTTTAACCTTTGTGATTAGTGCAATGTATTTGTTTGTGTCAAAATACTTGCAGCTGGAATTCACTGATAGAATTCCTCCCTAAGGACCGACAGTAGCTCTGTCAGTAACTACAAGCTAACAACAGCTACCAAATAAATAACAAACCTGTGCTGTAAAATGCATTGAAAAATATTTATGGTCAGAGTAAGGACTCAGTGGCTTAGCAGATTGTCTTACACCCAGGAAATTTTAAGACGGTCTGGATTGAAAGGGTGAAAGTTTTATTTTTACCATCTGTACAGGCCCTAAATGTGTTCAGAACATCTCAGTAAGCTTTCTCAATGATGCTGATGATATTCGTCAGAGAGGTCATGGGGACAATTTGTGTGAAAATGGAAACATTCACACGGATACACAAGAGTGTACAATTCCAAAATCGGGACAGAGTTGAAGAACTTTGCTGTCCACGGAGACATTTTTCAATCACCATGGCTGGTTATGCTGGAGCAGAACAGGCACTTAGCCGGAGGGGGAGAGCGGGGCGGGGGGGGGGGGGGGGGGGGGAGGGGTCCAGTTCATCAAATCTCCATCACTAGAAACTCCTAGTTAGGCCTTAAGGCAGGCCTTAGTACCTCTGGCTGAAAGCAGTTGAGAGGTTAATTTTTTAAGCACTGTATGCATTTTAATAGGGCTCCTCCCATTCATCTACTGTAACTTCGACAGAAAAAACATGGAAACCTCGAAAAACTGAGTAAGTGGCATTTACGCCACTTCCTTGGCATTTTGATTGTTCCTGCTCAAAACTTTTAGAAACTGAGCATGAGAAGCTCTGCAGAAATTCATGGAAATAATAGATTTTAAAGACGTGCTCAGCAGCACACTCGCAAACCTCTGTGGTTCTTGCCAAAAAAGTAGTGTGCCTTGAGCTTTCGCATTAAAAACAAATTGGGCTCTGTCATGTTCTGGACTGACAGCAAAATTCAAAAGTTGACCCATTGTTATTAACACAAAAAATTGTATTAATATAATTTCTTTACTGCAGTAGAATACCTCGGGTGATTCACAGAACCCTTATGAAGCTAGGTTTGACTATGGGCCACGTAAACAAATATTGTCTGGATGTTATGAAGCAATGGCGCTCGCCACTGACGCTAAAGATTAATTCCCACAAAGATCCAGTGATCTCTATGGCTTGGATTTCCCATTTCTTGTCAGCAGTTTAAATTTGATGCCAAATCAACCAGCATGAAGCAGAAGTAGCATCAGCAAACAGCATAAGCAGCCAATCACACTGAGGTTTTCTTACTGACCAGGCAGTTAAAAGCACTTAATCTTTCACCTTTAATTTAAAAATTCAGGTAGAAAAACATGGTTGGATGAGGACATGTGCTAAAATAACAGAAAGCACTTTACTCTCTTTGCTGTGGTACAGGAGCTGTCAATCATAGTTTGATGTCAATAAACATAGCTACGCAAGTGTGAAGGGGGATAAATGAAGCGATATATATAGCTGGGTGTATGGAAGCTGTCAACCATAGCCGAGGGAAAGCAATTTCACAAAAAAATGAATAAATGGCTTGCAGATCAGAGGGGTTTAAACCAAGCGGACTGTATTTCACTTTCCAGGAATTGACAGATGCTGCTTCCTGTATCTCTTCTGGTAGTGATTTCTCTAATTTAGGGGTCTATAGTGGGGGTTATTCAAATTCAGGGTTCTCTGCTGGTGGGGTGGTGGGGGGTTTGGTCTGGTCAGGTTGGGGTGGGCAGGTCATGCATTGTGTGGGGGGGGGGGGGGGGGGTGGCCTTCTGATGGATTTTGGGAGAAACTCCCTTAAAGAGTTGCCCTTTTGGCCCACCGCAAGGTCCACTGTGTCAGGGCCACTTTAAACAAGACCAGCAACCAATTCTCGCCCATGTGATTTCCGGCCCAGAGTACCGGAGAATCATGAGGGCCCAGAGAATATGGTGCCCGGCCCGTTAATAGGATGCAAATGTGTCTTAATGATCCATTTGCATCCTCCCACTCGCACCAGGTGTGAACCTCGACCCCGACACCAACGGGCGACTGGAACATTGGAACGGGCAGCGATCTGGTTTTCTGCCCTTCGCTGGATTCTGCGCTGCCCAGCGCCTGCAGCAGAATTCCCGATGCAGCGGAAATTCTAGCACATTATTTAAAAAAATTATGGAACCTTTTTTATTACAATGTAAAAATTTGACATTCCATAAATATAACATTAGCTTTCCAGTACAGTGAGAGTGTTTGGCCCTAATTATTTATTTATGGTTTCTTCATTCATGGGAATTGAGCATGGCTGACAAGGCCAGCATTTATTTCCTGTCCATAATTACCTTTGAGACCTACATCCTGTTACCTCCATCTTTTTCCTACTAAACTGCTGAATACCCAACTCGCTTTCCTGGCCCCTATGTTAACTCTCTTCAGATATTGTTCCTCCCTCCTTTAATACCTGTGTCTCTGCTCAAGACATTAACCCTTGACCCCAGCATCCACACAAACTATCATCCCATCTCCAACCTCTCTTCAAAGTCCTTGAACTTATCGTCACTTCCCAAATCCATTCCCACCTTGCCTGGAACTCCGTGTATGAATATATACTCCATGAATCTCTCCGTTCAGGATACCACACCTTACACAGTACAGATTGTATTGACATCCAATGTGAAAGCGAAACAATAAAATGTCTCTCCTCATTCTTGACATGGTTAACCACACGATCCTCTTCCAAGTCTCTCCATTGTCCAGCTGGGTGGGACTGCTCTTACCCTTGTTCTACTCTAATCGTCTCCAGAAAGTTACTTGTATTGCCTTCTCCCTGACCCTCCACCATTACCTCTGGTGTTTTCAACCATCTATTCTTAGCTCCCTCTTATTTCTCATCTGTTCACTGCCCCTTGTTGACATCGTCCAAAAGCCAGCATTAGTTTGCATGTGCATGCTGATGACACCCAACTTTACCATGGTGCACCATGCAGCAGTCTGAAATTAAGCCAGTCTCTTTGTGACCTTGATGTCGCCGGGTCGGAGAATTGTTGGGAGGCAGCGCAAATCCCGCCCCGACGCATCTACGCCGGCTGCCGTATTCCCCGGCGTCGTTTTTCAGGCAGAGTTCACGCCATGCCAGTCGGGAGCCATCGGCCGTCCGTTTTTGGCCAGTCCTGCCGGCGTGGGTTAGACATGGTTCCACACGGTGGGACCTGGCAGGTAAGTCGGCTGGGGAGGTCCTCGGGGAGGGGTGCGGGGGTATCCGACCCCGGGGGTGTCCCCCACAGTGGTCTGGCCCGCGATCGGGACCCACCGATCTGCAGGCGGGTCTGTGCCGTGGGGGCATTCCTTCCTTCCGTGCTGGCCCCTGTAGAGCTCCACCATGCCAGTGGGGATAATTTATAACTTATTATAAATTTAAAGTACCCAATTCTTGTTTTCCTAATAAAGGGGCAATTTAGCGTGGTCAATCCACCTGCGCTGCACATCTTTGGGTTGTGGGGATATCATAGAAATATCATAGAATTTACAGTGCAGAAGGAGGCCACTCGGCCCATCGAGTCTGCACGGCCCTTGGAAAGAGCATCCCACTCAAGCACACACTTCCTCCACCCCATCCCCTCAACCAAGCAATCCCAATCAACCCTTTTTTGGACAATAAGGGCAATTTAGCATGGCCAATTCACCTAACCCTCACATCTTTGGACTGTGGGAGGAAACCAGAGCACCCGGAGAAAACCCACATAGACACAGGGAGAACGTGCAAACTCCACACAGACAGTGACCCAAGCCGGGAATCAAACCTGGGACCCTGGAGCTGTGAAGCAACTGTGCTAACCACTATGCTACCATGCTGTCCGGTAGCATAAGGATGAGACCCACACAGATACGGGGAGAATGTACAACCCCACATAAACAGTGACCTGGGGCTGGGATTGAACCCGGGGTCCTCGGAGCCATGAGGTAGCAGTGCTAACCATTGGGCCACAGTGCCACCCCAGCATACTAGTTTTTTCTGATGTATGCAACCTTCTGTGCTGCGGTTTTCCAGTTTTTTTTTCATTTAAGTAATATTCATATCCTTTATTCTTCCTACCAAAGTGCATAATTTCAACTTTCCTACATTACATTCCATCTGTCAGATTTTTGCCCACTCACCTAACCTGTCTATATCCCTCTGTAGATTCTTCATGTCATCCTCATCACTTGCCTTCCCGCCTATTTTTGTGTCACCTGCAAATTTGGAAATAGTGCATTCACATCCCGAGTCCAAGCCATTAATATATATTGTGAATAATTGTGGTCCTAGCACTGATCCTCGTGGTACTCCACTAGCTACAGTTTGCAATCCTGAGAATGCTGCTCTTATGGCATCTCTCTGTGTTCTGTCAGTTAGCCAGTCCTCTATCCATGCTGATATATACCCCAAACACCATGGGCTCGTATCTTATTACGCAACCTTTTATGTGGTACCTTATTGAACACTTTTTGGAAATCCAATATCACATCCACTGGTTCCTCCATGAATCTATCCTGCTCATTGAAACCTCAAAGAATTCCAGTAAATATAACAGACATGGCTCCCACTTCATGAAGACATGCTAACTCTGTTTGATTACAGTCTTGCAACACCAGGTTAAAGTCCAACAGGTTTGTTTAGAATCACTAGCTTTCGGAGCGCAGCTCCTTCATCAGGTAAGTAAAGAAGTAGCTTCCACAACCACATATACAGACAAAGTCAATGATGTAAGGTAATACTTTGAATGCGAGTCTTTGCAGGTAATTAAGTCTTTAAAGGTCTAGACAGTGAAATGGAGAGAGGGACAATCACAGGTTAAAGAGGTATGAATTGTCTCAAGTCAGGACAGTTGGTAGTATTTTGCAAGCCCAGGCCAGATCGTGGGGGGTGAATGTAATGAGACATGAATCCAAGGTTCCGGTGCGGAACTTGGCTATCAGTAGGGAGGGAATCCCCAGGCTCAGGGCTTTGGCAGCGGTAGGTACAGACAATGTTGGAGCAATTAAGATGTGGATTGTGGAAAAGAGCGAAAAGAGCGAAAGTAACAGGGTAGTTGTTATGGGAGACTTTAACTTTCCAAATATTGACTGGAAAAGATATAGTTCGAGTACATTAGATGGGTCGTTCTTTGTACAATGTGTGCAGGAGGGTTTCCTGACACAATATGTTGACAGGCCAACAAGAGGCGAGGCCACATTGGATTTGGTTTTGGGTAATGAACCAGGCCAGGTGTTAGATCTGGAGGTAGGTGAGCACTTTGGAAACAGTGACCACAATTCGGTGACCTTTACGTTAGTGATGGAAAGGGATAAGTATACCCCGCAGGGCAAGAGTTATAGCTGGGGGAAGGGCAATTATGATGCCATTAGACATGACTTAGGATGTGCTGGTTGGAGAAGTAGGCTGCAAGGGTTGGGCACACTGGATATGTGGAGCTTGTTCAAGGAACAGCTATTGCATGTTCTTGATAAGTACGTACCAGTCAGGCAGGGAGGAAGGGGTCGAGCGAGGGAACCGTGGTTTACCAAAGAAGTGGAATCTCTTGTTAAGAGGAAGAAGGAGGCCTATGTGAAGATGAGGCATGAAGTTTCAGTTGGGGCGCTTGATAGTTACAAGGAAGCGAGGAAGGATCTAAAGAGAGAGCTGAGACGAGCAAGGAGGGGACATGAGAAGTCTTTGGCAGGTAGGATCAAGGAAAACCCAAAAGCTTTCTATAGGTATGTCAGGAATAAAAGAATGACTAGGGTAAGAGTAGGGCCAGTCAAGGACAGTGGTGGGAAGTTGTGTGTGGAGGCTGAGGAGATAAGCAAGATACTAAATGAATACTTTTCGTCAGTATTCACTCAAGAAAAAGATAATATTGTGGAGGAGAATGCTGAGACCCAGGCTATTAGAATAGATGGCATTGAGGTGCGTAGGGAAGAAGTGTTGGCAATTCTGGACAAGGTGAAAATAGATAAGTCCCCGGGGCCGGATGGGATTTATCCTAGGATTCTCTGGGAAGCCAGGGAAGAGATTGCTGAGCCTTTGGCTTTGATTTTTAGGTCATCATTGGCTACAGGAATAGTGCCAGAGGACTGGAGGATAGCAAATGTGGTCCCTTTGTTCAAGAAGGGGAGTAGAGATAACCCCGGTAACTATAGGCCGGTGAGCCTAACGTCTGTGGTGGGTAAAGTCTTGGAGAGGATTATAAAAGATACGATTTATAATCATCTAGATAGGAATAATATGATTAGGGATAGTCAGCATGGTTTTGTGAAGGGTAGGTCATGCCTCACAAACCTTATCGAGTTCTTTGAGAAGGTGACTGAACAGGTGGACGAGGGTAAAGCAGTTGATGTGGTGTATATGGATTTCAGTAAAGCGTTTGATAAGGTTCCCCACGGTCGGCTATTGCAGAAAATACGGAGGCTGGGGATTGAGGGTGATTTAGAGATGTGGATCAGAAATTGGCTAGTTGAAAGAAGACAGAGAGTGGTAGTTGATGGGAAATGTTCAGAATGGAGTTCAGTTACGAGTGGCGTACCACAAGGATCTGTTCTGGGGCTGTTGCTGTTTGTCATTTTTATAAATGACCTAGAGGAGGGCGCAGAAGGGTGGGTGAGTAAATTTGCAGACGACACTAAAGTTGGGGGAGTTGTAGACAGTGCGGAAGGATGTTGCAGGTTACAGAGGGACATAGATAAGCTGCAGAGCTGGGCTGAGAGGTGGCAAATGGAGTTTAATGTGGAGAAGTGTGAGGTGATTCACTTTGGAAAGAATAACAGGAATGCGGAATATTTGGCTAATGGTAAAATTCTTGGTAGTGTGGATGAGCAGAGGGATCTCGGTGTCCATGTACATAGATCCCTGAAAGTTGCCACCCAGGTTGATAGGGTTGTGAAGAAGGCCTATGGTGTGTTGGCCTTTATTGGTAGAGGGATTGAGTTCCGGAGCCATGAGGTCATGTTGCAGTTGTACAAAACTCTAGTACGGCCGCATTTGGAGTATTGCGTACAGTTCTGGTCGCCTCATTATAGGAAGGACGTGGAAGCTTTGGAACGGGTGCAGAGGAGATTTACCAGGATGTTGCCTGGTATGGAGGGAAAATCTTATGAGGAAAGGCTGATGGACTTGAGGTTGTTTTCGTTAGAGAGAAGAAGGTTAAGAGGTGACTTAATAGAGGCATACAAAATGATCAGAGGATTAGATAGGGTGGACAGCGAGAGCCTTCTCCCACGGATGGGGGTGGCTAGCACGAGGGGACATAGCCTTAAATTGAGGGGTAATAGATATAGGACAGAGGTCAGAGGTGGGTTTTTTACGCAAAGAGTGGTGAGGCCGTGGAATGCCCTACCTGCAACAGTAGTGAACTCGCCAACATTGAGGGCATTTAAAAGTTTATTGGATAAGCATATGGATGATAAGGGCATAGTGTAGGTTAGATGGCCTTTAGTTTTTTTTTCCATGTCGGTGCAACATCGAGGGCCGAAGGGCCTGTACTGCGCTGTATCGTTCTAAGTCAGGATTGGAGCGGTACAGATATCTCAGAGGGTTGCGGGGCTAGATGAGATATCAGGGATGGAGGGGATAGACCAGAAAGGGATGTGAAAACAAGAATGAGAATTTTAAAATTGAGGCACTGATTAGCTGGTGTTAATGTAGGTTAGTTAACACAAGAGGCAAAGGATGAACTGGACTTGGTGCGAGTTAGGACTTGTGTAGGCGGAATTTTGATGACATCATGTTTACTGAGGTGAAACATGGGGGACTGCAAAATGTGCTTTGGATAGACAAAGAGCTAACATCGGCATGGATGAAGGTTTCAGCAGAAGGCATACTTAGGCAGGGGTGGATTCAAGCAATATTACAGAGTGGAAATAGGTGGCCTTAATGATGGTGCATATATGTGGTCAGGTTTAAATATGGAGGCAAGTTGCGAACAGTCTGGTTCAGCTTCAGGCAGTTGTCAGGGAGATTCATGGAGTTAGGCAATAGTGTTATTCCCTTATCAACATCCTGAGGATTACCATTAACCAGAAGCTGAACTGGACCAGCCATATAAATAATGTGGCTTCAAGAGCAAGTTAGAGGTTGGAAATCCTGTGGTGGGTAACTCCCAAAGCGTGTCCATCTACAAGGCACAACTCAGGATTGTGATGGAATACTCACCACTTGCTTGGATGAAAGCAGCTCCAACAACTCTCAAGAAGCTTGAGTGCAGGACAAAGCAGCACGGTTGATTTGTACTCCTTAAACATTCAATCCCCGGGGCAGCATGGTGGTGCAGTGGTTAGCACTGCAGCCTCTCAGCACCGAGGTCACAGGTTCGATCCCCTGGTTACTGTCCGTGTGGAGTTTGCACATTCTCCCCGTGTCTGCGTGGGTTTTGCCCCCACGACCCAAAAGATGTGCAGGGTAAGTGGATTGGCCATGCTAAATTGCCCCTTAATTGGAAATAATGAATTTGGTACTCTAAATTTATTTTCAAAAAACATTCAATCCCTCTATCGCCGATGTACAGTGGCAGCAGTGTGTACCTGTTATGTATTCATAGGGTGTGATCTACAGTGATTAACATTGCCACATTACGCCTGAACAGGAGCATGACACGGTAAGTAGCTGCCTCCGCGGGCTTCCCAACAGCCAGTACACAATGGGGACGGCCAAGTCTCACATGCCTAAGGAGGTTGAAAAGTCACTTAGGACAGCTGACCCGGTATCTATCAGGCTCCTGGCATCTAGCCCCACCAGGGAGTCCCTAGCTGGGTGCCGTTCAACACTAGTCCACACAAAAGTAGATCAGACGGAACAGCATCCGGTGTTCTCCCAGGCCATCGGAGGGTCTTGGGTGATCAGGCACAGGGCAGGGTGACTCACTGGCCCTCCTCTGGCACCCGGGAACCTTAGTACTGCCACTGTGGCATTGCCACTGCCCAGGTGGCACTGAAAAGCCGGAAGGAGCACAACCAGGGTGCCAGGGTGGAAATACCAGGATGCCAGGGTGGCACTGCCAAGGGTCAAAGTCTGAGGGGGGCCATGCCCATGATGGTAGGTGGAGAGGGGTATGAAGGGTAGGGGGGTACAGGGCAGGTTTGATGAGGCCTCCGGGAGGGTTGGGGGGAAGAAGACTGGGGGTTTCTGGAGGTGGAGGGGAGAGAAGTTGTGGGAAGGCCTCAAAAGGGGGGGCCTTCATCGACCCCATAGTGGGGTGTCATCACTTGGGGGGTGTGGGGTAATGCCCATGTGTGGAGGGGGGTGACATTTCCCATGGCTGGGGGGGGGGATCCCACATGCCCACTTCGAGATCGGGACACCCTTTCTAAACTGTGGGCCGAAGGCTGAGGAGACGGTCTAGATAGTGAGTTCAGCTCCCCGGTGATGAAATTAATTCTAAGTGTGGGTTTCACCGGGCCCAGAAAAATTACTAAGGGCGTGATCTAATAGCTGCATTGCATTTCAGCGCGAGCGTGACTAGGCTGTCAAATCAAGGGAGAGGCCAAAAACAAGAACCGCGTGGCACCAATCTGTTTGCGATGTAACCAGCCCACTCCAATTTACGAAATCCAGATCTCGCCATAGCATGCTAAGAAACCAATGTATAGGGTAGATGCAGGGGCTATGTTCCCCATGTTGGGTGTGGCCAGAACCAGGGGCCACAGTCTGAGGATTCGGGGAAGACAATTTAGGACAGAGATGAGGAGACATTTCTTTACCCAAAGAGTGGTGAGCCTGTGGACTTCATTACCACAGGGAGTAGTTGAGGCTGTTCCAGAATTAAATTTCGGGCGCGATTCAACTAAATCATTTTGGGCGGGATTCTCTGGCCGCACTCACCTGACAACAGGAGAATCTCACTCGAGGTCAATGGACTTCACCATTGTCTGCGTCTCACCTGTGTCAATCTTGTGGCAGGCGGGGTGGAAGAATCGAGCCCTGAAGTGTCATTTTGGGTGAGTTTGGTGAGGTTTTTCCTGGCTGCTTTTTGGGTGAAATCCAGATCGGTATTCACCCACATTTAGGGTGCTATCTAATGGCCATGCTGCGTCTGAAAAGCAGCTCACTGTGGCACAGCATGGCCGATAAAAGCCAGGCGACTACGCTCCCGGAATCTACACAGCTTGCAACGCCTCGTGAGATCTAACGTGATTCCTACCTGGCTGTCTGTGTGATGTTTGCATGTTCTGCACGGGTCATATAGAATAGAACAGTACAGCACAGAACAGGCCCTTCGGCCCTCAATGTTGTGCCGAGCCATGATCACCCTACTCAAACCCACGTATCCACCCTATACCCGTAACCCAACAACCCCCCCTTAACCTTACTTTTATTAGGACACTACGGGCAATTTAGCATGGCCAATCCACCTAACCCGCACATCTTTGGACTGTGGGAGGAAACCGGAGCACCCGGAGGAAACCCACGCACACACGGGGAGGACGTGCAGACTCCACACAGACAGTGACCCAGCCGGGAATCGAACCTGGGACCCTGGAGCTGTGAAGCATTTATGCTAACCACTATGCTACCCTGCTGCCCTCGCCATAGCATGCTAAGGGTTTCCCATAGTGGGACTGCAAGGGTCTGCAAGGGTTTCTTCTAGGTCCTCCGGTTTTCTCTCATTGACCTAAGATGTAGGTTGGCTGTGCTAAATTCCCCTAGAATAGTTACAAGGTGGAGTGGGGGATTGGGTCTAGGTAGGGTCTTTCAGAGGGTCGGTGCAGACTTCATGGGCCAAATAGCCTCCTTCTGCATTGCAGGGATTCTCTGATTCTTTGATTCTCATCTATGCTATCGTTTGACCCCTGCCCGTTGGTGAGCGCTCGGTCACACATATCACCTGCCGGGTATGGGGTGGAAGAGGCATCCAGGACCCCCATGTCCACGGAGCTGGGGCATGGGATTGGTGCTCGGCCCACATTGCAGA
Organism: Scyliorhinus canicula; assembly: GCF_902713615.1. Classification (NCBI taxonomy): domain Eukaryota; kingdom Metazoa; phylum Chordata; class Chondrichthyes; order Carcharhiniformes; family Scyliorhinidae; genus Scyliorhinus; species Scyliorhinus canicula. Next base: position 69,970,034 of record NC_052148.1, read on the forward strand.
AGAAAGTGCCAGAGGTGTTGTATTGATTGAGGTCAACTTTGTAAAATGCAATACACACATGTCCCCAGCTACCCAATCCTTCGATGGTGCTGCCCCACTCTCCCAACCCCTCCCCCCATCCCTTCATCCCCCACTCAACACACCCTCCCTCACTTACCCTACCCCTTTCCTCTCAGTGCCCTCTCAGTGATCCTCGACCTGCTTAGCATTCCATGCTCTACCGCTGCACCTCGGTGTGACCCCAAGGTGCACATCAGAGGTGGAGACAGCTTGTTGCCTAATGTATCCCGTGCCTTTAATGCCCCTGGTGGGTGTCCTCTGGAGGCCCTAAGGCCAGAGGGCCCTGGTGCACATGCAGGTGGCACATGCCCTGCTGTACCACCCTGTTCCGGGTGCTAACTCCAAGACATACTTGTCAGAGAGGTGGGTCTCGGGGAAGCTGCTGGGCAGCATAGCCACTCAGTAGCCGAGGCCCTCCAGAGCACGTTCTGGCCACTGGGGGAGGTTTCCCAGTCTCATGTGGGCATAGCCGAGGGGCTGTGGGAATGTCCCAGTTTCAGGTGGATATAGCCAAGGTGCTGTGCAGGTTGTCCCTGTCGCAGGTGGGCTTTACCGGGGCGCTCAAGAGCATGTTCCAGTCACTGAGGAGCATCATTGAGGGAGACAGCACTGTGCTGAGGCATTGGAGAGATTCCAGGGCTGACAAGCCAGATTACGGAGGGGCAGCAAGGGCTTGATTCAGCTATCCCTCCATCCCGAGGTGTATCCCAGTGTACTATGGACACCCAGCCCCCCTCCTCCCGGCCAGTCCCCATAGGGCCCTAGGGATGGAGAGACACTACTGTCATGCACTGAGGTGTGTGTCTCTGCGCTCGTGGAGGGAGGGACGACAGCTGTGCCACGAATACGGTGGTGTCCTCGGAGATCCCCTCCGAGGTGTTCTCATTGGGGGGGGGGGGGGGGGGGGCATGCCAGCTGAGCCGACACCGTTGGATGAGGATCCAGTGGGAAAATGGACATTAACAACTCGCATGTGACGAGTCATCTGGGTGGGAGCTGGTGGATCTTCATCTCTTCACCACATGCCTACCTCAATGATGGTGAGAGATCTGTCCTCGGCCACTCCGGTGGCCTCCAGCACCCATTCCTCATTGGGGTTGAGGACTCTAATGTCTGGCACCCCGCCGTCCATTTGGGCCCTCTCCCGTCTGTCATGGGCCAACGTCTCCTGCAGGGACACAGTGGGAGAATCGTGAGTCGCATGCGTCATTCATCGTGGGGGGAGGGGGGATTTGGTTAAGGAGATGGGGCCTCTGCAGGGGGGGGGATGTGGAGTTTTGGGGAATGAGGAGACGGGGTGGATGGGATATGGGGAGAAGGGGTGGGTGAGGTGGATGGGGATAGAGGTGTTGGGGAGATGCAGGGTTCGGTGTACAGGGGGTGGGGAATATGATGGGGACGGTGGGGTATGGGGGTGGGTCGGTGTGGGCGGCACTGCTAGACATGGGGTGGGCCGGGGACGGATCGGTGCTGAGCGGAGGCGGTGCCAGACACCTTCTCGGCGGGTGGGGGGGTCGGATGTCCAGTGCCAACCCACCCTTGCGGCCCTGCGGAGGTCGTTGATTTTATTATGGCACTGGGTGACAGTTCGCCTGGTGATGCTCACCGAACTGGCGGCCACTGTCACTTCCTCACAGGCTATCTTGTAGCTGATCCTGCAAGACCCTCGGGGAAAAGAGCATCCCCTCTGGTGTCTACCGCGTCCAACTATCTAACCAGGTTGGCATCCCCGAATTGTGGGGCCGGTCACCTCGATGGCATAGCTGCAAGCTGAGGGGGTTGGCTGTGCAGGAGGGCAGGAGGCTGGCGAGCGGGGTCCCGCCAATCAGCCAGCGGGACCATCATTTGTAGCGTGAAGCCCATGAGGCCACATTAAATGGATCAATTAACATTTTATAGCGGTGATGGCCTCGCCAGTTTGAGCATCGTGGCAGTTCCTGCTCACGAGCACACTTAGAAACGTTTGGATTAAATCACACCCTAAGTGTGGGTAGATAAAGTTGGGGAACTCACCAACAGAGCTGTTGGCAAAACGTGCCACAAATGAAAGTTAGAAACTTCTCCGTTAGATCGTGCCCGTCGTTTTCAGCTTTATAGCTGAACAGAGCACTTTGAGATCGATTGCATAAAGTAATTGGAGATAATGTCATTGGCTATTTATGCGGGCAAGCGGGCATCTAACATCGTAGCGTGTAGTGTCAACACCTTCGAAATAAATCTCTACAGTTTGATTGAACCTCCAATGCCTGCACATTCAATATTGAATCTACCACACGTACCTTCTATAACATACGCCAGAGCAATTCACAAGGGTTTCTTCAACTGAAAACCCTTGACCTCTTCCACCTAAAAGGATAAGGGCAGCAAATGCACGGGAACTCCACAATCTGCAAGTTCCCCTTCAAGCCACACGCCACCGTGATTGGAGTTGTATCACCGATCCTTCACTGTTACTGAGTTAAAATTTTGGAATTCCCTTTCTAACAGCACTGTGGGTATACCTACACCACATTAACTGCAGCAGTTGAAGAGGGCTTCTCAATGGCTGTTAGGGTTTGCAATAACTGCTGGCCTAAGCCAGCTACGCACGCATCCTATGAAATAATAAAAAAGTTTGTCTCTGGAACAGAAGACAATGGCTTTACTATTCCCAACACTTAGTTGGATGAAATTTCTCCTCACTGGATGCCTGAGAAACAGTCTAATAAGTAGTGGAGTCGAGAAAGTGAGTGTTAAAATAGAGCTGCATGTCATCATGTGCATGTAGAAACTGACATGTTTTCGGATGGCTTCCCTGAGGGGTCGCGAGAAAATGAGAAATAGAAGGAGCCAAGGATAGATCCTTGGGGGCATCAGGGTTAATGATACAAGTACAAATGACCACAATTTATTAATGGAATATTAGTGTTTTTTAAGCAGCTTTTGGATCTTTTCCTCTCCTTAGACAGAATGTAAGATGAGGGTCTCTTACTAATTAGACCAGTGCTTCTCTCAGAACTACTATAATGAGAAGGAAGTGATATGGTTGACAGTTGATTTTCCCCACAGCTTCCTAGGACACTAGTGACTCATTATGCCCCTCTACAGGATTAGATTATACACCTACAACTGCAGGAATTGCTTGGGTTTTTGTGTTGTATGGTTGGATCTGTTTGCTTTCTGAATTTGCATGAATTCTTTGAGTAGAGCAGCAGCGTGGTATGGATGATGAATAATCTTGAAAACCACATCCTTTGTCCATCCATCCTCTCTTGCTGCCTGTGCTGCTGAATGCTGCCTGAGTCGGTATGACTATTTGCAAGAGGTAAAGCTGCTAAGAGGTCGTGGAAAGCCAACATCACTGGCCAAAATATTCCTAGCAAGGAGAACCAATCGATCAGTTTTCCATAGCATTAGATATTCTGCTCCTCAAAGAGTATAAAACTGTGCATTGGGCTTCATGTTCGGAATGGCATGCTTGCAGATCAGCTTGGGAATGCTACCCATTTCAACAAACACTACGTTCATTGAAGCAGGCAATTTTAGCAGCTACCTGCATTTTCCCATTGACCAACCTATACATTCGTATGAAAGAAGTTCTTACCACCAAATCTGACTCAGATCCTGTAATATGCACTTGCTATGGCAAGTTCCCCCCCAAACAAACCAAACAAATGTATGCCTCAGTTAAAGGGTCACTTTGTTCTAGAAAAATAAAATTTGGACCTACACTCAAACTCTTTGTACCTCTACTTCATCATTTCCTGAGTAAAACCAGTTAATTGAAATCCTTTCCTCCACTAAATAACCCAGGTGTACTGACCATTCTTTTCTTGAATCTAATATTTGGAACAGACAGCATAATTTATTGAGTCCTGTCGTTCTTTGCTTTAAATAGGTGTTCAAATTCATATCTTAGCTACAACTGCCTGGATAACTCATCAGCACCGCTTCTTAATAATTATCTATTAATTGTGTTCAATTGTGTGCAGGGCATGGACATTACCTAGGGATTCACTTGTTCGCTTATAAATAAGAGCAACTGAAATTGGGGTTGTTGGGTTTGAAGGTGCTTGTTTGTAACTTGTGTCTTTGCAAATAAATGTTTGTGAGTGTGTAAATTTAAGCTCCAGTTCTATCCTTCACCACCTGGCTATCTGAAGTGTAGTACTGCTGACCCACAAGATCAGTCTAGCTGGGCTGGAAAATATACCCAGATCTCTTCTATTCTGCCCGATCATGGAATGTTTAGCACTAACACCAGATCCCTGCGCAGGGTAGGTGAATTGGCCACGCTAAATTGCCCCTTAATTGGAAAAAATGAATTGGGTACTCTAAATTTTAAACAAAGTATTGTGTTCCTACTGTTTAGCCTATAGTTCCTGTTTATAATATCTGAAACCTGTTGTCGAATTGCAGGTCCTTCCACTTACCTCTTATACCATGTTTATGTATTAATGGAAAAGGCGGGTAACTGGCTTAACCAGGTAGTCACTTGTACAACACCTCTGTGCATATTAATTTAAGAAGACATGTATAAAGATTGGTGAGACTTACTGGCCACACTATGCTCTGTTCAGTTAATGTTTCTTCTGTTTCCAATTGACTGTGCAAAAATATCTTGATGGCTTTACAAAAGGCTCAGGGATGTTAATGGAGCTTGATGTAGTAATGAGTTGCTTTTAATACCTAATGTGAATGGGTTAGGATAATTGAAGACCTTATTAGTCATTTTGATGGATCTTTGAAATGACATATTCACTGTGAAGAAAGTGAAGTGGATCTGACACCTCAATATAAACTGTCAGAAGATATACTACTAACTTCGGGTAAGGCCAGTTTTAAACGGTTGTGCTTTGGAAACTTTTTCTTGAGCTTGCAAATTTAAAAGACAGTTTTCTTATGTTGCACAAAAGCTGTAATTAAGAACTATCAAAAAAATTATCTATATGAAATCCTCCTCACACACTCCAGCTTTATCAACAAAGCTTCCAAGCTGAGTTTTTTTGCTCCTTGCCACTCTTAAAAACACAGATTTTATTTATCATGAATATATACATATATTTATATATAGTGCAGATATAGACTCTGGATGGCATTAAATTATTAAATTCTGCAGGAATTCACATTTGTGCCCAATACTATCCTTATCCAGTGCCCGCAACTCACAAAATCAATCTTAATTGACTCTCCCCACCATCGTTCTCAACACTCTTTTATCATTCACATATCTTTCCGTCAGTTTTCATGGGACCTGGATTTGGAAAAGTCAAGCACAACACATGCTCGAATACCAAAGGAGCAGCTAAAGACAATGCGTCATGCACTAAGACAAGCTTATTGCCAGTCAAAACCTCTGCAGCTGTGTCTGAGAACTGTCAGCGTCCCTCTTGTGCACTTGTTAGCAGCTTGGAGCAGCAACTGTCAAATTATAGTCCTATATGTCAGAAATCTATTAGCTTATTCAAATACAATTCTGGACGCTTCGAATCATTCCTTGGGAATACTTGTAGCATCAGTATTTTATCTTTATTTTTGCGGAGGAAGGGGGAACTATAATGATGTCAACAGAGAACGATCACAAAAATCCGTCCAATATAGATGTCACCTTCTCATTTCTGAGTGGCGTGGCATTGGATGATCAACCAAAATGCTGACAATTCACTTTGTAGGCTTGATCGACAGTGCAACAGTGAAGCCAGATGAAGCAGCAACTGACTATGAATGATATTCCAGGTGGACCCTGAACACTCAGCTCAAAGCCTTATCCTATCCAGTAATTACTGTGAACCTAATATTGTGAGTTGTAATCAGTGGTATTCTACCATATCAGCAAAGGAGAACTAAAATTTAAAAGGAGCTCAAACTCATTATTGTCGAATTGTTGTCTACTGTTAATTATAATGAGTGGTGACATTATCCTACAACTTGGGAGTTGAAGGTGTGCCGAGCAACATATTTAGTTATTGAGCATTTTATTGATCAGTGAAATGATTTAATATCCATTTACACCAGGAAAAGTAATGCATATTCTTACTTATAAGTAGAGAATATACAGGAAGAAACCCGGATTGTCAGCTTGAAGGTTTTTAGCTGACCATTCTGTTGTTTCAGCTGAAGTACCGAAATCTAAAAATTAAACTCAGGCTATATTTTGTTATTGAAATGCACTGCATCTCAGCAAAGCAAAAATGGACTGGTTGAATCAAATGTTTACATTGAGTACTCTGATACAACACATCTATGGTGATTGACTCAGTATACTCTGGTCAGTCAATTTGTTAATTTCTGTTTGTTATATTGATTTATTACTGGTTATAGATAACTGAAAAAGTCTGACATCCACCATAATTTTAAAGAGTGATGTTTATGTTGAGTTAAATGTTTCAAGTGTATTCCATGTAGCTATGGGGCGGCACAGTAGCACAGTGGTTCGCACTGCTGCCTCACAGCATCAAGTGCCTGGGTTCAATTCCGGCCTTGGGTGACTGTCTGTGTGAGTTTGCCCTTTCTCCCCGTGCCTGTGTGAGTTTCCTCCGGGTGCTCGGGTTTCCTTCCACAGTCCAAAGATGTGCAGGATAGGTTGATTGGCCATGCTAAATTGTCCCTTAGGTTAGGATAGGGTGGGGGAGTGGGCCTCGTAGGGAGTCAGTGCAGACTCAATGGACTGAATGGCCTCCTTCTGCATTGTAGGGATTCTATGATTCTCTGATTATTCTGTGATTCTCAGTTGAGCAGCCTGTCCTTTTCTTCCTCCTCACAGGATGTGCGTTTGTGAAATTTTCCGCACATGCAGAGGCCCAGGCAGCCATCAACGCCTTACACGGTAGCCAGACGATGCCAGTAAGTACAATCAGAGAAATTCAGTTGTTTTAAATTCTTGCATTATTTGACAAGTCCCAATGCAATTTAAAAGTAACATAGAAAACAGAGTCTACAGTACTGCTAATGATATGTCATCAAGCACATGAGGATTTTCACATTTGTTCAATCAAAATTATATGTTGCTTTATCAGCACTGCATCCGAAAGAGAATATTTCTTTAGTGATCGTGTCTGTCTGTAGCAAGAGTTCAAATTGCATTGTGCTAATTCCTAGGTGCTTGAATCGCCATGCCTTCTCTCCATCTATGCCATGGAGGAGCATAGGGGGCATCGGTTTCTATAAAGTACACATTGGATTACACCTGGATTACACCATTCTCAGTGAGCAAGCCACTACAACTTCCTCTCTATGATAATAATGGATACTTGGTACTGCTCTATTAAGTAGTCAGTAGGGACAGGGAAAAGTGATAAAGATTTAACTATTCGCTATAATTTGCATGAATTATTGTCACTGATTTCAGTTACAAAGGATTTTGGTACCGGGGAAGAGTGAATAAGTTTACAAAGTACATTTGTCAAATTCTAATTATGGTGCAATATTCTATTTTTAGTAAGTAAATGGATTTTATAATGGGAAACATTTTCAGAAGTATTCTGTACGAGCATCAAAATGTGTTCAATAATGTCATGATGCACAGTGCATGTGCTCGGAACTGCTTTTATTTTTAGTTTGTAAAGTTCACATGAGTATTCCTGGGTTTTTGTTCCAATGGGAAGGCAACTCAGGAAGGCTGACATTTATACCTATGATAACAGATGTGACGGTTAGAATGTATTTTGATTCTATGGCAACACGTATTCTCCTGCCATTGTCCACAAAATTTGGTGGAAAGTCTACAAAATGAACATGTTCAAGAAACTGAAATCAAACTTAATAAAGTAATAAAAGAATGACTCGAGAAGAATTTAAAGAAACAAGAAAACAATAAACAAATATAAACTGACAAGTTAAATTGATTACCGAAGATTATAGTGTTTATGTCGACCTGGCAGATAAGGCAACCCGTTATTTGATGCCAAAGTGCATGTTTAGGCCTATACTCAGCATATAAATTGAAGCCTCCCTTATTTTTCAACTAATAAATGCATATTTAGGACAATATTAGCAGTCAGCTTCAATTTTTTCAGCTCAGAAATACATGTTTAGTATTACACCTGCTGTATAGATTGATATGTGGACCAAGCTGTGTTGCCAAGATGTGTGGGAGTTTAAGACAGTCCACACAGAGCAGACCGTATATGGCGACTGATGAAAAGAAACCTTTTCATATATCAAAATGGCAAAAAGCCTACACCAACACCAGCATTTCACATTTTATACTCGCCATTTACGTTGACACTGCATTTTAGAAAGGATTTTCCGAAGCTTTGAAAGATAACTTCGAGGCTGTGATCTGCAGTTTAGAATTAATTAGAGGAATGTCAAGATTATATACCAATTAAATGCCTCTAGATTTTTCCCAACTAATCAGAAGGTGATAAAACAATTGTGCATACTCAGACAGGTACACAGCTAGAAACAGACAATTTGGTGAAATTCATCAGGGATTCATTGGAAGTATGGACAGAACATCCCATGACTTCCAACTCTTGTCGCTGTGTTCTAGGTTGTAAATTTAGACCCCACATAAGGACTTTACCAAGGAATCTTGGCTGGAGAGTCAGTGCTCTTACTCTGCATTGACAGCACTACTATGCTTCAGATTAAATATTAAATTTAATTGGGTGGATGTTAAAGCTGTTATAGAAAGATAGCACGGATGTAATTCTGTCAGGATAAGATAAAATTGGCCACAGAGCATTATTCATGTGAATGTTTGTAATTCATTGAAATTCAAGAAGATTATTTTAAATTTGTTGAATTTTAAAGTGGGTTGGAAGTTAAAACAAAAAATTGGACCGTGTTGGATGGGCATTAATCCACCGTTGAAATAGTTTATAATCCTATGAAATGAAGTTTTGGGTCTCCTAGATTTTATGGTCAGAAGAACACAATGCTGCTTGCCTATGACCTTAACGGAAGCTTCCCACAAAGACCTGACAATCTCTATGATATGAACTTCCTCTTTCCCAATGGAAGCTTAAATCAAGTGTTTACCCAAGGGGATTGGCAGGCACCTGTGGTAATTAAATTCTTTAATCAAGATCAACTGCAACCAATATGAAGGGTATGTTGAGTGTAATCAGAGTTCAAGACAGTATTTAGCACACTTGTCAAACAGCAAATACCATCCGATTAGGGGCAGCACTGTAGCACAAATGGCTAGCACTGTGGCTTCACAGCATCAGGGTCCCAGGTTCGATTTCCCCACTGGGTCACTGTCTGTGTGGAGTCTGCATGTTCTCGCTGTGTTGGTGTGGGTTTCCTCCTGGTGCTCCGGTTTCCTCCCACACTCCAAAGACGTACAGGTTAGGTGGATTGGTCACACTAAAATTGCCCTTAGTGTCCAAAAAAGGTTAGGAAGGGTTATTGGGTTATGGGGATAGGGTGGAAGTGAGGGTTTAAGTGGTCGGTGCAGACTCAATGGGCTGAATGGCCTCCTTCTGCACTGTATGTTCTATGGCAATTAGTAAGTACCAGTCCAGGTCAGGGAGGATGGCTGACATGTGAAAATAACTCTTTCTTTCTTCTTCCTCTTCCATTTTTTTTCTTGGTATCTCATGTCTTAACAATTTCTCAAACTATCCAACTACCCTTAAGTGTTTCTGTCCATCACTGACTGAACTGAGGTCTCCAAAACTGTCTCACTCCATACCCTTTTCCATGGTTGGACCTCATGGATAATTGACAGGGCCATTTTGCCAACGAAATACTTATTTTGTTTCAAAATATATCATAAAGTGTTGACTACATTGTTGAAATATTGGTGTGAATATTCACCTTTAATGTCACTTACCTTCATTAACGTCTTGAGCCTTCCCATGTACCTTCTGTCCTTTATCAGTTAGGCTTTACATCATGCTTTCCTTATCTCATCTCAGGCTGTTCTCCCTGATCAATTTTATTCTGGCCTTCAAACTAACTCTCAAGAAGTTTTATTATTTGTATCTGTTCCACTCTCGGTTATTTATGTCTTCGGCTGTTCATAAGACCTGTTAACCAGCTGTTCATAAATGGCATTCAGTCCTTGTTTCTTATCAAACTATTGAACCATGGAGTGATTCATGGAAATAACTACTCTTCTCCTGCCACACATTAATTAAGGCAGGTCTTTCAGCAGCCATCTTAATTAAACAAGAATAAATGAAAGCATTACCACAGTGTTGCCTCATTGACAGCAGCTTCTGGATTTCCGTGTTATCCTGTACATATGCATACTTTGAAGTCACTGTTAGAGTCACTGGATTTATGATGACTAACACTGGCAGTGTTGCCATCATTACAGCTGCAAAATCCAGACCTTTATTTTTAACAGGCACCAAAATTACTTTGGAAACATTAAGATTTTTGTACACTGAAGGAATTGAGGTAGAAGATTAGCCATGATCTTGAATGGCAGAGCAGGCGGAGCAATATGACCTACTCCTGCTCCTATTTCTTATGTTGTCAAAGCCTTCAGAGAGATGGTGAGATTAGGTGGCTCATGTGGAGAAAAATACTGTTGCAGACTTGATGAGATAAATGATCTGTTTCTGTGCTGTAATGCTCTATGATTCTTAACCTTCCCCTAAGAGAGTAAAAGGAAAACAAATTCCGGAGCAATAATCAGGAACGTTTATATCGCATAATTAACATGAACAGATCAGGGACAACCAAAACAAGAGAGGTGAAAGCAGAAGATAACTGAATTTCTCAAAATAGCTGACGCCAAACCTTCGGGCACCTGCTGTATATGATTTAGTATTGACTGGAGATGAGTACACACATGAAACTAAATAAATACATGACTTCTCATTGCCATTGTATTGAAGACGAAAGACCAAAAGTAATAATACAGATGAACAAGAATAGGAATAAAGCTCCAGGAAAGATAAAGTACAGTTTAATTGAGATAATCGAACAGTAGAGTTTACAAAGAATTTTTAAGGAGGCATATGAAGGGAAGAATATTGCATCAGACGGTCTTCACAAAAGAGGAAAAGATGATTCTGAAAATTGAAACTATGAATCCAAACTTCATGCATCAGGAGCACTTATTAGGATATTGAATGCCATGGTCGACAGCTCGCATTCCGAATGCTTCGCTGTTTTATTAATCCTGACCTTTCCAATTTGTGTTGAGTGATTAAAATGAATGGACACCAGATGCATGAGCCCTAGAAGACCACACAAGCCTTCTATTCTAAATTCCTATTGTGCAGTCCCATCACAGAAAGCTTTGCATCAGAAGCACTGCATTGGAAAGTGTACTTACACCTTTACAAAACTGACCTTATTTTTATTGGACATTGAGAGCGAGCATGATCCAGAATTTTAAAAAGCTGAGACATCAACGATGTAGATATAAATGAACTATTATGTTCTGAATGCAAAAAAAAGTTTTAAAGAGGAACTGAATAAAAATTTGCAAAAGAAGAATGCATCAAAGAAAAAAGGTAAAATGGACCTAATTGTCTGCTTCTAGTCTATGCAATTCTGATTTTACAAAGATAAAGCCTTCTCTCCATTTAAAACATCCTTAAATCCATCCATTCGTTGATAACAATATATTTTAAATCCTTATGGCATCGCTCGTTGAAGCTATTAATGTCAAATTAGGGAAACACTCAGCATATTAGGAAGGATCTGTGGTGAAAGAAACATAATTCATGTTTCTGGTCAATGACCTTTCATCAGATCTAGAACTAAAAGAAAATGTATCAGGTTTTGAGGCAGAGAAATGGGAGGAAATTGTCTATATATATGTTTCTGGAACATACCTCTTCATTCACCTGAGGAAGGAGCAGTGCTCCGAAAGCTCGTGTTTGAAACAAACATGTAGGACTTTAACCTGGTGTTGTAAGACTTCTTACTGTGCTCAATCTATAGCAATTCAGATAACAATCAGCTTTCCTGTTTTAGCTACCAAAGTGGATAATCTCATATTTATCCACATTATACCGCATCTGCCAAGCATTTGTCCACTCTCAACTTATCCAATTCACACTGAAGCAACTCTGCATCCTTTTCGCAGCGCAACCTCCCACCCAGCTTTGTGTCATCTGCAAATTTGGAGGTATTACATTTAGTTCCATCATCTAAATCATTCATATATATTGTGAATAGCTGGGGTCTGAGCACCAATCCCTGCGGTACCCCACTAGTCACTGCCTGCCATTCGGAAAAAGACCCATTAATTCCTATTCTTTATTTCCTGTCTGACAACCAGGTTTCTATCCATCTCCATAAACTACCCTCAATCCCATGTGCTTTAATTTTACACACTAATCTCTTATGTGGGACTATGTTGAATGCCTTCTGAACCTCCAAATAAACAATATCCACTCTCTCATCAACTCTACGAGTTTTATCCTCAAAGAGTTCTAGCAGATTTGTTAAGCATGAATTCCTATCATAAATCCACGCTGACTCTGTCCAATCCTGCCAATGTTTTCAAAGACCTCTGCAAGTAAATCATTTATAATAGACTCTTGCATTTTCCCCACTACTGATGTCAGGCTGACTGGTCTCTAATTCTCTGTTTTCTCTCTGCCCCCCTTTTTAAATAGTGGGGTTACATGAGCTACCTCCAATTGATATGAACTCATCCAGGGTCTACAGAATCTTGGAAGGTGACCACCCTTGCATCCATTATTTCCATGGCACTTCTTTAAGGACTCTGGAATGTAGATTATCAGGCCCTAGGTATTTATTAGCCTTCAGTCCCATCAATTTCCCAACAACGTTTCTCTATTAATATTGATTTCCTTCGGGTCTGAGGGTTGCAAAACAAGGCCAGCAGCGCTGGTTCAATTCCCATACCAGCTGAGAATTCTGAATTCTCCCTTTGTGTACCTGAACAGACCCAGAATGTGGCACTAGGGGCTTTTCACAGTAATTTTATTGCAGTGTTAATGTAAACCTACGTGTGACAATAAAGATTATTTAGTTTTATTTATTTTATCTCAGTTCATCCCTCACACCAACCTTGTTTTATTCAACATTTTTGGAACATTATTTATGTCACCCTTTGTGAAGATAGAACCAAAATGTGTATTTAATTGGTCAGCCATTTTTTTTGTTCCCAATGAGTCCCAAAGATGGTGTTGTCTGCTCAATGCCAAGGTTATGGACATCTCTGAACTGGAGAGGAACTTAAAGTGGGAGAGGAAGGATCCAGTTGGCTGTGGTGCACGTGCATACCAGGACATAGGTAGGTCTAAGCAAGAGGTTCTAGCTAAGTGTGTATGAGTAGTTCTGGGCTAAATGATAAAAACAAAACCACAAAGGTAACTAGATTACCACCTGAGCCACAGACAAATTTGCATAGGGTAAATAACATTGATGGTTAGTTTCAGTAATGGTGACCATGAAACTATCATCGATTGTTGTAAAAAAAAAACATCTGGTTCACTAATGTCCTTCAGGGAAGGAAATCTTTACCTGGGGCGTGATTATCTGACACCCACGCCGGGTGGGAGAATCACGGGAGTGCCAGGTGAATCACGCCACGCCGCCCTGGCACCCCCACGCGATTCTCCCAACCCCCCAAAATGGCATGTCGCGTTTTGCGACAGGCCGCTCGGAGAATCGGCGCTCGCCATTTCTAATGCCAACCGGCGATTCTCTGGCCCGGATGGGCCGAGCTGCCTGCCAAACCCGACCGGTTCACGCCGGCGCCAACCAACCGCTGCATGTGGGGCCTGTGGGGGGCGGAGGGAGGATTGAGCACCACACGCGTGCTCAGGAGGTGTCTGGCCCATGATCGGTGCCCACCGATCATCGGGCCGGCGTCTCTAAAAGACACGCTCTTTTCCCTCCGCCGCCCCGCAAGATCAAGCCGCCATGTCTTGCGGGGCAGCGGAGGGGAAAACGGCAACCGCGCATGCGTGGGTTGGCGCCGGCCAACCTGCGCATGTGTGGCTAACATCACTTAGGCGACGCAGCCGTGTCATTCCGGGCGTGCCGCTTTGATGTAAGCGTGAAATTCACGCGCCGCCGCTTCTAGGCCCCTGGGGGGGAGAGAATAGGGGGTGAGGACCGGCCTCCGACGCCGGAGTGAAACACTCCGGTTTTCACTCCGGCGTCGGCTGTTTGTCTCCCTTTGGGAGAATTTTGCCCCTGATCAGGCTGACATGTGATTCAAGATGCACAGCAATGTGGATGACTCACAAGAGCCCTCTGAAATGGCCCAGCAAGTGACTCCATTCAAATGCAATTATGGATGGACCACAAATGCTGGCCTTGCAAGCAATGCCTGCGTCCCATGAAAGAATAAAGAAAAAAAATCAGAGAGTTGAGTGTGTGGTTATTGGCTTGGGAGAAACGGGTTTCAATTCATGGGACACTGGCACCAAAATTGGGGAAAGTGGGAGCTGGAACATTGGAGCGGTCTTCTCCTGAACCATGCTGGGAGCAGTGTCCTGGTGTGATGTCTAACTGGAGCTGTAGAGAGGGCTTGAAACTAAATGGGGTGGGGGGCGGGGGGCACGGTGAGATTCACGTGAGGAAAGTTTAAAGAGAAAGGGCAAGGCAATGGTGCAGGGTAGCCATCTGGGTAATGGTAATGAAGAGACAGAGAGCACAAATATGAGAATGCACCATCAAATTGGGTCAAATGGCTTAAAACTATCAGAGGAGGAGGAGAATTCGGGTGAAGTGAGATTGTGAATCAAATTATTAAAGTTTAGGCCTTTGAAATGTATATCAATGAAGGTAACGACAAGTTGAGGGGGCAGGACTAGTAGTTGAAAAAATAAAACTGAATCACTTTATTCAAATGCGCAAATCATTCGCAATAACGTTTTTGAACTAGTTGTGGAAATAAGGAAAAATAGTTCTGATCAATTCACTATTACGGAGACCAGTGTTGGGAAGTAAACATTCCAGGGTACATTGTACATTGGAAAAGGAGGGGCAGTGTCCTGGATAATCAAGGATGATATAAGGACATTGGTGGGAAAGGATCTTGGCTCAAAAAATCGTGACATAGGGTTAGCATGACACAAGATTAGATCATAGATCATAGAATTTACAGTGCAGAAGGAGGCCATTCAGCCCATCGAGTCTGCACCGGCCCTTACAAAGAGCACCCTACTCAAGCCCATGTAGCTACTCTATCCCTGTAACCCCGTAACCTCCACTTAACCTTTTTGGACACTGAGGGCAATTTAACATGGCCATTCCACCTAACCCGCACATCTTTGGACTGTGGGAGGAAACCAGAGCACTCGGAGGAAACTCACGCAGACACAGGGAGAATGTGCAGACTCCGCACAGACAGTGACCCAGCCGGGAATTGAACCTGGGACCCTGGAGCTGTGAAGCAACAGTGCTAACCACTTGCTACCGTATTGCCCAAAACAAAATTAGTAACAGCAAGGTTCAGAAAACACTGAGTAGTTTAAAGGTCCCCCTCACTACAGATATCAAATTGGACACAGCGACACAGCATTAATCAATAAATAATTGGAGTTTGCAATAAAGGCAACATAATAATTGTGGGGACTTTAATCTTCATACAGACTGGACCAATCAAATTGGCAAAGGTAGGCCAGCTATTAATTGCCTTTCCCTATTTGCCTCTTAAAAGGTGCTGGAAAGCTGCCTTCTTGAATCACTACAGTCCATGTGATGGAGGTACACCCACAGTGCTGTTAGGGAGGGAGTTCCAGGATTCTGACCTAGCGACAGTGAAGAAACAGCAATATTTCCAAGTCAGGATGTTGAGTGGCTTGGAGGGGAACTTCCAGGTAGTGGAACGTTATTTGCTCCCATTGTCCTTCTGGACGGTAATGGTCATGAGTTTGGAAGGTGCTGTCTAGAGTCTTGATTTTCTGCAGTACATCTTGTAGATGGTACACACTGCTGCTAATGTGCATTGGTAGTGGAGGGAGTGAATGTTTGTGGACAGGGCGTTTATCAATTGGGTTGCTTTCTCCTGGATAGTGCCCAGCTTCTTGAGTGTTGTTGCAGCTGTACTCATCCAGGCAAGTGGGGAGTATTCCATTACACTCCTGACTTGTGCCTTGTAGATGGTGGACAGGCTTTGGGAAGTCAGGAGTGGGTTACAAACCACAGAATTCCTAACCTCTAACCTGCTCTTGCAATTATAATATTTATATAGTTAGTCTAGTTCGGTTTTTGGTCAATGGCAATCCCCAGGATGTTGATAGTGGAGAATTCAGTGATGGTAATACCATTGAGTGTCAAGGGGTTCTGGTTAGATTCTTCCTTGTTGGAGCTAATCATTGCCTGACACTTGTGTGGCAAGACTGATACTTGCTACTTGTCAGCCCACGCCTGAATATTGTCCAATTCTTGCTGCATTTGGACTTGGACTGCTTCAGTATCTGAGGAGTCGTGAAAGGTGATGAACATTGAACAATCATAGAAGCATATAGTCATAGAGGTCAACAGCACAGTAAAGGCCCTTCAGCCCACTGCGTCGGCACCAGTCAAAATCAACAACCTACGCATTCTAATCCCATTTTTCTGCACTTGGTCCATAGCCTTGTATGCCTTGGCATTGAAAGTGCACATCTAAACACATCTTAAATGTTACGGGGGTCTCTGTCTCCACCACCCTTTCAGCCAGTGAATCCCAGACTCCAACCTCTCTAAACCTCCTGCCCCTTACCTTAAATCTATGCCCCTCGGTCATTGAGCACTCCAAGGAAAAGGTCTCTTCCTGTCTACTCTATGTCACTCATAATTTTATGCATATCAATCACGTCCTCCCTCAGCCTCTTCTGCTCCAAGGAAATCAACCCCAGTCAATCGAATCTCTTTTCAGAACTAAAACTCTCCAGCACAGGCAAAATCCTGGTAAATCTCCTCTGCACCCTTTCCAGTCTGTCACATCCCTCTTGTAATGTGGATCCAGAACTGCACACTATACTTGCTCATCAGTGAACATCCCCACTTCTGACCTTATGATGGAATAAAGGTCTTTTCATGAAGCAGCTGAAGATTGTTGGGCCTAGGACATTAACCTGAGGAACTCCTGCAGTGGTGTGCAGGAGCTGAGATGATTGACCTCCAACAACCAAAACCGTTTTCCTTTGTTCAAGGTATGACTCCAACTAGCAAATAGTTTTCCCCCTGATTTCCATTGACTCCAGTCTTCCTGGGGCTCCTTGATGCCATATTTGTTCAAATGCAGCCTTAATGTCAATGGAAGTCACTCTCACCCTACCTCTGGAGTTCAGCTCTTTTGTCCATGTCTGAACCAATGCTGCAATGAAGTCGAGACCCTGAGTGGCCCTGGCAGAACCCAAACTGAGCATCAGTGAGCAGTGTATTGCTTATAAAGAGGCACTTCCATCACTTCACTGATTTTGAAGAGTAGACTGATGGAGCAAAATAGGCTGGGTTGGATTTGTACTACTTCTTATGTACAGGACATACCTGAACAATTTTCTGCATTGCTGGGAAGATGTCAGTGCTGTAGCTGTACTGGAACAGCTTGGCTAGGGGTGCGGCAAGTTCTGGAGCTCAAGTCTTCGGTATTATTGCCGGAATATTGTCATGGCCCATAGCCTTTCCAGTATCCAGAGGCTTCAGCCATTTCTTGATATCATGTCGAGTGAATCAACTTGACTGAAGGCTGACATCTGTGATGCACGGGAACTCTGGATGAGGTCAAGATGGATTATCACTCAGCACTTCTGGCTGAAGACTGTAGCAAATGCTTCAGCCTTGTCTTTTGCATAAATGTGCTGAGTTTTTGGATTGATGGATAAATGATACTTGACCTGTAAAATTGAATTCCGGGGCAGTATGGTTAGTACTGCTCCCTCACAGCACCAGTAACCTCAATTCCGGCCTTGGGTGACTGTGTGGAGTTTTCACATATCCCCGTGTCTGTGTGGGTTTCCTCCAGGTGCTCCAGTTTCTTCCCACAGTCCAAAGATGTGCAGATTAGGTGGTTGGCCATGCTACATTGGCCATTAGTGTCCAGGGATGAGCAGGTTTGGTTACGGGGATAAGGGCGAGGTCAGTGCAGACTCGATGAACTGAATGGCCTCCTGTACTGTAGGGATTCTATGAATTCTATGAATTAAGTTTGAAAATGTCATGCTCCCATCACAAACAAGAATCTTAAACTAAAGAAAGCTAATAACATAGACATGAGAGGAAAGCTGTCTAAGGTTGATTGGGTAAATTGACTAAAAGGTGGTAAATAAACAGTGTGAATAATTTAAAGAAACAATTCAAAATGTGCAACAAAAATAGGTTCCATTGAAAAACAGGAACGCAGCAAGAGAACCCCATCTATGGCTCACTTAGGATGTTCGAAAATGAAATGAAATGAATGAAAATGAAAATGAAAATCGTTTATTATCACGAGTAGGCTTCAATGAAGTTACTGTAAAAAGCCCCTAGTCACCATATTCCGGCGCCTGTCCGGGGAGGCTGGTACAAGAATTGAACCGTGCTGCTGACCTGCCTTGGTCTGCTTTCAAAGCCAGTGATTTAGCCCTGTGCTAAACAGCCCCTATGTTCAGCACTAGTGTTAGATTAAAACAAAAGCCTTATAACATTGCAAAGTTAGAGAATTGGGAGTGACTTCGAAACCAGCAAAAGACCACCAAAAGGGTGATTAAAAAGTTAATAGAATATGAGATAAAGTAGCCAGGAATATAAAAACAGATTGTAAGAGTTTTTGCATGTATATGAAAAGGAGGGGAGTAACAAAAAGAAATGTTGGCCCCTTAGAAGCAGTGAGAGGAAAAATTATCACGTAAAATGAGGAAATGGCAGCGACATTGAACAAATATATTGGGCCGGATTCTCTGTCCCACCAGACCCGTTTTCTAGCGCGGCGCACCCCCACCGGCAGTGGGATCCACCGGCCAATGGGGTTTCCCATTGTGGCCAGCCCCACACAGTCAGAAAATCCGCGGCGTGAGTGCGCTGCTGCCTCCGGAGAATCCCGCCCATTGCATCTGGATTTACAATAGGAGACACAAGTTATTCACCAAAAATAGAGGATACCCAAGGGACTGATGTGAGTGAGGAAATTAAGGTAATTAATATCGGCAGAGGAAAAGTACTGGAGAAACTCAAGGGGCTAAAATACAGGTTAAATTAGTTTGACATCAATCATCGGGAAAGAGCGATAATCTATTATTAAGAAAGTCTTAGCAATGCACTTGGCAAAGTATAGAAAGATTAAAACAATTCAGCATGATTTTACAAAAGGGAAATCCTGGTTGACCAATTTATTGGATGGTTGAGTTTTTGAGAATGTAGGGTAGATAAAGGTGAACTAGTATAAGTAGTATACCTAGATTTTCAAAAGACATTTGATAAGGTGCTTTACAAAAGGTTAATGCACAAAGAAAGGACTCATGGAATTGCCGGTGATATATTAACATGCATTGAAGATTAGTTTATAGACAGGAAGCAGAGAGTGGGAATAAATGGGACATTTTTGGGTTGACAGACAGTAAATAGTGGTGTACAGTAAGGAACAGTGCTGAAGCCTCAGCTGTTCACAGTCAAATGTATGACACAGATGAAGGACGGCATGGTAGCACAGTGGTTAGCATTGTTACTTCACAGCTCCAGAGCCCCGGGTTCAATTCCTGGCTGGGGTCATTGTCTGTGCGGAGTCTGCACGTTCTCACCATACCCGAACAGACGCCGGAATGTGGCGACGGGGGGATTTTCACAGTAACTTCATTACAGTGTTAAGGTAAGCTACTTGTGACAATAATAAAGATTATTATTATTAAGCGACCGAGAGTAATGTATCCAAGTTTATTGATGATACTAAGCTTGGTAGAAATACAAACCAGGAAGTGGATGTAAAGAGGCTGCAAAAAAGATAGACTGATAAGTGAGTGGGCAACAAAGTGGCAGGTGGAGCATAATATGGGGAAGTATGAGATTATTAATTTTGGTTGTGAGCGTAGGAAAGCAGAATGTCTTTTAAAAGTCGTGAAGCTTATAAGTGTTGATGTTCAGAGAGATATGGGTGTGCTCATGCATGGAACACAAAGACCGGGATTCTTCTTTCGCGGGATTAAGTCTCCACGCCAGCGGGAAAACTGTCGCGAACCACTCCGGCGCCAACAGCCCCCGAAAGTGCGGAATTCTCTGCACTTCTGGGGGCTAGGTGGACGCCGGAGGGGTTGGCGCCGCGCCAGCCAGTGCCGAAGGGACTGCGCGAGTTTGCGCATGCACCGAAGAGCAGGCGTGATCTCATGCATGCATGGAACCACCGGCGTGGTTCCGTACATGCGCAGACCGGCCAGGGTTGTCTTCTCTGCGCCGGCCATGGCGGAGCCGTACAGGGGCCGGCACGGAAGGAAGGTGTGCCCCCACGGCACAGGCCTGCCCGAGAATGGTGGGCCCCGATCGCGGGCTAGGCCACCGTGGGAGGCCCCCCGGGGTCGGATAACCCCCCCCCCCCGCCCCGGCAGAGGACAGCCCCAGCCAATTTACCTGCCAGGTCCCGCCATGTGGGACCATGTCTAATCCACACTGGCGAGACTGGATAAAAATGGACGGCCGCTTCGACCATCAGGGCCCGGAGAATTGCCAGGGGGGCCACAAGCAACGGCTCCCGACCGGCGTGGCATGAACCCCTCCCCCGTCCGAAAACTGGTGCCGGTGAATATAGCAGCTGGCGTCAGTGCGGCAGAGTGGGATTCGCGCTGACCCCCCCCCCCCCCCCCCACCAGGGATTCTCCGACCCAGGGGTCAGAGAATCCCACTGAAAATGTCAGCATGCAGGTATGGCAATTAGAAAAGCAAATCACATGTTGGCCTTATTGCAAGAGGTTGGAGTCCTAGAAGAAAGAAATCTTGCTACAATCGTAGTCTTTAGTGGACCATACCTGGAATATTGTGTGCAATTTGGAGTAAATTTACTTGCATTGGAGGCAGTACAGTTAAGGTTCGTTCGACTGGTCCCTGGGATGACTGGGATGAGAGGCTGAGTATATTGGGATTAGAGATTTCTGTCTCTGAGACAGTCGAAGGATATGGGCAGTGGGAGGGAATGTGGACTTGAAGCGCAAGATCCATCATTATCAGAAGCAGGTTCAATGGACCATATGGCTTTCTTTGCTTCTATTACATTCTTATGTTTTCAATGAGAATCACACACAAGTATGCCAAGAGCAGCACTAAGCATTGCAGGCATCATAAAAATGAAGTGCCAACCTGATGAAGCACCACCACAAGGCATGCTTGCTAAACAGTGAAAGCAGCATACAATATACAGAAATTTAAAAGAAATTAAAATGCTGGGAATAATTGGCAGGTTGGGTAATATCTGTGGCAAGAGACTAGAGTTAATATTTCAGGTCAAGGCAGCCTTTTATCATAACCTGTATTGCTTTGCATTAGACAGAACTAACCAATCCCATAAGGGGATCAGGTCAAACCTTTACAGTCTTGCAACTCCAGCCATGAATGTGGTGAACAATTGACCAACTAACTGGAGGATAGTGCTTCATAAATGTCCCCATTATCAATGAACAATGAAGCAATTGCAGTGCAAGGATAAAGCCAAGTGGATGGTCCAAATCGGCCTCTTCCCGAGGTCCCCAAAGTCAGAGGCCAATTTCAGCCAATTTACTCCATGTGATATCAAAAAAGGTTTGACAACAGCAAAGGCTATGGGCCCTGATAAAATCCCAACTATAACATTGAAGGCCTGTGTTCTGAATCAGTATGCCCCTAACCAAGTTGTTCCAGTGCAGCTACAACGCTGGCATCTGCACAACAAAATGGGACATTGCCCCCAGTATGTCTTTCCCACAAAAAGAAGGGCAAATTCAATCTGGCCAATTCCCAACCCTGCAGTCTATTCTCAATCATCAGCAATGTCATGGACAATGCAATCAAGCAGCACATACATAGCAACAACCTACTCACTAATGCTTAATTTGGGTTCCACCAGGGTGATTCGGCTCCTAAACTCATTACAGCTGCTTCATCAATGACGTTCCCTCCAACACAGAAGTGGGATTGTGCGCACAAGATTCCATAATGTTCAGTACCATTCACAACGCCTCAAATACTGAAGCAGTCTATGCCAATCTTCAGCAAGACGAGGACAACATTTAGGCTTGGGCAGATAATTGGTAAATAACATTTACACCACAGAAGTGCAAAGCAATGACCATCTCCAACCAGAGAATCTAACCATCACCCCTTGACATTCAGTGACATTACCATCGCTAAATCCCCCACCATCAACATCCTGAGGTCTCCCATTGACCCAAAACTTTATTGACTAAATATATAAACACTGTGGATTTAAGAGCAGGTCAGAGCCTGGGAACTCTGCAGTGAGTAACTCACTTCTCTGACTCCCCAAAACTTGTCCACCATGTGCAGACTCCACACGGACAGTGACCCAAGCGGGAATTGAACCCGGGACCCTGGCGCTGTGAAACAACAGTGCTAACCATTAGGCTACCGTGCCGCCCGTCTTTCTGTCATCGGGAACAATATAACATTTCTACAAATCAGATGCAGCAATCTAATCCAACCATTTTCATTCCCACATTTCTGATATAATTCACTGTGTATCCCGTGCTCCATGTCTGATTTTTCATATATCCTTTCATGTTTCTTTCATTTTTACATTCCCTCGCTGCCTTTTTTAGTGTTTTCTCAGGATATGGGTGTTATTGGCCATGCCTCATTTATTGCTAATCCCTAACTGCCAGGAGAAGGAGCTGGCAGGATTGAAAGCAACTATATTGCTGAATTGGTTCTTTCGGCCTTAAGAAGCAACTGAGTTGGTTGAATTATGGGCCAAACTGGGTATGACATGATCTCCTCCCTGAATGACCTTAGTTTTCACAGCAACACAAAGGCTTTCAATGTTTCCTGCTGCTCTCCCACAAGTGACCAGATTTACAGAATTGCATTTTGGTCATTGCACTCTTAAATTTTCTTCATTATCTTCAAACAGACCATGACACATCGTTGTTCCTTTTCCTGTATCCTTGTGGCATTGAAATGAAATGTCATCATTATATATCCCATTCCTAGAATCCCTACAGTGCAGACGGAGGCCATTTGGCCCGTTGAGTCTGCACCAACCCTCTGAAAGAGCACCCTACCTAGGCCTATTCTGCCTCTCTATCCCTGAAACGCCACCTACCCTGCACATCTCTAGACACTGAGGGGTAATTTTAACATGGCCAATCCACCTAACCTGCACATCTTTGGACTGTGAGAGGACATCCACGCAGACACGGGGAGAACTTAGACAGTCACCCAAGGCTAGAATTGAATCTGGGTTTCTGGAGTTGTGAGGCAGCAGTGCTAATTACCATGCCATCATGTCACCTCCTACTGTAACTTAGTTTTTCCCAGTTCCTGCATGCATTTAATAGGATTTATTTTTACTTCCACCATTTTGTTCAATGGTTGATTTGCACTTTGTGAAACTTGTCCAATATTCATCCATTAGGTTAGCATCCATAAAGAGAAGTTGGGAATGGCTTCCACTAGGTTTTTAATGTCCAGCTTTGGGTCACCTACCTGCTGCTTATCAGTTTATCTTTTCAACCCTAATAGAACTTTGGCTATTGAAACCCCGAATCCATGACTATTCCATGTGATGCAAATAACACAAAGCCCAAATCACTGGACACATTCTCTGGCATTTTGCCCTGCCATTATTATTCTAGATCTTGAGTGTGTGCCATGTCAACAAACTTTGAAGAGAAGCAAAGCCCACCCTTCAATCACTGGGCTACCTCCTGAGGATAGAGGAGGAAATGCATCTGAAACATCAAGGTTTTGAGTTTAAAAAGTGGAAACTTTTGAAACCATGCTCCACATCTCTTTGAACATTTTGATTGATTCACAGGAGTGTTCAACCTCATGACAGGCTTTATTTAATGCAGGTGATCTAACGGTAACATTCTTTATCATCTCAATAGCTGAGGACTGTAGGTGATTTTAGAAGGAAAGTTGTTTGTGACTAACCTGTTGAATATTACATTATGTTTCTTACTTTTGGCTTTAACTCTTACAGTGACATATGCTGATTTGCCCTTAACTAATTTCTTTCCTCCTTCTCCAGCACAGCAGCATACATAGTCCATTGGCAAATACATAATTTAGGAATATAGATCCAGTAATTTCGAACAGAGGTTAGGCATCTCACCCTTTTCGCCTGTTCCACCATTAAAATGAGATCATGACTGATTTGCAACCTAACTCTACAAATCCGTCTTTGTCCCATAAGTCATGTTTGGTTCATGAAAATCTATGGACCTCATATTTCAGTGTAACAATTGACCTAACATCATTTTCTCTTTGAGAAAGAGAGTGCCAAAATTCTCCTATCATTTTGTGCAACAGGGTTTCCTAATTTCACTCTTGAAAAGTCTAACATTTAGGCCAAGCCCCCAAACTTTAGATTCCCCTTTCAGCAGGAATTGTTACTCTCTAAATTTGCACTGAGTGCTGAGCTTGTGGCATTTGAGTGCTACAGTGAGAGTTTGGTGACTGAGGGAGTATAAGGGTTATTTAAAGTCTAGTATTTATTTTATTTAGTTAATTAACTTAAAAGTTGCTGTTTGGTCTATAAGAAGGTGAATTTTGAATCAGCTTTAAACAAGGTTCTACTTGGACTTACTTGCAGCTGGAGCTTGTTAATTAGTTAATTGCATTAGGCCAGTTTTTAGAAGCTAGAGTCACAGTATAAATAGGGGCTAGATACAGTGCAGACTTTGTTTGCATTGGAGTGCTGAGCTTGTGGCATTTGAGTGCTACAGTGAGAGTTTGGTGACTGAGGGAGTTAGGTGAGGAGGGAGTAAGGTACTCCTTTCATTTAATTTCCTATATTTATCAAAGAGCGTGAAGGGAACCAGGAGTTTAGAGTACAGCTGACTGGGAGCAGAGCCGGAGGGCGGAGGTCCAGTTGGTCCACAGGGCAGCTAATTCTGTAAAGTAAGAGGGGATGGAGGCTAGGGCAGTTGCATGCTCCTCCTGTAGGATGTGGGTGGTGAGGGATACCACTGGTGTCCCCGCTGACTATACCTGCGGGAAGTGCACCCAACTCCAGCTCCTCAGAGACCGTGTTAAGGTACTGGAGCTGGAGCTGGATGAACTTCGGATCATCCGGGAGGCAGAGGGGGTCATAGAGAAGAGTTACAGGGAGGTAGCCACACCAAAGGTACTGGACAAGAGTAGCTGGGTTACAGTCAGGGGAAAGAAAACTAACAGGCAGACAGTGCAGGGATCCCTCGTGGCCATTCCCCTTCAAAACAAGTATACCGTTTTGGATGCTGTTGGGGGGGATGACCTACCGGGGGAAGGCCCCAGCGGCCAGGTCTCTGGCACTGAGTCTGGCTCTGGGGCTCAGAAGGGAAGGGGGGAGCATAGAAAAGCAATAGTAATAGGAGATTCAATGGTTAGGGGAATAGATAGGAGATTCTGTGGTCGCGAGCGAGACTCCCGAAAGGTATTTTGCCTCCCGGGTGCCAGGGCCAGGGATGTCTCTGATCGTGTCTTCAGGATCCTGAAGGGGGAGGGTGAGCAGCCAGAAGTCGTGGTGCACATTGGTACCAACGATGTAGGTAGGAAAAAGGGTGTGGAGGTAATAAACAAGTTTAGGGAGTTAGGCTGGAAGTTAAGGGCCAGGACAGACAGAGTTGTCATCTCTGGTTTCTTGCCGGTGCCACGTGATAGCGAGGCTAGGAATAGGGAGAGAGTGCAGTTGAACACGTGGCTGCAGGAATGGTGTAGGAGGGAGGGCTTCAGGTATTTGGATAATTGGAGCGCATTCTGGGGAAGGTGGGACCTGTACAAGCAGGACGGGTTGCATCTGAACCAGGGGGGCACCAATATCCTGGGGGGGAGGTTTTCTAGTACTCTTCGGGAGGGTTTAAACTAATTTGGCAGGGGAATGGGAACCGGATCTGTAGTCCAGCAACTAAGGTAGACGATAGTCAGGACGCCAAAGAACGTAGTGATGCAGTGGGGAAGGTAACAATGACAAAGGAGAGTACTTGCAGGCAAGGAGATGGGTTGAAGTGTGTATACTTTAATGCAAGAAGCATCAGGAATAAGGTGGGTGAACTTAAGGCATGGATCGGTACTTGGGACTACGATGTGGTGGCCATCACGGAAACTTGGATAGAAGAGGGCCAGAAATGGTTGTTGGAGGTCCCTGGTTATAGATGTGTCAACAAGATTAGGGAGGGTGGTAAAAGAGGTGGGGGGGGTGGCATTGTTAATTAGAGATAGTATAACAGCTGCAGAAAGGCAGTTCGAGGGGGATCTGCCTACTGAGGTAATATGGGTTGAAGTTAGAAATAGGAAAGGAGCAGTCACCTTGTTGGGAGTGTTCTATAGGCCCCCCAATAGCAGCAGAGATGTGGAGGAACAGATTGGGAAACAGATTCTGGAAAGGTGCAGAAGTCACAGGGTAGTAGTCATGGGCGACTTCAACTTCCCAAACATTGAGTGGAAACTCTTTAGATCAAATAGTTTGGATGGGGTAGTGTTTGTGCAGTGTGTCCAGGAAGCTTTTCTAACACAGTATGTAGATTGTCCGACCAGAGGGGAGGCCATATTGGATTTAGTACTTGGTAATGAACCAGGGCAGGTGATAGATTTGTTAGTGGGGGAGCATTTTGGAGGTAGTGACCACAATTCTGTGACTTTCACTTTAGTAATGGAGAGGGATAGGTGCGAGCAACAGGGCAAGGTTTATAATTGGGGGAAGGGTAAATACAATGCTGTCAGACAAGAATTGAAGTGCAGAAGTTGGGAACATAGGCTGTCAGGGAAGGACACAAGTGAAATGTGGAACTTGTTCAAGGATCAGGTACTGCGTGTCTTTGATATGTATGTCCCTGTCAGGCAGGGAAGAGATGGTCGAGTGAGGGAACCATGGTTGACAAGAGAGGTTGAATGTCTTGTTAAGAGGAAGAAGGAGACTTATGTAAGGCTGAAGAAACAAGGTTCAGACAGTGCGCTGGAGGGATACAAGATAGCCAGGAGGGAACTGAAGAAAGGGATTAGGAGAGCTAAGAGAGGGCATGAAAAATCTTTGGCGGGTAGGATCAAGGAAAACCCCAAGGCCTTTTACACATACGTGAGAAATATGAGAATGACTAGAGTGAGAGTAGGTCCGATTAAGGACAGTAGCGGGAGATTGTGTATTGAGTCTGAAGAGATAGGAGAGGTCTTGAACAAGTATTTTTCTTCAGTATTTACAAATGAGAGGGGCCATATTGTTGGAGAGGACAGCGTGAAGCAGACTGATAAGCTTGAGGAGATACTTGTCAGGAAGGAAGATGTGTTGCGCGTTTTGAAAAACTTGAGGATAGACAAGTCCCCCGGGCCTGACGGGATATATCCAAGGATTCTATGGGAAGCAAGAAATGAAATTGCAGAGCCGTTGGCAATGATCTTTTCGTCCTCGCTGTCAACAGGGGTGGTACCAGAGGATTGGAGAGTGGCGAATGTCGTGCCCCTGTTCAAAAAAGGGAATAGGGATAACCCTGGGAATTACAGGCCAGTTAGTCTTACTTCGGTGGTAGGCAAAGTAATGGAAAAGGTACTGAGGGATAGGATTTCTGAGCATCTGGAAAGGCATTGCTTGATTAGGGATAGTCAGCACGGATTTGTGAGGGGTAGGTCTTGCCTTACAAGTCTTATTGAATTCTTTGAGGAGGTGACCAAGCATGTGGATGAAGGTAAAGCAGTGGATGTAGTGTACATGGATTTTAGTAAGGCATTTGATAAGGTTCCCCATGGTAGGCTTATGCAGAAAGTAAGGAGGCATGGGATAGTGGGAAATTTGGCCAGTTGGATAACAAACTGGCTAACCGATAGAAGACAGAGAGTTGTGGTGGATGGCAAATATTCAGCCTGGAGCCCAGTTATCAGTGGCGTACCGCAGGGATCAGTTCTGGGTCCTCTGCTGTTTGTGATTTTCATTAACGACTTGGATGAGGGAGTTGAAGGGTGGGTCAGTAAATTTGCAGATGATACGAAGATTGGTGGAGTTGTGGATAGTGAGGAGGGCTGTTGTCGGCTTCAAAGAGACATAGATAGAATGCAGAGCTGGGCTGAGAAGTGGCAGATGGAGTTTAACCCTGACAAGTGTGAGGTTGTCCATTTTGGAAGGACAAATCTGAATGCGGAATACAGGGTTAATGGTAGGGTTCTTGGCAATGTGGAGGAGCAGAGAGATCTTGGGGTCTATGTTCATTGTTCTTTGAAAGTTGCCACTCAAGTGGATAGAGCTGTGAAGAAGGCCTATGGTGTGCTAGCGTTCATTAGCAGAGGGATTGAATTTAAGAGCCGTGAGGTGATGATGCAGCTGTACAAAACCTTGGTCAGTCCACATTTGGAGTACTGTGTGCAGTTCTGGTCACCTCATTTTAGGAAGGATGTGGAAGCTTTGGAAAAGGTGCAAAGGAGATTTACCAGGATGTTGCCTGGAATGGAGAGTAGGTCATACGAGGAAAGATTGAGGGTGCTAGGCCTTTTCTCATTAGAACGGAGAAGGATGAGGGGCGACTTGATAGAGGTTTATAAGATGATCAGGGGAATAGATAGAGTAGACAGTCAGAGACTTTTTCCCCGGGTGGAACACACCATTACAAGGGGACATAAATTTAAGATAAATGGTGGAAGATATAGAGGGGATGTCAGAGGTAGGTTCTTTACCCAGAGAGTAGTGGGGGCATGGAATGCACTGCCTGTGGTAGTAGTTGAGTCGGAAAATTTATGGACCTTCAAGCGGCTATTGGATAGGTACTTGGATTAGGGTAGAATAAGGGAGTGTAGGTTAACTTCTTAAGGGCAGCACGGTAGCATTGTGGATAGCACAATTGCTTCACAGCTCCAGGGTCCCAAGTTCGATTTCGACTTGGGTCGCTGTCTGTGTGGAGTCTGCACATCCTCCCCGTGACTGCGTGGGTTTCCTCCGGGTACTCCGGTTTCCTCCCACAGTCCAAAGATGTGCAGGTTGGGTGGATTGGCCATGACAAATTGTCCAAAATTCTATGATTAACCTAGGACAAGGGTTCGGCGCAACATCGTGGGCCGAAGGGCCTGTTCTGTGCTGTATTTCTCTATCTATCTATCTATCTACCTTGTCCTTGTAATATCTTGATTAAGTCATCCCTTAGCCTTTTGAATTCCAGGAAATAT
The DNA here is from genome assembly GCF_902713615.1 of Scyliorhinus canicula. NCBI lineage: Eukaryota > Metazoa > Chordata > Chondrichthyes > Carcharhiniformes > Scyliorhinidae > Scyliorhinus > Scyliorhinus canicula. The sequence continues at coordinate 69,999,197 of NC_052148.1, forward strand.
AGCCCTAATTTCTACTTGCAATGTAAGTCTTGGCGTTGAGGTTTTGTTCCAGTAAATCTGAAGTTAATCTTTCCAAGAGCATTACCTCATTGCTAAGATGTGATGCCTCGGACTGCTCGGAGTACTCAAAGTCTGAGTGCCATAACCCCCATGAGACCCACAGAGTCGACCTGATTAATCTCCTCGTGAGCCTCGTGGAGTACCAGCTCCCCCACTGAGGGGCAGAGGTCCATCAGCGGAATAGTTAATTCTGGACATTAAAATCCAACCCAAGTAGGAGCCGAGCTGCAGAGTAGTTCTGACTGGGGCTGGAACTTTTACTTGTATATACGTTGTGCTTATATATACTTGTGTATGTAACAAGGTTATTCATAAAGACCTCACCTTCTCGACCTTGCTCCTTGCCTGAGGTGTGGTGATCCTCAGGTTAAATCGCCACCAGTCAGCTCTCCCCCTCAAAGAGGAAAGCAGCCTATGGTCATCTGGGACAATGGCAACTTTTTCTTACCTACCTTACTTTGGTAATAAACCATTTGTGTTAACTCTCCTTCCTGACTCCTCTGTGACTGCTAAACTGAGTTTACGCAAATCATTACAAGTTTCGAGGCTAAAAAAACACCTCCTTCCCCCTCTGCACCAAAGACCCATGGATGCCGATTTCCATGCATATGCCCATCTGTATCCCATATGTGACCGCTCTGTGCATCCACTCATAAATGGTAACATTTTCCTCTTGTTCACAGCTTACATTCTGATTAAGAAGAGCAGCATTCTGAAAATGAAAATAACATTTGAAATAAAATATATCAACATCAACAAGATCATTAGAATACCTTGTACTGAGTTGCCTGCCATTTTAGGATTTGATGTCTTCACAGGAAACTGCACGGCTTTTTTGATCTTAACATCAATGAAACTCTTTATACTGATATACTACATGTACCATTCTCAGGTGCCTGTAAGCTATAACACAGAACTGACAGGGCTGAGTGATACTGCAGGTTATTTATGTTACTTTTTGAGCAACAACAATGGAATGTTGCAACATGCATGCAACATTTTTGTCTTAATAGGTTAATTCTGAATCAGTTATTCTATCGCATTTGGCATTGATGTAAAGTATCAATGTAATAACAATTGCGGAAGTCAGGAGTTAGGATGCGGGATGCATGCAGAGTATCTTTGCCGACTGATTAATTGTGTGTGGGAAGGGGCAGTACGGTGGCACAGTGGTTAGCACTGCTGCCTCACGGTGCCGAGGTCCCAGGTTCAATCCCGACTCTGGGTCACTGTCCGTGTGGAGTTTGCACATTCTCCCCCCATGTTTGTGTGGGTTTTGCCCCCACAACCCAAAGATGTGCAGGGTAGGTGAATTGGCCACGCAAAATTGCCCCTTAATTAGAAAAAATGAATTGGGTACTCTAAATTTTTTTTTTAAATTGTGAGTGGGAACAACACTCATCTAAAATTGAAGCTATGGGTGGAATTTTCCAATATTTTTAAAAGTGCTGGTTCTGGCGAGAAAACCGGAGAGAATGGTGGGTAAAGGCGCCGTATGTTCAGCCTCTAAAACAAAAATTCATTTTTCCACGTTTCGCGTGGCTTGTCTCTGATCTGCTCACCCCGGTAAAACTTAATCTCTGCAATCAGTGGGGAACTCCTCCCCAACACTCCCCAGCACTTGTTCCAAGTCCTGTCCGGGGGGGGGGGGGGGGGGGGGGGGGGGGGTTGGGGTGCTGCCAAGAAGACAGCACCGCGATTCACAGAGGGAGCCCACACCAAGTTTCTGGATGGTGTGGAACAGAAATGTAACATTTTCTACTCGCAATCTGTCAGGCATCCAGCAAGCAAGGTTATCAACCCCGCCTGGGAGGCTATGGCCACGATAGTGAGCGCCAGTTTGCTCCAAAGAGAACGGGCTACAGCGTTGAAAGAAGCAGAATGACCTTTTTCATGCGGCCAGGGTATGTCTGCCACCTCATGTGTCCCGTTGCAAGCATCAGGTGAGTTGACTTTATTACAAAAGTCTGCCCCTGTGATGCACAAATGATATCTCTCACTTCCCTTGCACGTCAATCAGTCGAGCATCCTGGACATCCTCACGCCCTCCAGAGACCACAGACCTGAACAGCTCTGAGGGAGACATCGCAGCTGTCATCCGCCCCCTCCACTAGTGCAGATGCTCACATCTCAGTGGGAATAAGTCACTTCTGGGTCACTCACTGGTGAGCACCTCACAGCTGAAGATCCACAGAAGGTGGAGGCAGGGTCATCCCAGGGATTCGGCACTTGGCGGGATACCGGAGCCCAGGACACTTCTGAGCCCCTGGATGATGACATGCCTGTGGGTATGGTCATTCCAGAGATTCTGGAATTACAAAGGTACAATTATGAGCATTAGAAAGGGGTAATAGCATCCCTCCTCAATCTGAGGAGTCCGATCATCTTCTGTCTGAAGTGCCACCACTCTGACACCATGACACCAACACTGCGAGGCTGGCGCCCACAATGGAGACCTTGGTGCAGGATGTGGACTCCATGCATCCGAGGGTGGAGGGCATGAGCTCCATGGTGCAGGTCTTGAGCTGCATGGGGCAGATACTAGTGGGAATCCATGAGTGTCAGCGTCAGAGGATGGCGGGGCTTCTGTATCTCCCTCCAGCTGCCCCTCTGTCCTTTGGAGGACACCAAGGGAAGAGGATTGGCAGGAGCGCAGCCTGGGGCCTTCCACCCAGGTGACCTGGGGGTGTTCATCTGACTCGCCCCTCCCAGTGACCGACATGCCTCCAACCCTGCACATCGAAGAGGGCAATGCTGTAGCAGCTGCGCAGTATGAAAGCAGGCCCGGACCTTCAAGGTCCCAGCCCCCCAGGGGAGACCTGCCACGGTCTATTCAGGCAACAGGTTGTGGTGGTCAGCAGCCTGCCTCACCCCAGCTATGGTTCCTGGGGATGCACCTAGATGTAGCGGGAGGATAAATCACCAGTGTAATAACTCAACTGTGTTAAAAGTCACTTTGTTCACCCATAGAAAATATCCTCACTGTCAAGTCGTGGCGCTATTTTCCACAAACTCCCATGCAAACTCAGTGCTTTGTGCCCATGCAGTGTGAGAATGGCAGCACTATATCTCTCCCATTGCTCATACTGACAATGCAGTAAAGTCATGCCACTGCTGAAGCAGTCCCTCAAGTCCCACCTCCAACCCTCAATCCATGGAACGTCTCCCCACCTCCCCCCGCCCCCACCATAGCAATGCTCAGGCCTCTCTTGTCTGCCAGCATTTTCTAGTTATGAGGATGCCAACGACTGAAAAGGTGCGAGAGTCTATCCACCTCATCAATAGCTGGAGAAACACACTGGGAGCCCACACCTCGGAGGAGGCAATAGCAGCTGAGATATCATTCAGCCTCACTGAGCCCCTGTTTCACCCAGTTCAGTGACAGGTCACGCTCAGCTCTGTCAGGCAGGATCAGGCATTTCACAGAGGATAAAAGGAGCATCACTCTGTCGTCACTGTAAGTCATCATCATTCTCCTGCAGTGTCTAGTCAATTGGTTTCGTGCCCTGCCTATGAATGTTGCCATCACAATGACTTCCCGTAGGAACCACAGTAGTAAGAGAATGCAAAGTCCCATGGTGGGAGAGGCCTTCACACCCTAGTCCTGCTTGCCCCCAAGCCGAGAGGCTCTGAGGGCATCCCTAGCCTTATTCCCCATGGTGGGCCCTGGTCATCACCCGAGGTCCTTTCTCTGCCTCTTGCCGCCCTCCTCAACATTTTCCTCATCTGAGGCGATGTGGCACTCCCCCAAATCCTCCTCATCCAGCTGTTCGCCCCGCTGCAGTGACAGGTTCTGCAGAGCACAGCAGACCACTATGATGCACAAGACCCTCTGAAGGTTGTATTGGAGACTCCCTCAAACCGGTCCAGGCACCGGAACTTCAGCTTGAGCAGTATAATCGCCTGCTCAACCAGCACACATGTTGGTGCATGAGTCTCACTGTAGTGAGTCTCAGCGGGTGTTTGTGGCATCCGCACTGGCATCATTAGCCACCTCCTAAGTGGGTACCCTTTATCCCCAAGGATGCATACATCCAGCCACTGCTCTCCCTCAAAAACGTCAGGGATCTGTGAGCTCTCCAAGATCAAACTATCATGGATGTTCCTCGGGGAACGGGCACAATACCTGCACAATGTACATCATGTGGTCACAGACGATCAGGACGTTGAGGTTCACAAATGGCCCCCTATGCCTCCATGGGGAGAGCATCACCACATGCACACAGTCAACGACACCCTGTACCTGGGGCATGTCTCCTATGTGTGCGAAGCCCATGGCCCTGACATCCTAGCTCACTTAGTCCAAGTCCAAGTTGATGTACATGTGGACCCTCATGAACAGTACACCTGTTTATGCACTTGTGTGCAGCAGACTGGGAAGTGCTGCACAGGTCAGCGGTATACCCCTGAAATGAGCCACTGGCATAAATGTTTAGGACCACAGGTAATGGATGACTCCCTGTCCATCTGGTGGCAACTCTTTCATCAACTGGGACAGATGCTGCATTCTCTGGAACCGGGCCTCTGACATTTGGAGGTAGGAATTTTTAAGGCAGTAGACCCATGGCTGGTAGTGTCTCCTCCAAGACCAACAATCTGTGGCTCTGCTTCTGGAAGACCAACCTCCCCCTCCTCTGCAGGCCTGGCTGCATGCAGTGGCATGTTGATGCCATTCCTCCTACTGTTTGACAGTTATAAAAAGAACTGCCAACTCGACTGGCTCCTTGATTCTCCCCAATCAAAAACTGGAAGGAAGAGAACATAAAAGTGATTGATGAGGAGTCCTGACAATGCCCTGATCCACAGCTCTCTCAGGATCTGGTACATTTACCCATGCACATCCCCCTATGTGAGAGCCTTTCCAATTATCCTTGCTCCCTCCTCTGTCACACAATAGCCAGGCCCCCACAATTGCCCCTCTCAGCTCCACCTGAATGAAGCGCTTTGACCCTTGAGAGCCTCAGTGGACCTTGTTACCACACCTCCCACATGGGTAAGTGGTGAGGGGAGTTGAGTGCATTCAACGGACCTGTGGTCTAACGTCAAGGGGATGAGACTCTGACATCTGTTGTGTCCTGAATGGGGTGACTGATGAGCACGTTCACCATAACACTTACATCAGGGGCAACAACTGTGTCACCTCCGTGTTTCAGAGATGTAAGTATTTGCCTTGGAGTTCAATGGTTGGGGACTAACCTTCCAAAGGATTACGTGTTGGGCTAATCAGTGCACACTCATGTATTGCTATTCTGACTAAATCGGCACAATTGACACATCAAGGATGGGTCAGGGAGGGCGGCACAGTGGCGCAGTGGTTAGCACTGCTGCTTCACGGCGCTTAGGACCCGGGTTCGATCCCAACTTCAGGTTATTGTCCATGTGGAGTTTGCACTTTCTCTGTGTATCTGCATCAGTCTCACCCCCATTACCCAAAACGATGTGCTCGGTAGGTGAATTGGCCATGCTAAATTGCCCCTTAATTGGAAAAAGAAAAGAATTGGGTACTCTAAAAATGTTTTTTTAAAAAGAAGGGTCAGGGAGCTGATTAGGCAAGGCTTCTACTTGTGACAGGTAAGGCATGCTTGATGGATGTGAAGACTGCAATTTATAGTCTGCTTCATCCCACCCAGGGACCTCACATTTCACCTGCTTCCATCCACTATCCAGCTGACACTCTGGAAGGACAATCCCTCAGCGTAGGACATAGGAAGCGATGCCTGCACATGAGCTGCAAGACCCTTTAAACCCAGAGGCTCTCAACCATGAAGGGTCGCGAAGGCCTGCGAGCAACCACAGCCCCAGATATGCCAATACTGAACCCAGCCCCAAGTTGAATCTATCTTGGTCCCCTGCATACTCTCTGCTGCCCCCTCTGCAACTGGCTCCCTGGAAGGTGATAGCAACCTGAGCGCTCACCTCCAATATCCCTTCTGGAAGTGAGGTCCCCAGGTTCTCGTTATTATACAACTGTTGTAAACCACTCCGGTGCCCAATAAATATTCAGTGGGTGGGGAACTGCCAGTAGGAGGGCTCACTAATGATATGCTGATGTCACTGGCGGGTGCTGTGGAAATTCGAGAAATGTGATCTCACCAGCGTGAATCACATTTCATGATTTTCAACGGATATTACACCCAAGTAACCGTTCTCACTGACAGCTAATGCAGACTCTAAATCGCCACATTTGTCTAAATTGTTTCTGCCCAAGACCTTTGTAAATTTGACTTCAAACCCAACTGTAGTTGCAGTAAACCAGTTGGAAATCTAAGCAGTATGAGGCTTTACTGAGGTCTGGAAAAATTGCATTCTGACTCCAGAATTGTGCTATCACTGTTGCATTGATGCATATTCCAAATTGCTTTGCATCAATGCCAAAAGTGATGGTCTGACCCATAAATAACCTATTAAAATAGGCTGAACTAAATTGACGATTTTAAACTAGATCTGTCACAGTCAGCATGATTATAAAGGGAATGTTGGCATGAACAGTAATAAATATCAATTTTTCCATTGCCAACACAATGGTTAAAAACATGATTTATTTAGTCACAGCTGACCCAAAGCATGAGGACATCATCTTAGAATAAAGTGCAGAAAACATTTTTTAAATGAGTGATTAAATAGATGAAAACGTGGTGATGGTAATGTGTAGGATTTGCAAGTAGCCCAATATAGACATGGACTCATAACTTTTCTATAAATCAACAATGTTCCGTAGTGATAGTTTTATCAAGAGAATGACCTTCAGTTCATCTCCATAAATTCAACTCATCCTTTCAGCTTGAACCACAGTGCAGTTTAGAACAAGAAGAAAAGTGGCAATGACGAGTCTCTTATCAGCTCACGGGGAGGGAAAATGTTAGATTCGAATCCCTGATACAAACAGTTGCAATGTCAACTCAGACCCAATCTCATGGTATGATTGCATGCTCAGCAAGGCTCAAACTATCATTAAATGCTGAGAATGAGGCCACAGTGCTTTATAAAACAAATCTGGCATAGCACTACATGGGCAATATCGTTCGCCAGTTGTACTGCACTAATACCAAACCAAGGGAATTTTTTTGCATTGTTGACACGATACATTTTAATCCATCAACTAATGCAGAGACTACAGGGAATCATTGCAAAATGCCCCACAAAGTGGGTTTTCTATAAGATGATGTTGTAAAAACTAAGACATAAATATCAGTATGTTATAATAGAAATTAAGTTTTTCTGTTTTGGTGTTTTATATGAAGCATAAGCCGAGAAATTGATGCCAAATTACAGGGCACTCAAAACTTTAGAGATGATAACGGATGTCAGACATACAGAGATTCAAAGAGTGAGGAGGTCAGTGTTAGATAAAATTCAATGCAGAGAAACACAAAAGTAATACATTTTGGGAAAGCAAACAGAACAATGAAATAACTTATATCCTCCTAACATATATATCCTTATATCCTCCTAACAGCCGAAGCTGAGAAGTGATCTATTATTGGTTAATAAAGGTCTCTAACTTCTGAAAAGTTTGAAGAGAGGATTACTATGAGAGCGATGAATATTTCTAGGTTTATATGTCCTTATCCCTACTCATTCTGTTCCATTCTGTTGTCATTTAATATAGTTTCAGATATATTCATAGGATCTCTATAGTGCAGAAGCATGCCATTCAGCCCATTGAGTATGCAATGACCCTCTGAAAGAGCACTCCATCAAAGCCCACTTCCCCACCCTGTCCGAATGACCCCTTAACCGAACCTACACATCCTTGGACATTAAGGGCAATTAAGCATGGCCAATCCACCTAACCTGCAAATCTTTAAACTGTGGGAGAGAACCGGAGCACCTGGAGGAATCCACACAGACACGGGGCGAAAGAACAAACTCCACACAGACAGAGACCCCAGGCTGGAATTGAACCCGGGTTCCTGGTTCTGTGAGTCAACAGTGCTAACCACAGTGCTAACCACAGTGTCACCATGCCACCCCTGGCGAGATTCTCCAGTCTGTCAGTTCCATGTTCCTCGGCGGCGTGCCCTCGCCGGCAGCTGGATTCTCTGTTCTCGCCACCTGCCAATGGGATTTCTCATTGTGGCACCCCACACTGCCGGGAAATCTACGGGCGTGCGTGAGCTGCCGGCAGAACGGAGAATTCTGCCGGCGGAGAATACCATCAATTGTGTTTCAGGTTTGTGCTGCATTTCACATTAACTATACATGTTGGTGAAAGCAAGTTGAACTGTAAGGGAGGAACAAGAGCAACACCACAGCCTTGTCACTTGGTACAGATCCAAGAGCAGAAAAGCTGGCAAAAGGAAATATTTTTTCCTTTTTGCTTTGCATTTTTCTTTTCTGTAAATTGCTCTTATTTTTCTAGTAGAAGGACATGGGAATGTAACACAAATCTGCATATTAATAAATGCCACAAGGTTCAAAGAATTCACATACCCAATTTTACTGAGGCACAAAGCAACATCACAATTAATTTGATACAAAAGCAAGGGACAATGGAATACATGTAGCATCAATGATAAACCTGCTGAAACACTGTATTCTCTTTGAAGGTAATTAAAGTAATTTTGTAAGTGCAATTAAATTCCCATGAAATTCTCAGAAGATAATTTAATTGGGGAACCCAATTCTACATGAAACTTCACAAACAGAATCCTAAATATGTAAGGCAGACGATACTGGTGCGATTAGCTGTTGGAATATGACCCTGTTACATTTTCACAGACTCTTATGGTAGCAGTAGGAATATTGCTGGGAATGCAATATTCATATATTTAATGTTAGGTGCTATATTATAATCATAAGTGATAAAATCACAGATGTATTATTAAAATAGATTGTTCCTATCCTCTTTTACTTGAAGGAAAAAAGTACTTACTGTAAAATGTTCCTCGGTCTCATTAGCAAAAGGCGCATAATCATTCCGATTCTGCTTGTAGTGTTACCATCATTGCTGTTCAGCGTTTCTCCAGACCCCCATCATATTATCTATAGCATTTTCTCCCCTACAATCATTAATAGAAGTCCACATACCAATACTCTATCATAATAGATGGATGGACAGATAGAAACTTGCTAATATAATTCCTCTTGTCTCATTAGTTCTCTGCACTGACCTATCTGCTCTTTTTGCACTATGAGAGATAGATATTAATCATCAGTAGCTTCCTTGTTCCATTGATGGGCACGGACCTGTTGAAATCTTCTATACAATCAGTTATAGGTACAGTTGTGGATTTTGATGAATAGGTACAGTTATAGGTTTTGATGAATCATTGGGAACCTATCAGTGGGGGCAAGCCAACCATGCTAGTGGGCCTTCTGGGTGAATTTTGTGATGGCTATTGGTTTTTGTAAGGGCACCTCCAGGATGCTGCCCAATTAACGCAACCAGCAGGTGGATCAATCCGAGGCCTGAAAGAGGACCAATTATTTAAAGGAGCACCATGACTGAACTGTGCACAGTAGGGGAGGCAGCGGCGTAGTGGTATTTCCACTGGACTAGTAATCCAGAGACCCAGAGTAACGCTCTGGGACCTGGGTTCAAATCCCACCAGGGCAGATGGTGAAATTTTAATTCAATAAAAATCTGTTATTAAAAGTCTAATGGTGACCATGAAAACCATTGTCGATTGTCGTAAAAACCCATCCTGTTCACTGATGTCCTTTAGTAAAGGAAATCTGTCATCCTTACCTGGTCTGGCCTACATGTGACTGCAGACCCTCTGGGATGGGCAATAAATGGTGGCCCAGCCAGTGACGCCCACATCCCACGAACGAATAGAGTAAAATAATGTATCAAGTTTAGAGGAGGGTGAGGGGAAGAACATGTCCATGGTACACAGTCATGGCATTTAATAGTGGAAGCTGTGAGGACATGGAGGGAGGTGCTCATTCCCAAAGTTGACAGAAGAATGTGTTACATATGTCCCCATATCAGGACACAACTTTAAAGGTCATTGCAGCCCTCTATGTCTCCAACTGACCTCCACAGAATAAAACCAAGTTCCTTGCCTGCACATTATCCAAAGTACTTCCTCGAGGAATTGCTTCAGTTAGCACTAACCCTGCCCTATTGCTGACATATTTACTACCGGTTTCACCTTTCATAGTGCTGTAATGATAGCAAATTGAGCACTAAGTGATTGGCCATAGTGCAAATCACCCTCCAAATCTTGCAGGATTGCCAATAGGGCGTGAGACTATGCCAACAGGAATGATATGTAAAACCACTCCTGTGAAATCCGGAGCGAGAGCAGAAAGACGTATTCGCACAGGGAAGTCCCACCATAACATCACCAACACATACTCACCTGTAATGTGGCTATGCTTTCCCAGAAAGTGCTGTTGTCCTTTGTGTAAGAACCTCTGTATGAAGTAGATGCAAGGGATTGACAACAGGAAGTCTGACCATTGATCAACCATTCAACAGGTCATTCCTTGATGTTCTTCTCATTGCAGGTGAGTTATATAGGGCTGGATTTTCAGCTTTGAGGTGGGTATCCAGAGTTGTGAACATAAGAACATCAGAACATAAGAACTAGGAGCAGGAGTAGGCCATCTGGCCCCTTGAGCCTGCTCCACCATTCAATGAGATCTTGGCTGATCTTTTGTGGACTCAGCTCCACTTTCCGGCCTGAACACCATAACCCTTAATCCCTTTACTCTTCAAAAAACTATCTACCTTTATCTTAAAAACATTTAATGAAGGAGCCTCAACTGCTTCACTGGGCAAGGAATTCCATAGATTCACAACCCTTTGGGTGAAGAAGTTCCTCCAAAGCTCAGTCCTAAATCTACTTCCCCTTATTTTGAGGCTATGCCCCATAGTCCTGCTTTCATCAGCCAATGGAAACAACCTGCCCGCACCTATCCTATCTATTCCCTTCATAATTTTATATGTTTCTATAAGATTCCCCCCCCCCCCCCCCCCCCCCCCCCCCCCGGCATCCTTCTGAATTTCAACGAGTACAGTCCCAGTCTACTCAACCTCACCTCGTAATCCAACCCCTTCAGCTCTGGGATTAACCTCGTGAATCTCCTCTGCACACCCTCCAGTGCCAGTACGTCCTTTCTCAGGTAAGGAGACCACAACTGAACACAATACTCCAGGTGTGGCCTCACTAACACTTTATACAATTGCAACATAACCTCCCTAGTCTTAAACTCAGTCTCTCTAGCAATGAAGGACAGAACTCCATTTACCTTTTTAATCACCTGTTGCACATGTAAACCAACTTTTTGCAACTCGTACACTAGCACACCCAGGTCTCTCTGCACAGCAGCATGTTTTAATATTTTATAATTTAAATAATAATCCCTTTTGCTGTTATTCCTACCAAAATGGATAACCTCACATTTGTCAACATTGTATTCCATCTGCCAGACCCTAGCCCATTCACTTAATCTATCTAAATCCCTCTGCAGACTTCCGGTATCCTCTGCACTTTTCGCTTTACCACTCATCTTAGCGTCGCCTGCAAACTTGGATACATTGCCCTTGGTCCTCAACTACAAATCATCAATGTAAATTGTGGACAATTGTGGGCCCAACACTGATTCCTGAGGGACACCACTAGCTACTGATTGCCAACCAGAGAAACACCCATTAATCCCCACTCTTTTCTTTCTATTAATTAACCAATCCTCTATCCATCCATACATCTTTATTTTATGCAGCAACCTTTTGTGTGACACCTTGTCAAAAGCTTTCTGGAAATCCAGATATACCACATCCATTGGCTCCCCGTTATCTACCGCACTGGTAATGTCCTCAAAACTCTGGGCAGCACGCTAGCATAGTGTTACCATGGGCAGCATGGTAACATCGTGGTTAGCACTATGGTTTCACAGTGCCAGTGTCCCAGGTTCAATTCCCGCTTGGGTCACTGCCTGTGCGGAGTCTCCACGTTCTCCCCGTGTGCGCGGGCTTCCTCCGGGTACTCCAAAGGCGTATCTGTTAATTATACATTATGTGCTGTGGGTTAACATCACTGCAGTTTGAGGAGTCTGAGGAGTGGTTGTAGGAACAAGGGCCAGTTTAGAAGATACATATCATAATTATCTCCCAGGCTAAGATTACCTGCTCACAATGCCACTAGCTGCTAATATTATATGAGCGTCTGATATTATATACCTGTGCTTTTACATATCATATCATTCCTGTTTTAAACCAGTGTATCGTTACCACTGAGCAATGACATTGCACAGCTACCAATACTGAAAAATAGAACTAAACTTCAGAAGTATCTGAGGAGAATATCACGCAAACAGTTTTTTAGTGGGCAAGCAAAAGAGTCTTTTGATGGAAATGTTCCAATTGATCGCTGCAAGTATCAAACATTAAAGGGCTTTTGATGGTGTGTTCTTGGCTTGGCCTCCATGTTTTTGACAAACATTCCGCCCACATAGATACAGACAAAAAGCTCATTAAGATTCCCGTCCTGCCCCACTCTCAAAACTCATTTCAGCTTCAACTGCCTGTGTCTAGCCAAAGCTAGAGGAAATTAAAAATGATGAGCAAGATACTGCGCATTGTTGTTTCAGTTCCAATTATATTCAAGAATTAGTTAATCTGCCTGTATTTTCATGGAACTCTCCCAAGCCCCAAGTCCTGTTGCCCTCAAGAATTAAAAAGTTGAGTTGGTCTTGAGGGGACAGCTCATCACTGTAGCCCAATCAGAACTCAGTATTCATGAGAGATTTACAAAATGAAGTTGGGAGAAGTAATCTTCAGTTCTGAGCAGCAAATTATGTGCTTTTTGGGATAATTTAAATAGGGACCATAAATTCTTCAAAAGTATTTTGAAAACATTGGGTGGGATTCTTCGTACATTCACACCAGCGGGATTCTCCTGTCTCGCTGCAGTAAATGGGAGATTTGGCTGAGCGCCAGATTCGCCGTCCTCACTAGCAGCGGTAGCGGGATGGATTAGCAATGGTAAATCCCGGCCCTTGTAGTCCTCCAGCCTCCCAACCATGCATTTCTCGACAGTGGGCGATGGTGCGCTATTCGCAGGTGGTGGAGAATTCCCATTGAAACCACCCCACACCGGGCGGGAGCAAAGAATCCAACCGCCTGTGATCGGCCGGAAAATTCCGGTCCTTGCTTTCTTTGCCAGAGGAAGACAAAGAATGCTGGTAATCAGGTGCGGAATTCTCCGACCCCCGGGGCGTCAATCCCGCCCCCGCCGTGTCCCGCATTCTCCGCCCCTGAGATTCGGCGGGGGCAGGAATCGCGCCGCGCCGGTCGGTGGGCCCCCCGTGGCGATTCTCCGGCCGGTGATGGGCCGATGTCCCACCTCTGACAGGCCTTTCCCGCCGGCGTGGTTTAAACCACCTCTGGTACCGGCGGGATTGGCGGCGCGGGCGGGCTCCGGGGTCCTGGGGGGGGGGGCGCGGGGGTGATCTGACCCTGGGGGGTGCCCCCACGGTGGCCTGGCCCGCGATCGGGGCCCACCGATCGGCGGGCGGGCCTGCGCCGTGAGGGACTCTTTTTCTTCCGCCCCCACCATGGCCTTCACCATGGCGGGGGCGGAAGAGACCCCCTCCCCTGTGCATGCGCCAGTATGACATCAGCAGCCGCTGACGCTCCGGCGAATGCGCGGACCTCCGCCGGTCGGCGAAGGCCTTTCGGCTCCGGCTAGTGGGGCGCCAAAGGCCGTTCGCGCCAGCCGGCGGAGCGGCAACCACTCTGGCGCGGGCCTAGCCCCTAAAGGTGCAGAGAATTCCGCACCTTTGGGGAGGCCCGACGTCAGAGTGGTTCATGCCACTCCGTTCCGCCGGGACCCCCCGCCCCGTCGGGTAGGGGAGAATCCCGGCCCAGTAACTTGAAAAAAGAACTGCTGGGATTGCACAGCGGGTCAGTCAGCAACTTAAAGAGAAGGGCGGCACGATAGCACAGTGGATAGCACTGTTGCTTCACAGCGCCAGGATCCCAGGTCGATTCCCGGCTTGGGTGACTGTCTGTGTGGAGTCTGCATGTTCTCCCCGTGTCTGCGTGGGTTTCCTCCGGGTGCTCCGTTTTCGTCCCACAAGTCCCGAAAGACGGTCTGTCGGGTAATTTGTACATTCTGAATTCTCCCTCCGTGTACCCAAACAGGCGCCAGAGTGTGACAACTAGGGGCTTTTCACAGTAACTTCATTGCAGTGTAACTGTAAGCCTACTTGTGACAATAAAGATTATTATTATGATGAGTAGACAACATTAGTTGACACTGTTTATCAGACCTGAATGCATTGATCTTTTATTTCTCCCTTCATTCAGTGGGTTGGATTCTCTGGTTCCCCCAGCCACATGTTTCTTGGCGGCCCACCGTTCGCTGGCAGCGGGATTCGGATTTTAAAGTGCTTGTCAATGGGACGTCCCGTTGAAGCCACCCCATGCTGCTGAGAAACCCAGATGAAGGGGTGTGATGGCAGCGATAAAAGTGAATTGCAACGGCTGGAGAATTCCGGTCAATAGCTGTTTGAATTCTTAACTGAGGATTGGTGCAATACTTGTAGAGAACTGACCCATTTGCAATGTGTCTTTACGTAGAGAATTGTAACACTTTGATTGCAACTAGTTTCCTGACACTGCAGGTCTTCCTCTACCCGTTTTGTCTATCTGCACGAGTTGTCCACGGCAAGAATATAATTCCTAAAGGATGTTAGTAGGGCAACAGCTATATAAAAATTCCCCAAAATTGTTTCCCTTTCCCAGTCACAGACAGATCGTATTTGGTGGTAAAATCTAGATCCCTCTTGTGGTGTCTATGAAGTAGAGAGAAGGCTGACTTACCTTTAAGAAGCAACATACCGAATACAGAGCTTTGGCTTTTAGCATGCTGGAAAGCAAAGGTTGGATTTTTATTATTTGACAAACCATAAAATTAACGTGTCCCACATAAACATTACTATCACTCAGCTCGACTTAATGTTGGAAAAAATGTTCACTTCCACATGCTGACAAGAGCCAACTACCTCACTATCCACTCTCTCCATCTCTCCGTGTTGCCAGACTGTTTGTCCAGAATCCTGAAGAGCTGAAATGGCCACCAAGTTCACTTTGGGAAGACCAGAGCCCTCAGTCACTGCAGGGCTGAAATTTAATGTGTAAAATAAACTTGTTTAGGGACAGATGATGTGCTAAAATTTTAATAAATCAGAAACCCCACTAGTCCTGCAGACTTGTGCACCAGAACTTGCCGCGTCTTTAGCCAAGCTGTTTCAATACAGCTGGAACAGCAGACATCTACCCAGCAATGTGGGAAATTGCCCAGGTATGTCCTGTACACTAGAAACAGATCAAATCCAACATGGCCAATTACCGCCTCATCAGTCTCCTCTTGATCATCAATAAAGTGATAGAAGGGGTCATCAATAGTGCTGTCAAGTAAGACTTACACAGCAATATCCTGCTCGCAGATGATCAGTTTGGGCTCCGCCAGGGTCACTCAGCTCCTGACCTCATAACAGCTTTCGTTCAAATGTGAACAAAAGAGTTGAACTTCAGAGATGGGGTGAGTCTGACTGCCCTTGACTTCAAGTGTGGCATCAAGGAGCCCTGGCAAAACTGGAGTCAATGCTAATTAGGGGGAAACCACTGGTTGGAGTCATACCTGGCACAAACGAAGATGGTTGTGGTTGTTGGAGGTCAATCATCTCAGTTTCAGGACATCACTGCAGGATTTCCTCAGGGTAATGTCCTAGGCCCAATCATCTTCAGCTGATTCATCAATGACCTTACATTCATCGTAAGGTCAGAGGTGGAGATGTTTGCAGATGACTGCACAATGTCCTGTACCATTCGCGACTCTTCAGATACTAAACTCTTCTACTCCTCAGGTCATTCCAGGGCTCGAGAGGAGACTTGTGCGGCATCTCACAAGGTACATCCCACAAGTGCAGCCATGAGGTTATGGATGTTGTCTTTGCCCGGGCAGAAAACAATATAAACTTTGACATGGACCAGACCCAACAAGACCCAGCAGAATTCTCTGCCATCAGTGGGATGGCCCAGGTCCAGAATAACAGATGGTATTCATGCCATCTGTGCTCACCGGGCCAACAGGGAGTGCCCTCATTAACAGGAAGGGGTTCCACTCCCTGAACATCCAGCTAGTGTGCGAGCACCACATGAAGATCATGCACATGTGTGCACGCTTCCAAGGGAATGTGCTCGACAACCACATCCTGGGGCAGTTGGACATCCCCAGCCTCTCGAGGACCACCCCAGGATTGCTGGTTGACTCTTGGGGATAAGGGATACCCGCTGAGGGCTTTGCTAATACCGCAAATACGGAGGGCGGTGACTGATGCTGACACCGGATACAACAAGGCCCAGGCGGCCACCTGGGCTGTCATTGAGTGGTGCATTGGACTCCTCAATGCCTTGACCGCTCTGGTGGTGCTTCCCAGTACACCTCCCAGAGGGTCCTCGCTTTGTACGTGCTGGAGATGGAGGGGAGGAACATGTGGCCACCTCCGAGGAGGATGAGGAGCCCAGGGAGGACCCGCAGGACCAGCCGGAAGATTGGAGGACAGGCGATAGTGGCGAGGTTCCGTCAAGCCTGGCGGCCCAGGGAGGCCTTCACCCTTACACGCTTCACATAGGACGTGGCCTCATTCATCATCCCAACCTCTCTCCCCCTCTCCTTTCTGCTCCCCTTCCCCTTTTCCCCACCCATTCCCACCTCCCCCCCCCCCCCCCCCCCCCCCCACACACACCCAACATGTTCCACCTCCCAGGGCCTGTGTAACATCTCTCCAGTGTGATGGAACTGTGTCGGCGCTGTCAGTGGGTCACTGACGAAGCCACATATTGGACACCTCCACTTATGCTGCTGATGTCGTGCACAGGCTCTCCACTATCAGTGCTGGCCTTGGTGCTATGCATTGCCGGCACTATCTCCTGTCCCCGTAGCCTCTGATTCCTCTAGTCGGCTCTGATTGTCGCTGATATCCCCCGCAAAATCTCACAGCCACACCATATCGACTGCATCAGCTCCGGGTAAACCTGGTCCAGAGGCTCAGCATCTGACTGGGATTCAGCTGGGTCCTGGAATCCAGCAGACCTCCGAGTGATGCTCTGCCTGGGCCTTCACCTGATGTACATCAGCAACTATAAGGTGCTCACCACTGACGCGCACTGAGGTGTGTGTCTCTGCGCTGGTGGAGGGTGGAGAAGACAGCTGTGCCGTGCATATAGTGGTCACCTCAGAGCTCCCCTCCGAGGTGTTCTCATGGTAGGCAGGGAGGAGATCACCTCGGATGAGCCAGCACCATCGGATGGAGATCCTTAGGGAAAATGGACATGTGGTCATTGGAGGGATGGGTCAGTCTGTATGGCATTAGCAACTCACACGTGGCAAGTCATCTGGTGGGTGGCGGTGGATTCTCACCTCTGCGTCATATGTCAACCTCTACATCGGGGACAGATCTGTCTTCGGCCACCCCAATGACCTTCAGGGCCCTTTCCTCATAGGGGGTGAGGACTCCAATGTCCAGCCCCTCGCCACCCGTCTGGGCCCTCTCCCATCTGTTATGAGCCAGCTTCTCCTGCAGGTCACAGAGGGGGCATCATGAGCTGCCTGCTTGGTTCATCACAGGGATATGGGGAGTTGGGAGTATGGATAGGGTGATGGGAGTATCAGAGGGATGGAGATTATGGGGGGAATGGGGAGTATAGGGGGATGGGGAATATGCGGGGGATAGGGAGTTTGGGAGGGATTGGGAATATGGGGGGATGGGGAGCATGGGGGTTTGGGGAGTATGGGGGATGGGGAGTATGGGGGGATGCGGAGTTTGGGAGGGATTGGGAATATTGGGGGAAGGGGAGCATGGGGGTTTTGGGGAGTATGGGGGGATGGGGAGTTTGGAAGGGATTGGGAATGTGGGGAGTATGGGGGGATGGGGAATATGGGGCTGGAAATGGGGATGGCAGCATGGGTGGTGCTGCTGGACATGGGTGGACCGGGGCACGCCATGGTGCTTGATGGAGGCGGTGCCAGGCGCATGATCGCAGAAGGACTGTGTTGGCAGATGCGGGACAGTGCCAGGGGGCCGTTGCCAACCAACCCATGTGGCTTAGTGGAGATCATGAATCTTCTCAAAGCACTGGGCACTGGTCTTCCTGGTGACCCTCCGCAAGCTGACGGGTGCTACCACTTCCTCCCAGGCAGCATTGGCTGCCCTGTGGCTGACCTTGGCTGAACAGAGCATCCTGTTTGGTTTTGACTGCGTCCGACAATTTGGCCAGGCTGGCATCCTCAAATCGTGAGGCTGGTATCCTTGGTGGCATGGCTGTGTGTTGTGTGGGATTGCTCTGTAGGGTCAGTTTAAGTGCTGCTCCCCCTTGTTGGCGGGGATCTGGCAGGCATGGTCCTGTCAAATCAGCAGGTGGGACCATCATTTGGGGTGCGAAGCCCATGAGGCCTCATTCAGTGGACCAATTAGCATTTGATACCAGCAATGGCCTAGCCCGGTCGAGCCTCAGGAAGCTCGCGGCAGTTCCCGCTCACTACCACACTTAGAAACCTTTCCATTAGGTAGTGCCAAAATTTGTATTTAATAATACAAATCTTTTGATACTTTCCTTGCTGTCAAGTGGGCAGCACGGTAGCATTGTGGATAGCACAATCGCTTAACAGCTCCAGGGTACCAGGTTCGATTCCGGCTTGGGTCACTGTCTGTGCGGAGTCTGCACGTCCCCCCCCCCCCCCCCCCCCCCCCCGTGTGTGCGTGGGTTTCCTCCGGGTGCTCCGGTTTCCTCCCACAGTCCAAAGATGTGCAGGTTAGGTGGATTGGCTATGATAAATTGCCCTTAGTGTCCAAAATTGCCCTTAGTGTTGGGTGGGGTTACTGGGTTATGGGGATAGGGTGGAGGTGTTAACCTTGGGTAAGGTGCTCTTTGCAGGAGCCGGTGCAGATTCGATGGGCCGAATGGCCTCCTTCTGCACTGTAAATTCTATGTATGGAAGTGCTCCCTCCTTATCTATGTCACTGCAGAAATGTCTCCTGATTCGCTGCTGTAACGTTAATGACGGATCAATGGAAAGTCTTTATTTATGTGCAAATCGGGTTTCCACTGAGCTTCAGCCAAAGTTACGGTGGCCAATCAGGTGAATTATCAAGACAATTCTAGGTGTCGCTGGCTGGGTAAGATAGTAGCAAGTTTATTTCAGCTAATGACAGCTCAAGGATTTGATTAATGGCCTCACCAAAGGCACATTTATATTAAGTTGAATTGCAGGAGCTCACAGCCTTTGGGCTCCCAGAATCCAAACTGAATGAAGATTGACACACAGATGATGAAGAGGAAACTTCTGCGTTTAAATCCTTAGAATGGGGAGTAACCTCTCCATCGGGAATTGGAGTTCACATTGAAGGAAATAGCAAAGAATGGATAACAAGTGAGGGTACCTGGAATCTATCACAGAAGAATTTTAGGAGGCCACAATATTTTTTTCAATCCACAATCAAGAAAGGATTTTCACCATTAAACCTGCCAACAGCCATTGAATTTCAGTTTTTCACAAAAAAAAGTGAACTAAATTATAGAATGTGATCTCAAAATACTAATAAAATTCCTGAAATCCAGAAAGAACCTTAAATAATTCAGCCAGCTTGAAGCAATAGCACTGGGTTACAGGCCTTTATTGAGAGATATCTTTTGAGTTGTTAAATTTAATGAGATGCATCAGCATTTTTGAAGCCATTCATCAGCTTTCAGAGATTTGTAGGTTGGCATTTATGAATCAGTAAGGTGATATCTGTGCAAAACTTTGGCAGGAGAGAGAAAGTGCATCATTATGACCTAAATAGGCTTGAAACGTCTTGGAAGGTATCAAGGGCTTGAAATGGTACCATGAGATTGTAGTGTAAAACAATTCAAGTCCTTTATCTGTAATTAGTTAACAATTCTGCTAAAATAGCAAGGCTAATATTTCAGTAAGACCTATTAAGCACCTGTACATTGGAATCCCATGATGTGTTTCCAGTGCCACGCTTGCAATCATTCATCCATAGCCAAAAACTTTGAGCAATAATCAAGTTGAATTGCCAGAGCAGAAGCATTCAAAAAGGAATGGATCCATCCTTATTTTAGTCAAAGCAAAGAAATATGGGCGACTGGGATAGCAAAGTTGTATAAGGCCAGACTGAGCCATGAATCTGAACTGATGTGATGGAGCAAGTTCGATGGTTCAAATACGTTTTCTTGTATCCACTTCTCTTCTGTTCTTTTGTATTGTGACGGGGATTAGCAATACATGCACGTGTTGGACTTACATAGATCTAAATGTATGCATGACGATTGATTTGAATGACTATGATATTATACAAAATATCAGCTGGCATTCTTATTTTTATAAGGAGAGTGAAATTCATGTATAGGATGTGAACATGAGCTGGAATTAATGTGGGTTCTAGTTCCAATCATGTGAGACATTCTGTAATATCCTTCTGGGACTGTAGTACAAATTTCATTTCACTCATAAACAGAGAACACTGGTCCATTGAATACCAAAAATATTTGACATCCCTACTGCATGCCTCATAAGTAATTGCATTACACATGACCTGTGACTGTTAAGGATTAAGTTGGATATTTTGACCGTTTGCCACCACTTTACAGATTCCCTTTATGCTTTTCAAAATGTGTACATTTTTAAGACGTTTTGTGTTGTTCACAGAGAGGGATGTTAACGTCGACCAACGGAACACTTGTTTTTCAGTTACACGGAGCAAACTGTTCAGCCAAGCACCTTAATCTTAACCACAGAAAGCCAATTCAAAATCTGCACTAGTATTATTTTATTCGCCTTGTTAAGCACCTTAATCTGTTTCTTGAGTAAAATTGTAGATTATTGACGAATTGTGGATTTTCATGTCATGGACTCACTCCACTGGAAGCTTAGTTGTGTCTGACCAGGCAATTTTCCTGAAATATTTACAACTAAAAAGAGACAGAAGGGTGAATGTCAATCCAGGGCTGGGAATTCCAGCCCAGCAGTGCCGGCATTCCGCTGTGGGGAACGGGGCAGGCCAGCCAAAAGTCCATTGACTTTCGATGGGAGTAGAAGATGTCAGTGATGGGCGAGGCTGGAAAATTCTGCAGGATGCTATCTTTTCACATTTGTGTTGCAAGATTATCAAGTGAGACTGTTGACCATCAAGTCCTATTTTTGCCTGTGTTATCCATGGCTCAGTCTCTCATACACTCACCTCTGCGTCTGAGGATTGTGAGCACATAGCCCATTCCGGAGACTTGAGCAATAAATCTGGTTTGATACTTCAGTGCTCCAGGACTTGCCACACCCCTAGCCAAGCTGTTCCAGTATACTTACAACACTGGCATTTACCCAACAATATGGAAAATTGCCCAGGTGTGTCCTGCACACAAGAAAGAGGACAAATTCAACCCAGCCAATTGCCGCCCTATCAGTCTACTCTCCATCATCAGCAATGTGATGGAAGGAGTCATCAACAGTGCCATCAAGCGGCACTTACTCGGCATTAAGCTGCTCACGGATCCTCAGTTTGGGTTCCGCCAGGGTCACTCAACTCCTGACTTCATTACAGCCTTGGTTCAAACATCGATAAAAGAGCTGAATGCCAGAGGTGAGGTGAAAGTGACTGCCCTTGACACCAAGGGAGCATTTGACCGAGTATGGCATCAAGGAGCCCCAGCTAAACAAAATGAAAAATGAAATGAAATGAAAATCGCTTATTGTCACAAGTAGGCTTCAAATGAAGTTACTGTGAAAAGCCCCTAGTTGCCACATTCCAGCGCCTGTTCGGGGAGGCTGGTACGGGAATTGAACCGTGCTGCTGGCCTGCCTTGGTCTGCTTTCAAAGCCAGCGATTTAGCCCTGTGCTAAACCTGGAGTCAATTGGAAATCAGGGAGAAAACTCTCCGCTGGTTGGAGTCATACCTGGCACAAAGGAAGATGATTGTGGTGGTTGGAGGTCAATCATCTCAGCTCCAGGATATCACTGCAGGAGTTCCTCAGGGTAGTGTCCTAAGCCCAACCACCTTCAGCTGTTTCATCAATGACCTGCCTTCCATCATAAGACCAGAAGTGGAGATGTTTGCAGATGACTGCACAATGTTAAGCACCATTCATGACTCCTGCAATCCATGTCCAAATGAAGCAGAATCTGGTCAATATCAAGGCTTGGGCTGACAAGTTGCAAGTTATATTCGTACCACACAAGTGCCAGGCAATGACCGTCTCCAACAAGAGAGGATCTAGTCATCGCCGCTTGACATTCAAAGGCATTACAATCGCGGAATCCCCCACAATCAACATCCTGGGGGTTACCATCCATCAGAAACTAAACTAGACTAGCCACATTAATACCGTGGCGACCAGGACAGGTCAAAAGCTAGGAATCCAACGGTGAGTAACGCACCTCACGACCCCCTAAATCATATCCACCATCTACAAGGCACAAGTCAGGAGTGTAATGGAATACTCTTCACTTGCCTGGATGGGTGCAGCTACAACAACACTCAAAAAGCTTGACACCATCCAGGACAAAGAAGCCCGTTTGATTGCTCCTCCTTCCACAAACCCTCCACCACCGACGAGCAGCGGCAGCCGTGTGTCCCACCTAAAGGTGCACTGCAGTAACTCATCAAGGTTCCTTAGACAGAACCTTCCAAAGCCATGACCACTAGAACATAGAACAGTACAGCACAGAACAGGCCCTTCGGCCCTCAATGTTGTGCCGAGCCATGATCACCCTACTCAAACCCACGTATCCACCCTATACCCGTAACCCAACAACCCCCCCTTAACCTTACTTTTATTAGGACACTACGGGCAATTTAGCATGGCCAATCCACCTAACCCGCACATCTTTGGACTGTGGGAGGAAACCGGAGCACCCGGAGGAAACCCACGCACACAGGGGGAGGACGTGCAGACTCCACACAGACAGTGACCCAGCCGGGAATCGAACCTGGGACCCTGGAGCTGTGAAGCATTTATGCTAACCACCATGCTACCCTGCTTCTAGAAGGACATGAGCAGCAGATACCTGGGAACCCCAGCACCTGGAGGTTCCCCTCCCAAGTCACTCACCACCCCACTTGGAAATATATCGTTGTTCTTTCTGGGGCAAAATCCTGGAACTCCCTCCTAACAGCAGAATGGGTGTACCTACACCTGAAGGACTGCAGCAGTTCAAGACGGCAACTCATCACCACCTTCTGAAGGGCAACTAGGGATGGGCAATAAATGCTGGCCTAACCAGTGACCCCCAAATCTCGTCAATTAATTTTTTTTTAAAGTGCAGTACTGTGGGTGTCAGACCATTCTCTGGGAAGCCAGGGAGGAGATTGCAGAGCCTTTGTCCTTGATCTTTATGTCGTCTTTGTCGACAGGAATAGTGCCGGAAGACTGGAGGATAGCAAATGTTGTCCCCTTGTTCAAGAAGGGGAGTAGAGACAACCCTGGTAATTATAGACCTGTGAGCCTTACTTCGGTTGTAGGTAAAATGTTGGAAAAGGTTATAAGAGATAGGGTTTATAATCATCTTGAAAAGAACAAGTTGATTAGCGATAGTCAACACGGTTTTGTGAAGGGTAGGTCATGCCTCACAAACCTTATTGAGTTTTTTGAGAAGGTGACCAAACAGGTGGATCAGGGTAAAGCGGTTGATGTGGTGTATATGGATTTCAGTAAGGCGTTTGATAAGGATCCCCACGGTAGGCTATTGCAGAAAATAAGGAAGTATGGGATTGAAGGTGATTTAGCGGTTTGGATCAATAATTGGCTAGCTGAAAGAAGACAGAGGGTGGTGGTTGATGGCAAATGTTCATCCTGGAGTTCAGTTACTAGTGGTGTACCGCAAGGATCTGTTTTGGGGCCACTGCTGTTTGTCATTTTTATAAATGACCTGGAAGAGGGTGTAGAAGGATGGGTTAGTAAATTTGCAGATGACACGAAGGTCGGTGGAGTTGTGGATAGTGCTGAAGGATGTTATAGGATACAGAGGGACATAGATAAGCTGCAGAGCTGGGCTGAGAGGTGGCAGATGGAGTTTAATGCGGAAAAGTGTGAGGTGGTTCACTTTGGAAGGAGTAACAGGAATGCAGAGTACTGGGCTAATCGTAAGATTCTTGGTAGTGTAGATGAACAGAGAGATCTCGGCATCCAGGTACATAAATCCCTGAAAGTTGCCACCCAGGTTAATAGGGCTGTTAAGAAGGCATATGATGTGCTAGCCTTTATCAGCAGGGGGATTGAGTTTCGGAGCCACAAGGTCATGCTGCAGCTGTACATAACTCTGGTGCGGCCGCACCTGGAATACTGCGTGCAGTTCTGGTCACCACATTATAGGAAGGATGTGGAAGCTTTGGAAAGGGTTCAGAGGAGATTTACTAGGATGTTGCCTGGTATGGAGGGAAGGTCTTACGAGGAAAGGCTCAGGGACTTGAGGTTGTTTTCGTTAGAGAGGAGAAGGCTGAGAGGTGACTTAATAGAGACATATAAGATAGTCAGAGGGTTAGATAGGGTGGACAGTGAGAGTCTTTTTCCTCGGATGGTGATGACCAACACGAGGGGACATAGCTTTAAATTGAGGGGTGGTAGATATAGGACAGATGTCAGAGGCAGTTTCTTTATACAGATAGTAGGGGTGTGGAACGCCCTGCCTGCAACAGTAGTAGACTCGCCAACTTTAAGGGCATTTAAGTGGTCACTGGATAGATATATGGATGAAAATGGAATAGTGTAGGTCAGATAGGCTTCAGATGGTTTCACAGGTCGGCGCAACATCGAGGGCCGAAGGGCCTGTACTGCGCTGTAGTGTTCTATGTTCTATGTTCTATGTCGAATTTCTGTCTTTCAGTTAAGATGTCAGGTTCTGCCTGCCTCCCAGGTGGGCATAAAAGAGCCAATGGCACTATTTTGAAGAAGAGCAGGTGGGTTAACTCTAATATCCTGGCCAACATTTACTCCCCCCCCCCCCCCTCACTAACTTACATCGCAGAAATGGATGAACTGATCATCACCACATTGCTGTTTATGGGAGCTTACTGTGTGCAAATTGGCTTCTCTATTTCCTCCATTACAGCATTGATGGCACTTCAAAAACACTTCATTAGCTGAAAAGTGATCTGGGGCCCATCAGGGGCGAAGCATACAATACCTGCGTCAAACAGGCGCCGCCACCCATTTCGGCGTCAAAAGGGATTCTCCGCCCAAACACTAATTACGAAATTGGCGTCGGGGAACGATGGATCCTGCCCACAGTTCTCCCGCCGGAGGACAATTGCTACTGATTTACGTTTCCCACTGGTACCTCATATCAGGACCATTTCAGTATTCCACGCCATGCAAATTTATGTATGGCAAGGAATAGGAGGGATTCATGAGGGAATCCCGCTATCTGGCTGCCATTTTGAGCAGGCGGCCTGACAGCTAGTCCCATGGCCGGCCGCCCCAACCCGTCATCCACTTCTGCCCTTCCCCCAAGTGCGGGAGTGACCTGAACCCCTCCACTCCCGGGGACCTACTTAACAAGGGCCCCCCCCACAAGGCCCCCCTGATGAAAGGAACTTCCCACAGAGACCACCTAACTAGAGAAACCCAAGCAGATATGCCCAAGCTAGATGGATCCCTCACAGGAACCACTAAATAAAGGAACCCCCACAGAGGACCCCGAACCACAATGTTTACAATCATCAACCTCATTAAGATAAGTGCATTCTTATCACAAAGTGCTTTCCAATCTCTCAAGCATGTGATTACAATGCACTCACTGCTCTTTGATGTGGTTCATATTTGGAAACATTGCGGTTTCAGCACTTAAAAGTTATTGACCCATGAAGGGAGATGAATGAATCAAGGCTGCAGCTGTTTTGTGGAAACTGTCAATCACAGTCCACTATGAGAAATGAATGAATAGGTTACAGCTACAGGATCTGAGGGGCTTAAACATAGATCACAGCTGTTCTCTTTCCAGGAAAGGACATGTGGTGCTTCCAGGTAAGTGTTATAACAGTAATTCTTTTTCACTGCCCCTGTCTGGGCTGCTCTCTAGCTTCCAAACGAGAGTCTTTTTTTGAGGGGTCTGTGAAGGATTCCCTCTATTTAGGGAATCTCTGTGGGGGGTTCCTGTTTAGGGTCACTCTACTTAGGGGGTCTTTGAGGGGGGGTCTCCCTATTAGAGTGGTCCCTAGGGGGCTTCTCTATTGAGGGTGTCTCTTGGGGCATTCTCCCATTATAGAGGGTTCTTGGGGGGTACTGTGGGGGGGATAGAATTTGGGGGCAGCTCACTTGAGGAGTTACCCCCTTGAACCGCCACAAGGTCCACACATAAGATTCATGTTTGGTGATATCACCGTCCAGGTGATTCCCAGCCTAGAGGACCAGAGAATCAAGGAGGGCTGGTGAATACCCATTTGCATTCATTTACATCCTCCCCACACAAGTACGAACCCTGGGCTGGATTCTCCGCAGCCCCACGCTGAAATCGTGTTTGGCGCAGGGGCGGAGAATCAACTTTCCTGATGGAATCAGGCTCGGCGCCGGTCCAGCGATTCTCCGGATCCCGAATATCCGCGCGTCTGCGAGTTAGTCCGCCTGGCTGTGGGGCCATTGCCAGAGGTGCGCCCAGCGATACTCCGCTCCTGAACGGCCGGGTTCTCGACGCCGTGGAACTAACATGCTGTGGCCGGTCGGAACTCTGGTGGGGGGCGGGGGGGGAATCGGGCATGGTGGTGGGGCGGCCTTATGCGTGACGGGGCACAGATCGGGCCGGTCTGTTGCAGGGGCGCGCGGCCGATCGAGGGACCTACATTACGGAGTCCGCCATGGCGCTCAGCGCGACCACTAGAGGCCGATGCCGTGCGCATGCGCGGACTCGAAACCGGAGGTGCGGGGGTCCGTATCCGCAGCTAAAGCTGTGTGAATTACTCTGAGTCCCTGCTAGCCCACTGAAGCTAAGTGAATCGGTCTATCTTTTTTTGAGGAAACCCGGGAGTGCAACGTCAGCATTTTTACGCCAGCGTGGGGACATAGCCCCATTTTGGGAGAACCCAGCCCCTTGATCCCGCAACCAGCAGGGGTTCAGAGCATGGCGATTGGGTTGGTGCCCGCCGATGCTAGGCGCCCATCCTGATTTTTCGATTCTCTGCTGCATCGGAGATCCTGCTCCTGGCGGCGGGCGGCGGAGAATCCAGGCCAGTGTTTTGTGAATTGTTTTCAGATAGTAATTTTTCAATGAAAAACTTAGCTGAAGAACAAGGAACTCACCCAACTTGAAAGGAAGAACATCTGAAATTAGACATTGAAACGTGGTGATGGCAGGCTTGGGCTTTTAGAACTTGCAGATTGTAGGGTAAGGGTGACAGAGGGATGTACAGATGACATATTCAACATGTTTAAGGCTATTCTATGATTCTATATACCGGTGACATTTAAAAAACTGCGTTATTTTATCATTTCAATAGAATTTCCACCTTCTGTTCCGTTTCAAAGCCAAAATATTGTTTTAGAAGTGAGCCTTTTTTCCCCACTACTGTCATTAATATTACTCTGTAGAGGATTCTTCAGTAGCAAACATCTGTAGCTGTAGACTCTCAAAGCATTTATTTTTTCCCCCTCATTTGCAACATCTTCTGCATGTGTCACGTTAGCATTCCATTTGATGCCAGACCTGCAAGTTGCTGCTTGAGTACTTTTTTGTATCCGCCTATTAGCTGAAAGGAAGCCAGCAGAAGTTTCCTGAAATATTCCCTTTGATTCTGTCAGATGCTCAGCACCAGCAGCTGCTCACACTGACATTAATTATGCAGCGGGTATGGAGGCAGTAATCCACCCTCATTTCCTCACTGACGTGCGGGGTCAAGGAAAACACACTATGACAGGTGGCGGCAAAAGGGTTACACCGTCATCCCCAATCAAGAGCCAAAATATGATTGCAGTCATTCTTGGCATTGCGTCAGTCAAAACATCGGGTCCTTTCAAAAATTTCTAAAAGACACTTCAGAACTGTTTGATTAAATATTTATCTAACAGCAGTTTGTATGACACTTTCAATTTCCACTGTTCTTAGCTAGTAAAGGTTAGTCTTGTCCAGTTCATTGACAAGGTTTGGAGGGATGTTGTTGATAATGTTGTCCTTCCAAAGCGATAGCATTTCATCATCTTCAGTGGCAGAGTTTGCTGGAGATTTAACAAGTG
This sequence comes from Scyliorhinus canicula, assembly GCF_902713615.1. NCBI lineage: Eukaryota > Metazoa > Chordata > Chondrichthyes > Carcharhiniformes > Scyliorhinidae > Scyliorhinus > Scyliorhinus canicula. The sequence goes on from NC_052148.1 coordinate 70,027,435, forward strand.
TAAGATTACAATGACAGCCCCGTACTTTTTTGGAAAGACACATGATGCTGGATACCTGCATTACATAAAAATAATTCCTACCCTGTCTTAATTGCCAGGCAGTAATCTGATTGGGAATTTAAATTCCTATGTTGTAACATTTCTGTGTACTCCTGTAATACAAGCACTGTGTTATCACAGGGACTGGTTTAGCTCACTGGGCTAAATCGTTGGCTTTTAAAGCAGACCCAGCAGGCCAGCAGCATGGTTCGATTCCCGTACCAGCCTCCCCGGACAGGCGCCGGAATGTGGCGACTAGGGGCTTTTCACAGTAACTTCATTGAAGCCTACTCATGACAATAAGCGTTTTCATTCATTTCATCATATGATTTGTTAGACCCCCCTCTCTTGCTCATTCCTCAAAGTCCAGCATTTTCTTCCATTTCAAGTATTTATTCAATTTGCTTTTTAAAAGTATTATTAGATCAGCTTTCACCACCCTTTCAGGCAGTAAATTCTAAATCATAAGATAGAGAATGTGGCTCTGGATAAGATGATCCTATCCAATAGGCACATTGTACTTGCCAACCCATCCGTGGGGTGGGGGGGGGGGTTTGTAATTCTTTTAGTGCGGATGAGGACACGCTTTAAAAAAGGCGCCCCAATTTCTATTCAACCAGGCGTTGGCCATGACGGCATGGGCCTCCCTCCAGAGATTTCCTGCACAGAGTGCCAGATTATCTGGAGAGAAAACCCAGCTGTAGAGCTGGAGGGCATTCTCATCTCACCCAGCACGCTGTGCACAAGAGTGAAAAATTCCACCCATTAGGTCAGAGGGAGATTGGTAAACTGGAGGGATCGGGGGTGTGGTTAATTGTGAACAGATAGTTAATAGTTCAGAAAAAAATGAAGGGCGAGAGCAGTGTAAAAGTTAAAAATTATGCTTTGGACCCTCCAGGTAAAGGGAGGGCTTAAAGATATAAAGTAATAAAGCCAGGAGACAGAAATAAAAAAGGTATGAGTAAATATTCAGACCAGAAGGATAGGATGGGGTATGCTGGACCAAATAAGCATTCTTTATACAACACTCAAGAGTATAATTAACAAATTGACTAAATTGCAGGAGCAAACGTAACGTGGTCAGTATAACATGGTAGCCATTATGGAGACATGGCTGCAAGATGGGCGGCACAATAGCACAGTGGTCAGCACAGTTGCTTCACAGCTCGAGGGTCCCAGGTTCGATTCCCGGCTTGGGTCACTGTCTGTGCGGAGTCTGCACATTCTCCTCGTATCTGTATGGGTTTCCTCCAGGTGCTCCAGTTTCCTCCCACAGTCCAAAGATGTGCAGGTTAGGTGGATTGGCCATGCTAAATTGCCCATAGAGTCCAAAAAAAAAGGTTAGGTGGGTTTACTGGGTTATGGAGATAGGGGTGCTCTTTCCAAGGGATGGTGCTGACTCGATGGGCTAAATGGCCTCCTCCTGTATTGTAAATTCTATGATTCTATGAAGATAGAAAGGGCTGGGAATTAAATAAACAAGGTTATGATATCTACAGGAAAATACTGGCGAGGGAAGTAACATTAGTGATTAAGGATGAAATTACTTCACTAGTAAGAGGGAATATAATGAGAGGAAAGCAGACTGTGTGACTTTATGGCTTTATTAAGAGTAGAAACAGATTTAAGATGGTACTGAGAGTTGCGTATGGACCCCTGGATAGAAACTGTGAAGTGGAGATCGAATGAATGCAGAGATTAGACAAGCATATTGCAAAATCAGAGTGGTTCTCTGATAAGTAATTTTAACTTTCCTATAGATTGGGGTAAGAACGCAAGAAATAGGAGCAGGAGTTGACCATAACAGACCTCAAGCCTGACCCACCAATCAATGCCATCATGGTTGATCTCATGCCTCAACTGCCCTTTCCCACCCTCTCCCCATATCAGTTAATTCGCTGAGAGACCAAAAATCTGTCTATCTCAGCCTTGAATATTTTTCTTTTTGAATATACTCAATAGTGGAGCATCAAACACCTGACAACCTTCTACATGAGCAGTAACTTGCCCAATATCAGAGCTGTTGTGAATTTGTTGAATGTGTTCAGGGTGGTTTTCTGCAACAATCTATCCTAAAACCAACAAGGAAGCATACTATATTAGATTTAGTAGGGGTAAATAATGTGCCAGATTTAATTAACACCGTAATGGTGTGTAAACATTTCTCAAATAGCGATCGCGATATGACTGGGTTCAACAGAATTTTTGAAAGAGAGAAACGTAAAAACAGCCACGATGATTCTACTTCAGAGCTCTGAGGAAGGGTATACGGATTCGGAATGTTCTCCCGCCTCCTGCGGCATATTTCCTGGCGGCAGGTCATGTCCCGCCGTTGGCCGGCTGCCTGATCTTCTGGTCCCGCTGCTGTCAATGGGATTTCCCATTGAATCCACCCCACGCGCATGGAAATCCACGGCGCGGGGGGGTGGGATGGGGGGGGGGGGGGGTGCGCCATCAGCGGGACTGGAAGATCCCGCCGGCATGAACAACCGGAAAATCTCATCCTTGAATTCTGTTTCTCTCTCTAGACGCTGCCAGCCCTGCTGAGTTTATCTAGTATTTTCTGTTTTTAGTTCTGATGTCCAGAATCCAAAATACTTTGCTTTTATATTACTATGATTCTAGATTTAAACTGACTTCAATAGGATAAGGCAGAGAGTGTCCGCAATAAATCGGGCACATCTGTTACTGGATAACGAGACAGATTATCAGTGGGAAGTTTTCAAAAAATAATTTAATGTGACACAGTGCCCTTATGTCCCTATGGGGCAAGAGCTGTGCTTGCTGCGAAAGAGGTAAAGGACAACATAAAACTCAAAGAAAAAGAATATGAAAATGCAAAATTAAATCAGTTCCTGGTGACTGTGAAAGATACGAAGAACAGAAAATCGTGACAAAGCAGATAGTAAGAACTGCAAAAAGGGAGTATGGAATGAAACTTGCAAGGGATATGAAAATCAACATGAAGATTTTTTACAATTACACCAGGAAAGAGAGGTTATTCTGGTACAACGTGGGCACCTTCAATACTGATGACAGTAATATTGTCAATGAAAATAAGGAAATGGTGAGCATGTTGAATAATTACTTTGTCTCAGCAAATGAGAAAGACAGGGAGGGTCTTACCAAAATTAACGTAAGTAAAATTACAGTATTACAATCCAGCAGAATTTTAGTAATGAAGCAAATGTTGACAGTAAAGGTCGAAAGATTCCTCAGTCCAGATAGCTTCCATACCAGTTTTTTAAAGCGAATAGGTGAGAAATGCTCTGGCTGTAATTTTCCAAAGGACTCTTGATTTTGAAACCGTTCCATTAAATTGGAAAATTTTGCAATGCTTTCAGCTCGTTCAGAAAGATGACAAAGGGAAACCAATGAATTATAGACCAGTTAGCTTAACATCTGTTGTCAGCGATTTACTGGAATATGTAGTTAAGGATAGGATGACTGAACACCTTGAACAGTTTCAGCTGATCAGAGTGAATCAGGATAGATTTGTAAAAGGTAGGTCATGTCTTGCAAACCTGACTGATTTTGTTTGAGGAGGTGACTATAATGATGGACAGGGAATATCTACGGATGTTATTTATTTGGACTTCCAGAAGACATCTAATAAAGCCTCTCGTCACAGACTGTCAGTTCAACTTGAAGTTCATGGAACTGAAACAAAATTATTGACCCCCTTAGGAAATTGGCTGAGTGGCAGGAGACAGAGTAAGAATAATAGACAGGTACTGTAATTGGTAGGATCTGACAAGTGGTGACCCATAAGGTCTTTGTTGGGGCTTCAACAATTAACAACTTAGATGACGGAATAGAAAGGCACATATCCAAATTTGCTAATGAGGAGCATTGTAAAAAGCATAGATGGAAGTATAAAATTGCAAAGGCATAATAGATTAAGTGAATGGGCCAAACTGTGGCAGATGGATTTTGTTATAGGAAAATGCAAAGTCATTTACTTTGGATCTTAACCAGATATAACAGGATACTTTCTAAATGGTGAAAAATTAGAAAAAGTGATGATCCAAAATTATTAAGTGAACAGCGTCAAGTGCAATTAAAATGTTATGAAAGGTACACTAAAAAACGAAAGTGACGAACGGCCGCAAGCCTTTATACCTAGAGGGCTAGAATAGAAGGAAGAAAAAGTCATGCGACAGCTATACAAAGAGAGAGTGCAGGGTAAATTTATCAGAAGGATACCTTCATTTCATGGGTAAAATTATGAGGAGAAATTACACAAACTATGCTTATATTCCCTTGAAGTTAATTTGATCAAAATTTCCAAGATATTTAGGGGATAGATAGGATTGATAGAGAGAAATTATTTCCACTGGTAAGGGAACCTAGAACTATGGGGCACAGTCTAAAAGTTTGTGTCCCATCTTCCAGGAGTAAAAGTAGGAAACACTTCTCTATTCAAGTATTGGTCAAAGTTTAGAACTCCCTTCCAAAAATAGCAATTGATGCTGGATCAATTGTTCATTTGAAATTTGATATTGATAAGTTTTATTAATCTAAGGTATTACGGGATTTGGGACAAAAGTGGGTATGTGGAGTTAGATCATATCGATTAATGGAACACATATGGGGCTAATTGGCCTACTCCTATTCCTGTGCTCTGATCCTAAAACAGATTTTCCTCATGTTGCATCTAGTTATTTTGCCAAGGATTCCCTGTCTTTTGAAAATTCTTCTGAGCTTCTCCATCCACTATCAAAGACTTGTTCTGTGCCCATGCATCCCCGTTATTTGCTCATCCACTCTTTTCTAAATTATGCATTCTACCAAGATGAATCATTTCACACTTCTCTACATTAAATCTCATCCGCCATGTACCAGCCTATGTTGCCACTCTATGTCCTCCTGAATTCTATTGCCATCCCCTTACTGTTCACTACACTTGCTATATTTCTGAGTTTCGTATCACTTGTAAACTTGGGAGTTGTGTCAAGGTCATTAATCTAAATCAAAAGAGCAGTGGCCTCAAACCATCACTGGGAGACACTACTACCCACGTGCCTCCAGTCCAAACAATTACTGCACACTACTTCTCTGCTTCTATCCCTGAGACAATTTTGCATCCACACAATCCCTGCCTGTTTAATCCCAAGGACCTCTGATTCCTCTCATAATAAACAACAATAATCTGTTATCTTTTTAATTACTTGCTATACCTGTAAGCTAGCCTTTTGTGATTCATGCATTAGGATCCCTCTGAATGTCAGAGCTCTGCATTCTCTCACTATTTAGATAATATGCTTCTTTTTCATTCTTCTTGCCAAAACACAACTTCGCAATTGTCCACATTATACTTGTTTTGCCAGATCTTTGCCCACTCACTTAATCTGTGTGTCGCTTTGAATCCTGCTGATGTCCTCTTCGCAACTTACCTTCCTCTCGATCTTTGTGTTATCAGAAAATTTAGCAACCATATCTTCAGTCCCTTCATCTGAGTTAACTCCACAGCTCCAAATATTTTTTCAATGCAGTCATACCCCCTTGTCCCTGACCACCTTCAAAATCAGAAGACTGCTACCTGGACAAAGCATCCAGGTAACTTTGTCACTTGCTGATGAGCCGCTGTGCCTGCAGCTTGACGGAGCGGCACGGTGGTGCAGTGGTTGGCACTGCTGCCTCACGCACCGAGGACCCGGATTCGATCCTGGCCTCGGGTCACTGTCCGTGTGGAGTTTGTACATTCTCCCCGTGCCTGCGTGGCTCTCACCCTCACAACCCAAAGATGTGCAGGGTAGGTGGATTGGCCACGCTAAATTGTCCCTTAATTGGAAAAAAATTGAATTGAGTACTCTAAATTTATTTTAAAAAGGTGTCTGCAACTTGAACTCCAGCTCATTGAGTCTGAGCTGAAACTCCTCAAGCTGCAGATGCTTACTGCAGACGTATTTACCTTGGATCACACTGGTGTTCATAAACTTTCACATGCTACAACCATGACACATCACCTGCCCTGCCATCCTTGTTTGTCTTAATTAACTATTTAGTTATTATATTCAATTATTTATTTTATTTTATGGATTTTCTTTAACTTTCCACACATTCCTGTCCTTTTTTAAACCTTAAGATGAAATGGACCTTAACCACTCACCAGATACTTACCAGATACTCACTAGTTAGCTTGTATCCGTGTAGTAGAGCAAGAACCAATTCCTGCAGCGTGAAAAGGTTTTTTAAAAAAATTAAAAGAGCAGCTCCCTCCCCTACCAACCAAAGTCTCTCACAGATATAGGTTGAGAGGCGGCCGATTTAAAACGGAAATGAGGAGGCACTACTTCTCACAGAGGGTGGTGAATTTGTGGAACTCGCTGCCCCATAGTGAGGTACAAAGAAGACTATTTGGCCCATCGTTCCCGTGCTGGCTCTCTGAAAGAATTATCACCATAGAATCACTACAGTGCAGAAGGCCAATCCACCGAACCCGCACATCTTTGGACTGTGGAAGGAAACCGGAGCCTCCGGAGGAAACCCACGCAGACACGGGGAGAATGTGCAAACTCCACACCATCACCCAAGGCCAGAATTGAACCTGGGTCCCTGGCACTATGAGGCGGCAGTGCAAACCACTGTGCCATTGTGCTGCCTGCATCAATTAGTCACACTGCCTTGCTCTTGTGGAATCAATTTTGGTTCTTAATTTTTCAGAACTAATTCCTTTTCAACAGTTGGCTCAATCCATGTGCTCCTTCCGTTCCTCTAATATACCTATGTTTTCACTTCCATCATCATTTATCTCCTTTATTCCTAGGTGCTCCTACCCTTTGTTTAACTGTTCTTTTTCATTTTATTCGCTTACAAAATCATAGAATCATAGAATTTACAATGCAGAAGGAGGCCATTCGGACAATCAAGTCTGCACCGGCACTTGGAAAGAGCACCCCACTTAAGTACACGCCTCCACCCTATCCCTGTAACCCAGTGACCCCACCTAACCTTTTTGGACACTAAGGGCAATTTATCATGGCCAATCACCTAACCTGCACATCTTTGGACTGTGGGAGGAAACCGGAGCCCCCAGAGGAAACCCACGCAGACACGGGGAGAACGTGCAGACTCTGCAGTGTAAGCCGGGAATCGAACCTGGGACCTTGGAGCTGTGAAGCAATTGTGCTAACCACTGTGCTAGAACGAGGCTCCAAGGCCTTACTATTATTAAATTTTACATTATCTGATAGCCTCTTCTTAATCCATTTTAGCCTTTATATTCTGGCTTCACCTCCATATTAAACTTTCCAGATTCCTCATGATTACATGATGCATCATAAGCCTCAATTTAACTCTGGTGAGTAAATGTAAATCAAAGGGACACCAGTCTTCAAATTAGAGCAAGGGCTTCTAGGGGTGAGATTTGATGTGTTATCTGTGTTGGTCTAACATCGACTACAACTGAATGCAATAAAACGAGAAACAGGCTTCCGGCACAGGAGATAGTCCAACACTGTTTTATTAAACCTGTTGATTTCTGTACATAATCTGCTGTGGGTTGACACTCTGTTAATCTAACTGATAACCTCCTACTGGCTTGACCAGACTAGCTCTCTACCACATGGTGATGATGTTCATTGGCCTGTGCACTGTGACTATCTCCCTAGCCGTGTCCTGTGAGAGAGCGAGAGCCTTAATGCCCTGTGGGCTTTATAGTGGTGGTGCCCTGTCTGGTGATTGGTTGTTCTGTGTCGTGTGTGTTCATTGGTTATCCAGTGCATCAATCACTGCCTGTCTGCATCTCATGATATACGTGAGTGGATAATATGACAAGATTTTTAGGAGTGAATCTTTCACAGAAAGGTGGTTGAAATCGGTAGCTCTCCCCTAATAGCCGCGGATGCCGGAATATTTGAGATTTCCAAGAACATGATCAGCAGAGTTTTGTTGGGTAAGATTATTGAGGGATAAAGATGAGAAAATGGAGTTAAAGTATGGAGCAGACTCGGTCTAACAAAGGAACAGACTTGAGAGGCTGAATGTCTGAACGCATATCTCTTATCAGGAGCATCAGTAATTGTCTATTAAGTCCCTCGAGCTATTTCCTCCATTCTGTTGGATCATGGTTTATCTTAGCTCCGCCTACCACCCTTAATTTTGCAACCTTTATTACCCTTGTTTAAAATGTATCCGGCTCATATGTGACCAAAAGCGGATCTGCAAGAATATTGTAAACAAAGTTTCTTAAAGGATAATGTGCAATGAGAATCTGAAAGGATTCCATATAAAGAAGATCTGTTCAAATATTAATGAAGAGAATCTGACAGAATGTTGCTTATAGTGGATCCGACAGGATCCTGTAGAAAGTGAATCTGACCGGTCTGTGTAAAAAGAAGCACCTGATAAGATTCTGTATGGTTGGATGTGAGAGGAAATTATACAAAGAGAATTTGTCAGCCAACATTATGAAGAGAATGTGACTGGATGCTACAGAAAAAGGAAAGAATTTGGTTCGGTGCTATGTAAAAACAGGCTAAAATTGGGGCTTGTAATAAGTTATATATAAAGATGATATCATTTCAAAAAGATACTGCATCTAAAGAATCTGACTGCACAATGAATAAAGTGAATCTACCAGAATGCTATAAAGTGAAGAAGAAATCTGACAGAGTACATTAAGGGGAACATCTGACTGATATTTATGCAAGGTCAATATGAGAGGTGCAAGACAAAATGGATTGGCCCAGGATCTATCTGAGGATCTAATAGGATTCTGTACAAAGCAGACTGAATCAGATTCTGGATAAAGGAGCTATGGTAAGATTCTGTTCAATGACCAGCTGACAGAATACTGTACAAAGGGGAATGGTAGAACACTGCACAAAGCGTAGCCTGACAGATTTTCTATCAACATGATCTGATGGATTACAATACAAAAATTATTAAATGCTATCAAACAAATCTGGCAGGGCTCCACGTAATGGCGATCTGACAAAAAAAATTAATTAACAAGCTGCTGTATCGAAAGGGTTCATGTTAAAATTGGGGAACAGCCAGAATATTCTCAACAAGCAGATATGGTGAAAAGTGAGTGAAGAGTATTTGAGTCTTTCTAAATATGGATTATTTAATAACTGGAAAATTCCTTGATTACTGAAATGGCCCTTATCTTATAAAAGGTGAAATGGCCCTTATCAAAGTCACAAAATACGTCATAGAATAGAATATCATAGAATCCTTACAGAGCAGAAGGAAGCCATTTGACCCATCGAGTCTGCGCCAACCCTCTGAAAGAGCACTCTACCTATGCCCAATCTCCCATCCTATGCCCATAACCTAGTAACCCAACCTAACCTTTTGGGCACTAAGGACACTTTGGAATTAGCATGGCCAATTCACCTAGCCTGCACATCTTTGGACTGTGGGAGGAAACTGGAGCACCCGGAGGAAACCCACGCAGGCACAGGGAGAATGTGCAGACTCAGCACAGACAGTGACCCAAGGTTGGAATTGAACATGGATCCTTGGCGCTGTGTGGCAGCAGTGCTAACCACTGCGCCACATTTGTGATTTATGATGGCCGTAAATTATCCCTTTTCATCTTTCTTGATCTGTTTGCTCCCGTTGACACAGTTGACCATACCATCCTCACCTTCATCACTCAGCTGGGTGGAACTAACCTTGACTGGTTCCATTCTTATTTACCTAGTCATAGCCAGATCCTGCAGCACCACCACTGATGTCCCCACAAGGATCTATCTTTAGACTCTCTAATTTCTCATCTACACATTGTCCCTTGATTACGTCATCTGAAAGCACGCCAAGATGGCTGCTGATGAAACCCATCTCTACCTCGCCAATCCTTCTCTCGATCTCTCCACAACCTCTGGTTTGTCACACAACTTGCCTGACATTGAGGTTTGATGAAACGGGAAGCCTATGGTAATCTGGGACTATGGCAACTCTGCTTATTTTTTCAGAGGATTTGGAATTTTAATACATGTACATAAGAACAATGGAGCTTCAGAACTTCACCAGATATAAACGCGTGGTGGATTAGTGCTGGCTCCAGTCAACAGGCATTGTAAATGGTTGTCTTGCTTGGCAGAGAGGGTGGGACAGCATGGGCATTGCCAATGATAATGAGGAGCAGAACCAAACTTAACAGGTACAGCTGAGGCCTGCCACTTGAATGTCATCTCAGACATGGCACTTGAATATACAAGAGCAAGGTGAGAGGCCCTGAAAACTAAGTTCAGTCATCGGCTTTGGGCCTCATTCATTCAGGCTTTGAGTCCACTTGGGCTTCCAGACCTCTAGGTGAGGACAAGCCTCTGAGAAGGGATGAGAGATGCAGCCGTGCAGGCTGCTGTTTTGCAGCTACCTGAATGCTTTAACTTCATAGAGCGCACATAGGGGAATGCATCAGTACGCAGCTCAGCACTGTATCAAGATGGTCACCAATGATATCTTTGGGAGGGTCTGCTTGAGGTCAGAGCATTTACCATGCTGCTGCCTAATGTAGTAGGGGGTGCAGATAAACAGTAAAGGCAATCAAGAAACAGGAAAGTTTACCTGAGAGGGCCATGGGTTTAAGACCATTGCTGGATTCCCCTCGGTTCAGGGTACCAAAGGCTGCATGCATGTGACCCTGAAGGTTCCCCCAGAGAGCCGAATGTCCAACTTGTCCTTGACTACCGGAAACAGGTTCTGCAGATCAGTGTACAATTCCCAGGAAACAACCCTTTATATACTAAGGCAGGCTGTTAGGAACCTGAACTAGAATACAACAATTTGTGGAGAGCAATGGATATATTTGTAATCAAGGGTGAGTGTGATAGATTTTTGATTGATAAGGGAGTCAAGTGTTTTGGAGGCAAAACAGAGAAATAAGAACACCATCAAATCCGCCATAATCTTACTGAATGTTGGAGTAGGCTCAGTGGAGGGGGCGAATAACCTACTCCTAGTTCTTGTGCTCTTGTAGGCCGGGGCTTTTAATAGAGAGCCTACCATCCTTCTTGCAGGCAACATTGCTGCCTGGCCATTTCCAGTGATTGAGTGGGCATTACCTTTCTACCAAGCTCACACACACCAAGTCGCAGGCATTGCTTTGATGTGTGGTACATTCACCTTGGAAAATAATGTGAGGTTATTACATTTTTGCAGCATTGAAGCCAGGTTTGCAGAGTGACCCCACAGATACTGGTCTCTGCAATCTCCATCCAGGCTTGCTTCATCTGCTGGGTCAGTCCCCTCCTTCCATCATGTGAAAAGAGGATCTCACTCCTTGTCTCACCACTCTGGAGGAGGACTGGCAGGGAAAGCATCAATCAACTGTAGGGGCCTCCTGGGTTTGTCCTTTAGCCATTCCAAATATTACCTCCTTCTCCAGGACTCCATTATGAGCTGCCTGTGTGGTTGTGTCAATGTGACAGACTGCTAGCAACTCCCTTTAAATACAGTGCCAGTGTTTCCAGTGATGTGACAGCAAACCTCAGCCAACCACCAACCCCACCCACAACCTCACCCATGTAGCAACAGCTCTTGCTTCCAACACAGCACTGGCCCCACAGGCCTTCCTGTAAAATTCAGCCCCAAGTTTCATCCTCTTGGTGTTCAGGCTGATACTCATTCTTCTGAGAACAAATAGCCAAACTTGCAAAAACGTTAAACAACCTTTCAAGCAACATAGTCCTTCAGGCATGACATGAATCTCCCATTCCTCAAAGTGAAATTCAAAAGAGGTAATGCTGGATCCTTCTATGTCACTTGCTTCATCTCATCTATAGTGATTGCCTATGTCATAAAATTAATAAATTCTTCCACTTTCTGCGAATAATAACTTGTTTCCGTGTCCAGTTCTACTAACAGTGAGATAGTCAACCAGATTACCAGCGATAGTAAACTGGATTCTAAAACATATATGGTCGGGCTTGGAGAACATGAAGATTGAATATCTGTTGCTGGCAAATTGTAAGTTATTAATCAAAGATATACAAGTGGCCTCATCGTACAGCTCAGACATTTGCCAATGCTAAATTATCAATCTGTCCGTAGCAATGTTCTATGTGAAATAGAACTGGTTGCATAAGGAAGACTGCTATTTCTGTTGGATCGGCATCCACATAGATCCGCATTGGCCTGTTTGTGTTAATATAAACCTGATTAGATAGGAAATTATTGACCGGAATGCTGGTATTTAGATGCTCCAGGGCACCAAGGGTAGAATGAATTTTAGTATTTGAGTTATTATGATTCCAGACCAGACCCCACCAGTGGCTAGGTGCTGGACCGAAACCCCAATATTTTAGTTTATTTTAAATCTGCGCAGAAATAATGATTCGCTCCAGGAGTGATTGCATGAAAAAAATAGGGGCTGGGATTCTCCGATCCTGGGGCTAAGTGGTGGCACCGTCGTAAACACCGGAGCGTTTTACAACGGCGTCATCTGGCCCCTAGGATCAGCGATCCTGAGCCGTACAGGGGACTAGCATGGCACTGGAGCGCTTCACGCAGTTCCAGCTGCCAATACAGGTGCCAGCACGGCTGGCGCAGGTTTGCGTATGCCCACCACGGCCGGTGCGAGTTCACGCATGCGCGTGGGTTGCCTTCTCCGCGCCGGCCCCCGGGCAACATGGCGGAGCCCTACAGGGGCCCCGCACGGAAAACATAGGTCTCCCCCAGGATAAGCCCGAACGGCGATCGGTAGGCCCCGATCAAGGGCCTGGCCACCATGGAGGCCCCTCCGCCTGAGTCAGATCCCCCCTCCCCCACACCAGGACGGCTCCCATAGCATGAACGTCGAGGTCCAGCACGGTAGGACCACACACGAACGACGCCGGCAGGACTCGGCGGGCATTCGGCAAGGCGCGACACCCAACCGATGCTTTACACAACAGATCCTGGATCTGGTAAGAACACCTTCAGACTCTGGCTGAATATCTTCAAATGGTTGCTTCAACTGGGTTGTTTCAGCTGCTTCCTTGTCTTCAGACAAGACTTCTCGACTTTTCAAATATTATTTTTTTTTTCTATCTCTCCTGCTGGGAAAGTAAACTGTCTTTACTTGTGGTCTAATAAAAACAAGGTTGGCCAGATCAGACTTCACTTTCAAAAGACTTTTTCAAAAACTCTGCTTCTCTCCACAGCTATCGCCAAAACTGCCTCTCTCCACAGCTTCTCAAAATGTCTCTCTTAGTTCCATCCAGCACTGCCGTAACCTCCCCAAGCTAAAATTACAAATTAAGTTTCCAAGGACTGAAAGCACATTAACTGCCCCGGGACTACCTCAGGCAAACCACTATCCATTGGCCCTGACAGAAAAACACATTTATTATGGGCCAGGGTTTAGAGAACCCCAAAGTGTATCATGGAGGTCACCTGACCCACGGGTTTTCTAGATTGTGGTATGAAGAGTACACGGCCCACTCTACAGGTATGGTGCAGCAGAAATTTAGAAGTAATTTTTAAAGCAAAACAATGTTTATTCTATGAACTCAGTTAACCTTTGCAAAACATACAATGAACATCTTAGCAACCATCAATTCAAATACAACCCCCAAAGAATATAACATTCGAAGTAATACTTAGAACTTTCCTTTTAACACCAAAAACCTTTCAACAGAAGCACATCAGGTTTAAATTCACTATTGAGAACAGTTATTACTCTGAATTCACCAAATGATCAAGAAATAATCTTTAGATTTCAGAGAGATCGAAATTACACCTTCTTTGGCGGGCGTCAGCTTCAACACTAAAACGAAACCAAAAAACACAGACACACCCAAGCTTTTCTCAAAGTGAAACTAAAAGCTGACAGACAGTCCAGCTCCACCCACACTCTGACATCACTGCAGTAATAAACATCCATTTCTTAAAGGTACTCTCACATGACAACACCCCCCCTCAAGAAAAAATAAATAAACCATCAACTTCAAGATGGTTTCATTTGTCACCTTTTCACTTTCCTTTAAGAAATATGGACAATGAATATACATTTCCTTTTTTTAAAGCAAAACATAACACGCAAACATTTATAATAATATAGTCCATTTTAGTTCTTCTTCCTCCAACTAAACTCCTTCTCGATTTACAGTCTTTTTGGACAAGAAGGTCTTTGCACGATCCATCCAATTCTCCAGGTGTCGGCATTTCTCTTCAAAGTCAGATACTTTAGTTCAATCTGATCACAGAGTCCCTTGTAATTCTCCAACACAGAAACCTTGGTTATCACAGCTTTCAGGCAGTCCGCTGTCCACTGAAATTTTTGACGTTTCTTTAGCAAGTCCGTCAGTGGAGCAACCATGCTGGAAAAATTTGGCACAAATCTTTGATCAAATCCATTCAACCCAAGAAATTGCATTATTTCCCTTCGTCTCGAGGGTATTGGAAACTTCTCAATAACGGTTGTTGTGACATCCCGTAGGACCATTCGACCCTGTCCAATGGTGTGGCCAAGAAAAGTGACTTGGGCATTTCCGAATTCACTTTTGGCTAGGTTTACCACCAAACCCGCCTCCTGAAGTTGATTGAATAACTCCATCAGATGTTTTAAATGTTCTGACAGTTAACCGTTGAAATGTGGCTGGGGCATTTTTCATGCCAAATGGCATAACTTTGAATTGGTATATACCAGCTGGATTTACTTAAAGGTTACTGGCAGGTACCTTTATCCGAAAGGGTGAAGGAGATTTCAGCTTTTGTGACTCCTCACAAAAGCTGAAATCTCCTTCACTCTTTTGGATAAAGGTACCTGCCAGTAACCTTTAAGTAAATCCAGTTTGGAAATAAAAGCTGATTGTCCCACTGTCTCAATCCAATCCTCCAAACGTGGGATAGGATAAGAGTAAATTCTTGTAACTGCATTAACCTTTCTGTAGTCCACACACAACCGTTGGGTACTGTCTGGTTTAGATACCATCACTATGGGTGAGCTCCATTGGCTGCAACCCACTTCAATTATGCCATTTTTAAGCATACTCTCAATCTCTTTGTTAACCTGTGCCAATTTTAAAGGGTTAAGTCCATATGGATGTTGTTTAATTGGAACAGCATTTCCAAGATCTACACCATGCATAGCCATTTTTGTACTTCCCAATTTATCTCCACAAACTTGCCCATGTGACATCAATAACTCTTTCAGGTCAGTTCGTTTTTCCTCTGGAAGGTAACTCAACAATTTGGCCCAATTTTTAAGAACATCCTCATTTTCCAATTTAATTTGAGGTATGTCAAATTCACAGTCATCTGGATTTGGTTCGTCACTTTGAGTTAGAATCAGTAAAACCTCCTCCTTTTGCTGTCCTTCCCTTCCAAAGTACCGTTTAAGCATAGTCACATGACACAGTCTGTGAGTTTTCCTTCTATCTGGCATTCTTAACACATAATGCAGCTCACTTAATTTCCTTTCAATCTGATAAGGTCCACAAAACCTTGCTTTTAAAGGTTCACCTACCACTGGTAACAATACTAAAACTTTATCTCCACAGGCAAAACTACGAACTTTGGATTTCTTGTCCTCTACCCATTTCATCACAACTTTTAAATGCTGTCTGACCAATTCACCTGCTCTGTTTAATCGGTCCCTAAAATTTGGCACGTAATCCAATAATGTAAGTTCTGTTTTCTCACTCACCAATTTTTCAATTTAAATGGTCCTCGTACCTCATGACCAAAAATTAATTCAAAAGGACTGAATTTGGTTCACTCATTAGGTGCATCCCTAATTGCAAACAGTACAAATGGAATTCCTTTATCCCAATCCTCTGGATAATCTTGACAATAAACCCCAACATTGTCTTGAATGTCTGATGCCACCTTTCTAACGCTCCCTATCCATAACTTCTTTGAATAACCTTGAGGTAAAATTTGATCCTTGATCCGATTGTATTTCTGTGGGTAGTCCATATCTAGTAAAGAATTTTAAGTAACTCCTCCACAATCTTTTTAGCTGTAATATTACATGGTGGAATGGCCTCTGGAAACCTAGTAGACTCCGTTATCGTCAAAACATTTTGATTCCCTCTTTTTGTTTCAGGAAGTGGTTCTACGCAATCAATTAAGACCCTTGTAAAACTTTCCTCAAATGCTGGAATGGGTATTAAGGGTGCTGGTTTTATCACTGCTTGAGGTTTCCCTATCACTTGACATGTGTGACATGATTGACAAAATGTAACTACATCTTTATGTAGTCCAGGACAATAAAATGGTTTTGTATTTTAGTTTGAGTTTTCCTTATTCCCAAATGACCTCCCACTGGTACTTATGTGCAACTCGCAACACCTCTTTTCTATACCCTACCGGCAATACTACTTGATGAACTTCTACCCACTTTTCATCCGCCTGCATATGTAAAGGTCTCCATTTTCTTATCAAGTCATAATTTTTACAGTAATAACACTCTGGTATACACTCAGATTCCTCTTCCGTATATGCTTTCTGATACATCCGTTTTATTTTTACATCTTTCTGTTGTAACTCCGCCAATTTCCCTGAACTAAATGTATCCGCCTTATCCTCCACTTGTTCTTGTTCTTTTTCAACCATCTGATCAAAAATCGTTTCTGATAATTGCACTTCAACTTCACCTTCACGCTATGATTTCTTCTCTTGTCTTAACCTGTGACTTTGTGACCTTGTTACTACACAATCCAGAAAAATCCCAGGATATTCGTCCTTCAACACTTCAGTTGTCTGATTTTCAACTGGCTTATCAACCATAGTATGCATCACTACAACCTGCGACCCAGCTATATCATTGCCCAAGATAATCTGTATTCCTGGACAAGATAGTTTCTCTGTTACTCCTACTACTACTTCACCACTCTTCACTGGACTTTCCAACCTTACCTTATATAATGGAACACTACTCTTCTCACCCTGAATTCCACATATTACCACCTTTTCTGGCAACATTCTTCCCAAACTGCATAACTCCTCATCTCTTATCATTAAAGTTGACTAGCTCCCATATCTCATAAAATTGTGACTTCTTTATCTGCTCCTCCTGATACACATGAGTAATCTTTACCCACATAAGTAAATTCTTTAAAGACAGCTGGTACCTTCTTATCAATCCCCTCTTGATCAAGCTGTACAATCTTTTGCACCTTCTTCGCTTCACTTGGGCATTCCTTTACCACTTCAACAAACCCCACAACCTTATCCTGGTTTACCACATCAACCTTCCCAGTACTTTTCTTCAACCACCAACACTGTGACTTTACATGGCCTAGGGTATTACAGTGAAAACATTAGAAACTTTTCATTTATTTTCCACCTTCCTGGATTTCTTTTTTAATCTGAGGTACACTCTCCTTCATATCTCCCATCAGATCTCCTTTACCTCTACCACTTGAGTATTTCTCATGTCCCCAGTTTCTATCTCTCACAGACTGAAACTGATGTCAAAAACCAAGCTTTGATTTATGAACTAATTCATAATCATCTGCCATTTCTGCTGCTAACCTCGCAGTTTTAACCCTCTGCACTTCCACATGAGTTCTCACTACATCAGGAATTGAATTTTTAAACTCCTCCAAAAGTATAATTTCTCTGAGAGCTTCATATGTTTGGTCTATTTTCAAAACCCTTATCCACCTATCAAAATAACGCTGTTTGATCCTTTCAAACTCCGTGTACATTTGACCAAATTCTTTCCTTAAATTTCTAAACCTTTGTCTGTAGGCTTCAGCCACTAGTTCATATACATCTAAGATGGATTTTTTTCACCTCCTCATATGTCCCAGATACCTCCTCCAGTAGTGATGCAAACACCTCACTAGCCTTACTGACCTGCTTTGTTTGAATCAATTATACCCACATATTCTGTGGCCATTTCATTTGTTTCGTTCTCAAATGAAATGAAAAAGGCTTCTAACTCCTTCTCATGAAACCTTGGCAATGCTTGGACATATTTAAATAGATCCCCACCAAGCCTTCGACTACGACGTTCTTTCTCACTATCCTCATCACTATCATCCAACTGCATGTTTCCCTTTATGTCCACCAATTTTAACTGACTGTCATGTTTCATGGCCATTTTCCGAAGTTCAAACTCTCTCTCTCTTTCTTTTTCTTCTCTCTCTTTATACCTGAACTGTATCTCCCTTTCTCTTTCTTTTTGTTCTGCTGGGGCTATTCTTTCTGTTTTCCTTTCTTCTCTCTCTTTTTCTTTTTGCTCTCTATCTCTTTCATATTCAAGCCACTTTAATTCTTTTTCATGTTCAAGTTGCATGATCTGTAACTAAAGTTTTGCCATTTCCAATGAGTCACACTGTATCTCAAGCAATTTTAAATGCTTAGCCACCACCATAATTACCTCACCTTTTCGCATTTTGTCAGGTAAAGTTAACTGCAATGTGTTTGCCAAATCTAACAGTCTGCTTTTAGTCTCTGTCCGTAAGGTACTGCGTGTGACCATCTCCACCCCCTAAAAACTTCAGAGCCTCTGAAAGCGCCATTGTTCACAACACACTCCCTACTTAAACTGAAATACCACACCTGAAAAGCAACCACAATATGCTCACCCCTCATTGTCTTTAAGTTCACAAAGCCAATCCAATAGATAGACTTTTACGCCCTTCGAGCTCCTAATTTGTTATGGGCCAGGTTTTAGAGAATCCCAAAGTGTATCATGGAGTTCATATGACCCACAACTTTGAGTAGACTGTGGTATGGGGAGCACACGGCCCACTCTACAGGTATGGTGCAGCAGAAATTTAGAAGTAATTTTTAAAGCAAAACAATGTTTATTCTATGAACTCAGTTAACCTTTGTAAAACATACAGTAAACATCTTAGCAACCATCAATTCAAATACAACCCCCCCCCCCCAAAGAATACAACATTCGAAGTAATACTTAGAACTTTCCTTTTAACATCCATAAGACAAAGAAACCTTTTAACAGAAGCACATCAGGTTTAAATTCACTACTGAGAACAGTTATCACTCTGAATTCACCAAATGATCAAGAGATAGTCTTTAGATTGCAGAGAGATCGAAATTACTCCTTTGGCTGGCTTCAGCTTCAATACTAAAACAAAACCAAAAAACACAGACACACCCAAGCTTTTCTCAAAGTGAAACTAAAAGCTGACAGACAGCCCAGCTCCACCCACACTCTGACATCACTGCAGTAATAAACACCCATTTCTTAAAGGTACTCTCACATGACACATTCCTTCATCAATTTCACCTGCTAGCTGCTAGAGCCACTCAGACCCTCAGAACATAATTCTTTAATTATTGCTGCAAACAAGCAATATTTGTTGAAGCAGGGTCTAAGAGCCATAGGATGCCCTTGAGAGCGAGCCCCAAACTACTACTGATCCCTTTTGAACGATCCGGCCCCAGTGTTCCACCATTTGTTCTGTAATCAGCATCTGTCACTGCCCACAGCCCCTTTTGCACCTTGAGGCATTTATCCTGCCATTTTCTATGTTGTTAACCCCCCCAATCTTAAATCTGCTGTTTCTCATCGCAAGCTGATGTTGCATAATTTCCTGACATGTCAATTGCAGAAGTGGAAAATCCATCTTATACTCTAATGTCCAGAATTATCATGAGGTAAACATGAATTTACAGGCAAATCATGGTCAAACTCACCACAACCTCAATATTTAAATAGCAGGCACAATCAATAATGTTTTAACCATTACACCCAGATGTCAGTGAGTCAGAAAAAATATTTAAACTCCATCTTCGTCCTGAGGGTCTTTTGCATCTCTCTTTTTAAGATTTAGCCTCTGCCTTCCCTCAAAAGCCACATCAACTCAGTGTCATAATATGCACTCATGTTCATAATGAGATACAGAAAGGCAGTGATGGACACACACAGGAACCAATCACCACACAGGATGCAGAACAACCAATCACCAGGCAGGACACTACAGGGTACATTACCAGTATAAAACACATGAGGCAGGAAGGCACGGTGTCTTCGGACTGGCGATAGTTGTAGCAACAGTCAGGGTGCAATGTATAGTCAGCACCTACTACACATGGCACAGAGCAAGACTGGGCAAGCCAGACCAAGGTTAGCAAGTTTAGATTAGTAGAGTGTCGACTCACAGCGAACTATGTACATTACTCGGCAAGTTCAATAAAGCAGTGTTGAACCATCTACAGCATTGGAAGCCTGTTTTCAAGTGATACTGCATCAAGTTGCAGTCTGCGTTAATCCAACATAGATAATACATCACTCAGATTGCCCCAATTACTGCTTTCCTCACAGTTGCTCAATCCTTTTTCCTGAGAATGTGTCCCACTGGATTCATAAGGCCGAACCCCAACATCTAATAATAATAGTCATATTTAGTGTCACAAGGAGGCTTACATTAACACTGCAATGAAGTTACTGTGAAATGCCCCTAGTGGCCATATTCAGGCGCCTGTTCGGGTACACAGAGGGAGAATTCAGAATATCCAATTCTCCTAACGTCTTTTGGCACTGTGTGAGGAAACCGGAGCACCTGGAGGAAACCCATGCAGACACAGGGAGAATGTGCAGTCTCCACACAGACAGTGACCCAAGCCATGAATCGAATCCGGGATCTAGTTACCAGCACAATTCCAGCTTGCAGTTACTCTAAGCAGAACCCCACTGCTCGCGAGCTTTCCTTTGCCTTTTCCTTTGGCTTCATGGAGCTAATGGCAACTGTTCACTTCTTCATCTCTCGGGGCTGATAATAGCTCTGGGCATCTCTTAGCTCAGTCTCCCCAGGAGCATAAAGGTAGCAATCCTATGCAATGAGCACCACCAGCTTCAGACTTATCTAAGCAACCACATTTCATCATGGGCTGCTGTTCCCCCTGTCCCTTGAACTGACCAATACGACCTGTTAATATCTCCTGAAAGGCTTGGGATGGGATGGCTTAGGTACATTCTGTCCCATAAATGTTCCAATCCTTATTTCAACAAAGTTCACCCACAGTGGTACTGACATAGAGAAATGTATGGACAGATATCCAAAATTATGTATTACTTCTCACAATCCGGCAGAGTCAACATGGTTTTGTGAAAGGGAAATTGTGTTTGACAAATTTATTAGTATTCTATGAGGATGCAGCAAGCCGAGTGGATGAAGGGGAACCAGTAGATGCAGTAAATTTGGATTTACAAATGATATTTGATAAAGTGCAACATAAAAGATTACTATGCCAGACAACAGCATATAGTGTCGGGGATGATATATTAAGATGAATAGAGGACGAAGAGGAAACAAAGACCCAGAATAAATGGGTAATTTTTAGGTTGGCAAACTGTTATCAGTGAAGTGCTGCAGAGATCAGTGCTGGGGCAATCGATACTAATGAAGTGGATAAACGAACCGATTGTATTCTAGCCAAATTTGCTGATATGAAGATAGGTAGGGACGTAAGTTGTGAGGATACAAAAAATCTGCAAAAGGTATTTAGATATATTAAACTAGATATATTAAAACTTTGGCAGATTAAATAAATTTTCAGGAAATTTAAAGTTATCCACTGTGGCAGGAACTACAGAGAAACATAGTGGGTGGAATTCTCCGGCCACCCGCTGAGTCAGAGAATCGGTGCGAATCGTGCCATGCCGCCCTGAAGCCGGGATGCAATTCTCCGCAGAGTGGAGAATCGGCACCATCTGCGCTGGCGTGATTGGCACAGCGCCGCTCGGCCAATACGGGTCGGCGCGCCGATTCTCCGGCCCGGATTGGCCAAGCGGCCGTCATAAAACATCCATATCCTGCCGGCGTCATTCTAACATCCTCTGAGCCGACGGGAACTCAGCATTGAAGGGTCATGGGGCGGCCTTTGGGGGAGGAGAGGGGGGGGGGAGTCCGACCCCGGGGCGGGGCGTTGGTAGTGGCCTGGCCTGCGATCGGGGCCCACCGATTGGTGGGCCGGTCTCTGGCTGGGGCCTCCTTTCCTCCGCGCTGGCTCCTGTAGCCCTGCACCATTTGGCATCGGGGCCGGCGCAGGGAAGAAGGTCACTGCGCATGTGCTAGTTGGCACCGGCCCAACTGCGCATGCGCGGACCCCATGTCGCCGGGTTCACGCCGGGATCAGCAGCTGGAGTGGCGTGGGCCACTACAGTGGCGTGCTAGCCCCTGTGGGCCGGAGAATGAGGTCCCAGAATGGGCGCGGATGCCGGAGTAAAACACTCCCATTTTTACGCTGGCGTCGACACTTAGCCGCCCAATGGGAGAATCCCACCCAGTATTCTTTAAATCAAGAGAGACTCTGGAATGCTGTGGTGCAGAAGGACCTGGGTGTCCTTGTACATGATTAGAAAAGCTTAGCGGAATCGGGGGAAGGTAGCCGGGGGGAGGGGGGAGGGGGGGGGGGGCTACGGGCTCGGTATGGGGGTTTGATGGCAAGCCAAGGCCCAAAACCAAACTATAAATAAATGCCTATAAACATGTGCCTCGGCCATATTGGGGAATGTAAAATATGTATGCTGGCTAAAGGGGGCGGCCACAATTATTGTTATGAAGATGCTTACCTGTAAATATTCATGTAAAAAAATTTTGTGTTTTCCTTTTTTTTTTTTTCTTTTCTCTCTCTCTAATAACTTGTAATTTGTCATATATAAAATATGAAAACTCAATAAAAAAACATTTATAAAAAAAAAAAGAAAAGCTTAGCAAGCATGTACAGCAAGTTACTGGCAAGGCAAGCAGAATGCTGGCCTGGAGTATGAAAATAGAGAAGTCTTGTAACAAAGATACAGGAGTTGCTGAGACCACACCTCGAGTATTTTGTATAGTTTTGGTCACCTTAATTAAGGAGGGATATACTTGCATTGGAGACAATTTAGGGAAGTTTGTTTAGGCTGATTCCTGGGATGAAGGTATTTTCTGACGAGGAAGGGTTGAGTAGGTTGGCCCATATGCATTGGAGTTAAGAAAATTGAGAAATAATCTTGTTGAAACAGATAGGATTCTGAGAGGACGTGACTAGGTAAATGCTGAGAGGATACAAACATTCAAATTAGGAACAGTAGGCCATTTGGCCCTCTTGCCTGTTTCATTACTTGATACGACAATGGATGATCATTGCGGCCTCAACTCCTCTTTCCTGACTCCCCCTATTCACTTGTCAGTCAAAAATCTATCTAACTTGGCCTTAAAAGTATTCAAAGAGCATGCCTCAATATTACCCAGTGCCCTCGAGGAAGAGAATTCCACAGACTAAAATATGATGGATGTTTATCTCACCGCCTTCGAACCCACCCACAATCCACTTCCCATAATATGGGCTAATATTGGCAGCCCACCTGCTATTTTGAAAAACAATCATTGCAGGATAATTGAGCTTGTTAAATATCCAATTAACCCAAATATGACGCCTGCCCACGTCTTAATACAGTCGATGTGGGCAGGTGGGCAAGAATGGGGAGTCCGTGTTTTCACAACCTAGGGTGAACATCACAAAGGAAGGTGGCATGCATAATTTGAGGGTACATGTTCCCAAGATGATACCTCCCTTTGAGCTTCCCCTCAACCCTTACACTGCCTGTCCATGGGCGCCTAATTCCTTCCAGCACCTGGTACTTACCTTATTCTGGGACCCATTGCTCTTCCTCCTGGGGTCTACTGAGTTCTTGAGCTGCTGGGACTGACAGCGGTGTTGGCGATTCAAATGGGCTGGTTGCTCTCAAGAGCAGGTCATCTTCCCACTGGAGGCGGTTGTCCCACTTGACGGTCAGTTTTAAAGTCGGTCAGATTAGAACCAACTTTTGTAATTGGGGAGGAAGCGAGCAATGCACACCCCTGTAAAATATAGCCCATTGTCACAACATGAAAGAATGTTTGTAGACCAGAAGTAAGCATGTCCTCAAGCCACACAAATTAATTAATAATTCCTGAAGTCTAAAATTTATTAGACACAAACTTCCCCTTAATATTCTTAACAATTTATCATCAAAATATGATGGCTGCCTTTCTCAGCATGGATTGTTTATTCCACAGGAAAAGTCCTTCATTCTTGCATGTACCAGTTCGAGATGATTTCATAGTTCCCTATCTGCCATCTGGTATGCACTATATACTCCACTATGTAAAGAGGATTTAAGGGGATACTGTACCAACAGGATCTGACAGGAATGCTGTATAAATCTTTGGGGAGATTCTATAAAAAGGATCTCACAGAATGCTGTATAAAGAAGAGACCTGAAAGGATACTATCTAAAGCAGGTTGGAGATGAAATTGTATAAAGTAGATCTGACAGGAGGCTATGTAAAGAAGATCTAACAGAATAGGGTATGAAAGGAGATGCAGTATAAAGAAGATCTGACAGAGGCTGTAAAAGGAAGACTTCAAAGGAAAACTAATCTGACAGAATACTGTACAAAAAGGATTTGACACAATACTGTATCAAAGACATAAAGGAGAAAATATTTGATAGAATACTTTAGGAAGAGGATCTGACAGGATTCTGTATGTAGTGGATCTGATGGGATATTATACAAAGATTATCTAAAGGGGTACAGAGGGTAATTATTATTTGGGTGATAATGTAAAGCAGGTGATAATGAATCAGCCACCAGTTTTACTTTTCTTCCAATTTTCATTTCCATTGGAGTCATGTTGGACAGGACAACTGCAGACATCCCCAGTCTTTCCTAATGTACTGGGATCTTTCATGTCCACCTGAGAGGGAAGATGGGATCTCAGTTTAATGTCTCATAGGAAAGGTAACTACTTCATAAAAAGTACCTGGTGCTTTGTTTTGATGTTGGATACGTCGCAGGACTATGTGACGACTGTTTGCTTTATATGTATAAAAGCCTTTTGGGATTGAAGAGACCATTGTTTACCGGCAGCTGAGATGTGAGATGGGTCAACCATGTGGTCTGTCATTTCTGCAGGTGGGCTGGCCTTGCTTTGTTTTACTGGGAATCTCAGTGGTGGAAGGGGAAGGGAGGGTGGTGGCTGGTTTGGTGTGCGGGGTGCAGATACACCACCTTCAGAGTTAACATCAATATCCATACCTTTTCCAGCCTGTCTCCTGTTGCCTCTCACTCTGGCCACTGGTTGACACAAGAGCAGAACTAATGCAACTGATATCAAAGCACGAAGCAAGAAGTGCAAACCCGATTGATCTTGGAGCCCTGGGCCACCATCTCAGCAGTCTGTATATTTGTGGGGGAATAACCAACTGATTTTAGTACCCTTGGAATGGGAGGACCTGTTGTAGCAAAGTGCAGAATGACATAATTGCTTTATTTACACAATAATCAGTCAATTCTCCTCACACAGCATTGCATCATCTTTATAGAATTTTCAATGATGCCCCTTTAATGCATTAGCCAGTGATATTAATATCCTGCAAAATTAGAATCTGCCAAAATTCGACAACCTAATGTATAAATAGGAACTGACAGAATACTGAACAAAGAGGATCTGTTTGGTCATCACATTATGAGTGTTTGAGGTGACAGTGTATGACTGGTGTGTAACAGGATGCTATATAAAGAGGAACTGATAGGTTATTATACCGAAGACATCTGACACACTGCCAGTTAAAGAGAAAACTATCTGGCAGGATGTTGTTTAAAGGTGATTTGAGAGGGTTTTGTATAAAAGAGGATCCTGTGTGACTGTGTAATGAGGATCTGGCAGGATACTGTGTAAGGAGGAAGTATCTGTCAAAGCATCAAAATGTGAAAGTGAGAACTGTGTTCAAAAGTGTTGAATCAGAAAAGCGCTTCTATTGGTCAACAATCCGAGTTTTCCCTCCTCTTTCTTGTCTTTTTTCATCTTCAGAGATTAACATATACTGGCATACCGTACGACAGGTGACAGGTATTCTCGGACTCTCTCCCAAGGGACTATACTGTGCTTTACTTTAGACTGTAAGCTATTCCCAGTGTTGCAGTAGAATCTGACAGGTAATTCAATCTATAATCCAATTAATGAATCTATTCCAGGACAGACTGAAAGAAACCATGTTCATCACCTCACTCAAGTGTATGGCAGTTGCTTCAGTAGGAAATGAAGTTAAAGCTTCCCTGAATTTTAGTTCATTGATAAGGGGATATTCCACCCATTGTTATGATTGTAGCCTTTATACATCCTGTGGTAAGATTCAATGAACTTAAAAATCAGCTGGGCTGGCATTTTAATGCAGTGTGCTGAGTGTCCATTTATTTGAGTTCAGAGATGTACTGGCTTCTGGAAATCAACCATGCAACAGAAAAAAAATAGAAAAATATTTATCAATTGAAGGCATCAAGGTTGCTGCTGAGGGAGTATGGTTCCTAAAATAACCATTCTACATTCAAGTGATTGCATTGATCCTTGTTGATGATTCATAGCTACTGCACATATGTTGTGAGTCTTCAGTTCAGAGTAGGGTCATCTTCCAGTAAGGAATTTTTGTTTGCAGTGGTGGCATCGTAGGCTATCACCCACTGATGGAGAGATTGCTGTTGCATGCTCCTTCTTGCAGTGGTGTTTTTTAATGGAAACCTGAAGATGTAGTTCTTCAAATGTCCATGCTCCCATGTGGAGACTTTGACACCAGTTTCTTTGGTCAAGTGAGGGCTGAACAAAGAACAAATAAAGAACAAAGAACAATACAGCACAGGAAGAGGCCCTTCGGCCCTCCAAACCTGTACCGGTCATGATACCAGCCTTTGCCAAAACCCTCAGCACTTCCTTGTGCCGTATCCCTCTCTATCCATCCTATCCATGTGTTTGTCAAGCTGCCTTTTGAACACAATTAATGTATCTGCTTTCACAACCTCCCCTGGCAACGAATTGCAGGCACTCATCACCCTCTGTGTAAAAACCCTGCCTCGCACGTCTCCTCTAAACTTTGCCCCATGGACCTTAAACCTATGCCCCTTGGTGACTGACCCCTCCACCTTGGTATAGAGTGCCTGCCCATGTACTCGACCCATGCTCCTCACAATCTTATAGACCTCTATCAGGTCACCCCTCAACCTCTGTATTTCTAGTGAAAACAGACCGCGTCTATTCAGCCTCTTCACTTAGCCAACACCCTCCAGACTAGGCAACATCCTGGTAAACTTCCTCTGCACCCTCTCCAAAACCTCCACATCCTTCTGGTAGTGTGGCGACCAGAATTGTGTGCAATATTCCAAGTGCGGCATTACCAAGGTTCGATAGAACTGCAGCAGTACTTGCCAGTTTTTATACTCAATGCCCCGTCCAATGAAGTCAAGCATTCCATATGCTTTCTTGACTACCTTGTCCACTTGTGTTGCCACCTTCAAAGATCTATAGACATGCGCGTCCAGATCTCTCCGACTTTCTATATTTCGAAGAGTTTTGCCATTTCTGGTATATTTCCCCTCTAGGTTAGTCCTACCAAAATGCATTACCTCATATTTTTCCGGATTAAACGCCATTTGCCATTTTTCTGCTGAAGTCTCAAGCCTATCTCAGTCCTGCTGTATCTTCTGACAATCCTCAACACTATCTGCCACTCCACCAACCTTGGTGTCATCCGTGAACTTACTAATCAGACTGGCTACATTTTCCTCCAAATCATTTATGTACACTACGAACAACAGAGGCCCAAGCACAGATCCCTGTGGAACACCACTAGTCACAACCCTCCATTCAGAAAAACACCCTTTTACTGATACCCTTTGCCTTCTGTGTCCGAGACAGTTCTGTATTCATCTTACCACCTCACCTCTGATTCCATGTGACTTCACCTTTTGTCTGCCATGAAGCACCTTGTTAAAGGCTTTACTGAAGTCCATGTAAACAATATCCACCACCCTCCCCTCACCAATCATCCATGTCACCTCCTCAAAAAACTTGATCAAGTTAGTGAGGAAGACCTCCATTTCACAAAACCATGCTGTTTATCGCTTTTGAGTCAATTTGTTTCCAAATGGGTATAAATCCTGTCCCTGAGAATCCTCTCCAATAATTTACCTATAACCGACATGAGGCTCACCGGCCTATAGTTTCCAGGATTATCCCTGCTACCTTTCTTAAACAGCAGTACCACATTAGCTATTCTCCAGTCCTCTAAGATCTCACCTGTAGCCAATGAGAATACAAATATGTCAGTCAAGGCCCCATCAATTTCCTCTCTTGCTTCCCTCAGTATTCTGGAGTAAATCCAGAGTAAATCTGCGGGTTAGGTGGATTGGCCATGCTAAATTGCCCGTAGTGTCCTAAAAAGTAAGGTTAGGGGGGGGGGGGTCGTTGGGTTACGGGTATAGGGTGGATACGTGGGTTTGAGTAGGGTGATCATTGCTCGGCACAACATCGAGGGCCGAAGGGCCTGTTCTGTGCTGTACTGTTCTATCCATTCGGCCCAGGAGACGTATCTATCTTAATATCTTTTAAAAGACCCAATACCTTCTCCTTTTTGATGTTAACATGATCCAGACTATCCACACACCCTATCCAAGAATCGTCTTCCACAAAGAATTTGTTGCCAATTGTTGAAGTCAATCTGCCATGGAATGATGCCTTGCTTATATTTTAGCTTTGGCCTTCCACTAGGTCTACTGGCACCATCAAGTCATCCATACAATGCATTTTTTGGTAAGCTACCCTGATCTATTCCAACAATATGGCCTAGCTATAATAGTCAACATTGCTTGAGCATTGCCATAATTCTTTCTGAGTTAGAAAACTGCAGTAGTTCTAAGTTGGGAACACTATGTGGCCAAATGATCCAAAGGATCTTTCTCAAGCAGAGTGTATGAAATAAGTTCTGTTAACTTTCTTGCATCTGATAATGTAGTTCATGTTTCAGCAGTTCACTTATTATGCAGACATTATCGATTCTTAGTCATGTGGCAATTGGGAGTTTGGGATTTTTCCAGGTTCTTGTCTGAAGCTTACAAATACTGCAGCAGCGCTCTCAAAATAAGCTGATATCTCCTCATCAAGTTTCAGGTCACTTGAGGCCATTGAGAATTTGTTTTCTTTTTTCAGATCAGTGTTGTTCCGTAGTAGTGTTGCTTCAGGCTGACCACAGTGAGTCATTGTCAGTGTCATTTGCAAGCTGATTTTCACCCCAAATTCCACTTTTATTCCCCTTGCACTTATCTGCTACCTCTCCCAACTTTATTTCACTTCGATATTTCAAAAACTTCATCATCACATTTCCCACTCCCAGAAAGGTCTTAGCAATTTCTAAAGCCATTTTGCAGTCTAACCATTTTAAAATCCCACAACAAGCCCTAAATGTGTTATGACTGCACCGGATTTAATTGTTGGCAAACCAAATCCCAGAGGAAAACTTGGCTTATGAGTCCTTTATTGTATTCTGAAACTGAGAAGGCAATTTACTGATCTCAGCAGCAAGATGTTTACTAACACTCTGTGATTATAACATTTAAAATTAAAAGGTTTGCTAACAAGAAGAAAAGAAAACTTAAGCACACAATATTACAGTTACACAGATAAAATTAATCTTATAAAACATTCCCCCTAAAAGACTCATTACCTGGTCAGACCTACAAGTAAACACCTTCCAGGCAACACTCACTTATTGATGTATAACTATAAAATCCAGTAATATTACCCAAGGCAAAGCAGTTGTTGCTGAATAAAGTAATGAGCTCTCAAACATTCTTCCACTCTGCTGTGGAAATTTACAAAACTTTCAGACACAAGAATGCTTTTTTTAGTCCAAGACTTTTCTGACTTGACTGGAATGTTGATTCAAATTGGACCTACTGCCTGTCTGGATCTGTTTCTTTGAGATTTTCCTCATGCAGCCACTCTCCAAGATCTCCACAATAACTATAACATACCTTTCCCTCGCTTTCATGTTAGGTTCCATTGTTCTCAGCACTCCTTTGAACTCACCTTTTCCAAAATATAAAATTAGTAATGTTTTCCTATGGCCCCCATTTTCAGGTCAAATAAAATTTAGTAACCGTCCCTTCTTTACTTATGAAACCCTTGCAAGCTGTAAAAGTCTTTTACCTCCCTTTGAAATTTAATAGCTGAAAATAACAGATCCACAGGATCAGGGGTGAGCTGGCAAGATGGATACAGAATCAGAAAATGTAAAGTTATTTCTTTGACTACACAGATGCTGATCCCACAGTGTTGTTCTTCAATTTTTATGGCATCTTTCCTAGCCCCTCCATATTAGTGGTGCTCAGAGAGTATCCTGAAAAGAACTGCTCAGTCACAGATGCTGCTGCCCGAAGACACCTCTGCGCCAACATAGGTGTCCAACGCATTTCATGCAACTGTTGCCTTGGTGCAGATTCTTGACCTGGGGCTCACAGGTTCACATCTCTGGCCCCATTGCTAATTTTCCATCGATACAGGACTTAGTCAATGGAATCTAGTAGAGGCCTCTGCATGACTGTTGAACATAGGAACTTTGGGATGCCGTCATTGTCCACGTGATCTTGATGAATTGATGATCAGATTTTGGTGGCATATAAAACCGCAATGGCAGGTATCAACTTACCGCTATAATGTTCTTCCACCTTCAGAGGCAGTTAGACATTCCTTCACCTGTCCTGTTGTTGCAGACTTTTTTGGCCCACTTTTTGAACACTTTGCCTGGTGCTTCTCACCATGAAGGTCCCAACAGAATCGCTCAAAGCATCATCAAAGCCGACAAGGTAGCAATCCAGAGAGAAGCTTAGCTTTTGCACAGGGTTATGATTTGGACATGCGTCTCTCATCTCCTACTCCCAGTTCTTATGTTCTTATTATCTCCTGGGGAACATTTCATTTTCTCTCCACGTGCTCAAGTTAGGATTGTTCATGTTGCAGACCATAGTCTCCCAGTTTATAGAATTCTGCTGGCAATTCATTAGCCCCAGGTGCTTTATCAAATGACATTTTTTTAGCATTGCTATAATATCTTCCATGGTGAGCGATACCTCCAGTTCATCTTCAGCTGACTGGTCAGAAGGCACAATGATCCTTCACTTATTGCGTTTTGTGCATTGTACAGATCGAGATGACATAACCTTTTCTTTGGAACTGATCATTTACTTATCCTGTAGCACAGGGTGTAGTGAATATAATCTGTTGACGACAGGTACCATCATCTACTTAAGCAATTATTAAATATGGATCACCCTTTCGCTTTTTAAATTAAAATGGGAATCTAAATATTAGCAGATTATTCAGTCATTGTCAATCCCAAAGTGATCGGGAGCAGGAACTTTGGTTTTCCATTTTTTAAATTCTTTCATGGGATATAAGTATCATTGGCTGGGCCAAGTGCCCTTGAACTGAGTGGTTTGCTGGGCCATTTCAGAGAGAAGTTAAGAGTCAACCACAAGACCAGACCAGCTAAGGATGGCAGATTTCCTTCTCTCAAGGGCATTAATGAACCAGGTGGGTTTTAATGATCATCGTCAATTATCGTCAATTGCTATAAAACAGCAAGATCTGGACAGGTTGGGCGAGTGGGCAAACAAATGGCAAATGCAGTATAATTTGGATAAGTGTGAGGTTATTCATTTTGGAAGCAAAAACAGGAAGGCAGATTACTACCTGAATGGTTGTAAATTGGGAGAGGGGAGTGTGCAACGGGACCTGGGTGTCCTTATGCACCATTCGCTGAAGGTAAGCATGCAGGTGCAGCAGGCGGTAAAGAAAGCTAATGGTATGTTGGCCTTCATTGCACGAGGTTTCGAGTATAGAAGCAGAGATGTTTTGCTGCAATTGTACAATGCCTTGGTGAGGCCACACTTGGAGTATTGTGTGCAGTTTTGGTCTCCTTCTCTGAGGAAGGATGTTCTTGCTCTCAAGGGAGTGCTGCAAAGGTTTACCAGACTGATTCCAGGGATGGCGGGACTGTCATATGAGGAGAGATTGGCTAGGTTGGATTGTTCTCGCTGAAGCTCAAAAGAATGAGGGGGAATCTCATAGAGACTTATAAAATTCTAACAGGACTAGACAGGGTAGATGCAGGGAAGATGTTACCAATGATAGGTCTGTCCAGAACCAGGGGTAACAGCCTGAGGATTCAGGGTGAACCATTTTGGACAGAGATCAGGAGACACTTCTTCACACAAAGAGTGGTGAGCCTGTGGAATTCATTACCACAGGAAGTAGTTGATGCTAAAACTTTGAATATATTCAAGAGGCGGCTAGATATAGCACTTGGGGAGAATGGGATCAAAGGCTATGGGGAGAAGGCAGGATTAGGCTATTGAGTTGGATGATCAGCCATGATCATGATGAATGGTGGAGCAGGCTCGAAGGGCCAAAAGGCCTCATCCTGCTCCTATTTTCTATGTATCTATTTAGGTACACCGAGAGCTGTTTGGGCGGGAGTTCCAGGATTTTGACTCGGTAACAATGAAGGAACGGTGATATATTCCCATGTGAGGATGGTGTGTGGTTTGGAGGGGAAGTGTTCCCAGCATATACCGCCCTTGTCCATCTAGGCAATATAGTCATGGGTTTGGAAGATGCTGTCAAAGGAGCCTTGGTATTAAGTATTTATGTAATGAATCAGTTAGAAAAAAATACAATTTATTTGCTATTGAACTTGTAGGAATGCCCAACTGCAGGCCAACTAATTCTGCATAGATCAGGGATCAACACAAGGACTTTGTGCTCCTTAGAAAACCTTTCTCAATATCAGGCCAACCCACAGTGGCCATGGAAGTACATTTGAAATGCAGTAGTCCGAAAAAAGCCCAAAAACAACAAGACCAGATCATCTGTTTTAGTGGTTCTTGTGAAGGATAATACTGGCCATGACGCCAAGAAGATCTCCCCCCTTCTTTTGTGAATGCGACTTTTTACATATACTTGAGACGGCAAACAGGACCTGAATTAAATGTCCTATAACATAGCAGGGGGAATTCTCTTTTGGCAGGATTCTCTGTTCCGCAGGCTGCACACCCCGCCCATGGGGTTTCCCAGCAGCATGGGGTGACTACAATGGGAAATGCCATTGGCCAACAGCGGGAATGGAGAATCCCATCCGCCCCCAGTGACAGCATGCTGCCGAGAAACACACAGCTGGGGAGGCGGAGAGTTCATCTCAGTATCTCTAACAATGCAGCACTCCTTCAGTACTGCGCTGAAATGTCATCCAAGAATGCATGTTTTAGACCCTGAAGAGGATCTTGTATCCATAACCTTCTGATGCAAAGGCAACATTGCTCCACTGAATCGCAACTGACATGGCTTTGTCCATATGCGGCACTTAACCTTGTTCCTCGTCTATCTATTTTAATGATAATATCTGGTTGAAGATCCATGGCCACTTAGCTCTGAAATCAGGGAGTGGAAGCATACAATGTAAGTTCTTCCATGTCACCTCACGTTATTTTCAAGTGCAGTTATGCGATGCCAGTCCAATGTTAACAGTAATGCTCATATAGGGATAACAGCAAATTACTGTGGATGCTGGAACCTGAAACAAAAATACAAAATACTGGACAATATCAGTAGGTCTGTCAGCATCAGTGGAGAGAAAAGGGAGTTAACATTTCGAGTCTGGATGACTCTTTGTCAAAGCATTGACAAAGAGTCATCCATACTCAAAACGTTAGCTCACTTTTCTCTCCACAGATGCAGACAGATCCCCATTTGGGGACAACTCTTACCAAAAAAAACAAAATATCAGAGAAATTTCTCACTTCATTTCTGCAGCTAAGAGATTAACAGACATAGTTAAACTAAGTCTTAGACCAAATTATGAAGGAGATGAAAGTGAGAAAGAGGATGCAGGTATTTCAGAACCAAACTGACACATGTGGAAAAATTGAAAGCAAAGATTGTGGAAAAATAACTCAAGGACTGTTGCAGGTGACAGTTATCAGTGACAGTCAGCACCAGCCACAGAGAAGTAGGTAATTATCCATTTTAAGTTTGAAATGAGGGAAGCTCAAAAATTGCAGTACATAAATATACAAATTTCCATAATCTGCATGCACTTTTTTAATTAGGTGCACTAGAATGTTACATTTTGCCATGATATTTACCTACACATTTGACTGCGAGCTGAAATGTGATATTCCAGCATGAGTCACTGCCTTTAAGAGAAAAGAGGAAAATTAAGGAAAAAAATAAATCCACACGTCATATTATGACTGTTCCCTAAAATACTGTGCAGTGTGACAGGTGAAAACAAAATAGTCAATCTACAATAGTGTTACATATGGGTATTCAAGACCAAACAGATTCAGGCTTGCAACATAGTGCAATAGAAATGTAGAATGATTACAGAAGAAGACTGTTCAGCCCATTATGTCTGCACTAGCCCTCTGAAGGAGCATTTCGCTCAAATAAGATGAGTCAGTGTAAAGGGAGAGGAGGCATATTGGAAGATTGAGTGGGGGTGATGAAATAAGGTTGTTTTTTGTTATCTGTTTTGGGGATTTCAGCATCACTCGCATGACTAGCATTTATTGTCCATCCT
The DNA here is from genome assembly GCF_902713615.1 of Scyliorhinus canicula. Lineage (NCBI taxonomy): Eukaryota > Metazoa > Chordata > Chondrichthyes > Carcharhiniformes > Scyliorhinidae > Scyliorhinus > Scyliorhinus canicula. The sequence goes on from NC_052148.1 coordinate 70,061,765, forward strand.
TTGAAAATGTGGTAAGCAGCCTTCTTGAACCACAAGAGCAGCTTGTTACAGCTTAATGGTTTGCGAAGCCATTTCAGGGGGGACTTAAAAGTCAGCCATTTTGGTTTGGGTCTCAATAAACCATGGTAAAGATGGCAGATTTCCTTTCTCGAAAGACATCAGTGAATGAGCGAAACAGGGTTTTTTTTGACAATTTGGAAGTTTCATTATCATTAATAATGAGGCAATGTTTTCATTCAAATTCATTCAAATGAATTTGAACCCATGACTCTAGAGCATTAGTCCATTTGTCTGGGTTACTAGTTCCGTAACTTTACCACTATACTACTGTCCCTATGTGATGGAGCAGAGAGAGGTGAGGCAAAAAATAATGAGAGGAGGATAGGAGACGGAGGGGGAATTGAATGGAGAAAAAGAAGAAGGGGCTAAGGAAGGAGGAGGTTAAATGGTGTGAGTAACAGAAGACAATGAAGATTGCGCTGCACCAATCCAAGGCCTCTTTCTTCACAGTGAGAGAGGAAGAAGGAAGGAAGAAAGGAAAGGGTGGGCAGGTGAACATGGAGGATGAGAGGGAAGAAACGAGAGAGACAGAATGGAGAAGGCAGTGGGGAAGGTTAGATGGTGCTGTCAGGGCAACACCTCTTTAGGGGAAGGAACAAAATTAAAGTTGTCACTGGGTATCAAGTAGAAGCAAATAATGATAGAAAAACTTAAAGCCCAGATGATTCGTTATCCAAATAAATCAGAAGATATATAATGGCCCATCACAACCTCAAACAGAAGAATATTACCTCTTGGGGTAGAGACTTTTATTGAGAATGAACTGATCACGTTGCTATGTACTTTCTTTTCTCAGAGAATCAGAGCCTCAGAATTTCCTCAAAGCTGCTTCCGTTCCTGTACCATAACCTCACTGAATTTATGACAGTTTAGCAGGAGTAAATTGAAAGAAATTCATGACCTTTGAAATTTTGGTTCAGAAGTCGCCAGTTGAGCCTGTCACAGCTGTGGTGGCATGATGTTCACGAGCAGAAGAGTAAAGTATTTTTTTTAAAAGGGCATGTGTTTACATAGCACATTTTTATATAATGTGAGGAATATCTCACATCATTTCACATTGCATGAACTAATTGACATGCAGTCACACTCATCATTTTTCGAAAATGATTTTTCAAAAAAAACCTTCAACTGGAACTCTGTAATTTGAAATGAGACGGCACAAACTGCTTTAGAAATGTGAGGCCGGCCTCCAGGGAAAAGGTGAGAAAGGCAAACAAAACCCCCTTCCCCCAAAGAAGTGTGAAGTGAGAGGCACATTGAACCCAACATTGAGGAAGGTATAAAATGGCAAGTCCTGGACTTTAGTCAACTGTAATACAAGAAGACAATGGGGAACTGCTAGCCAGCCAGAATATACAATCAACAGACGCTCAAACCCCGTGTGGGGAATGAAAGAACCCCATCTGTTGGTTCCTACTCTCTTGAGTTATACCAAATGTTTCTGAGATGAAACATCATCAAAACGTGATTCCTTGTTCTATAGTAATGACCACAGGAGACAGCTAGATCATTGGAATACACAGTGAGCAGGACGTTAAGAATTGGGTTGCCAGACAGAAGCAGAAGAATCTGGATAAACTGTTAATGGAGCAGTGAGGAATCTCTCTCCCCCTCTCTTTCTCTCTTAAGTAAACCTTCTGCTGTCTTAAAACCCAGCACAAGAGACAGTGACTGCCTGTCGGAAAGAATTTCTGAAGGATGGAATATGGATTAAAAAGGCAGGAAATTATGTCCAGAAAATGCAGTTACACAGACTCCAAATCACTCTGGGATTTTAAAGGAACCAGCTAACTTGAAACGACCACAATATTCAACAATCTACGCTTCAAGGACAAGCAAAGGAATTTACCATATGTTCTCTCAACTTTTTATTTGGACTCTAACTTCTCTTATTTCTGATATCTGTGTGTGCATAAAGCTGTGTCTTTTACTATTTTTGCCTTGGGTTTAGTAGCGAATAACATTTCTATTTACTTGACTCAAGCAAACTCATGATTGGCTCCTTATTGCTCAACTGCATTTGATTTCGGCATCGATAGGGAAAATAAATTTTTTAAAACCTTTGCTGTGACCAACCGAGTAGGCTGAATAGAGGGAAGCCTGTCACTCCTCCTCGTCTAGTTGTAACATGCTGTATTTTGCACAAACGGCAATTCTGTGGTCAAATGTGGTATTAATTTGCGACATTAAATTGGCAAAGCAGCAAAAAGATCATTGAAGAACTTATTTCCTGTTACTGATGTTATTCAGGGGAAGACTGTAAGCCAGTGGACCCTGAAAACATCCTGTGTTGCCTCAAATTAGGAAAAAGATCCAGCAAATCTATTTAAATAACTAAACATGGCCTAATTTTAATGTTTCATCTGAAAGACAACAATCTAACAATGAAACATTAATAATTATAATTGCTTGTTGTCACAAGTAGGCTTCAATAAAGTTACTGTGAAAAGCCCTTAGTCGCCACATTCCGGCTCCTGTTCGGGGAGGCCGGTACGAGAATTGAACCCGCGCTGCTGCCATTGTTCTGCATTACAAGCCACCTGTTTAGCCCACTGTGCTAAACCAGCCCATTACCTGAGTAACACACTGACTGGAAGCTTAGTTTCCTGTGTGCAAGTTTGTGGGTAGTTGAAGATGCTTAGTCAGGCATTCACATGTTGTGCCTGTGCCATCAGAGCAGCTGTGACAACTCCGCTTGGGAATAGGAGCCTCTGAAAGTCCTGATTGACAGTGAGGTGAGTATATCTCTACCAGGAGTCGCAAGGTGTTTGTGTGCTGGTGGATAGACACATTCCCTCTCAAGTACAACCGTACCAGCCTGGAATCTTTCTAAGAGCATTCTACTTTTTTCAAAGGATTGTGGAATTTCCATTTGGGAATCCATTGATCTCTGTTATACCGCAGGTGAGAGAAATAAAGCAATAGCCTAAAGCAATCCTTATATCTCAGTGCCCAGGTAAATGCTTCCTGACCCCAATATCTCTGTCACATAAGGTGAAAAATGTAAATCAGGAAAACCTGATGAAAAAATACCTCCTAGCAGCTCATTCAGTATCTGAAAAAGAAAGGTGATATTTTGGGTTGGATTCAATGTAAAATATTAACCGTCCTGTATTCTTCCAGTGGTTATTGATCCTGTTGTGCACTTCCAACCAATTTTGATTTAATTCTTAATATCCAGATAAATTAATATCCGATGTCCGAAATGTTTAAATATCACAAAATGACTTTAGGTTCAGCACCAATATCCAGTCAAGTGGTATGACAGAGCCTAATCTAAATTCAACCTCACTATGGAGCCAAAGAATTCCTACAGTGCAGGAGGAGGCCATTCTGGCCGTCCAACCTGGACCGACCCTCTGAAAGAGAATCTTACTTTGGCCCACTCCCCCGACCTATCTCTGTAACCCCAGCTAACTTTTTAAAAAAAATTTAGATTACCCAATTCATTTTTTCCAATTAAGGGGTAATTTAGTGTGGCCAATCCACCTAGCCTGCACATCTTTTGGGTTGTGGGGGCGAACCCATGCAAACACGGGGAGAATGTGCAAATTCCAAACGGACAGTGACCCAGAGCCAGGATCGAACCTGGGACCTCGGCGCCGTGAGGCTGCAGGGCTAACCCACTGTGCCAGCGTGCTGCCCTATAACCCCACCTAACCTGCACATCTTTGGACATTAAGAAGCAGTTTAGCATGGCAGGTCCACCTAACCTGCACATCTTTGGACACTAAGAAGCAGTTTAGCATGGCAGGTCCACCTAACCTGCACATCTTTGGACACTAAGAAGCAGTTTAGCATGGCAGGTCCACCTAACCTGCACATCTTTGGACTGCAGGAGGAAACTGGAGCACCCGGAGGAAACTCACGCAGACACGGAGAGAACATGCAGACTCCACACAGTCACCCAAGGCTGGAATTCAACCCAACTCCCTGTCAGTGTGAGGCAGCAGTGCTAACCACTGTGCCACCGTGCCCAGTGGACGGCTGTTTTATATAGCTTATTTCAATCTGTAGATTTCAATATCGCACAGTGCACATAATCATTTTACTTTGCTGCAATATCTCCAGAGATGGACAAAGGATGCAGAGAGCTTTCCTATCTGAAGTGGAACCTTTTATGTTCCAGTAAATGGCTGGAGGTCTTTTTGAAAGTAAAGAAGTGAAAAGATTCATATCCAGAAACTCTGGGCGAAATTCTCCGCCCCCCACGACGGGTGGGAGAATAGCGGGAGGGCCTTCCCGACATTTTTCCCGCCCTCCCGCTATTCTCCCACCCCCCCGCCGAAGTCCCGACCCGAATCGCTGCCGCCGTTTTTTTACGGCCGGCAGCGATTCACAGCTGTTAGATGGGCCGAAGTCCCAGCCCTTTCCGCCGTTTTCACGAACGGCAAACACACCTGGTCTTGCCGTTCGTAAAAACGGCGTCACCAACTCGCTTTTTATAACCATGGCACCGATTGGCACGGCAGTACCACGGCCGTGCCAAGGGTGCCATGGACCCGCGATCGGTGGGCACCGATCGTGGGCAGCGGGCCCGACGCCCGCGCACTACTTGTCCTTCCGCCGCCCCGCAGTATCCATTCGCGGGGCGGCTGAGGGGCAACCCGGCCCGCGCATGCGCGGGTTTCGCGCAAAAACGCGATGACGTCACCCGCGCATGCGCGGGTTGGAGTCTTCCAAACTGCGCATGCGCGGCTGACGTCATATGACGCGTCAGCCGGCGCTAACTCCGGTAAGCGGGCTTAACGATTTTCGTTAAGCCCGTCTTGCCGGAGCCTACGGCGTCGGGCTGCTAGCCCCGACCGGGGACCAGAATCGGTCCCCCGTCGGGAAGGGGCGCGCTGCCGTAAAACCCGCCCGGGTTTTACGGCAGCTTTACGATTTCTCCCGTTTTGGGAGAATCTCGCCCTCTGTATTTTACATATTTGGATATCAAGAACAATTTTGATCAAAGTCAAACCAGCTATAGTTTGTTTTCAGAACATAAGAAATAGGAGCAGGAGTAGGCAACATATCCCTTTGAGCCTGATCTATCATAGAATTTACATTTGGCCCATCGAGTCTGCACCAGCTCTTAGAAAGATCACCCTACTTAAGCCCACACTTCCACCCCGCAACCCAGTAACCCCACCTAATCTTCTTGGACACTAAGGCAATTTATCATGGCCAATCCACCTAACCTGCACATCTTTGGACCGTGGGAGGAAACCAGAGCACCCAGAGGAAACTCACGCAGACACGGAGAGAACATGCAGACTCCACACAGACAGTGACCCAAGCCGGGAATCGAACCTGGGACCCAGGAGCTGTGAAGCAACTATGCTAACCACTGTTCAATAGTATCATGGCTGATCTAATCCTAGCCACACCTCCACTATCCTTCCTGTTTCCCATCACCATTGACTTCCTTGTAGATCAAAAATCTGTCTAACTCAGCCTTGAATATATTCAAACGTCGAGGGTCCACTGTTTTCTGAGGGATTGAATTAAAAAGATTAATGACCATCTGAGATAAGAAAATCCTCTCCATCTCCATCCTAAATGGGAGACTCTTTATTCTGAAACTGTGACTCCTAATTCTAGATCCTCCATGAGAGGAAACATCTTCTCAGCTTCAATCATGTCAAACCCTCTCAAAATCATACGTTTCAACAAGATTGCTTTAAAATTATTTATTTGTTCATGGGGTGCTGACATCACTGGCTAGACCAGCATTTATTGTCCATCCCTAAGTGCTCTGAGCAGGTGGGGCCGGAATGTCTTCTGCATCGCTGCAGTCCATGTGTTGTAGGTATACCCACAGTGCTGTTCGGAAGGGAGTTCTCGGATATCGTTCCAGCAATTGGGAAGGGATGGCAGTATAATGAGTTTGGAAGGTGCTGTTTAAAGAGCCTTGGTGAGTTCCTGTAGTGCATCTTGTACATGGTACAACTGCTACCACTGTGCGTTGGTGGTAGAACGGGTGAATGTTAAAAACTGTGGATCGGTGCTAATAAAGTGACTGCTTTGTCCTGGATGTTGTTGAAATTCCTGAATTTTGTTGGAGCTGCCCTCATCCAGACAAGTGGAGAGTATTCAATCACGCTCCTGACTTGTACCTTGTGGATAATGGACAGGTTTTGGGGAATCAGGAGGTGAGTAACTCACTGCAGAACTCCCAGACTCTGACCTGCTGTTGTAGTCACAGTATTCATATGGTTCATTTCAGCTTCCAGTCAATAGTAACCCCCAGGATATTGCTTTGTGGGGCACTCAGTAATGGTAATACCATTGAATGTCAAGGAGCGAATTGGATTCTCTCTTGTTGGAGATGGTCTTTGTCGGGCACTTGTGCGGCACAAATGTTGCTTGCTCCTTATCAGCCAAAGCCCGGACATTGTCCAGATCTTGCTGCATTTGGACCTGAACTGCTTCAGGATCTGAGGAGTCACGAATAGTGCTGACCAGCAAGGAAAATAATTTTATCCTGTCCACTCTTTCACTTACCCTCATAATTTGTTACACCTCAATTAAGTTACCCCTCAGCATTCTTTGTTTTTAGGAAAATAACCCCAACCTATGCAACCATTCCTCATAGGTATACTTTTCTAGTCTTGGCAACATTCTTGTAAACCTCTCCTGCACTCTCTCCAGAGCAATACATTCTTCCTGTAATGTGGTGCCCAGAACTGCACACAATACTCCAGTTGTGACCACCTTAGTATTCTGTACAATTCCAATATTATATCTTTACTTTTACATTCTATACCTCTGCCAATGACATTCCATACGCTTTCTTTACAACCTTGTCTACCTGTAAGAATTTTGTATGTTTAAATAAGGTCACCTCATTCTTCTAAACTCCAGAGAATAAAGGCCCAGCCTATTTAATCATTCCTCACAGGACAATCCCTTCACCCCAGGAATTAATTTTGTGAACCTTCTTTGCACATCCTTTCCTTAGGTAAGCAGACTAAAACTGCACACAATACACCTGTCTTTTTTATTACCCATGTGCAGGATATGAGCATTGCTGGCAAGGCCAGCATTAATTACCCATCCCTGATTGCCCCAGAGAAGGTGGTGGTGAGCTGCCTTCTTGAACCGCTGCAGTCCCTGTGCTGTCGGTGCACCAGGCTGTTAGGGAGGGACTTCTCAAATTTTGATGCAGCAACAGTGCAGGAAGAACAATGGGTGGGATTCTCTCCCCCGTCGCACCAGTTTTCTGGTGTGGCGCATCCCCACAAGCAGCGGTATTCTCTATTCCGCCATCCAGCAAATGGGGTTCCCCATTGTGGGCAGTCCCATGCAATCAGGAAATCCCCGGGCGTGGGTGTACTGCCAGTGCAAAGGAGAATCTCGCCAGTGGAGAATCCAGCCCAATATATTTTCAAGTCAGGATGATAAGTGGCTTGGAGAGGAACTTTCAGATTGTGGTGTTCCCATGTGCCTGTTGCCCTTGTCCTTATAGATGGTAGCAGTCAGGATTTGGAAGATGGTGCCTAAGGAGTCTTGGTGAGTTCCTGCAGTGCATCGTGTAGGTAGCACACACTGCTGCTGCTATTTGTCGGTGGCGGAGGTTTGTGCAAGTTGTGCCAATCAAATAGGCTGCTTTGCCTCTGGATGTTGTATTTTTTGAGTGTTGTTGGAGCTGCACTCATCCAGACAAATGTAAAGTATTCCATCATACTCCTGACTTGTGCCTTGTAGATTGTGGACTGGCTTTGGGCATCTGGAGGTGATTTACTCAGTGCAGGATTCCTAGCCTCTGACCTGCTGTTGTAGCCGCAGTATTTATATGGCTAGTCCCGTTCATTTTCAATGGTAACCCCCAGAATGTTAGTAGTGGGGGATTCAGCAATGGTAATACCATTGAATGTCAAGGGACAATGGTTCAATTCTCTCTTGCTGGAGATGGACATTGCCTGGCACTTGAATGGCACGAATGTAACTTGCCACTTGTCAGCCACAATATGCATATTGTCCAGTTCTTGCTGCATTTGGACATGGATTGCTTCAGTGTCTGAAGTGTCATAAATGGTGCTGAACATTGTGCAGCCATCAACCAATATCCCCACTTCTGATCTTATGATGGACGGAGATCATTGATGAAGCAGCTGAAGGTGTCTGGGCCTAGGACACTACCCTAAGGAACTCCTGTAGTGATGTCCTTGAAATTAGATGATTGATCTCCAACCATCACAACCATTTTCCTTTGTGCTAGGTATGACTCCCAACAAGCGAACGCCTTTTACCCGATTCCCATTGACTCCAATTTTGCTTGGGTTCCTTGATGTCACAGTTGGTCAAATGACAGTCATTCTCACCTCACCTCTGGAATTCAGCTCTTGTGTCCATGTTTGAACCAAGGCTGTCATGAGGTCAGGAGCTGAGTAACATGGCAGAACCCAAACTGAGCATCTGTGTGTGGTCTGGGACCTTATCAAAAGCTTTATGAAAATCTAAATATATCATATCCACCAGTTCCTTCTTATCTATTCTGCTAGTTACATCATCAAAAACACCAACAGAGTGTTAAACATGATTTTCTTTTATAAATCCATGCCCACTCTGCCCAATCCTTCCATTATTTTCTAAGTGTCCTGTTTTCACATCCTTTATTATAGATTCTGGCATTTTCCCAACTCCTGATGTCCGGCCAGCAGATCTGGTTCCCAAGTTTCTCTCTCTTCTTTTTTAAATAGCGGGTCTACAACTGCCACCTTCCAATCTGCAGGAACCATTCCAGAGAGGTTTGAAAGGTGAACATCTACTATCTCTAGACACCTCTTTTGACACTATTGGACGGACATCATCACTTCCAGGGGATTTATCGACATCTTTAAGTCCCATTAATTTCCCTCGTACTATTTTTTGCAAACATTAATATCTGCAGTTCCTCGTTCCAAAAGTCACACTGAATGCTGGATCAGGTGAGAAAAGCAATGTGAAACTCATTGATTTCACAGCTGCCTTTTCTAGCCAGACCAAGCAGCACTCTATGCTATTATAAAGTGCGGGCGAGGATCACACTTCCAGCTCGGGGAGGGGGGTGGAATAAACTTGCTGGCAAAGCTGAGATTTAGATATCTGGGTGCTATTTTTAAAGGGTGCTCTGATCTCTAAGTTAAGGTCACCCTCCCTCCCAGACATCGGGACCCCAGACAGAAAGTGGATCAACCCCCCAACCCTCCAATACAAATGGCCAAAGCCCCCCTCCCACCACCACGCAGTGGTCAGACCATACCATTCAAGCATCAGGGTGACCCAAACCCGCCCCTTCTTTGCCAGCATTGGGACACCCCCCATTCTAAGTGTCCGCCTTCCCTCACCCACGACCACCATGCAGACATAGGCCCCCCCCCCCAGCACAATATAATGGGCAACTCCCTGCCCCAATTGGGTTTTCTAGAGGTCTCGGTGCCAGGACAATGCCCATCCATGTCCCTCACCACCCAGGGGCTATACTCAGCTCTGCACCCCTGTTGTGATCATCACGGCTGGTTTCCGGGGTGGGGGTATGAACCTGATCACGTCATCAGGCACATACCCCTTGGAAATCTCACCGGCAAAATCCCTTTATGGCCCTCTTACAAGAGTTAGATGCCATAACCGGATTTGTGCCTGTGCAGAGAGGCCCTGAAAATCTCGCCCAAAGTATTTGCTTTGTTTCTCTGCCATATCCTTATTCTCCTGACTCTGCTTGTAATGATCCCACATTTGTTTTGCTAATTTTTTTTTAATGTTTCTCATGAGTTCACACATATTCTATTTTCCCTTTCTTAATCATTTTCCTGGTCCTCCTTTGCATAATTCTAAAATGCTCCCAATTCCAAGGCTTGCCATCTTTTGGTAACATTATGCAGCTCTTCCTTTGACCTGATACAATCCTTGATTTATTTTGTTAGCCACGGTTGGAATACTGTCCTTGCTGGTTTGTTCGGCATATGTCCTAAAATATCTGCCACTGCATCCCGAATGAACTATCCCCAAACCTAATTTTCCAGTTAATTTTAGCCAGCTCTGTCTTCATGCCCTCATAATTGTCCTTTTTTAAGTTTAAAACACCAATCTTAGAATCACTTTCTTTCCCTCAAACTAAATGTGAAATTCAATCATATTATGATCACTGCTACCTCGGGGTGCTTTCACTATGAGCTCATTAATTAATCCTGGTTTATTGCACATTAGCAGATCTCTGGTTGGTGCTAAAATTTCCTTGTTCTAAGAAACGGTTCCTGAACTCATCATCTAGTGGAATTTTCATAACATACTTGTCATAGTTCTGAGGAAATGTCAACAGAGCATTATAATATGAAATACAAAAATGGATTGTTTTCCTGCAAAGTATTGGCCGATATCTTCTGGCTGGTCATGCCGGCAGGATCTTCCGGTCCCACTGACAGCACCCCCCTCCACACACACACACACACACTGCCACGGGTCTTCCAGCAGCATGGGGTGGATTCAATGGGATATCCCATTGACAGCAGTGGGCCCAGAAGATCTCATCACCAGCCAATGACAGGCCATCTCCCACTGCTCAGAAACAAGCCATGGGGAAGACAGAGAATCTCACTCATTGTTCCTTTAAGGTTGTGAAGTCTAATTGCTGTAATTAAGTGCATCTTGAGATCAATCGTGGCTAATTACTGCTGCTAGGGGAAGTTTGTCTACAGCTGACAATTTGCAAATGAAAAAACTTTCTGCCTTTGGGAAGGAAAGTTGTCAGATGACAAAAAAGGCATGGAAATGCCTGGCTTCCATTCTTTTTCTCTTATACTGGTTAATGTGCTATTTATTCATAGCTGAGTTTCCTATGTGATAGTTGTGATTTGTTCCTGCTTTAGGAAAATTACATTTGTGCTAATCTTGAGGAAGTATGTCAAATATTGCATGTGTGATATGTTTGGTTCTTGGAGTGCAACAGTACTATATGTCCTATCTGGCTTGTGAGGTCATGTGATCTCTACCGTGAGCCACTCTCTGAAAGCAAACATTTTACTTGAGTTTACTAAAGATTTACACTGATAAAGCACTGCATTCTTCGAACTTAAAACATGCCATCAGAAGTGGAGCTAAAATAGAGTTTTAAAACCAGAGAAATTCTGCAGAGAAGCGACAGCTCAGAAAGGCACACCAAAATGTTCAAATTTGCTAAAAGCTGCTGGAAAAGGAGAAGGAAATACAAAAACAAACTGAAGACTACAAATAAAATACTGGGTGAGTCAACATGGCTGTAAATGTTCCCCTCCCTACTCCCATAGAAATGAAAGGCGATATGTGGCAGAACTGCCAGTTTTTCAATTTGCAGTGATAAAACAATGAGCATCCAACAGATTTAACATCAAGCCAGAACCAATATGAGCAGCAACATTTCTAACACTGCTGGAGTGGGACTGCTACAGTTCAGAATACGATATGATTGCTAGAGAGAGAGAGAGAGAGCTCACCAGATAACCCAAAGCTGATCAGGAAGAAATTGCAATCCCTGAATTCAAGTACATAGGTCGTGTACTATCAGCAAAAAGTTCTCGCTCAGATCCTCACAAGGTAGCAGCGAAGTAGTGGCCAACAGACATGAAAGCAGTGCAGTGATTTGTTGAATGTGTGAGTCAGTTAACAAAATATTTGCCTAATTGGTTATCAGAGTGTGAAGTATTACGCAAGTTCACTGAAAGTGGTATTGTGGCACAGAACAAGCAGCATTCACTGAAACCAAACAACTGGTGATGACAATGCCAGTACTAAACTACTATGACGTCAATGATGAAGTCAGCATGCAGTGTGATGCCAGTGAGACCGGTCTTGGAACAATTCTAATGCAGCAAGGACAACCGATCGCATTTGTTTCCAGGGCACTAATACATTCACAACAACACTATGCTCAGATTGAGAAAGAGTGTCTGTCTATTGCTTTTGTCTTTGAGCATTTTCATCAACCTCCTTGCTTGGGAGAGACAAAGTTACAGCCGAGTCCAACCGCAAACCTTCAAAGTATGTTTCTCAACCTGCTACGATCTGCTGCAAAGCATCTGCAAAGAATGTTACTTTGTTTACAAAGATATCTCTGGACGTGTCATACAAGCAAGGAAAACAGATTTTCACTGCAGACATGCAGTCGAGTGCAGTATCATGAAGAAGGTTGAGCACTATACAATAGAATGTGAAATCTTCCAGTTTCAATGTGAAACAGCCCCTCAACATGATCTGGAAGTTATTAACCTAGCAGGGATATTGGGCAGAATTTTCCCAAAAAATGCAAAGTGTCAGGTTCTGACTCAAAGCGAACATGTTTCTCCCCAGAAACACAGCCAAGTCTTCTGTCCAGATCTTCTGACAGTTGGTCAAAAAAAAACTGTTGCTGTATTTTATGCTGTTACTCTGGCCTCATAGAGCTTCACAAAGATTGGGGTGCCATATTTAAATGGTGCCCTGATCTGCCCTAAAATAACTCTTCCCCCCAGTGCCCCATAGTTATGGAGGACCGCCCCCACCCCCCACAAGCTTCAGGATGATCTCCCCCAACCACATAAATATCTGAAGCACTCTCCTGCATCCCCGCACATTCACTGGTACATATCCCTCTCCCAGTATCCACACATATGGTGAAGCCCCCCCCCCTCCACAATGGAGAAGATTTTTGCCCCCTCAGTTCCCCCTCTCCCCAGCCTCCTCCCTCAACCTCCGCACCCTCAGCATGGTCATCACAACTGGTTTTCCATTTTGAAATTGATGGAAATAAGGTTCACACCCAGAAAGGTCACTGATGGGGAACAGGGAATATGTCATTCTGAGATTTCGCCAGCGCAAATCCCATTACTGCCCTCTCGCAAGACTTTGCTGCCATAATGGGATTTGTGCACTTGCCAAACGGCCCAAAGAGTCACGCCCATTGAATGTGCATTAATCAAGTGAAATATCCAACAAGATGCAACTCTCCAAGTGCGACAAAAAGTAGCGATGAAAGGATGGCCTGAGAGTAGCCACAAGAGGGCACTGGGCTTCCGAGATGAATTGACAGCCCAAGGTGGCATAATGCACCCGGAAAAGGAGGCTCAGAAATAAATACCAGTGATCTTAAGTCGAAGGACCGATCCCCAACTTCCAGAAACACATGCAGAAACCCACAGAACCCATGACCAGTAACGCGGAGTTTCTTAGATGGGCAATCATACTCATTAGTAAGTGATTGCCGAAGAAGAAGGTAATAAACTCATCATTGCAAAGGATATGCGCCTGTTTCAGCACACAAAATAAGTAGATAGCCATTTGCTAGTTCACCCCACGTACCGATGTTTTTGTGCACTTGCACAATATTTCAGACGGCAAACACGCGCAGGAATCAGATGCATGCCCGCCAACAATTAAGCAGGCAATTAAATGCATGAAGGAGTCAACTAAAGATGATATTACATGGCCCATCCACTTTTATGGTTGGCAGACCGACCAATTGGCAGTGCGGCCTTCACATCCTCACTGCAACCTCGATCCAAAGAGAGGGATGAGCTGTCCGGGGTGAAATGAAATTTAAAATGATGTCTGGGGACTGAGGTTTTCGGTGTTCTGCTGTCAGGTATTTGAATGTGCTACCTAGATACAGTTTTCTGCATTTTTCATCACATTTGTACAGGTCTTCAGCTCCCTGAGACAGCTCAGCAGCAGCTGGATGCCTTGAGGGAGCCCATTAGAAGCTTTTTTGACGCCTTCCCTCTTCTCACCGCCCCCACCCCCCGCCCTCCCACTGGCAGCACTGAGCCTATCTTAGCATACCTTTCATGCTGAATGTTCCATTAATTGGCCAGCTAGCATGAAATCACGTTCCGGGGGTGATAACTGCCAGGAGCACATTTCACGTCCACATCTGGGCCCGCCAAGTGTGCATGTCTGACGAATGTAAAATTCAGGCCTATATATGCAATGCAGGTTCAGGGACTGAACAGTTGTCAATGGATAATAACAGTGGGTGGATAATGGGTAACTTGGGTACCTCACAATCACACATGACCCTGCACGCAACTTTGTATTTTGTTCGTTAAGGATTGTTTAGGTTATGAAATGCAGCAGTTCTACATGTCCTATCTGGCTTGCCATAGTCATGTGACCTCTGTCATGAACACCCTCTCTGGAATCAGACATTTTACACCAGTTCAATAAAGCCTTACACTGAGAAAGTACTGGCAGTCTTTGAACTCAAAACATGATACTTTCGAGTATGACACTTTGAGATGTGATGGACTTGCTAAATATTTGACATTTACATGTATAGATTTGATATCCCATAAACAGGCAAGGAAACCAATGACTGGTCAGTCTGTTTTTAGTATCATTGAATTGAGGAAGGGATATTGGCCAGAATGGCGATATAATTCCATATTCTTCTTGAATGTTACGATGCAATCTTCAGTATCTAATTAAAATACTAGAATGGACAGGCAAGGTTTTGTTTTCACATTCCCTTCATTTTGTTGTCATCTTGGATTTGGATTTTGTTTATTGTCACGTGTACCCAAGTACAGTGAAAAGTATTTTTCTGCGATTAGCTCAACAGATTATTAAGTACATGAAAAGAAAAGAAATTAAAAGTAAATACATAATAGGGCAACACAAAGTACACAATGTAACTATATAACACTGGCATCGGGTGAAACATACAGGGGTGTAGTGTTAATGAGGTCAGTCCATAAGAGGGTCTTTTAGGAGTCTGGTAACAGCGGGGAAGGTGCTGTTTTTGAGTCTGTTCATGCGTGTTCTCAGGCTTTTGTATCTCCTGCCCAATGGAAGAAGTTGGAAGAGTGAGTAAGCCGGATGGGAGGGGTCTTTGATTATGCTGCCCGCTTTCCCAAGGCAGCGGGAGGTGTAGATGGAGTCAATGGATGGGAGGTAGGTTCGTGTGATGGACTGGGCGGTGTTCACGACTTTTTGAAGTTTCTTGCGATCATGGGCCGAGCAGTTGCCATACCAGGCTGTGATTCAGCCAGACAGAATGCTTTCTATGGTGCATCTGTAAAAGTTGGAAAGAGTTAATGTGGACATGCCAAATTTACTTAGTTTCTTGAGGACGTATAGGCGCTGTTGTGCTTTCTTGGTGGTAGCATCGACATGGGTGGACTAGGACAGATTTTTGGAGATGTTTACCCCTCGGAATTTGAAGCTGCTAACCATCTCCACCTCGGCCCCATTGATGCTGACAGGGTTTTGTACAATACTTTGCTTCCTGAAGTCAATGACCAGCTCTTTAATTTTGCTGGCATTGAGGGATAGATTGTTGTCGGTGCACCATTCCACTAGGTTCTTTATCTCCCTCCTGTATTCTGACTCGTCATTATTCGTTATCCGTCCCACTATGGTCGTATCGTCAGAAAACTTGTAGATGGAGTTGGAACAAAATTTTGCCACGCAGTCGTGTGTGTACAGGGAGTATAGTAAGGGGCTAAGTATGCAGTCTTGCGGGGCCCCGGTATTGTGGAGGAGGTGTTGTTGTTTATTCTTACTGGTTGTGGTCTGTGGGTTAGAAAGTTGAGGATCCAGTTGCAGAGTGAGGAGTCAAGTCCGAGGTTTTGGAGCTTTGATTTGAGCTTGACTGGGATTATGGTGTTGAAGGCGGAGCTGTAGTCAATAAATAGGACTCTGATGTAGGAGTCCTTGTTGTCGAGATGCTCTGGGGCTCGAGATGAGTGTAGGACCAGGGAGTTGGTGTCTGTTGTGGACTGGTTGCGGCGGTATGTAAATTGCAGTGGTTCGAGGCATTCTGGGAGTATAGAGGTGATGCACTTCATGACCAACCTCTCAAAGCACTTCATTACGACTAAAGTCAGGGCCACCGGACGGTAGTCATTGAGGTACGTTGCCTGGTTCTTCTTTGGCACCGGTATGATGGTGGTTTTCTTGAAGCAGGTGGGGACCTCGGAGCGGAGTAGGGACAGGTTAAAGATGTCCGTGAACACAAATGTCAGCTGGTCCGCGCAGGCTCTTAGTGCACGACCTGGGATCCCCCTGGGCCCATCGCCTTCCGAGGGTTCACTTTCAGGAAGGCTGATCTGACTTCAGAAGCTGTGATAGTGGGTATGGATGTGTTATGGGCTGCTGGGGCATTCAACAGCGGATTGTTGGTTTCCTGCTTAAACCGAGCATTGAATGCATTGAGTTCATCGGGGAGGGGTGCGTTGCTGCTGAAAATACTGCTCAACTTTGCTTTGTATACCGTTATGTTGTTTAGGCCTTGCCACAACCGCCGAGAATATGCAACACTAGTCTGTGACTCTAGCTTGGTCTGATCTTCTCTCGTGGCATCTCGATGGCTTTGCGGAGGTCGTACCTGGATTTCTTGTATAGGTCAGGGTCGCCTGACTTGAACGCCTCAGACTTGTCCTTCAGTCGGGAGCCAATCTCGCGATTGAGCCATGGTTTCCGGTTGGGGAACGTGCGTGCTGCTTTCTTTGGCACGCAGTCATCCACACATTTGTTGATGAAGTCTGTGACGGTGGTGGCATACTCATTTAAGTTGGTCTCTGACTTCTTAAATATGGGCCAGTCCACTGTCTCTAAGCAGTCTCGTCGGAGCTCTTCTGTTTCCTCGGACCAGAACTGCACGACCTTCTTAGCTGGATTCTCCCACTTGAATTTCTGCTTGTATGCCATCTTATGGTCTGATTTCCCAAAGTGCGGTCGGGGGATGGAATGGTAGGCGCCCTTGAATTTTGAGGAGCAGTGGTCAAGAGTATTGTCGCCCCTGGCGATGTGCTGGTGGGAGTTTGGCAGTACACTCTTGGCGAGTACAGCTTGTTTCAGAATGGGTTCAGAATTGACAGAGAATAAGAACAAATCTTTGTTTATTGATCCTTCCTAGCTTCACAAAAGGCCAGACAACTAAAAACAAGAAACACTTTTTGGCGTGCGCGACGTTATTTTACCTTGCTCTATCTTTATAGCAACTCAGCACTCCATCTGCTGGCCTTTCCTTATATCGCACAGACAGATGTTGTTTGCTTTCACAATGTAATCTTACTTCATCCAAAAGTTCAACCCTTCTCAGTCACCGGAATGTCAAGCTAGATTATACACCCAGGCCTTGATGTGGGTCTTAAACTCAAAACTTTCTGACCGAGAGTTAAGAAAGCTAACAACTGAGCCAAACTGATGCAATTTGCCACCTGAGGACTGACCGCACCTCACATTCAGAAATAGATAACGGCTAAGATTCTTGGATTTATCCTTCGCCCCTCGCCCACAGCCCTTCCAGGGCCAACTTTAATACCGAACTACTACCTCAGTGGAGAACAATTGAATCACCAGACACCAGGGATCAAATAAAGGATCATCGCAAATGCTTCAATACCACACTATGAAGAACATTTATCAAATGAGCGTTCTAATACTCAAAACAGGGTAAGGTATAATGACCGAAGTAACCACAGGAGAAGACCTATGCTTGCTGATCATCACATTGTGAATATGTGCCTGTTACAAATAAAATTCGAGCAATCAGCCCACACCTTAGAAATTAGAATCTGTGCTTGTTTGACATAAAAATATCTCCCTGCACATGTTTTGAATTTTGAAACTTATGTAAATTATATACTACATATATTATAATTTCATTGGGTGCGTTTTATTTGTTTTTGATGCTTTGTGTTTTATTTTGTTGCAGACTAGCTTTGAACTAAATAGGATTTGCCTCTGTATCAATAAGTTATGAATAAATGAATAAATACATATATTACATTTAAGCAAGAATGCCAAATTCACTAATAAAAGAAACAATGTAAACAGCAATCGGAATGCCAGACACTCATCATTTAACAGGATGCTTTTCCGATGGTTTTGTTACTGTTCAATACAATTACCCAGCTTTGAAAACTGCAATCAAAGCAAGGGCTTTATGCTGCTCCAGCTGTCTTGTCTTCATACTGCAAAGCAGCTTGTGCAATTATTTCATTGTAGTACATGGTTATGGGACGTTCATAGACTATATGGAATCCATTTTCAGAAGTCATGCAATGCATTTTTAACGGGGAAAGAAACAAACCCGCAAAATAATTCTTTATAAAATATTCATGGTTTATAAAATTCTTGGTGACTTTGTTTCACACTACCTTTTCATAATTTTTCCATCTAAACATCCTGTCCTGCACCTCTCACTTTTCCTATTCTGTCCGGCTATGCACTCTGCCTCTTTCAGTTCCTTATTTGTCCACAATGCTCTCAACCATCGCGATCTAACACTCTGAAGCTCTCTCCCTGAAGTTATCCACCTTGAGTAGTCTCCTCACAATCTAAATTAATCAGCCATCCCCTGAGTCTCCTAATTCCTGTATGATTGCAATATTTTAGATGTGAATTGTAGTGGGACATTCTGTACAGTTGTTGTTCCACTCTAGAAAGAAAAATACATGATTGAAATTTTGCTGAAGTTACTTCTGTGGAACAAAATTTTTCGCTACTTTTTGCACCTGTCAGTAGCATCAAGGTGGGTATTAGATAAGTTACATTCTGAGGTTGATAATATACCCAAAGAGCACCATATTATAAGGCACAGGGGCATGAAGGCTACATACCATCACCAAACTTTGGAAGGGAGTTCACCGTTACTTTACATGTTCACCTCTCCAGATTTGAACTGTGTTTAATTGGATAGGAAGTGAAAAATATTACTCCTGAAATTCTCCCACCCTCCTTTGTTTGGGAACAGTTAAGATGTTAAATAAACCTACCTGAATTCAGAAATTTCTAAGGTATCACCATGGTTTCTTTAATTAATAATACTTCAGCCATTCTAACAATGCAAAATGTTTCTCTGTGTCTCAATAAATCACATTGTCTCAATGTGGTATGTAGGAGCGCCATTTCACCAGCACATCTTCTGGATTTAACCAAATTTACCAGCAGCACAGTCTGTGAGGATTTAATTTCATGTGAGCTGATTGTGGGTAAAATTGGTCCATAGCAGAAGCACAAATATTCAGTACAATGGGCTGATAATGAATCAGCAACCCATTTTACACCTTAACAAATGATTTGCGCTGATTTTTAACCGACTGTCTTTGACACTTACCTGAATAGTTGCCCAGGAAATGTTGGACAGCTTAAAACCTAGTATAACAGCTGAGTAACTAACAAAATAACTCTCCAACCACCCCCTTATCGCCGACTACTCCTCTGAACCCCAGGCTGCTCCGCAAATCCCCTCTGATCATCTGACTTCCCCACAACCCAACTCGACAGACCACAACCAAAACAAGCAGCTAAAATGGTGTTGGTCAGGAGCACAGCTGAGGGAAGAGGTTGAACTTCCATCCATTGGAGTTTAGAAGAATAAGAGGTGATTTTATTGGAACATATAAGATCCAGAGGGATCTTGAAAGGATGGATGCTGAGGAGCTGAACAGCATACGCCCATATCTAGTTCATATCTTAACG
Source organism: Scyliorhinus canicula (assembly GCF_902713615.1). Lineage (NCBI taxonomy): Eukaryota > Metazoa > Chordata > Chondrichthyes > Carcharhiniformes > Scyliorhinidae > Scyliorhinus > Scyliorhinus canicula. The sequence goes on from NC_052148.1 coordinate 70,081,226, forward strand.
GCTTGCTCTTCCCATTCTTGTCCGGCACCGGGGGTAAAAGCAGGGTTTAGTGAGTCTGTCCACTGGGTCTGGGGATTTGAATCTGCATTTGAGGAATATATCATGAGAAGTAGAAGCTTCCTCCGCTCCTTTTGAGACTAATTGTTTTGTACTTATTCATCCCACACTTTAACATTGATGCTGAGCAGAAAGATATTTATTTTGATTTTGAGTAGCAATTATTGCATTATATTTTGCACATTTATAAGACCCAAAGTCACAAGAGCTGTAATATATTCCATGTAAATGTGGAGCACTCAGCCTTGTAATTAGATTGGTGTAAATTTCTTATGAATCACCTAAATAAAAATCTCCAATCGTCATTGGGGAGAGTGCCGTCATTCCTTTTTCATTTTGTTTTCTCATTAATTGAAGTACAGAAATGTTGATAGAAACTGTCAGGCTTACTGAGTGCATTTGAATACACTTGGCAGATGTTTAGATGTTCTGTGCAAATTAACAGGAACTCAATGACGGCTGTCAGAACCCCTCCTCACAGTCAGCTTAATTGCAGAAAGAGTATTTTTTGAATTTTGAACTAAACATAATTTCCAAGGCCCACCGAGAGGTACCTTCAGATTTCCTATTCACTTCAGATCCTGGGTAATTGCCTTAAAGAGGCAACCTCGCCAGCTGTGTAGCTTTTTGAAAATCAAATAGTCACAAGGAATTATTGTGAACTTTCATGTACTTTGTTTTCTCGTCTTCAATTTTAATGTATTTTTTTCTTAAATTGAAGCACTGTGAGCCTTCCCTGCTGGTTTAGTTAGTAAGTATACTTCCCAGTGTGAGACTGAGCTTTACGGATCAGGAGAGTCCTAAGTTTGATCCAGAATCTGACTTTAATGATCTCAGCTGGGAGTGGTAGGAGCATTATAATTGGCCTCAGCACCCTTGAGCAATGAAAGGAAAAATTGGCCAGGATTGCCATCTCCAGAGGTTCTGCGATAGCAGGACTGGGTTCTGTTATGATTCTGTCCGTAGTCCAATAGCTGACCGACACATAGCCTCTAAGCTCACACAACGTGAATAACCGCTTTGATTTCTCCCGCCACCCTTCCCCCCCCCCCCCCCTCCCCACCCCAGACCTGCCGAGACGAATCTACGCCGTTCTTTTCATCTGCCACCACTGCCACATTTAAGGTTGTGAAGATTAGCATGTACACCCAGCTCATACTTGCTGAAACATGTCAAATGACCACATATTCACAATCCTAAATTCTCAATTTGACAACTTGGGGAAAATATAAATTCGTACAATTCTTCGAAAATAAAAGAATGGAAGCAATGAAATAAACTCTATAGGTAAATCCATTAACCTGTTGTAACCCAAAGAACTTCAGTAATGTTTTGCCATTCAGCAGCCTCAGGCGGGTTAGTAGCCCACTTGCTGCTGGGTCAGAATACTCTGAGTCTAAGCCTAACTCAGAAGAACATAGAGAATGGATTCCCCCAAAAAATTTCTAAGTGTTGTAACAAGCGGGAATTGCTGCGGGTTTCCCGGCGCTCGGCCCAGTGAGGCCGGCAACGCTATTCAACCTTAATTGGTCCACTTAACGAGGCCTCGTGGGCTTCTTGCGACAAATGATGGCTAACCAGCTGATTTGCCAGGACCGCACTCGCCATCTCCCCGCTAACAAAGTCGAGCAACACTTAAGCTGCACTTGCCTGGCCAACCGCAGCCAGCTCGTAACAGTGGCGCTGAGGAGACTGGCCCCAAGATTCGGGGTTGCTGACCTGGGGGAGGCTCCTGGAGGCAGTGGAGGCCAGGAAGGGTGTCCTGTTCTCCCAGGGGTCCTGGAGGACGAGCCACAAAGCAGCCAGTGCTGCCTGGGAAGTGGCGGCGGCAGCAGTCAGCTCAGGCACTGTGACCAGGAGGACTGGCCTTCAGTACCGTAAGAAGATTAATTACCTAAACCGTCAGCACGAGTGAGTAGACACGAATGTGTCTCCCCCCGCTCCACCCACCCCTTCAACCCTCCCTCCCCCCCCAACCCTCCCTTCACACAGCCCCCCCCACAACTGTGAACCACGCATGTGGCTAACAATGTCCTCTCTCTGTCTCCTCAGGAAAAGCTCTCCCATAATCGGCAGGAGATGGCCCAGACTGGTGGAGTGGTGCCGGACTTAATTGCATAGAAATGGGGCTTAAGTGGTGATAATTGGTTTCTCGCCACGCTACGGCAAAGTCCTTATTTCGCCTACGGGAGTGGGCTGGCTGCATCTCAAACTGTTTGGAGCCTGGCGCAGAGCTCGCTTTTGGCCTCTCCCGCTATTCACCGGCCTCATTTCACTTGAGCGCGAGTGTACCAAGGCCAGAAGATCGCGCCCAGAGAACCTTTAGGATGGGTGACTGTGTGCAATTGGATGGGGAGGGCTGGTTAAATCAGATGAAATTCAGAATGTGTGAAAAAGCATCCTGCAAATGTCCAGGTTTTACTAAAGACGGACAAGGGGTGATATTCCCTCTTGTTCTGGATTCCGTATAGAGGAAGTAGATTCACTCTACCTATCCTATTATATCCTTTAAATATCTTATACAACTCAATTAGATTACCACATAATCTATACTTGAGGGGATAGAATCTTAATCCCCAGAGATTTGAGCACATGTCTGCACTGTTTGTATTGAAGGACAAATGTTGAACTGAGGATCCAGCGATGCTCAGCTGTAAATCAATTATCTGGTTGTTTATCTCACTGATAACTCTGGGATTTTGCTGTGTGTAAATTGGCTATCAAATTACCTGTAAGGCAGCAGTACAACCAGTCTCCTCTTCGAAAGTATTTATTTTCAAGTGAAGCACTTTGGAATGATCGCACCACATGAAAGATGTAACGCTTTTTCTACGTCAGCTCTCTGACACAGGGCTTAGCCTGAATGACTGTTGAAGAATTACTTGAAAACAAAACTAAAATTGCATTTGAGTGGATGAGGTGGTACCTCAAAGTGAAACTCGTTGCCATGTTTGCAGCACACATTGATAAAGGTAAGCGATGTAACTGGTCTTCAGTGAGTTCATAACATGGGTGAGTCAGCCACCATCACTCACCTTACCCAATTTTCCTTTGCAGGTATTAACCTGGACTGCCAATGTGTTATTACCTGGCTTGTATGACTATTGAACATCAATTTCAATCCTTTAAAAACAAATATTGCTTTTAATCGGTTTTAACAATCACAAAATTCTCTAGTCACCTTCACCTATTAATCACTTGAAAACAACAAGTACCGGTAGTTTATTCGTTTAGACACCAGAGTGGGAAATTAAGCGTTTTTCTGTTAGAATACGATCACTTTTCATAGCCACAGACATATCTTGCGAATAAATAATGCATGTTTATAAAGACAAGCACAATACTTTGGTGATGAGGATGGTTCAACATACTAATGAGAGTTTCATTCATGGATAAGTTAAGAGAATGTAAAGTGTTATGAACATGATGAAATAACTCCTCTGCTGTATGCAGGTCTCACTTGGCTGCGGGCCCATGTTTTTCTGGAATAATCATAGTATCAGTGAATGCTATCTCTCTGTATCTGCATGAGTATATTACAATTCTGCATTCTATAATATCAGAATGATAGTCCCAATGTATGTGCCCTGTATAATGATGCCCATTGAGTCTCTCCACATTGGGAGATGTATGTACATTAATTTGAATATGCATGTTAGATTTTGCTATCACTGGTACTACATGAAATGAATGTTTGCTTTTGCATCATGGGAGGAGAACACTGGAATGATATGTTCAAAATGGTGTCGAAAACTGGAGGTGACATGTTTATGATAAGAGAATGAAAATCGAGCTGATATTTTCATTGCCAAACACACTACCAAAAAAAGGAATCAATTGGTTTTCAATGGGATAGACAACAGAGCTGACAAGCAAAATGTAACATCACTGGTGCAACTAGAGAGCAGTCCAGACAGTGGCAGTGAAAATAATTACTGTTGTAACACTCACCTGGGCATACACTTGCTGGCTCAGACAGAGGAAGCATTCCATTCTTGGAAAGAGAAAAGCAGTGACTTGCGTTTAAACCCCACACTTTCTTTACACTCTGTACTCCCTATACACACGACTGTGTGGCAAGTTTCAACTCCAATTCGACCTATAAGTTTGCAGATGATACGACTGTGGTGGGTCGTATCTCAAACAACGACAAATCAGATTACAGAAGGGAGATAGGTCACTTGGTTGCATGGTGTACCAAAAACAACCTCTCTCTAAATGTTGGAAAGATCAAGGGACTGATCATCGACTTCAGGAAGCGCAGCATGACACACACCCCCATCTACATCAATGGCTCTGAAGTGGAGATGGTCGATAACTTTAAGTTCCAGGGGGTCACCATCACCAAGAGTCTGCCCTGGTCCACTCACTTTGATGCAATAGTCAAAAAAGCCCAAGAACTTCTCTACTTCCTGTGGAAGTTAAAGAAATTCTGCATGTCTGCATCGACTCTCACAAACTTGTACAGATGTGCCATAGAGAGCATCCTATCCAGCTGCATCACAGCTTGGTATGGCAACTGCTCGGCCCAAGATCGCAAGAAACCGCAGTGTGGTGAACTCAGCCCAACACATCACACAAGCTTGCCACCCTCCCATTGATCCTGTCTAAACCTCCTGCTGCCTCTGGAAGGCAAACAGCATCATCAGAGACCCCTCCCACCTAGGCATTGCCTTCTTCCAGACCCTTCCATCAGGCAGAAGATACAGAAGTCTGAAGACCCACACATCCAGTCATAGGAACAGCTTCTTCCCCACAGCTACTAGACTCCTCAATGACTCTCCCTCGGACTGATCTGTTCCCTATAAGAACACTATTCACGACGCCCTATGCTGCTTTTGCTGATGGGTTGCTTGTTTGGCCCTTGTTCCGCACTGTAACCAATCTGTATTTGTTGATGTACCATTGTCAATGTTCTCTGTTGATTATTCTTTTGTCTACTATGTACATACTGTGTACGTTCCCTTGGCCGCAGAATATACTTCGGTACATGTGACAATAAATCAAATCAATCAGATCCTTTCGATGCAAGCCACTCATTCATTTCTCTTAGTGGGCTGTGATTGACAGTTTCCACAAACACCGATGTCAGCCTTGCTTCCTTCATCTCCCTTCATGGTTGAGTAACTCTAAAGTGCTGTAACCACAATATTTACAAACATCAACCACTTCAAAGAGTGTGCCATACATTCCAATCACACCTGATTTTAAGTGATTTTGAGATTCTGAGCTGGAAATTGACAGCACTCAACTTGAAATCCGGAGCCTCCAGAAATGTTAAGCTTTGCACAAAGTTATATGTTTATGGGCCGCAAACTGTAATTACTTTTTGTTTTTCTTCTGCCATGATTTAATTGGCAGCCAAAAAACATTGAAGCCTTTCACCATATTGGCCCCGCCGAATCAAATGGATACTTTTTTCCGAATAGTGGCATCATTACTTGACTGCTGACGATCTTTAACCTTTTCAGTAATCTAAGAGATCACTCATTCCCCCCCCCCCCCCCCCCCCCCACTTTTCGACAAGTTTCCTTCAAGTGGCTTGATTTATTCTCATCACCAATGTTGTTTTACGAGGCAGCATTCAATCATAACAGTGATTTGATTAACTAAGAAGAAATATATACACAGGACAGCACAACTACTAACACGACTCCCAGGCGAACTCTGACCAAACCCCAACAGCCAGATCTGTGCTTAAACACCTGATAGGCTAACTGTTGCGTGCTCCATTCCCATAAGCTCAAGGCCTGTCACATGGCAGGCGAAGTGACGCCCCTTAAAGGGACCATGCTACCACAGCCTCTTTGACAGGGCCGGATGCTTGTATTTTTCCCTGAAATGTTAGTTGCAACCGGCTTGGGCTCTTGATGGACACTGTTCTTGCCTTCCCAGTTTTTCTATGACAGCTTTTCCTTTATTGTATTTGACGCAGCCTCCTGATTCAGCTGTTTTGAGAAAGGGCTCTTCCTGTCACCTTGAACCAAAGATAGATTCTGTTAGATCCTCAGCTTGTCTGCTCTGTTGTATTGTCTTTGCTGAGGTTATATCATCTCTTGACTACAAATAGTCAGACAAGGCATCATCTAATACTTCCATGACAATTCTGTTTCTAATCAGTTCATCTTTCAAGCTTCCATACTCAAAGTCCTCTGCAAGTCTATACATACTGGAATCATTTGTTAAATTTACCCACTCAGCAATGGTATTCTTTCTCAAATTGAAGTCCATATCAAGTTGTTTTGATCACTTCTTTGTACATAGTTTTCTCCTTATTGATACCATGCATGATGAAGATGCCATCTGCATCTTCACCCATTGCATCCAATAGCAGACTGACTTGTTTACAGCTCACGTTAAAAGCGAGGCTCAAAGTAATGTTATGTCTGGCAAATCTCCAACACGATTTTGGCCATACTTCTGCTTTGTTGAGGCCTTACATTAACACTGCAGTGAAGTTACTGTGAAAAGCCCCTAGTCACCACATTCCGCGCCTGTTCGGGTACACAGAGGGAGAATTCAGAATGTCCAGTTGACCTAACAGAATGTCTTTCAGGACTTGTGGGAGGAAACTCGAGCACCCGGAGGAAACACACACAGACACGGGGAGAACGTGCAGACTCCGCTTAGACAGTGAGCCAAGTCGGGAATCAAACCGGGTCCCTGGCGCTGTGAGGCAGCAGTACTAACCACTAACCACTAACTTGATTATAGTAGACTGCAACTTCAGATGGATAGAAGTCAAGCAACTGCAGGATCACACTCGTGAAGCAGTAATTATATTGCTGAAGGAGATATCCCAGACATTGTAATCTTAATAATGGACCACAGTTTGCCAATGAATAATTTAAAGAGTTCACTGAATTCTATGGATTTGTCCATACTAGCAGCTCAGCAACATATCGTCAAGCTAACGATGAGGCTGAAAGGGGGTGAAAATTGAAAGCACTGCTGAAGGAGAACAACGTCAGCCAACTTATACTGTTCAGCTATCGTTCAACCCTAGTCCAGAATGGTTTAACACCGTGTGGACTCCTAATGGGAAGAAGACTTAGAACTCAACTCCCTAATCTCCCATGCATATTCATGTCACAGATACGAGCTGATGACTTGAATAAAGTGAGAGAGAATTAGGAGACATTTGTTCCAGTCAGATGTGGGACTATAGCAAACCATTTGATCCTCACAACTTGCCAGATCTCCAACCAGTACAGCCAGTTTGGACCCGAGGCCAAGCTCGCCATGGACAAGTGGTTGGAACAGACAGCACGTCTACAGTCCTACCTCATTCCAACATAGCACCGTACAGTGAGACACTGCAGTCATCTATCCAACCTGACAGGCCAGAGATTCTGCATTCATCCACCGTTTCAAATGAACCCGAATCATCTAACAATTCTTCCTACCCCACCCCCCACCCCCCTCACCCCCACACACACACACCCCAGCAGAGCCTGAGAGATCACCTGCAGGGCTCAAACCTCCAAACCCTGCCAAAGGAGATTATGAGATTCTTCGTTTGGGAGACTACGTTCTCCCACCAGAGGTGAATTCAAACTGATTTGCAATCCTGCAAATTAAGACCCATTTGCATCCTCCAGCTGGCGTGTGGGCATGAACCTCAATCCCACCGCCAGCAGGGGGCGCCGAAGCATTGGAAACGTGCCAATCCCATTTTCTTCACGGTACCCAATTCTTTGGTGCATCGGGAACCCCGCTACCAGCAGCGGGTTGGCGGAGAACCAGCCCATGGAGTGCAACGATTTAAGAAGCCAGCTCACCACCACCTTCTCAAGGGCAATTAGGGATAGGCAACACATGCAAACCTAGCCAGTGATGACCACATTCCATAAAAGAATTTCAGAAATATAGACTGATGAATCCAGCGACTGACCTATTGACTTTAGATCTGAACTGAAGCACCAACAGACACAGATCCAATTATTTATGTTTGGTGCACAGTCATCACACCCAGCGTAATGTAGGAAATGCCTTCGCCCATATTGAATTCAAAAAGCAAGCAGCATCAGTAGGCAGGTTTGTCTTGAAGGGAAAGCCTGATTGTCTACTTGGTTTACTTCCAACTTGAGCACACCTCTACTCCTTCCACTTTGGAGCATCAATATACCAATGTTGCAGGAAGCTATTTGAAGGGAATTCTCTCCAGACTTCCATGGCATAGGTAAACAGAAGGGCATGCAGTTCCGGCTGCATTTAAATGTGGCCCTGAATTTTGTTAGAGCTGTTTCTGCCCTGCTGGTGTAACTTCAACAAAAGTACGACAGAAGCATTGTTTCTAAACAGCATTTACGTCCCACCACTGACACATTTAAGGGGATGAAAGAACAGCTCCACATCAGTCAATGTTGCTGCAAGACATTGGATGTCATAAAATGGGTCAGTAGTGAGTTAAGTTTAAGCGCTGTTTCACCATTTTTTATCTGCTGGTTCTAACCTTCGGGGAAACTTGACCTGTCACAAACAGGTGGGGACCTGACCCGCAACACCACTTGTATCTCTGCCCGCTTTGCAGTCGCTGGTTCCAGATTTTGTTTGTGAACTGCATGATACAAACTGAGAGGCAGCAATTTCCAGAGTTGTTTAAAGGGTCCCTCAGTACTATCCCCAAAGTATGAGGTTGTTTTGAGAGAAATTTGCTTGTATTGCACAATGGTCTTCTGCTCCTTAGATAATTTCAAAGTTGCTGTCAAATGTTCTGAACTCTTAAGGGAATTCTGGCAACCTAAAGCTTTTTTCAAGGGATTCATCTGCCAATTATACTCAGGATAGGGAAGGAGCAATGCTTATCAGTTAGAATGCCAGTGCAGGGAGAGCATATTTATTTAGTGGATGTAAAGTCCCTCAGTCAAGCAGTTTCTTCACACCCTGCTGCATTGAATGCAGATAGGCCTTTGCTGAGTGTCTGATTTGGAATTTCTTCTATGATGTGGTGCACTGTTTGTTCTCTCCCACAGGCACATAGAGAGTTGGCCCAAGCAAGAGCCATGGTTGGTCCTGAACCAGGTGAGGGTGGACTACTCTTTCCTTGGAAGAGGAAGCCAGGCAGCTGTTGGCTTGGGTTTGAGAGCAGGGACTTGCTTGCCATGTCCAATGATTCTCATTCATTTGCCCGGCATGGGAAAGTTTTTCCAGATCGTCCATCTTGATGGGAGTCATACCTTGGGTGGGCTAAATGGATCAGCATGAAGTGGCAGGTGGAGGGCATTACCAACTTTTTCTACCATTTTGTGGGTTGCTGCAAGTAGGCGGATATGTGGAGGAGTGATGTTTACCAGGACAGGGAGCCAAGGAGAAGTGTTGAATATAGTGTTCCAGTAACGATACGTATGGTAGCATTCAACTGAGTGCCAACTGTGTGTGTGTGTGTGTGTGTGTGTGATTATCTTGACCAAACAAGGGTGCTGTATTCTGCTACTGAGTGTGAGAGTGCGAGTGCTGAGGTTGGGAGGGTGATTGTAGCAACATCCCACATTGAGCCAGCTAGTTTGGCTGTCAAGGTGTTTCTGGACTTGACCTTGGCTGTAGTTATTTTTAGTTATGTTTAAGGACACTCCGAGGTATGTTGGAGTTGGGTGGTGCTTTAACTTATAGCCATTTATTTGAATGTTGAGCTCTTAATTGGCTTTTGCAGTGTGAAGAAGGAATAAACTGGGTACTGTTTTTGCCTGGATTGGCTTGGGTCGCCATGTGTTGCATTGTTATTCCAGTTTTGCCAAGTCCTCGTTTGGGGTCCGATCCAAGGTGTCGAAGAGCAAATAGAAGGAGTATTCACAAGAACCCTGACCTTCTGAATAGGGTTTATGGCTCATAGAAGCATAAGTAGATGATTCAACTCCTGTTCTGTAATCAATTAAGTCAAGGCTGGGTCTGTTTCATAACTCTCAACTATTCACCTTGGTTCTGTAACCTTTGACAACCTTGGTTAACAAAAATCTATCAGGATAGCCTACCTGCAGCTCTCAGAGGAGAATTGCATTAGCAGACTGCACATTAATAGGGATGCTGTCAGAATGTTGTAGTCTCCGACAACAAAACCTGAAACTAATTCTCCCAGCTAGCGCAGCATTGTCTTTTTGTGGTCAAGGTCAGTGCATCTTTCAGCTTAATCTGAAGTTTCACCTTCTTCGTTCTGATCATGGTCATATTAGAGAAATCTAGCAAGCAGAGACACGTTACTCCCCTGCAGGGAAGGCTGGTAAGGGAAGGCCATAACAATCCTCATGAGATATCTGAGAAAAGGAAGGGAAGTATCATAGAATTTACAATCACAAAAAGTTACAATACTGCTTATTATGTTATTTGTTAAGCCTGTAGCTCATTCAAAAAAGTTAGCTTATGAGTTACAGCCGCCCTTACAAGTAGGACTTACACAGGAAGGAAATCAGTACCATATGTATATACATAATTATATCTGTTTATATATATTTAATTTTGACTTCACTTTTCATGAATGTCGCTCTTTTGTGCCAATTGCAAACATCTCTTATTGTCAGTGCACAACTTTGTTCAGTGAAAACTAGTGTATAAACCTGTCTACACAGGGAGATCATTGGTGGCCATCTACCATCACCAAGCTAATGATTAGAAAGCTACTTGTCTGTAAGCGCCAGCTGAAACCATTCCCAATGGGCTTCATTATATACAGGTCTGCCTGTAATGAACATTTCAAAAAGACATTTACTAAATGATGACGTGTTGTCTCAAGTGGTTATTGCACCATTAGTATATCTTGGTTAAGGTCATTCTTACCATGTGACCTCGGGGTGCTGGCTGGTTTGGAGTTCACAGACGGCTGAGGCTTTTGTTTTAGAACCTAGTAGACGCTAATTATCCAACCTACTTCAGTATGCGCTATCCCACAGCGGAGGGAAAGGAATACAGAAGACTCAACTTTGTGCACACTATGTAAGCTTGGTCAGTACCTTGTGGCTGGCTACCCCACAGCCAAATACAGTCCTTTCCTCAGCCAACATCCACACCCAGGCACATTTGCCCAAGGTGATTGGGCAGCATTCATGATCATAGATCATAGAATTTACAATGCAGAAGGAGGCTATTCGGCCCATCGCGTCTTCACCGGCCTTTGGAAAGAGAACCCCACTTAAGCCCATGCCTGCTCCCTATCCCTGTAACCCAGTAATCCCACCTAACCTTTTTCAACACGAAGGGAGGTTTAGCATGGCCAATCAACCTAACCTGCACATCTTTGGACTGTGGGAAGAAACCCGAGCACCCGTAGGAAACCCACGCAGACACGGGGAGAAAGCACAGACTCCGCACAGACAGTGGCCCAAGCCAGGAATCGAATCTGGGACCCTGGAGCTGTGAAGCAACAGTGCTAAACACTGTGCTACCGTGTCGCACTGTGGAATGAACTAGTGAATGGCTGTCACTTATTTGATTTAGCTTAAATCAGTGCAATGTGTGTGCAGATGTTTTTTCTGTCTGCAAAGAACAGGACCCTGGAAGTTATACACAGGACCATGTTTTTCACAGATAGAAAACATGTGCACTCATTGTGCCTGTTTCAGCAAACACGTGATTGACATTTGATGGTTTGTGCCATAGGGCAATGCCTTGACCAATCACATTCAAGCTGTCAGGTTTAAATTTCAAACAATGCTTGGCAGTTAACTGTCACCCACCATCAACTTGTGCATTCCCAATGGCAGTGCCTCTACCAATCAGGATGTGGAGATGCCGGAGTTAGACTGGGGTGGGCACAGCAAGAAGTCTTACACCACCAGGTTAAAGTCCACAGGTTGTTTGGAATCACTAGCTTTCAGAGCGCAGCTCCTTCATCAGGTGAGTGTGGGAGGAAACCGGAGCACCCAGGAGGAAACCCTGATGAAGGAGCTGTGCTACGAAAGCTAGTAATTCCAACAAGCCTGTTGGACTTTAACCTGGTGTTGTAAGACTTCCTACCCTACCAGTCAGAATACACTTGCAAACCAATTAGGACATTCTTCACCTAGCATATAAAGTTAATGGGCGGGATTCTCTGATAATGGGGCCGTGTCCCCCCGCCCATGAGAAAACAGGGGCGAATCACTCTGGACTTTCTTGGAGAAAGTCCAGAATGATTCACCGTTTTGAAAGGGGCTAGCAGTGCCCCGGAGTTGTCCTTGCAGCTCCGGCTGCCGATACGGGGCCCTGTACTTCAGGCCGCGGGTCTGCACATGCGCATGGCGACCGCCTGTGGCGGCGGCCATGCGCAACATGGCGGACCCATGCAGTGGGCCGGCACTGTAAATATAGGCCCTACCAGATTGTGGGCACTCACCGATCGGTGGCCCTCGAACGTGAGCCTGGCCATCCAGGAGGCCCCTCCCGGTGATGGATCCCCCCACCAGGACTCTGAAGAATCGCGGGAAGGGGTCAGACCCGATTGCGGGTCTTATGCCCCATTCTCCGCTCCCGCGCCGAGGGCAATTGCGGCACGGAGGCTCGGACAATCCCGCCCATTGTTTCCCCTGAAATTGGCATTCTGCCTTCGTCCTGATGAGTGCAAGACAAAAAGCTTCACCAAATAGACTTATTTAGCAACATTCAAGTTCTGCCCTACTGGGGGTCAGTTTTGCTCAGTTGGCTGGCCACCTGGTTTGTGTTGCAGAGTGATGCCAACAGTGTGGGTTCAATTCCCATACTGACTGAGGTTATTCATGAACCTTCTCAACTTTGCCCCTTGCCTGAGGTGTGGTGATCCTCAGATTAAACCACCACCAGTCAGCTCTCCCCCTCAAAAGGGAAAGCAGCCAATGGTCATCTGGGACAATTGCTACATTACCACCAAACAAATGCAAACTTTGATGAATCAGGGAGGTGCTCATTTTAATCTTGAGATTGTGAGCTTTTTGTCAGCCGAAGGCATTGAAGTATATACAGCAAAGTCGGTCATAGAACATAGAACAGTACAGCACAGAACAGGCCCTTCGGCCCTCAATGTTGTGCCTAGCCATGATCACCCTACTCAAACCCACGTATCCACCCTATACCCGTAACCCAACAAACCCCCCTTAACCTTACTTTTTATTAGGACACTACGGGCAATTTAGCATGGCCAATCCACCTAACCCGCACATCTTTGGACTGTGGGAGGAAACCGGAGCACCCGGAGGAAACCCACGCACACAGGGGGAGGACGTGCAGACTCCACACAGACAGCGACCCAGCCGGGAATCGAACCTGGGACCCTGGAGCTGTGAAGCATTTATGCTAACCACCATGCTACCCTGCTGGTCATGTGTAACTAGTTCAGAGATCATCCATTATGTCATTGAATGGTAGAACAGGCTCGAGGGGCTCTGCTCTGTTTCTGAGTTCCCATGTTTTTTTTCTTTCCCTGTGCATTATTCTGAGGAAGCTTTGTGTAAAGGGCAAGGAGGGGAAAAAAGGAAAGTAGCTTAGGGACAAACCTGTGAAAGCAGGCAACACATTCCATACTGAACTGCGAACATCTCTGACCAATTGCAAAGGCAGATAGAGTGCAGCACAAGTTGGAATCATAGCCTCAGTACAGGTGCTTGCTTTGCTGATGATGAGAAATTAATTGATAACCCAAATACCCTCAGTCCCCAAAAATCCCTTCAATCATATGGCACATAATTAATTGGGGGGAAAAATCTATTCTTATTTCCAAATTTAATATGCAGGTATTTGTTTCTAGTCATATCTAAAGAGCCCAGGAAAATCTGAGTGGCGACGTGCGGCGGAGGTGTCAAGGAAGAGAGATGGTTTCTGCCATGGGAGAAAGGGACATCAACCCCACTGGGTAGCAGCTGCAAAAACAACCCCCTGGAACGGGAGTTACTAGAGCAGGGAAAACATTTGACTGGAGGAAAGATTGCAACATCTCACGGTGAAATTATAATGTAAAGCTGTGGACTGTCAAGTCAACTCATCTTAATCATCGTGCTCCCGCTTGATAATCCTCATTCCCTACAAAGCATGTAATTAAAGCTGAGTTAGCACGCCTCAGAATTATTGTGGGCAGATTTATGAAAACCTGCCATTAGCAATATTTTGGCCATACAGATAAAAAGGAAGGCTCAAGTAATTACCATTTTATGTTATCTGTACTACGATAATTCACATGAAAAGGGGCATCAGGATTGGCATGAGCGCTTCCTGCCTCGTCCCAGGTGGCCATGCTTCACACTGTTATATGTCACCCAAAGATATTATTTAGAATGCAGAGCGATTAAAGCCACTAACATTAAAATAATATCTTCTAATTCCTGCTGTGAATGGTGTGGTGGATCTTTTCCCTTCATCTTTGCTGCTATTCTACAAAGTGAACTGATAAATCAGGGAGCTCGGAGATGACGCACAAAAAAAGCCTTGCAGTCTGCGCGACTCTTACAACTGCCGTTATTGAGTTATGTCTGGCCCTAATTCCAATTAGAGCCAATATCCTCACCAGTCAGACCTCAAATGTGTTATGCAGACAGAAGTACTCAGCGATCAGGCAGATGACATTTTGCAGCATTTATTTACATTCGATCAAAAACACAGCATTGAAAAAGTAGCTGAAGGTGGTTGGACGGGAATGAATTCAGCAAGTAGACTAAAACAAGCACATAAAAACAAATACAAAATAGAAATAGAAAATACTGGTAGGTACAGCAGATCAGGGTGGTGTGTCTGTGAACCAGAAGCTCCAGATGCAAGTCCCAATCCAGGTTTTGATGGCCAAGAACGGTGCATTTATAGCGTGGCCAAACAGGTTGATCATCAAGTCCTTCCAACGCACACTAATGACAGGTGGTAAGAATGGGAGAGATTCCTGATCAGCCATGTAATGCAAGGAAAGTTGGAGCCTCTACCATCACTATCCATAGCTCCAGATTATAAAAGCCTGGGAAAGTGCATGTTGCCACAGCAACATGGATTCCCGGAGAGATCTGTAGCACACCACCACAGCAGATCAATCAGTTCTAATGAGAGTCCATCACAAAACGTCAATTTGGGTGGGATTTTCCAGTCCCACCCACATAGCGTCAGACATCCCCGCCCGACCTTTTGATGGTCCGTCAAATTGTTCCGTCCCACCCGCGGCGATTGCTGTGGTGGGTGGAACCAGAATATCCAGCCATTTGTCTTTCATTTTCAAACCCGGACTAAATCTGCTGTTGATTTTCTGTTTCATTTCACATTTTCAAAAAGTCAAAAAGTTTAACTGAAACTCTGCAGTGCAATTTGAACTGTTATTTCCTGGGATGATATTTCAATTGAAATCTGTTACGTATTGTTCTATACTCCGCCAGGTAATTTGAATGGAAGTTTGAATCTTCTTTGCTGTGCTGTTTAATATTGACAAAATTGGTGCCGTATTGACACAATTGGGCTGCAGCACAGTTTTTCAGATTAATATGGCTCAATGGAAATTTAAGTTGTTAGTTTTGTCTAGCCTCATGCGTTTGTTGGTGTTGTTGCTTATTGGTTTTATTTCAACTTTAACAGAAATTAAATTAAGCCAACTCACACTGCACATCCAGGGCGGGATTCTCCGTTGCCCGACATCGAAATCGGGAACAGAGATTGGGCAGAGAATGTCTCCCGACTCCAAAATCGCAGCAGGCGCCGGTTTGACGCTGGGTTGGGATGCTCCGCCTCTTCCAAATTGGCATCAGCGAGTCACGCGGTCCAACGCAACCGGCACCATCTCTTCCAGCTCGATCAGTGCATGTGTATGGGGTGTAGGCACACAGCTTGTCAGCCCAATGCATGTCCAGCACAGACCCAGCAAGTCTCCCATCTTTTTCAGTGCGTTCCGTGGGTGTTTCACGCGACGCCAATGCTAGCCCCTCACCGGTAGCGGGATCGGTGCAGGTGTAGCGCCGTTTTTCCGTTGTGAAAAACCACGGATCCTCCGTTGGCGTCAGCACGGAGGATCCAGCCCACAGTTCCTGCGGCAGTGCGAGAGTAGTAGAGACAATTACACTACAGTAAGCAGCAAAATATTTCACCAAATTTAAAGCAAATTATCCTTATTCTTAACCTACAACACCTGCAGGGAAGGGGCGGAATATAACGGGCGGGGATGACATAGTCCCACCAAAAGCAAAGTTGGCCTGGAGACGGCCCGCTCCACGCTGACCCCTCTCCACCACAGAAAATGAAAATTGCTTATTGTCACAAGTAGGCTTCAAATGATGTTACTGTGAAAAGCCCCTAGTCGCCACATTCCGGCGCCTGTTGGGGGAGGCTGGTACGGGAATTGAACCTTGCTGCTGGCCTGCCTTAGTCTGCTTTCAAGGCCAGTGATTTAGCCCTGTGCTAAACCAGCCATAAAGCACTGTGGGTGGGTGGGTGGGCTAAAGGGGCAGCCTGTGGCACTTCCGCCCCTCACTGGAGAGGACGTCCCACCCTTGTTCGCTGATCGTTCCATCAGTCCCGACGGTGCCAAGAGCTGATATGTGGACATTGCCAGAGCCACAACAAGTAAAAGGAAACAGGCCTATGGATTCCAGGGAAAAGGTAAATCCTTGTGCGGGTTAGGGAGGAGGGTTGGGAGGGAGGGGGGAGGTTAGTGGTGGGGTTAAGGCTGCAGGTATATCGGAAGAAGGGTGTTCCTATTTTATAGGTGGGGGGTGGCGGC
Source organism: Scyliorhinus canicula (assembly GCF_902713615.1). NCBI lineage: Eukaryota > Metazoa > Chordata > Chondrichthyes > Carcharhiniformes > Scyliorhinidae > Scyliorhinus > Scyliorhinus canicula. Next base: position 70,097,904 of record NC_052148.1, read on the forward strand.
CCCCGATCCGCAAAAGGCAACCCCTAAATTTGTTTCAAAAATCAGGCTTCCCATTCCTGTCCAACTGCCCTCGTCAAACGTTTTATGGAGCAGGCACTGTATTATCAGCGTCAATTGGCTTGGAAGCAAACCTAATTGACTCTTGATTATTCATTTAAATATGGCGATGGGCTGCCATTTTTGTCATCCGCCCAGCCCCCTGTATTATGGAGGTGAGCTCGTGGGTGGAGGGGAAGGTGTTGGGGTCGGCGGGCACCAGCACTCATGCTATTTTACATGCCCCCCCTCCCCCACTAAAAACACACCCGTTCAATGCCGCCAAAGGAGTCAGTACCCCAAAGGCTCTTTGCTCTTTTTAAAAATAATGCATACAGCAAATATTTTGATGAAGAGGAAAAGTTATTTGACTCAGCGCGATGACCCTATACACTCACCTGAAGGAAATCAGAGCAGGCTAATCATGTGACAAAGATACTTAAATGCTTCATGTGCAACACTGAGGCCTGATAAAACATATCCATCTGAAACATTAATCAACCTTTCTCTTTCATGTGCTGACCTATCTGCCAAGTATTTCCAACAATTCTGTTTCATCATTCCCAATTTCAGCATTTACATTTAGTGGGTTGCATCTCATTTAAGCTGAAGCTGAAGGCGCACACTGGAGGCCTATCAATTGTCAATCAACCAATAACAAAAACAATCACCATAATTTCTGTTTGTATCCAAAATCTATTCCTGAAGAAGATTAGTGTTTTCAGTTGCGAAAGCCTGCTCTGTATTTTTTTTTCTAATTTTGCCCATTAATTTCTTCCTTTCTTAGCAATGTAAATTACAGTAAGACTCATCTGGAACTGATTGCACGCAGAGCTGCTAAGATTGCAACTTTTCTACATTTTCCACTGAAACATGGAGAGCAAAATCTGGACTAACAAGACCGAACGTCAAAAATGTGGCCCCACAGCTATCCTGATACAGATTTTTCCAATATGTTGTTAGACAACAGAAATATTCTGGGGAAGCACGGTGGCGCAGTGGTTTGCACCGCTGCCTACGGTGCTGAGATCCCAGGTTCGATCCCGGCTCTGGGTCACTGTCTGTGTGGTGTTTGCATATTCCCCCCGTGTCCGCTTGGGTTTTGCCCCCACAACCCAAAGATGTGCAGGTTGGCCACACTAAATTGCCCTTTAATTGGAAAAAAAATAATTGGGTACTCTAAATTTATTTAAAAAAATGAATATTCTCTGAATGTTCTCATTGTTTTTTCAATTATTTTAATAATTATTACTCCTGCATTTCCCTCCAACTCAGCACGAACCAACTGAAATGATCCTGAACGGTAGCATCCTATTTATTGTCCTGCGCTGAGCACTTATTTAAAAGTGACGTTAGAAGTTGTGTATTTTCGACTTCCGGTGGCTGCGATGACGAAGGAAGCCACACATTTGGGAGCTCCCGTTTTAAACTGATTTTTTTCGGCTCTTTTTAGAGCCCAAAACGGAAATTTTTCGACGTCTCCCGGTGGGGGAAGGTGTGCTGAACGACTTTCCCCGCAGTCCATGACTCGAACTCGGAGTGGAAAGTGGGAAAAAGCGGCAGCAGCTCCCCAGAAAAAACGGGGAAAGGAATCCAAGATGGCGGCCGGCAGAGCTCCAGAGGAGTGGAAGCAGTGGGCCCAGGAGCAGCAAGCTGCTCTCCTGCGCTGCTTCACAGACTTCAAGGCTGAGGTACTGAGCTCTCTGCAGGAAACAAACAGAAGGCTGTCGGAGATTCAGACCACCCAGGGTGCTGCCATCAAGGAGTTGCAGACGCAGGCCACTGAACGAGAGGAGGAGGCCGTGGTCCTCGTGAATAAGGTGGAGGGGCATGAGGCACTCCACAAGTGGCAGGAAGGCTTCGAGGAGCTTGATCACCGCATGAGGCGGAAAAACCTGCGGATCTTGGGCCTTGCGGAGGGGCTGGAGGGGTCGGACCTGACAACCTACGTGGCTATAATGCTGAACTCGCTAGTGGGGGCCGGGTCTTTCCATCTGCCCTTGGAGCTGGAGGGAGCGCACAGGGTGCTGGCCAGGAGGCCTAAGGAAAATGAACCCCCGCGTGCGGTGTTGGTGAGGTTCCACCGGTTCAGTGATCGGGAGTGTGTGCTGCGCTGGGCCAAGAAGGTGAAGAGCAGCAAGTGGGAGAATGGGGTAGTACGGATCTACCAGGACTGGAGTGCGGAGGTGGATAAGCAGCGGTCCGGATTTAATCGGACGAAAGAGGTGCTTTACAGGCAAAAGATAAAGTTCGGAATTTTACAGCCCGCGCGCCTGTGGGTAACTTATTCAGACCAGCATTATTATTTTGATTCCCCGGAAGAGGCGTGGGCCTTCGTGTGGACGGAGAAGCTGGACTTGAACTAGGGGTTGGGGGTTGCGGGGTCGGTTGTAATATTTTAGTGCTGGATTCTGCTGTTGCTGTGTTCTCTTTTCTTTTTGTACTTTTGCAATTTTGATATGGTTATTTACGGGGGTGTTGTTCTGCTAAGTTTTTTTTTGCTGTGGGGCATTGTTTGAGTTGTGTATCTTGCGGGGAGGGCCGGGGGGGTTTGTTGTATTCTACGTCGGGTTGGGGGTACGGAGTGGAGCTGGTATTTGGGAGCTGCGTCAGAAGGGTGTGGTGGGGCAGGGCGAAAGCGCGGGCTTTCCTCTGGTTTCCCGCGCAGCGGGGCTGGGGGGCTGAGACGGTGACAGGGGGAGGCGAGGCCTTAACTGGTTCTTCCCCGCGCTGGAGCAGTGCCTGGAGGAGGGATAGATTGGGGGATGATCCCACTTTGGGAGGGGTCGGGTTATTGGCGGGAGTTTCCGGGGTCAGCAGAAGTTAGCTGACCCACGGAAGTACAATGGAGGACGGTTCGCGGCTGGGAGGGTTCCTAGCCTGGGGGGGAAGGGAGGGGGGAAAGGGGAATACCGGATTGCTGCTGGTAGGGTCAAGAAGGAGCTGGTGGGGGCTGGGGGGACAGAGGTTGAGGTGTTGTCGCTGTGGGGACTGGGTCAGGCAGGGGGTGCTGGCCTGGGGCGGGCAGTCGACGGGCTATGGCTAGTCGATGGGGGAGGGGGGGCGGGACGCCCTCTGATCCGGTTGGTCACCTGGAATGCGAGAGGGTTGAATGGGCAGGTGAAGCGGTCGAGGGTACTGGCTCATCTGAAGGGGCTAAAGGCAGATGTGGCAATGCTTCAGGAGACCCACCTGAAGGTGGCGGACCAGGTCCGCCTGAGGAAGGGATGGGTGGGGCAGGTTTTCCACTCTGGGTTGGATGTGAAGAACCGGGGAGTGGCGATTCTGGTGGGGAAAAATGTCTTGTTTGAGGCATCGGAGGTGGTGGCAGATAAGGGGGGTATGTATGTTATGGTTAGGGGCAGGCTACAAGGAGAAGAGAAGGTTTTACTGGCTAGTGTGTATGCCCCAAATTGGGACGATGCGGGCTTTATGAGGCGTATGTTGGGACGGGTCCCGGATCTGGAGGCGGGAGGTCTGATCATGGGGGGGGGACTTCAATACGGTGTTGGATCCTTCACTGGATCGGTCCAGCTCTAGGACGGGTAGGAGGCCGGCGGCGGCCCAGGTACTGAGAGGGTTTATGGACCAGATGGGTGGGGTGGATCCATGGAGGTTTGTGAGGCCGAGGGCACGCGAGTACTCTTTCTTCTCCCACGTACATAGGGTTTACTCTCGGATAGATTTCTTCGTGGTGAGTAGGGGACTGATTCCGAGAGTGGAGGAGGCCGAGTATTCGGCCATTGCAATCTCCGACCACGCTCCGCATTGGATAGAGTTGGAGATGGGGGAGGTGCGGGACCAACGTCCGTTGTGGCGGTTGGATGTGGGGTTGTTGGCGGAGGAGGAGGTGTGTAGGAGGGTCCGGGCAAGTATTGAGGGGTACCTCGAGGTGAATGATACGGGGGAGGTTCAGGTGGGGATGGTCTGGGAAGCCCTGAAGGCAGTGATTCGTGGGGAGCTGATATCCATCTGGGCACACAGGGAGAGGAGCGAGAGGAGTGAGAGGGATAGACTGGTGGGAAAGATGCTGGAGGTAGACAGGAGGTATGCAGAGGCACCAGAGGAGGGACTGTTGGGGGAGAGGCGCAGCCTGCAGGCTAAATTTGATTTGCTGACCACTAGAAAGGCGGAGGCACAGTGGAGGAAGGCACAAGGGGCAGTGTACGAACATGGTGAAAAGGCGAGTAGGATGCTGGCTCATCAGCTCCGCAAGCGGGATGCGGCTAAGGAAATTGCTGGTGTGAGAGATAAGAGTGGGAATGTGGTGCGGAAGGGGGTAGAGGTGAATGAGGTCTTCAAGGACTTTTACGGGGAACTGTACCGTTCGGATCCAACGGGGGAGAGGAGGGGAATGGAGAGGTTCCTTGACGGGCTTTCTTTCCCGAAGGTGCAGGTGGAGAAGGTGGAGGGGTTGGGTGCGCCGATCGAGCTGGAGGAGCTAGTTAAGGGGATCGGGCAGATGCAGTCAGGGAAGGCACCGGGGCCGGATGGGTTCCCGGTGGAATTTTATAAAAAGTTTGTGGACCTAGTGGGCCCCTTGCTGGTGCGGACACTCAGCGAAGCGTGGGAAGCGGGGACTTTGCCCCCGAAGATGTCGCGGGCGCTGATCTCGTTAATTTTAAAGAGGGACAAGGACCCCCAGCAGTGTGGTTCATACAGGCCTCAATGTGGATGCTAAGGTGCTGGCAAAAATCCTGGCCATCAGGATAGAGGACTGTGTGCCAGGGGTTGTGCACGAGGACCAGACAGGTTTTGTGAAGGGAAGGCAGCTGAATACGAATGTGCGGAGATTGTTGAATGTCATCATGATGCCGGCGATTGAGGGGGAGGCAGAGATAGTGGTGGCGCTGGATGCGGAGAAGGCCTTCGATAGAGTGGAGTGGGGGTACCTATAGGAGGTGTTGGGGAGGTTTGGATTTGGTGAAGGGTTCATTAGATGGGTAAGGCTGCTATATGGCATGCGTGGCCACGAATAGGAGGAGGTCAGAGTACTTCCGGCTTTACCGAGGGACCAGACAGGGTTGCCCCCTGTCCCCCTTGTTGTTTGCACTGGCAATCGAGCCGCTGGCGATGGCGTTGAGGGATTCAGAGAGGTGGAGAGGCTTGGTGCGAGGTGGAGAGGAACATAGGGTGTCGTTGTATGCCGATGACCTGTTACTGTATGTGGCGGACCCGGTGGGAGGGATGCCGGGGGTGATGGAGTTGCTAGCTGAGTTCGGGACCTTTTCAGGTTATAAATTAAATCTAGGCAAGAGTGAGGTGTTTGTGGTGCACCCTGGAGACCAGGAGGAAGAAATTGGTAGGCTCCCGCTTAGGCGGGCAGGGGAGAGCTTTAGGTACCTGGGGGTGCAGGTGGCCAGGGACTGGGGGACTCTTCACAAGCATAATTTCACCAGACTTGTAGATCAGATGGAGGAGTTCAAGAGGTGGGACATGCTGCCATTATCGTTGGCGGGGAGGGTACAGTCCGTCAAAATGACGGTGCTTCCGAGGTTCTTGTTCCTCTTTCAGTGCCTGCCCATCTTTATCCCCAGGGCCTTCTTTAGGAGAGTGACTAGCAGTATTTTGAGCTTTGTGTGGGCGCATGGGACTCCGAGAGTGAAGAGGGTGTTCCTGGAGCGAGGGAGGGATAGAGGCGGGCTGGCGCTGCCCAACCTTCTGGGTACTATTAGGCTGCCAATGTGTCAATGGTGCGTGAATGGGTGATGGAGGGGGGAGGGGCGGCGTGGAAAAGAATGGAGATGGCGTCATGTTGAGGTACGAGCCTGGGTGCCATGGTAACGGCGCCGTTGCCGCTCTCCCTTAAGAGGTTTACCACGAGCCCGGTGGTGGTGGCGACCCTAAGAATCTGGGGACAGTGGAGGCGGCATAGGGGGGGAAACAAGGGGCTTGATGGAGGCTCCACTGGGTGGCAACCATCGGTTCATCCCGGGGAACAAGGATGGGGGATTTGGGGGGTGACAAAAGGCGGGCAGCAGCAAATTGAGGGACCTGTTTATTGGCGGGAGGTTTGCGGGCCTGGGGGAACTGAAAGATAAATTTGGCCTTCCCCAAGGGAACATGTTCAGATACTTGCAGGTAAAGGCGTTTGCTAGGCGACAGGTAGAGGGATTCCCTTTGCTGCCCTCGCAGGGGACGATGGACAGAGTGCTTTTGGGGGTTTGGGTCGGAGAGGGGAAGGTGTCTGACATCTATAAGGTAATGCAGGAGGTGGAGGAGTCGTCAGTGGAGGAGCTGAAGGCTAAATGGGAGGAGGAAGTCGGGGAGCAGATAGAGGACGGGACTTGGGCGGATGCCTTGGAGAGAGTCAACTCTTCCTCCTCATGTGCGAGGCTTAGTCTCATCCAATTTAAGGTGCTGCACCGGGCCCACATGTCCGGGACTAGGATGAGTAGGTTCTTTGGGGGTGAGGATAGGTGCACCAGATGTTCGGGGAGTCTAGCGAACCATGCCCATATGTTCTGGGCATGCCCAGCACTGGAAGAATTCTGGAAGGGGGTGGCGGGGACGGTGTCGAGGGTGGTTAGATCCAGGGTCAAACCAGGGTGGGGACTCGCGATTTTTGGAGTTGCGGTAGAGCCGGGAGTGCAGGAGGCAAAAGAGGCCGGTGTCCTGGCCTTTGCGTTCCTAGTAGCCCATCGAAGGATTCTGCTACAGTGGAAGGATGCAAGGCCCCCAAGTGTGGAGACCTGGATCAGTGACATGGCGGGATTTATAAAACTGGAAAGGGTCAAATTAGCCCTGAGAGGATCGATACAAGGGTTCTATAAACGATGGCAGCCTTTTCTGGACTTCCTGGCTCAAAGATAGGTATCTTGGTCAATAGCAGCAGCAACCCGGGGGGGGGGGGGGGGGGGGGTGTTCCTTATTGTAGTGTCTATTCTGTAACTTTATATTGTGTTAATTTGCGTTGTTGTTAAAATGCTGTGTTGTTCATGGAAGTGGGGCGAATGTTTATGATTGTTAATATTATTGTTATTTTTGGTATTTTACTAAGGTGCGTTATTGTTGTATAAATTCAAAATTTTTCAATAAAAATTATTTCAAAATGTACAAAAAAAAAAGAAGTTGTGTATTTTCCAGGTGGCCAACCTGGTTGCCTATTCCAGTGGTGATTTTCCCACTGTGATTTTAGTAACAATAATAATAGCTTATTGTCATAAGTAGGCTTCAATGAAGTTACTGTGAAAAGCCCCCAGTCACCACATTCCAGCGCCTGTTTGGGGAGACTGGTATAGAAATTGAACCTGTGCTGCTGCCTTGCCCCACATTACAAGCCAGCTGTTTAGCTCCCTGTGCTAAACTAGCCCCTAGTTACCACATTCCAGCACCTGTTTGGGTAAGCTGGTACAGGAATTGAACCCACACTGCTGGTCTTCTTCTGCATCACAAACCAGCTGTCAAGCTCACTGAGCTAAACTAGCTCTTAAGGTTCGTAACCTCATTTGAATGTGATGAGGGATCTGCGACCACCAAACGGATATCGGCCACAGAAATGCAAGTGGGCTGGGGTGTTAATGGCTGCTGTAAGTAAATCCTGGATGATGGGGATGAGGGGAGGTAAAGGCAAGACTAAGGGATCGGAGAATCCCAAGGGGGGAGGCGCGAATCCCATCCCACCGCCCCGACGCCAGCTGCCGTATTCTCCGGCGCTGTTTTCTGGGTGGGGGCGGGATTCCCGCCACGCTAGTCGTGGGCCGTCGGCGGCGGCCACCCCCGGCGATTCTCCGGCCCCAATTGGCCATTTTTGTCCAGTCCAGCCGCCCTGTGTTACTCAGGTCCCACACGGTGGTACCTGACAGGTGACCAGTCCTCAGGGGTGCGCGGGTGGTTCCGACACCAGGGGGGCCCCTATGGTGGCCTGGCCCGCGATCGGGGCCCACCAATCTGCGGGCGGGCTAATTCCCTGGGGGCACTTCTTCCTTCCCCGCAGGGCCCCTGTAGGGCTCCGCCATATTGCCCAGGAGGCAGGCGCGGAGAAGAGAACCCCCTACACTAGCGTGAACATACTCCGGCCGATCTGCGCATGCGTGGAATCACGCCGGCAGTTCCACGCATGCGCAAGATTATGCCAGGCATTTTGCACATGCGCGCACTTGCGCCGTCCCTTCGCCGCTGGTTGGAGCGGCGCCAACCCCTCCGGCGTCCACCTAGCCCCCTAGAAAGGTGAGAATTGCTCACCTTGGGGAGGCCGTTGACGCCGGAGTCGTTGGCGCCAGTTTTCCTGCCAGCGTGGGGACTTAGTCCCCAGAAGTGGGAATCCCGGCCCTAATTTCTTGCACTTTGAACTTTAAGTGACTAAACTACAAGGCTGAATTTTACCAAGGGCTTCAGAACTCCAATTTCAGGCCAAAAAACAAGTTCTGAACATACACTTGCCAATAGTGGGACCAGCTTATGATTTGCCCAGTCAGTTAGCCTGAATGTTTGCAAGTGGTCGGTGTTAAGACCAAAGAGAAAATGCTGGAAAATCTCAGCAGGTCTGGCAGCATCTGTAGGGAGAGAAAAGAGCTAACGTTTCAAGTCCAGATGACCCTTTGTCAAAGGTGTTAAGACCACTGCTTTTCCTGGTATTTATTTATGACTTGGACTTTGGTGCACAAGGCAAAATTTCAAACTTTGCAGACAATACAAAATGTGGAAGTATTGTGAACTATGTGGAAGGGGATACAGGAGCAGAGGGCCTGTGTGTATTTGTATATAAAGGTGGCAGTTCAGGTTGAGAGCAAGATTAATAAAGCATATGTCATCCTGGGCTTGAACACGAGTACAGAAGCAAGGAACTTATGTTAAACCTGCATGAAACACTGGTTTGGCCTCAACTGGAGTGTTGCGGCTTGTTCAGCATACCACACTTCAGGAAGGATTGAAGTTGCAGAAAAGACTCAGAAGAGCAGGTCCTTGCCTTGGAATGTATGTTACTTCCAACGAGAGTAAATGAGCTGGACTGGTTATCTTAAATTGGTTGTTGGTGTAGCCATTAGTGCACTCAGGATTGCTCAGCAAGTGCTGCCCAATCGCGCAAACACATCTGACAGTAGAATTTTTTTGTGGGGTTTTACAAGTATTGATTGAGCAGTCTCTACTCTGCCTATTATGAACAATCAAAGGACCAGGCTGTTTGATTATGTCAGCCAATCATTGGTACCCGGCATCACCCCAGCACTGAAATTCATTTTTCCACTTGTGTGGGAGGTAGAATGTCTTTTTGAACTGATGGCAGAATTCTATTATTGGAAAATAATAATATTGGAAAATACCACTCACATAACCAACTGGAAAGTGACAGCGTGAAACAGCTTGCTTAGCCTGTATGTTAACAATCACAATAAGGGAAAGTCTCATCCCCTGTCAGCCGGGCTTCCATCAAGGCCATGATATGGATCCAATCATTCATAATAAACTCACAGATGGCAAGGGCATTGTTCACAAGTGAATGGACATTGTGAGATGAAATTCAGAGAGAGTGCAGATCATTAATCAGTTGGCAGAGTCCACAGGGTCAATGTTCAAAGGGTGAGTGGGATGGGATAGAAAGCTTTAAGATAATGAGTAACAATCTATGAACTACAATGAAAATGTTAGTTTTTTTCTGGCATGTATCCTTATAATGTCTTTTTGATTGTTGTATACGCTTGACTAAAACACAGCTGTACACCTCAATATGTTTTCAGAGGTGTCCAGACATCTGCCTAAAATAAACAGTTATCAACATAGCTGATCATGTACTGGAATGTTTCTCAGGGGTATTTCATTATAAGTCAAAACAGATTAATGTAACCTTTTGAAATTGGTTCGTGAAGGCAGTGCGAGGATACTTTATGCATCTTTTGAAAATAAATGGATTCAGGGAATTGAACTACTTATAACTTGAGGTATTCGTAATGAATATCATATGTTAGCAATTGTCATTTGTTAATTCCATAAGCACTGGCCTTTCAGTATTAGAGGAGGTATCTGGAATTTAAGTACAGAAATCTGTGCTCTTTCATTGCAACAGACACAATTATTTACCAAGTACAATGAATGGATGGAAAATTGTCATTTGGTAGTACAGAAATTGAGTTTTTCTGAAAAAAGACATGTTGTCGAAGCTTTTCATCTTGTACTCTTCAGAACAATTCACAAGAATGTCAACTTTCATGGGAACAACAATTTATACTGCATGAGAAGCGAGCATTGACTGGTAGGCAAGTGGACTCTGATTAGTAGAGGTTATAGAATGCTACCAATGTCATGATGAGTGTAGGATGGAAAATCACATACACCATCACTTGGGCATCATGAGCCCTCAGTGGATGCAAAGTTATGGAACAGGAACACTAACTTGTATTGTCTACCCCACAAAGACATGGGGCGGGATTTTCCAGTGCGGGAAATTCCCACCCGAGGTCAACGGACCTTTAAATTGTCTGTCCAATTGCCGTCCCACCCGAGATGATTCCCATGGTGGACGAGACAGGAGAATTTACCCCATGCTTCACGTTTCTGAATTATTGATGGAGCATAAATGATGTGTCCGTATAAATTATTAAGTTTATCTGGAAGTGCAACATTAGTGTAAAAATTAGCAAACTTTAATTGAGTAGACTTGACTAATGGACAGGTGGAATGAACACCTCGAAGATTAGTTAATATAGTGATTTTACCTTTTTTCAAGAAATAAAAGCAGTATCAACGTCTATGAAGACGGATGTAGCCACCAGTGACTGTTTTGATGGAATGTAATGATGCTCGCACTTCTATGTCTTTCTTCTCACAAGTAGTGGAATGTGAGGCTGGAAAAGCATATACCTATATCTGTTTCCATTGTGCTGGAGTTTGCTGAACAGGACATCAGCCTGTCACCAGGGGCTTATAGCTTGAGGGGCCCAAGCCGGGAATTGAACCTAGGACCCTGGAATTGTGAAGCAACAGTGCTACCCATTGTGCTACTGTATATCAAACATGATTGGCCAGGACGTTCTCCCACTCTAACCGCCTGGCATGCTACCAGGGCAGCACGGCAGCACAGTGGTTAGCACTGTGGCTTCGCAGTGCCAGGGTGCCAGGTTCGATTCCCGGCTGGGTCATTGACCGTGCGGAGTCTGCACGTACTCCCCCTATCTACGTGGGTGCTCTGGTTTCCTCCCAGTAGCTCTAACCACTGTGCTACCGTGCCACCTCTAAGTGCGGCTCAGCGGAGAAATTCTCCCTGAGGCCAAAGAAAACAGCAAAGTGCCGTTGAATAGCGCAATGTTCCTCGGCACTGCAGGCAACGAGAAACACCCCGCTAAACATGCCATTCAGTGGACTTGAACTCAAGTCCTCTGAATCACGCCCCATGGGTTTAGAATGGGGCAGCACAGTATCAAACTATTCGGAAGGACAGAGTGAATGGTAAGGGAGGTGGTGTTGCTCTGTTATTTAAGGATGACATCTGGGCAATAGTAAGGGATGACATCGGTGCTATGGAGGATAAGGTTGAATCCATTTGGGTGGAAATCAGGAATAGTAAGGGGAAAAAGTCACTGATAGGAGTAGTCTATCGGCCACCAAATAGTAACGTTATGGTGGGGCAGGCAATAAACAAAGAAATAACTGATGCATGTAGAAATGGTACAGCAGTTATCATGGGGGATTTTAATTTACATGTCGATTGGTTTAACCAGGTCGGTCAAGGCAACCTTGAGGAGGAGTTTATAGAATGTATCCGCGATAGTTTCCTAGCACAGTATGTAATGGAACCTACGAGGGAACAAGCGGTCCTAGATCTTGTCCTGTGTAATGAGACAGGATTGATTCATGATCTCATAGTTAGGGATCCTCTCGGAAGGAGCGATCACAATATGGTGGAATTTAAAATACAGATGGAGGGTGAGAAAGTAAAATCAAATACTCGTGTTTTGTGTTTAAACAAAGGAGATTACAATGGGGTGAGAGAAGAACTAGCTAAGGTAGACTGGGAGCAAAGACTTTATGGTGGAACAGTTGATGAACAGTGGAGAACCTTCCAAGTGATTTTTCACAGTGCTCAGCAAAGGTTTATACCAACAAAAAGGAAGGACGGTAGAAAGAGGGAAAATCGACCGTGGATATCTAAGGAAATAAGGGAGAGTATCAAATTGAAGGAAAAAGCATATAAAGTGGCAAAGATTGCTGGGAGATTAGAGGACTGGGAAATCTTTAGGGGGCAACAGAAAGCTACTAAAAAAGCTATAAAGAAGAGTAAGATAGAGTATGAGAGTAAACTTGCTCAGAATATAAAAACAGACAGCAAAAGTTTTTACAAATATATAAAACAAAAAAGAGTGGCTAAGGTAAACATTGGTCCTTTAGAGGATGAGAAGGGAGTTTTAATAATGGGAGATGAGAAAATGGCTGAGGAACTGAACAGGTTTTTTGGGTCGGTCTTCACAGTGGAAGAAACAAATAAAATGCCAGCGACTGATAGAAATGAGGCTATGGCAGGTGAGGACCTTAAGAGGATTGTTATCACTAAGAAGGTAGTGATGGGCAAGCTAATGGGGCTAAAGATAGACAAGTCTCCTGGCCCTGATGGAATGCATCCCAGAGTGCTAAAAGAAATGGCTAGGGAAATTGCAGATGCACTAATGATGATTTACCAAAATTCACTAGACTCTGGGGTGGTCCTGGTGGATTGGAAATTAGCAAACGTGACACCACTGTTTAAAAAAAGAGGTTGGCAGAGAACAGGAAATTATAGGCCAGTGAGCTTAACTTCGGTAGTAGGGAAGATGCTGGAATCTATCATCAAGGAAGAAATAGCGAGGCATCTGGATAGAAATTGTCCCATTGGGCAGGCGCAGCATGGGTTCATAAAGGGCAGGTCGTGCCTAACTAATTTAGTAGAATTTTTTGAGGACATTACCAGTGCAGTAGATAACGGGGAGCCAATGGATGTGGTATATCTGGATTTCCAGAAAGCCTTTGACAAGGTGCCACACAAAAGGTTGCTGCATAAGATAAAGATGCATGGCATTAAGGTTAAAGGAGTAGCATGGATAGAGGATTGGTTAATTAATAGAAAGTGGGCATAGGTAGGGAGCTCTATCAGAGGACTGGTGCAGACTCGATGGGCCGAATTGCCTCCGTTTGCTTCGGGATTTTGTGTTTCTATAAAATGTTGAGAAGGTAGCGTTCGTCTTAGTTTTATTTTAAATTAACCCGTTGATTTGTTTAACTTATCCTTTTGTGGGATATGGGTGTCATTGGCCAGACCAACCCTAATTGTCTGAAGTAATATGTAAACCAGACCAGGTAAAGATGGCAAATTTTCTTCCTGAAAGGGCATTAATGGACTGGAGGGGTTTTATGACAATATATGATTGTTTCATGGTCACCATTACTGAGCATTGCTTTACATTTGAACTCTATTAATTAAATTTATATTCCACCTGCTGCCATTATAGAATTTGGACTCATGTCCCCAGAGCATTTTCCTGGGCCTCTGGATTACTAGCCAAGTGACATTACCACAATGCCACCAACAGCCCCTCCTTAATGCTACTGTGTACTGCGTGTTGAAGAGGAGATTAGATTGTGTGTCTGCTCTGGTCAGATGTGCAAAACAGGGTCCATATGACAGATGAAGTTCAGGTCCTGGGCTTTGTATGAGGTTACGTGGCAGACAGAGATTTTAGATGGATAGGCGGGCTAGGGATGAAGATTGGCTTACTAAAGAAAGAAAACTAAATTGAAAGACGGTTCAGAGCAGAGCACAGGTGGACATGGGAAGGGAGTTTTAGTGGTCACAGAGGAGTCAGGTAAGAGAGTATAACGAAAATGATTTATTATTAAAGCAAACTATTTACAGGTCACAATTCTGGTCCCAGCCGGGACCTACCTGCCTAGGCTCCTATCTGGGCCATCTTTTATGTCCGTAATCAATTATCCCATTATGGGCCCCCTGCCCCTTATCAGGGGAGCTCATTTTCCACGAGGCTTAGAGGGAGGCTAATTGGTCCCTCCTCGTAGGTCTCGTGAGGGTTATAACAGCATAGATGGAGTTGATGCAGGTGTAGAGGAAGGACTGAGCTCTTAAAATTGAGTCTGAGACTCTGGCACCTTGACAGATGTCTGCTGTAAATAGAGTTTCTTAAATAATTTGAGATATTTTTCCTATATCTGGAAGTCTATTCCACAAGCTGATCACTCTTTATGCAAAAGGGAGTTATAGGTTTACGCTGGTAATCCCTCTGTCATTTTGTGCCTGGGAACATCTATTATCCAGACCTTGACACTATTATTAAAAGCGTTCTCCTCAGTTCAGTCTGAGCACAGCTGAGGGGTGTCATGGTGGCTGTATCGTCCTGATTTTTATTTTGCTGTAATATTATTGGAGAGAATTGTTGTTTTGATTAAAGTAATTGGGGCGAAAATTTAAATTGGCAGTAATTTTTTTGTTTAATGTGATTGGTAAATAAAAGAAAATGGCTAGAGATTTCACCAACAATGGAGAAAGAAGGACGATTGATTAATTAAGAAATGAAATTTGATAGACTTGCCAGTCACAATACAGACAAAGGAATGGCAGATCAAGAAATGTTACCATAAAACTAGGTGCATTTTACTTGCACAGTTGAATAAAAGTGGTAGCATATTCATGTTCTTTTTATCAAGAATTCCTTTTCAGTGAGCACTTCTGACTTTTGACTAACATTTGGGAGCAAATGAGTTATTTGCTTAACTTGAATTAATCAAATAAATTAGCACACTTCACTTTATTTTACATTGCATTACAAATTTAATGCAATTAAGAAATTATTCTAATGATGATGAGTAGGAAATGATTTTGCACATTAAAAAATACTTTACTCCAGGATATGTAAGATTAAGGAGTATCAGTTGGAGTAATGTCTATGTGTTGTCTTGTAAAATTTTTCTTTTGGCTTTTGTAGTGCAGCAAAAGGCTGTTGAGAACCAGAAAAAATCTGAGCTTAATCTTTGTTTGTTGGAATTTTTTGTTGGTTTGGACAACAAATATAGTCAAAGCACTCATGTGAACCAGCTAAATTATGCATTAAGGTTGAAGAAGCTGAGCCAGATTTCTTTGGAAAAGAGGAGACTTCAAGGTGACTTAATTGAGGTTTGAAGATTATGAAGGGGAATTAAAATATTCACTGTAATGAAATATTCGAATACCAGGGGACATACGTTAAAATGAGGAAGTTAGGATGAACTTTTCCACCCAAAAGGTGTTTAATAAATTGTCAGAGAAAGTCATTAATGCAAATGGATTCAATAGCCCATTAGATGTGTTTCAGAGGAGGAAATGCAGGGAGAAGGCAGCGTTCAAAATTCTGGGTATGATTTGGATCTAGTATTGTTTTAGCCACTCCAGTAAGTGATACTGAATAACTTCTCATTGTCCAACAGCCTAATCTGGGAATGGATCAAAAGGACTCTTTTGTATCTTTCACAATTAACAGATGATTAATCTGTTATTTTAGCAAGAATATGCAGGGAGAGAGATGAGTGCCTCAGAATAGCTCAGCACATTTCCAGGTGATCAGTTGGAGTAATATTGTCAAATTCTCTACCACAGGAAGTAGCTGAGGCCAAAACATTGCATGTTTTCAAGAAGCAGTTAGATGCAGCACTCGGAGTGAAGGAGATCAAAGCATATGGGGGTAAGGCAGGATTAGGCTGTTGAGTTGGATGATCAGCCATGATCATAACGAAGGATGGAGCAGGCTTGAAGGGCTGAATGGCCTCCTCCTGCTCCTATTGTCTATGTTTTGCTAGTTCTAATGAAGGTTTGATGACCTGAAATGTTGGGCATGATCTATCGACCTCACCGCGCCCGACTCGTGAGAAGCCTTTTGTAAGATTTACTGGCCTTATCACGCCTTGCGAGATCCAATGAGACTTTGCAAGGCATCGCGATCTGGATCCCGCCCATTGATTGTGGGGCACAGATTTGCATATTCAAGTGAGCAGTTAGTTCCACCATGGCAATGCCAGGGTGCCCAGGTGGTATTACCAGGCTGGAAAGGGCAAGGTGCTCAGGTGTCATCATGATCGTGTCGGTGTTCGGGCTCGGGGGTGCCCTGCCCTCAGGAGGTGGGGTGCAGGGGGGCTTGATGACTCCCTTATTGGTGAATTGGGATGTTGGGGAGGTTAAAGGCTGTGGTGAGGTGTCTATCTTTATCTCTGGCCTGAAGAGAATAAAAAAGTGGATTAAAATATGACAAAAAAAATCAATCTTGAAATAAATTCAAATGTTTTGAGCCCATCTCATCCCAAGATAACAGAGTTCACGGTGAAAAGCTAAAACTACCCCAAATTGGCATTTAAGCCAGCTGTGTCCTCCCAGAAAGGTACAAAAAGGATGGTAATGCTGTTGTCCACATTGCAAAGGAGTTTAAACACCAGCAAAATACAGTGGATGCTGGAAATCTGCAATGAATCAGAAAATGCATGAAACATTCAATACATCAGGTTGTATCTTTGGAGAGAGAAATACTTAACGGGTGTGATTTAATGTAAATGAAACAGAGTCCCATGGTCAAATGCATTTAGCCGGGGGCTTCCCGGCACTGGGAGCTCCGAGAATGACCCTGCAATGAAACAGGACTCTGCTTCAATCTGGGCCTCAATGAGGAATGCCCCCGCCAATGCTGCACTTAGTCCCTGCATTAACGAACTCCGCTCACCAGTGCAGGAAGAGATAAAGATAGACACTTCACCACAGCCTTTAACCTCCCCAACATCCCAATTCGCCAATAAGGGAGTCATCAAGCCCCCCTGCACCCCACCTCCTGAGGGCAGTGCACCCCCGAGACCGAACACCGACACGATCATGATGACACCTGAGCACCTTGCCCTTGCCAACCTGGCAATACCACCTGGGCACACTGGCATTGCCATGGTGGAACTAACTGCTCACTTGAATATGCAAATCTGTGTCCCACAATCAATGGGCGGGATCCAGATCGCGATGCCTTGCAAAATCTCATTGGATCTCGCAAGGCGTGATAAGGCCAGTAAATCTTACAAAAGGCTTCTCACGAGTCGGGCGCGGTGAAGTCGATAGATCATGCCCAACATTTCAGGTCATCAAACCTTCATTAGAACTAGCAAAACATAGAAACATAGAAAATAGGAGCAGGAGGAGGCCATTCAGCCCTTCAAGCCTGCTCCATCCTTCGTTATGATCATGGCTGATCACCCAACTCAACAGCCTAATCCTGCCTTACCCCCATATGCTTTGATCTCCTTCACTCCGAGTGCTGCATCTAATTGCTTCTTGAAAACATGCAATGTTTTGGCCTCAGCTACTTCCTGTGGTAGAGAATTCCACTCGCCATTTGCCGGCTGAAGAAATCTCTCCTCATCTCTGTCCTAAATGGTCTATCCTGTAACCTTGGATTGTGGCCCCTGGTTCTGGACACCCCCACCATCGGGGTCATTCTTCCTCCACCTACCAAATCTCGTCCTGTTAGAATTTTATCGGTTCCTATGAGATCCACCCCCCCTCCCCCCTCATTCTTCTGAACTCCAGCGAATACAATCCTAACCTAAAAGACGGAGATGTCACAGTGACAGGGAAAGGTGGAGGGAGAAAAGAACAAAATGGACTGTCTACAATAGTCGAGAAGGTAGGCAAGATTAAATGATGAAAGGAATGATGAAGTAAGGCAAAAAGCGAAGGTAATGGGGCAAGTAAAGAAACAAATGATGGGTCTAGAGGAGGTGTAAGTGGCAATGGCAGAATTATTACTAACACCTGCTGTCCAAAGCTCCACAGAAGCTTCAGGGACAGCACTTTATCCTTCACTCAGGCACTTCACAGCCTCTGGACTCAACATTTAGTTTAATAATTTCAGTTCATTAATGGCTGCTTCCATTTTTCAGATTTCCATCGTCCACTGTATTTTGCTTTTATTTTCCCTAAGTCATTCATTTGTTTCTTTGATGCTCCATTGCAACTCAATTTTACATATTCCATTATGCCTTCTGTTATTTAATCTCTCCTATCTTCCATCCTATCCCAGGCCTTCCCTTTTTTTGCTCTCCCCTCTCCCACAGTTGCCACCATCCACCGCCCCCCCCCCCCCCCCCCCACCCACCAAGTTACCCCGCTTGTGTACTTGCTTGAAACCTGTTACATCTCTCATTTCTACCAGCTCTGATGAAAAGTCACCAAACTGAAATGCTAATTCTGTCTCTTTCCCCAAAGGCGCTGCCTGACCTGAGTATTTCCGGCATTTTCTGTTTGTATTGCAAAGGAGCTTGTTTCAGCTCTTGACTTTGACGTGTTTAATGCTAAATACAAGCAGAATAACAATTGCGATTCCATCATCTTCAGTCATGACTTGCTCTCACCCATGAAAAATAAATAACAACCGCCTTAAAATTGTGCTGTAGGATAATAAAATAGATGGATTGGTGTTTTTTTGGGGGGTGAAATAATGAGGAGGAATTTAATAAAAACACATTAAGCATTCAAACACTAACATTCCACAGCGGAATGTGATAGGGACTGAAAAGTGTGTATGTTCTCGTCAAAATACTGAGTTTAAGTATCAAACCATCATTAGATTTATGTTTCGCTGTGTTATATAAAATTCATATGTTTTATGCACTGGGTTTATGCTATGTCTTTTTGTACTTAGTTGTGTACTGAAAATCTAAGACATTTTGACTAACTGCCTTGAGTCCCTGTTATAGCTTCTTGAAATGAGAACTGAAAACAATTCATCAAAGCTAATCCCAGTGCTCCAAGGAATTATATATAAAATAACAAAACCTAGCTTCCAACTACTCCCACCGAGTAACACGTCTTGTTATTTTGGTCATACATTCAGAGTGCTTTTTCCTCTGATTGTGCCTCTCTTGTTCCTCCTAAATTCCAAGTGTACCACATGCTACACGTTCGTCAGTCTCCTCTCTGCATCCCCACTCTGTGTCCCCGCCCTAATTTATTTTGTGTCAGGACCTGAAAAACTGGAACTTCTTGCTGCCCTCTACCCCCAGGGTTCCCATTTTCCTCCCACCTACTCTGAAATTCAAGCTTGGCATCTTGTGACCATTTATTTTTAATTCAGTTTAATCTATTTTCTATTTTCAACCTTGCCGGCGGCTTACACTGTGGGCATTAACTCTTCATCTAGCTACCTCAAAATGTTATTTGATGCTTTACGTGTGCTTCATAAATAGCAATATTACTCAGGAAAAACATCATTTTTCTTTTGAAAATTTTTTCGGTGGGGGGAGATATCAGCTAACACTCAATAGAGTAGAAACTCATCCCTAGCAGTTATACAAAACAGGTGATATCAGGTCGGACGCAGCATCTGATATTCCTTTTCATTATGGTCAATGAAACTGAGCACCAGGCATTGCATTTCACCAGCAGTATCACTCATTTTGTGCCGAGCAGAATTCCTAACCCAATCTTCTGAAACACAGTTGAAGCACATGGTCAGAATCACACTTGGTCTACATTACACTGATCAACTCATACTCCATTGTTCTCAATGCTATGTACTGGCCCAGCCTAAATCCACTGAATGAATGTTCCTCAAACCGGACAACTTGATTCAAGTGGCAACCACTCACGATGCCACAAATATCGGTCGGGGTCTCATTTGGTAGAATTAACCGCTTTGATTGCCCTGTATGCAATGATCAAAATTCTATGATGCCAACAAGAGTTTAAGAAACCAAGTTCTCATCTGGATCTGTAAACAAAAGTGTGTTCTTTTATTGTTTATGGCAGCAGCTGAGCATTAATAAACCGGCTCCAAAGTAACCCTAGAGAGAAATGGGATTGCTTGAAGGAGGCGTTATGAAAGTGAAATTTTAAAAAAAGACCAGGAGTCAGGATGTGTTGCAGTCCAGATGATTTGATTGTGCTGATAACAGATGATGCTGAGAAAAGAAATGAACCACAGCTTGTTTGTTCTCTCTGTTATCACCAAAAACATGTTTTTCACAAATTGAAAACGTACAACCTTCCTGTCCTAAATATTGCAAATCAAAGTCAGAAGCAGCAAGAGCTCAATAAGGCTCCTGGGAGGTTACATGGAGTCACAGCGGTGCTGCTTGGCAACTCTATTGATTAGTTTTCTTTTCCTTCTGCCTTTCAGGGGGCATCTTCAAGCCTAGTGGTAAAATTTGCAGACACCGACAAGGAACGCACAATGCGTCGCATGCAGCAAATGGCAGGGCAGATGGGGATGTTCAACCCAATGGCAATTCAATTTGGTGCATACGGTGCCTACGCTCAAGCGGTAAGTGGCACCTTATTTCATTACAGAAGCAGAGTACGATTTCGGAACACCCATGCACATTATTCCTGGCGATGAGGAGTAAAAGTGCTTATCTTGTCCGGCAAATTGAATTAGAACAGGAATAATTCATGTTTTCAGTAAAGTGTTACTAATATGCAAATCTATAATTATTATAGTCATGATGCGTTAATATATCTATAATGGACATATTATAGATATCTATATGTAACAGCTGTATTATATATTCATATATCTACAGTACATCTACATAATTTTCTCCATGTTAAACATTCCAGGGAAAAAAGTGTGACTGCGTACTTGTGAATAGTAGATTTCGGTAATCTTTGCTGCAGTAGCTCAAATACCCAAGTCTTTTAAGAAGCATTGTTACCATGGAAACACTTTCTTACAAGACAGCTATAGTGGTTTTATAATAGACATGGTAACAACGCTTAGTGACATGATTGCTTGGTTGGGTGCAACTAGCACTGCTAATGATTTTAAATGAAAAATTCAGCTAATATTCTGAAAGCATCAACATAATAGTTTGTATTGCATTAAGATTGGTCAAGGAACCAAATAGAAAACTCTGGTGCCTCATCACCAAGACCTGCAGCTTACCCAACCGATCCTACAGTATTATGTGAGATCTGCTCATTCATATATTTTCTTGGCGCTGTTGACACTTTATGAATCTCCAATTGTGAATTGGGACTAGGGTCAGGACTACGTTATCTGTCAGTAACAGATATTAAAACACACCAGCTGCCCTAAAACAGTTGAGTGGCACAGTGGTTAGCAGTGCTGCCTCACAGTGTCAGGGACCAGGGTACAATTCCGGCCTCGGGTGCTGGCTGTGTAGAATTTGCACATTCTCCCCGTGTCTACGTGGGTTTCACCCGGGTTCTCCAGGATCCTCCCACAGTCTAAGATGTGCCGGTTAGGTGGATTGGCCAGGCTAAATTCTCCCTTAGTGTCCAGAAATGTGTATTTTAGCTTAAGGGGTTACAGGAATAGGGCGGGGAACTGGGCTTGTGTGGAGTGCTCTATCAGAGTGTCAGTGATTTGAACTGAGTCAGCTTTTGTTCTTGGGAGAAGGCTGAGACCACAACAAACCCATTGGTAGATCCACCTCTGGGGGCCATGCAACAAGAAATACAGAAATTAGGAGAAGCTCTATTGAGAAGATGAGGCCATTGCCTCAGCACACTTTTAAAATTGATACTGGGCATTTCAGACTCTCTAGCAGCAAGGGCAGGGAGGTTGGCTCTCACAGGCTCCCACCTCTTCTTGATGCCAGATACCTTGATGAGGCACTGAGTGCATTTGAATGAAGGACTGCCATCCCCACTGCCCTCCAGGAACCTGCAAGCAACTTCACATGAGTTTGCTTGTCATTCTCCCACAGTGTGAGTCCCCCAACCCACTGCTGGGTTAATACCAGCGGCAGTGGGATGATGCCCTTATGTCAGCATGAATTCTCCACTTAAAGGCCTCAATTGGTGGTGGGGTGGGAATGTCATTCCCAACACAGACTCAATCGGGATAGAGTCTAGAAAGTGGCAGAGTTTGCATCAATCACCCTCTCATCTGATTAAATGTCTCCTGTCACTAAACCTGTCATGAGGAAGGCCATTAAATTCTACCCAATGTTTTAAAGTTGAAAATGATGTAGGTGTCAGAACAGTTGCTGCTGTGGATAGCACAAATGCTTCACAGCTCCAGGGTCCCAGGTTCGATTCCGGCTTGGGTCACTGTCTGTGCGGAGTCTGCACGTTCTCCCCGTGTCTGCGTGGGTTTCCTCCGGGTGCTCCGGTTTCCTCCCACAGTCCAAAGATGTGCAGGTTAGGTGGATTGGTAATGCTAAATTGCCCAAAGAAAGAAAAAAAGAACAGTTTGCGCTGAGAGGAAATAAATCTCAGATTTAAACTGGAAAATTAAGGCCGAGACTTTGGGTTGATCTTAAAACAAAATATATGGCATGGGATTCTCCGTTTAGGGGGCTATTTATATTCTCCCAGCGGAGATGAATTGCAACCGGTTTACGATCCTCCTGGGAGCGCAAACCAGCAAGCAAATCTGTATTCCCTGTCATGCAAATTTATGCATAGCATGGAATACGAGGGATTCCCAGAAGAATCCTGTTATCAGGCCACCATCTTGAGCTGGCGGCCCAATAGGGAAGTCCCGTGTCCAGCCACGCTCCCTGCCGCATCGCAAAGCAGTCCCGAACCCCACCTCCCCTGCCCCCTCTCCTGCACTGCAGCCCCCATTCCCGGATTACCTGAGTGCCCCCCTATACCACATTATGGGGGTGACCTGATCTGCCCCACTCCCAGAGACCCCGGTAAACAAGAGTCTCCCCAGGGACCCCTGTAATAGGGAGAGCCCCACAGGGGCCCCTGTAATAGGGAGAC
This sequence comes from Scyliorhinus canicula, assembly GCF_902713615.1. NCBI lineage: Eukaryota > Metazoa > Chordata > Chondrichthyes > Carcharhiniformes > Scyliorhinidae > Scyliorhinus > Scyliorhinus canicula. Next base: position 70,120,600 of record NC_052148.1, read on the forward strand.
TCCCCAGCTGTAACCTTGAAGCTCCATGTGTCCATACCTCAAAGGAGAACAGCTGTGACCTGTCTCTGGTTCCCACAGATCCATTGACTGCAAGCCAGTCATAGATTTCTAATAGTGGACTGTGATTGGCAGCTTCTACAAACCATCTGCAGCTTTGATTTATTCATCTCCCTTCACGGTTCAGTGGGCTAAGTGGTGAATCCCCAATGTTTACAAACATTGACCACTTCAAAGAGAGGTAAGTGCATTCCAATCACTCAAGCGTGAAGAGGGAGTGTGGCCCTCGGTTGACCTCGCGATGAGCCAAGGGAATAACTCCTTGGGGTGGGAGAATACCCACTTTGTCCACCGCAAGGTCCACTACGCCAGAGCCATGCTGGTAGAGACCACAAGTGATCCACATCACGTGATTCATGGCTGCGGGGACCATAGAATCACAGAAGGCCGGAGCATAGGCTGCCACGCACACTAAATGGATGTAGCTTAAGATCCATTAAGACCCATTTGCATTCATTTACATCGCCCCACCGGCGTGTGGTCATGGACCTCGTTCCCATGTCAGAGGGGTCAGAGCATCACAATCGGGCCGACGCCTGACATTGATCTCGATTTTGCCCCAACACCCGATTCTTCTTCCTGGACCAGGGCGTCCAGGGACGAAGAATCACCTTCATAGATTAAGAAATTGCAGTATCAGAAAACATAACAGACTAGCAAACAAACTATACAGAAGAACAATATAAAAACAGACAACATCAAGCAGGAGAGAGAAATGGAGATAATGGAGAAATGGATGAAAAGTCATCAACCTGAAATGTTTCTCTCCCCATAGATGCTTCCTTACCTGCTGAGTATTTAGAATGATAGAATTCCTATCTGAAGATTACCATTCAGCCTATCGAGTCGGCACCAACCCCCAAAAAAGCACCCTAATTAGGCTGACTCGCCCACCCTATCTCCGTAACCTGCCTAACCTGCATAAGTTCAGATACCAAGGGGCCAATCCACCGTCACATCTTCAGACTGTGGGAGGAAACAGGAGCACCCGGAGGAACCCCACACAGATACGGGGAGAAAATGCAAACTCCACACAGTTGCCCAAGGCCAGAATTGAATCCGGGTCCCTGGCGCTGTGAGGCAACAGTACTAACCATTGTGCCACCGTGCCACCCTGTACTTTTTGTTCCTATTTCAAATTTCTGGCAGCCATAGTATTTTCTTTTTGCAGAGAAGGACATTATACTGTTAAACGTGCAAAGGCTATTCACGCAGAGGCAAAAGATTTCCCCAGTGTATTTAATTATCATAGAAAGGCAAATAACCACAGGTAACACTTCCATGATGTAATAGAAAATTTCCCACCGATCTGGGAAGATAATTGGGTAAAGCTGATTAAATTAACGTTATTTTGTATTAAGACAATTAGTATGAGTATTTTTTCTGCCCTATATAACTTGATATTCCATTATTCAATGTATTGTGTACTGTGTAAAGCTATAGTAACATTCAGCACACTATGTAACATTCAACACACCATGAAATAAGTACATATTATGAGCAGACACTAGATTATGTACATTGTCAAAGATACTGTACAGTGTTTGTTCAGAAGGGTATAGATAACAAATTGGTATTATGATGAAAACAACTGAAAGTGATTCAAAGAGGAAATTGAATGGATTGCCAGCGATCACATGAGAAAGTGTTTAGGGTGAGCATGAGTGTGCAGGGCCTTGTGGCAGTAACTGCTGACATCCTTATTAGTTCCATGCTGAGCTGACATATTTGGAGGCCAAAACCACAGTGATGCTGGCAACATCAGATGACCTGTATGCTTTTATGCATATAGGTCGAATTTATGAATATGCATTGGTGGAGCTTTTTGTACCAGAAGTGCATTTCACAAATTTGGATGATGAAGTCAACATGCTTGACTTCCAATATAAATATTCAATATTTTCAAGTTTGACATAAAATAACTTTGTTTGAAGTCACAATGGTGCGAATTATCCCGCACATTTTAAGTGAATGTCTCAGAACTACAATTTTACAGCAAAATGATTCAATCCATTGCAGATTGGAGGGGGAAAAAAACACACCGAAACAAATTTTAATTGGTTCATTTAAATACCTTGACCATACTTGTCGGAATGACAATAATCCCTTTTTTTAACTAGTGCTTCCTGAATGCAGCTTGGTGTGACTAATTACAGTTATTTTGTCGTGTATTTTGGGAGATTTTTTATTTCCTTAAAGCTTGCTGAAGTTCGAGTAGAAACTCAAAAATTGCTCTGCAAAGTATTGATTAATACGGTGTGGTTTTGAACGTGTGTGTGGGTGGGAGAGAGTTTATGCTGCTAATGTTAGATATACTTTTTGCAAAGTATTTTCGACAATCCTTTCAAAATAACATGAAATGGAGAGACTATCAGTAATTGGTGGCACTAATGTGACAATACAAATCATATTCACCCTGACAATAAATATGATCAACTTAATTCACTGCAATCGTTACTGTATCTGAAGAGTCTTATTCTGTGTGATTCTTTAATCTGGTATTTTCTGTTGGATAAAAATGTCCTGTTCACACACACACACACAGCATTTGGGAACTGGAGTGTGTGACAGCAATAGAGACACTAATTAATTCTGGTACAGCAGCTAACTATGGTGTAGAGAGCATGTATCAACTGTCATGCTGCAGGCGCCATCTAGTGAGCATCTCAGACTCTGATTCTCCAAATAACGTCTTGCACCCAAAGCTTAATCTGCTAAACGTTTGGTCGGTCAACTGCGATTATTTTGTGCATTTTAAAATGACAACCAGAATACTTTGAGGAAATTTGAATCAATTCCACCCTGTGGGACAGGCATGTTGTCTGATGGCTTGTTTCTGAGAATTTGTCAGTTCATTATATCCACCATTCCGGTGGGGCAAGCTCTTTAACTAGCAATAGGATAATAGCTCATGTCGGTATGGACGGCGTAAACTAAAATGAGCGCAATTTGGTCAGAAAGGATCCTGAGCTAACATTTGGTATCTGAGGTTCAAGAGCTTTCTATTTATATTTTTTAAAAGCTGTTGATGCTGGACATCTGACGTAAGAGAGAAAATGTTATTAATACACATCCGCAGGAGAGAAGATACCAGAGTTTTAGGATTATTTTAGCCTTTGGGAGTGATGATCTATCAAAATGGAGCCAATTGGAGGCACAATGTAGCGATCCAAAGGTAATGAGAGGGAAAGTGAGAAAAATCATAAATGCATGAAATTCATCGGAGTATGAATATAATCACATTTAGAACTACTATTTATTTTAAATGATTGTAGCTGCTTTTATCAACAGAATAATTTGACAGTAACAATACTAGATGGAATACAAAATCTGATTTTAAGTGCTCTTAGATTAAGTGCAATTTGTGCCTTAGTGCAGCATGCACCTCCAGGGCCACTTATGCCTGCTACCTACTTACTTCTGTCCCATCCATGGGGATTTTATTTGAATATAAATGGGGGCCAAAGAAAAATAACTTTAAAGCCAGTTATATATTTTTTAACCTCTCATTGCAAGGCTCAACATCAACAATACATTGTATCAGTACTCCCCGTGCTTACCTTAAGCTCACTCTGGTACTTGATAGGAAGCCTGGGGGCAAATGACGCAGCTCGTTGTCATAATAAACCAAATGTTAATGACTTGTATATTGATTGAAAAGTAGATGCCAAATCTCTCCATACCAGTAGGTCCAAAATATATTAATAAACCTGTTTTACTTCCTTCATCATTAATGATATGAATAAGTGTGAACTTCTTCCTCTCTCCACAGTAGTAAGGGCCTTGGCTCAGTGGTAGCACTCTCACCTCTGAGTCAGGAAGTTGTAGGTTCAAGGGCATGATCTTCCGGTCCCGCCAATGGTGGACACCCTCCCTCCCAATGGGGGTTCCCAGCAGCAGAAGGTGCGAACAACGGAAAACCCCGTTGAGGGCGGCAGAACCGGAAAATCCCATCCGTCGGCCAATTACGGGTCACTTCTCTGCCACAAAACGTGCCGTTGGGGGGGCGGGGCGGGGCGGGGCGGGGGGGGGGGCGGAACATCCCTGCCCTAAGTCTCACTCCAGAGGCCTGAACACCTAATCCAGGATGACACACAAGAACGGTATTGAGGGACTGTTGAGGAAGTGCCGTCTTGCTGGTGAGATATTAAACCAAGACTCTAATTTGCTTTGCAGGCAAACGTAAACACAAAACTCCATCACACTGTTTGATGAAGAGCAAGTACATCCTCTCAGTGTTATTGACAGCAGTTACCCCTCAACCAATATTGTGGTGTTCTTTGTGATGCTGTTATCAGGATGGATGGCGTAGTGTTCACAAAGACTACAGAAACTAAGTTCATTAAAAAAGCTAACGTTTATTTACACTGCTTAAATTAAGCTCGACCACTTACTCCTATAGTAAACAATAATTATAGTAATCTACACTCTACTAACACTGGTCTCGACACTCTAACTCTATTATCTCTAGATCTCTCCTAAGCACTCTATTTGAACCTTCACTCTCTCTCCCAGAAGTCTGAGAGTCAGTGCTTTATATGGTACTGCATCTAGCTCCATCTAGTGGTTAATTGTAACATGACATCAGCTCTTTGTACTGATCATTTCTATGTCACAAATATCACCAAAAAAAAGATTGTCTGGTCATTAAATATTTGAAGGGAAGAAGATTTAAAAGGTTGTGGGGTGAGAACAGGAGAGTGTGATTAATTGAAGAGTTGGCACTGGTGTGATGGGCCAACTGAGAGCCTTCTCTGCTGCATCAGAGCCTCCGATATCCCCAACTCTCACTTAACTGATCAGCTCTGTGTGGCTCAATCTTTGTCCGTATTTTGCAACCTTAACAGAAATTGGACTGACAGTTCTCTAAGGCGGGACTTCTTCCCGAGTGAGGGGCGTAAGACCTGCCTGCAGTTAAATTAGCACTCTTTCGAGTGTGAAATGAAGGCACAGAGTCAGCGGGTAACAGGTGTTCATGGGATACATTCCCTGCTAACTCATCGATAGCAGGAAGGGAAACCCCGCCATCTGGAAAATTCAGGCATTTGCAAACTCAAGGTTTTTCTTTTACTTAATTGAACCACACTTCATTTTTAATTCTTTATTTGCACCATATTACTTTTTTTGCTTGGAAAATTAAAAGAACTTGCAATAACGTCGTAACTTTTACACCTTCAGTAAAATGCGACATAGCCAAGTTATCACTTTTGAATTGTGGTCATTGATTTTTATGAGCACACCTTCCGTATCTTAAATAAATTGCTATATCCATTCAATCAGCGTGTATCTAACATGCTCAAATATGTATTTAAAAGTCACCCCACCAAACGTAGTATGGACCTTACAAAAACAAAGTCCAGTCCTGAAGTGTGGACTCCCAGCTTCTGATCGCAGGCCATTTTAATTCTCCGCACTCACTTCCCCCTCCCTCCACTCTGACCTCCCTGTCTTCAGTTGCCAATACTACGCTAATGAAGCTGAATTGAAGCTCGAGAGACAGCATCTCATCTTTCAGTTCGGCACTTTACAGCCTCTGGACAAAACATGGAGTTCCACAATTCACATCAGAACCTGTGTCCCCTAATTTTTCAGATAGCCCATCCCAATTATCCATATTGCCAACAGCAAAACAAGCCGGTCCAGAACACGTCTGGATCAATGCGGCATGCAGAAGCTGAGACTTACCCTTGGGGTCTTGTTCCGATCCTGGACATCCAAGGAGAAGAGAGGCCTCCAGCTACTGGAACCGAGGAGCACATTGCCTGAAATAGTGCGTACATCCTCATGTCCATGGCGTCACTCGAAAGTTGGGAGGTCTCCATGCAGCAGCTTCAGCTTCACTGATGTCAGTCTTGCTTTGTAACTTCAGGGTCTTTGCCAAGCATTGGTCGAGATGCAGCTAAATGAGGGAGGGTGGAAGGTTAGGTGTGGGTGGGACAAGAAGGCCTTAGGGAGTGGGGTAGATGGAAGGCGGTGGTCAAGGTATCAAGGGATAAAGCTGGGAGGGGGCTGATGGCGGCCTCAGGGGCTGAAGCTGGGATGCGGAAGGGAACTCGTAGTGGTGAGGTTCCCCAGGAGGAGGAAGGGGTAATGGGGAAAAAGGATGCAACTGTGGAGGAAGGTGTCATGGTGGAGGAAGGAGTAAGGAAGGGAAGACATTGGAGTGATGGAGTCTGGAGAGAGGAAGGAGTAAGGGAAAGTGTAAAGAGCAATGAAGGAGTAAGGGGGAGAGGGGGAATATCCAGGTGCCTGTACAAGAGAGGGGTTTATTGGTCTCCTGGGACCTAACTGAGAGTGGGTGTGGAAGGAAGGAATGTTGAGTGTGAAGTGTATACAGGGAGCCAGTAGGATGGGCAGGTGAGGGATCATCTGTAGCAAATGACAGGTGGCAAAGGTGGTTGGTGGGGACATGGAGGCAGACACGGGCCCTGTGGGTGAGAAGGAGGATGTCAGGTCTTTAATTCTCGGCCCACCCACACTCACCCCAACTCCCATTCCATGCAGTGTTCCATGTCTGCTGAAGGGTGAAGGAGGAAAAGTGGACACAGCGTGAAGTGGGGCTGTGAGTCAGGGGATGCCGTTGTTACTGTCCTTGGACCCTGACATTTTGGAGTCTTTGTGGATCGTGCCACCTTGGATGAAACTTACTCTGGTAGAGTGAATAAGGTCACTCATCCTCTTGTGGCACTGGGTTGCTAACCTCTTGTGCAACGCCTATACATTGGCCAGCTTTGCCCATCCTGTGTTGATTTCCCTACTGGACCTTCTCCTACCACAAGCTGGGTCAAGAATGCCCCTCCTGACCTCGCTATGGTTGAGGAGGATGTGAAGGTAGGCATCACAAAACTCTGCACACTCCCTTTGTGACATCTCCTCTCAAAACTAGTAAGGAGTCTGGGCGTCTTTTATATATGGCACCTCGATACGACGCAGGATGCACATCATCGAGCCCGTCCCACCATGGAACATGGTGCGAAACCCCCACAGATGTAATTAATGAAACTGGGGTCAGAAGATATGGTGTGGTTTCCCATTGTCCTCCGCAAAAGGAAACACTCCCCGACCATGCCACAGGACATTTTAATAATAATCTTTATTGTCACAAGTAGGCTTACATTGACACTGCAATGAAGTTATTGTGAAAAGCCCCTAGTTGCCACATTCCGGCACCTGCTCGGGTACACAGAGGGATAATTCAGAATATCCAAATTACCGAACAGCACATCTTTTGGGACTTGTGGGAGGAAACCGGAGCACCCGGAGGAAACCCATGCAATCACAGGGAGAAGGTGCAGATTCCACACAGACAGTGACCCAAGACGGGAATCGAACCTGGGAGCCTGGAGCTGTGAAGCAAAAGTTCTACCAACTGTGCTACCGTGCTGTCCATAGTCCCTGATGGGAGAATTCCATCCATCATTTCTTTACTTGTCCATTTCACATCCTCTTTTGCCTTCCACCATTATTCCTCTTGACACGTAATCTATATGTTTTCCAACCTATTGCTGACTTTGAGTTGTTGGTGACAGTTTGCGCTCCCCGACTCCATATCTCATGTTGCACTAATGAACCAAATGATCTGGTCAATTCTACTGGAATACAGCAGGTGTGCTGTGATTATTGGGTTTGCCACCGATGTTGGCTTAGTCGAAAATTCCATCGTGAGGAGTGACAGTTTGGTGCATACTCCTCTCCAATAGCCACTCACTGTCCAAATCCTGCACATATTAGACAACTTTACAGAGAAGTCCATTGTAGTGTAGTTGCAGGAAATTGTGAGAGTTGGGTGGTGCTGTGGTGGGTAAGGAGTGGGTGTGGTGCAGTGGTGGAGGCGTTGGGAGAAGGTAATGCAGTGGTGGGGGTAGGGATGGGGCAATGGGGCTGGTGCAAGGGCAGGCTGATGGGGTGGATGTGATGTAGGGATGGGGGTGGGGTGGAGTGGGTAGTGCAGTGGTGGGATGGGGATATGGGGAGGGGGTAGTGCAGTAGTGGGGGTAGGGATGGGGCAATGGGGTTGATGAGTGGATGGGTTGATGGGTGGGTACTATGCAGTGGCAAGGTTGGGGGGGTGGGGAGAGGGTGATGTAGGGGTGGGGGCAATGTGGTTGGTTTGGGGGTGGATGTTGTACAGGGATGAGGGAGGGATGTGGTGGGGGTGTATGGAGGAGGTAGTGCAGTGGTGGGAATAGGAGTGGGGGCGATGGAATTGGTGCGGGGTGGGGTGATGGGTGGGTGCAGTGCATTGGCGGGATTGGGGGTGTGGCGAGGGGTGGTACAGTCACAGGGTTGGGGGAGGGGAGGAGGTGGTGCAGTAATGGGGGTGGTTGCTGGGGAGGGGGCAGTGCAGCGGAAAGGGTGGGGTGCAGGGGTGGGTGTGGTGCACTGGCGGTGTTGGGGTGCGGGGAAGGGGTGATGCAGGAGCGGGGGTGGGAGTGTGGGGAGGGGGTAGCTGTTTGGGTGATGGTGGGATTGCTGTTTTCATCCAGCAATCAGAGACATATATTTTTAGCTGAACGCATTAGTAGGAACTCTCTGGGTTTTTTCCCCCTCTTCCCCACTCTACAGCCACCAATGCAGGCTGCAATGGCCCAACTGTAACCAGCTAACTCCCCACAAGCTGACCATTGAATCTGTGACCTTCACAGCTCTTTGCTTGCAGGGTAGATATTGGCTTACTCAGCTGTCTGGCATTGCAGGTCAGCCGCCCATTATTCACTCTGCCTGATAACCCCGCTGGGTTATCTGCAATACTGAGTTTACCACCCAAGTGAAATCTAATCCCCTGGCATCTGTCCTGGTCAAACCTTGGCCTGATGTCTGCTATTTTCCTCCAGGGTGAAATGTGTTTTCATGACATTCCTTCCATGAAAACCCATCATAGACATCATAGTTATCGTTTGAAGGAGGCTTCATGTCGTGTATTGAGCAGGTGCCAGAACAAGGAAACAGCTGCTGTGTGAGGATTGACACTGAGATTCTATCAGCACAATCTCTGGTAACCTGTACATCCTGAAATAATCCTGAACGTGCCATGCATTTATTGTGTTTCTGTTCTTTCGTAGTGGTGTAGAGCTTTTCTTTTCTTTTCCTCCTTCTCTTCTGCCAATTTTTTCCACTCTGCTCTTTCTTTCTTCCAAGTGCACTCTCCCACAAACGGTGAACCTCCTCCAATAATTTGACGTAGTATCAGTCCCTCAACCATGAGTTTTTGCAGTGAATGCCAGCAAGATTTGACCATCAGAGAGAGGAGCATTAAAGCCAAGGCCTACTTGTCCTCTCTTGACATCCAAAAAACTGCAGTGCCAAAAGGGGTTGTTAGATAATCAGGATCGGGAACCCTGACAATTTTACTTTCTATAACTCAGAGCCATGGAAGCCATTGTGTTGCCTAATTGAGAAAAGGGGGAAAGATTAATTTCAGGCTTGAGCCTAAGTTGATTTCCTGCTCCACTCAGCTCCCAATCTGATTGGGGAAGCTGTTGCGATGTGCAGTGGGAGGGAAAATTGAAGGAGAGTCCATGTGGCTAGCTAAGGTAATAAACAGCTAAAGACCCTTCGACGTAAAGTTAAGAAAAACAGAATTAATTCTTCGATTGCTGTAGTGTTTGGAAAAATCTCAAAACTGCTCCTCAACAAAATACATTTTAAAAATATATTCAAGCAGAGTAACCTGTTCAGTGTTCCTACCTACTTCCAGATCTCACTTGACAGGCACAGGTGCTAACAGTTGGAGACTATAACTGCATTATAGTAACAGTAACAAAACAAACTGAATCAATGGCACTCGCCCTCTAACCTCAAATGACTCTTCTTTAACACGTTTTGTTGCCTTAGTGTTGTCTAATCATTTCTGCTTTTCGTACTGAAAAACATGTCAAAGATCAGTGAGCTAACATTGTATTTTATTCCTTTTCTCCTTCTTTCAGATGCTTCACTGGTGCTGTGCCAAGCACTGCACACAGATATAGCTGCTGTGTGGGCCACAGTTACATGCATTTCCTCCCAGAATGCCATACATAATATAATTATGGACAGGAATTCTAATCATGCCATTGTTAGCACTTCCTACCCTGAGGATATCCAATTATATTCAGGCTGTTAACTAAACTTGGGAAAGAGTTTGACACGATAGAAAGACTGCAACAAAAAAAAAATTGTAACTGCAATTGTCCCTTCTGTTCAAAATTACAACATCATATTTTAAGAGCAAAGCGATGAAGCACTGCTGATGTATTTAGATTTTAGTAAAGCCTTTGATGTAGTTCCTCTGGAAATGATGGACCTAAAAAGAAAGAAAATTAGAATCAGTGGAATTATTTTACAATGAATGCAATTGCAGAATCACAGAATTGGGATGTTATGTTGGCAAATAGTATGTTGGCCTATATAGTAGGAGAATTTGAGCATAGGAACATGGATTTGTTTTACTCCAATTGTATGGAGCATTGATGAGGCCACATCTAGAGTATTGTGTGCAGTTTTGGTGTCTTTATCTGAGGAAGGATGTTCTTGCTGTGGAGAGGGTGCAGCAAAGGTTTACCAGGCTGATTCCTGGGATGGCGGGACTGTCAGATGAGGAGAAACTAAGTCGGCTAGAAATATATTCATTGGAGTTTAGAAGAATGAGAGGGAATCTCATAGAAACTTATAAAATTCTAACAGGATTGGACAGGGTAGATTCGGAAAGAATGTTCTTGATGGTGGGGGCGCCTAGAACTAGGGTTCTTAGTTTGAAGATGAGGGGTAGACCTTTTAGGACTGAGGTGAGGAGAATTTTTTTCACCCAGAGAGTGGTGAATCTGTGGAATTCACTAGCACAGTTGAGGCCAAAACATTGTGGGTGCAATCTATCGGCTGTTTACACCTGCAGGATATTTTGGTCCCACGCCAGCGTACGGATTTTCCATCGACAAGTGTGCAGTCACGGGGAAATCTGTTGACAGTGGCTGGGTTGGTAAATCTCGCTGGCGGGCCGTCTCCGCTGCCAAAAAACACGTGCCACGTTGGTCGGTAAATCTCTGTAATTTGAAGAAGGAATTAGATATAGCTCTTGAGGGCAGCACGGTGGCGTAGTGGGTTAGCCCTGCTGCCTCACGGCGCCGAGGTCCCAGGTTCGATCCCGGCTCTGGGTCACTGTCTGTGTGGAGTTTGCACATTCTCCCCGTGTCTGCGTGGGTTTCACCCCCACAACCCAAAGATGTGCAGGGTAGGCAGATTTCCCATGCTAAATTGCCCCTTAATTGAAAAAAAAAATGAATTGGGTACTCTAAATTTTAAAAAAAGATATAGCTCTTGTGACTAAAGGGATCAAGGAATATGGGGGGGAAGGCGGGATCAGGGTATTGAACTTGATGATCAGCCATAATCATAATAATTGGCAGAGCAGGCTCTCAAAAGGCCGAATGGCCTCCTTCTGCTTCTACTCCTAAGTATGTTTCTATATATGTTATGGCAGAGAGGAAGACTCCTTGGCCCATCGTGTCTGCACCGGCTCTCCAAACGAGTATCATGACTTACTGCCATTCTCTTGCCTTTCCCCCATACCCCAGCACATTGTTTGCATTCAATTAATCATCTAATGCCCTTTGAATACCTCGATTGAACCTGCCTCCACCACTCTTCCAGGCAGTGCATTCCAGACCCAAACCACTCGTCGTGTGAGAAGTTTTTATCTGACACCACATTTGCTTCTTTTGCAAATCAGTTTAACTCAGTGCCCTCTCATTCCTTTTACGAGGTCAACAGTTTCTTTCTATCTGCTCTGTCCAGCCCCCCTCTTGAACTTGGGCATCTCTATCAAACCTCCTTTTAACCTGGTGTTGTAAGACTTCTTACTGTGCCCACCCTAGTCCAACACCGGCCTCTCCACATCAGACAGAGATAGCTGGTTCTTGATTAATAAGAGGATCAGGGTTATGGGGAGAAGGCAGGAGAATGGGGATGAGAAAAATATCAGCCACGATTGAATGGCGGAATAGACTTGATGGGCCGAGTGGCCTAATTCTGCTCCTATGTTTTATGGTCTTATGGTCTTACGTATACATCCAGTTTCTGCTGCTCCAGCACCCCTTATCATTTTACATTTGACTAATAAAAAGAACTCAAGAGTTTATTGCACAGGGTTTCTCGCACAATAATCTGTATTGGGATCTCTTTTATTTAATTGTCTTCATAAATCAGCTGGAGTGAGGGGTTACACAGGCAAGTGGCTACATTTGCATATGATGCAAAGCTGGTGAAAATGGTAGACTGCAGAGCTGAACAGGATATGTTAGGAGAAGATTTAAATATACTTTGGAATTGGGCAGGCTGATATCAGACAAAATGCAATATTGAGAAATGCTACAAGCATGGGAGGAATGTGTTAATTGCTGTGATTAGTCAACAATTCCATTATTGTACTGTGTGATTGCCAGGATGATGGAAGGAGAGACAAAGGGGACTTGCTCTTTCTCCCCCAGCAGTTTCTATGTACAAAAATAGAGAGGGCTGTGTTAGCTGGGCTCACTTTCCCTACTTTATCAAGGTAACAATCTCACTCATAATGCAGAGTTAACCCACAGCTTGACAGTTAACACTGATGTTGAAAAATATAAAAGTGCTGTTGATTCAACAGGTTGCGAAGGATCTCAGTAAGTGAAGATCACTGGATAACTCAAATCTGTGAAGACAAAAGTGAGCTGTGATCATGGCACACGACTGGCGCGGGTGTGGTAGCCTAGCGGTGTGTTACTAAACTTGTTAACCTGGAGATTGAGAGTTCCAGTCACATGAAAGAAAATTGCGGAATTGAAATCAATTATCCTGTAATTTGTGGACTAGCAGCAGGAAATATTATTGGAAAATTCCCTAATTAATCACAGCCCTTTATTTTATCAAATAAATAATGCCAGTGCTACATTTACAGCATTTCATTGCAGTTTAAAATGTTAAGATCAATGTTGCCCCACAGGTGTTTTGCTGTTTGAGAAATGAACAAAAATAGCAAATATAAGGTAATGAATGCTGGAGAGCTTAAATTTCAAAAAAATGCTGATAAAACATAAGGCGAGCCCTTATTTTTAAACAGTGACCCCTAGTTCCAGATTCTCCCACAAAAGGAAACATCCTCTCAATGTCCACTCTGTGAAGACCCGCCAGGATTTCATGTGTTTTAATCAAGTTGCCTCTTACTCTTCTAAATTCCAGCAGTTGCAAGCCTAGTCTGTCCAACCTTTCCTCATAAGACAATCAGCCCATTCCAGGTATTAGTCTGGTTAACCTTCTCTGAATTGCTTCCAACACATTTACATCTTTCCTTAAGTAAGGCGGCCAACACTGTACACAGTACTCCAAATATGATCTCAACAATGCCCTGTACAACTGAAGCATAACCTCCCTTCTTTTGTATTCAATTCCCCTCACACTAAATGATAATGTTCTATTGTCTTTCCAAATTACTTGCTGTACCTTGAGACTAACCTTTTGTGATTCTTGCACTCTGACACCCAGAGCTCTTCAATCTCTCGCCATTTAGATAATATGCTTCTTTTTTTATTGCTCCTGTCAAAATGAACAATCTGGCATTTGCCATATTATACACCATTTGCCAAAGTTTTGCCCTGCCACTTAACCTACTTTTTTTCTTTTTGTAACTACCTTATATCCTCTTCACAACTTACTTTCCTACCTAACTCTGTGTCATCAGCAAATTTGGTAACCATCCCTTCAATACCTTCATCGAAGTCATTTACATAAATTGTAAAATGTTGAGGGTCCTGTACTGATGCCTGTGGCATATCACTCGTTACATTTTTCCAATTTGAAAAAGGACCATTTATGCATCCTCTTTGCTTCATCCTAGCCAGTCAATCTTCTACCCAGGACAATAGATTACCCCCTATACCATGAAGCTTTTCTTTTCCGCAATAACTTTTGATGTGGCACTTTATGAAATGCAGCACAATATAATTCAATATCTATCTAGCATAGGTTGATATTTATCACATATGGGAATGCCTCTCTTGAGCCAATGCACATCAGCGGCAAGATGAAGCTCTAATGGAATGCCAGCATGTGGGTTCATATTCACAATGTATAATATATTTGAGTTCTAAGTGCCAGATGTGCACTTATGTGCAGATAGCAAAAGTGGGTTAAATGACTTCTCACAGAGAGTCAAGCAAACATGAAACAATGCGGAGAGATGTGAAGTGATTCATTTTATTAAGACGAATGCAGAAAGGCAATATAAAATAAAGGGAACATTTCTATAAAGGGGTGCAAGAGGGGCTTGGGTGTATATATGTATAAATCATTGAAGGCGGCAGGGCAAGTTAACAGAGCTGTTAATAATGCATATAAGATCCTGAGCTTGATCAATAGGAGAACAGAATACAAAAGCAAGAATGTTCTGTAAAAGCTGCATAAAACATTAGTTCAGCCTCAATTGGATGATTACTAGGGGCTTTTCACAGTAACTTCATTGAAGCCTGCTTGTGACAATAAGCTATTATTATTATTACATCCGATTCTGGGTAGCACACTTTAAGAAAGATGTGAAGGCGTGTGAGAGTTCAGAAAGGATTCACACGAATGGTTCTAGGAATGAAGAATTTAGTTAAACAGATAGATTGGAGGTTGGGACTGTTTGCCTTGGGAGACGAAGGTTGAGAGGAGATTCGCTAGACGCATTCAAAATCATGTGAGGTCTGGACAGAATAGATAGGGAGCTACTGTTCCCATTGGTGAAAGAATTGAGAATCAGATGGAATAGGGTTAAATGATTGGCAAAAAACCAAAGATGTCAAAGTAAAACCTTTCTCACACAGCGTGAGCATAGGATCAGGAAAGTGAGAAGGAGGCAGGGGTAATTGCGGTTTTCAAAAGGGAATTGGATCATTATCTAAAGAGAAAAGGTCCTAAGAGTTAAGGGGAAAAAGCAATGAGTTAACCTTGAGTTTAAAACTTCTCCTGAAGCTATGTCTACTGTATCCATCCTATCTGTTCTCAGGTCTCCAGTGACTTCATCAACAGACAGTGGCCCAGATAATGCAGTCGTAATGATAATGAATATCAGCAACCATTGCTCCTTTAAAACTGACAGCCACTTCTGGCATCTATACACGCACTTATAAATATGGAAATCCAGAAGCTGTTGTCGATTCAAAGCTTCAGGGTATGCTGTTGAACTGGCCCCAGGCCCGCAATCATTTAGAAATGACTGAACTGACGAGCGCTTTCACTTGTTTCCCTGTTGAAAACTGTTGAAAAAGTTACACCTTGTTGAATGAAGTGTAACTGAATTTTTAACAGTGTAGTACACAGCCATTCTAGCGTTGAAAATCTAATTTTATATCTGTGGGATGTCAAATGTCTCCATTTTTACTACAAAGAAATTCCAGACATATAGACTAATACTGGGCATGATTCAGCGGACTCCAGTTAAAGCCCACCGAACAGCATGTTTAGTGGATTGTTTCTCAGCAGCTGCAGCAGCATCCCAATCTGCAAGCTCACCAGCAGGAAATTCCTCTGGAATCATAGAATCATAGACTTTACAGTGCAGAAGAAGGCTATTCGGCCCATCGAGTCTGCACCGGCCCTTGGAAAGAGCACCCTACTTAAGCCCACACCTCCAGCCTATCCCTGTAACCCCACCTAACCTTTTTGGACACTAAGGGGCAATTTATCATGGTCAATCCACCCAACCTGCACATCTTTGGACTGTGGGAGGAAACCGGAGCACCCGGAGGAAACCCACACACACACGGGGAGAATATGCAGACTCCGCACAGACAGTGACCCAAGCCGGGAATCGAACCTGGGACCCTGGAGTTGTGAAGCAACTGTGCTAACCACTGTGCTACCATGTTGCCTCTCTGTGCGGCTCAGCAGAGAAAATCTCCCTGAGGCCAAAGAAAACAGCAAAGTGCCGTTGAATAGCGCAATGTTCCTCGGCATTGCAGGCAACGAGAAACACCCTGCTAAACATGCCATTCAGTGGACTTGAACTCAAGTCCTCTGAATCACGCCCTATGGGTTTAGCACAGTGGGTAGCACTGTTGCTTCACAATTTCAGGGTCCCAGGTTTGATTCCCGACTTGGGTCACTGTCTGTTTGGGGTCTGCACATTCTCCCCGTGTCTGCGTGGGTTTCCTCCGGGTGCGCCGGTTTCCTCCCACAAATCCCGAAAGACGCGCTGTCAGGTGAATTGGACATTCTCAATTCTCCCTCAGTGTACCCGAACAGGCGCCGGAATTTGGCAACTAGGGGATTTTCACAGTAACTTCATTGTTAATGTAAGCCTACTTGTGACAATAAAGATTAGTTAAAAAAGGGGGACATATATCTAAGATTAAGGGTGCAATACTCCAGAAAGGTTTTCAAGGGCGCGATTCTTGTAAAAAATGTTGAAGTGTGGGAGCGAGGGGGAATTGCCGCGAGATTCCCGGCGCTAGGCCCGGCGAGGCTGGCAACGCTATTCAACACTAATTGGTCCGCTTTGTAAGGCCCCAAAGGCTTTTTGCTGCAAATTAAGGTTCACCAGCCGATTCGCCGGGACCGCGCTCACGAGCCCTCTGCTAACACTGTCAAGCAGCATTTAAATAGCACTTGCACAGCCAGCCCCACTCAGCTCACAGCCATGGCGAAGAGAAGACCGGCCCCAAGCTATGCAGACCTGGGAGGCTCCTCAATGGATTGGAGGCACAGAGAGATATCCTGTTCTCCCAAGGGTCCCGGAGGGTGAGCCACAGGGCAGCCAGTGCCGCCTGGGATGAGGTGGTGGAGGCCGTGAGCTCAGGCACTATGACCAGAAGACTGGCCTCCAGTGTTGCAGGAAGGTCAATGACACACATCAGGCAGCACAGGTGAGTTGACACTAACCTCCTCCTCCTCCCCACCCCCCTAGATACCATTCTGCCTCCATGCACGCATCCAACCCCCCCAAACCTGCATGCTGTCCCCAACCCTGCCTTCAAACTCTCCCTCCCTTCAACCCCGCCACCAACCCTTCCTCCACACCACCCACACCCCACCACAGTGAATGATGCCCTCTCTGTATCTCCGCAGGTGAAGCTCTCCCACCATCATCGGGGGATGACCCTGAAAGGCTGCGGTGTGCCGGATATACAAATCCACACCACCTTTGAATAAGAGGCACTGGAGGTGACAGGGGTGGCAGAGGTCAGAGCGGTCACGAATGCAGAGGTTGGCGGATGCTGCAGAGGTGAGGATCCACCGGGCCACACCCGGATGACCGGTCACACGTGAGTTGTTGTTGCCATACAGGCACCTTGACTCATGCTGCCAATGTTGCGCACCAGGCTCTCCACTGCGGTTGCCACGCTGGAGGTGTTACCTTCGGTGCAACGCTTTGCCGGCGACAACTCCTGCGCCCGTAGCCTCTGAGATTCCTCCCAGCGGCTATGGACCTGCTGGAGTGACGCTGACATTGCCCTCTGAATGTCCCGGCCACACTCTAACATCTCCCTCAGCTCCGGGTCCTGTACCAGAGGCTCCGCATCAGGCTGGGACCCATCAGACCTCCAACTGCTGTCTCGCCTGGGGGTTGCTGCCTCCACCTGATGTACATCAGCAGCAGTCGGGTGCTCACCAGATTATGCCCCAGAAGCCTATCCACTAACATTTCCCACCAAGGTGTGTGTATCTGCGCTGGTGGAGGGTGGGAATGACAGCCATGACTGTAACAGTTGTATCCTCAGAGCTCTGAAAGGGGGAGTGCTGAAGGGGGGAGTGCTGAAGGGGGTGGGGGGATGGAGGGATGGTCAGGGGTCGCCCGGGGAGGGGATGCTCCCTTGGGGTGTTTGGGAGGGTGGAACGTTGGTGTCTGCTCTCCCGTACTGCCCGGTTATAGGTCGTAGACCTTCTTCCGACACAGGAAGCCAGTCCTCCTGGTCACACTGCCCGAACTGACTGCTACCACTTCCTCGTCCCAGGCAGCACTAGCTGCCTTACGGCTCACTGTCTGGGACCCTCAGGGGAACAAGTCACCCCGCTTGGCCTCCATCATGTCCAGGAGCCTCCCCAGGTCAGCATCCCCCAATCTTGGGGCCGGTCTCCTTGGCGTCATTGTTGCGAGCTGGCTGGGGTTGGCTGAGCAAGTGCAGCTTAAGTGCTGCTCAATCCTGTTAGTGGGTGGGGTGGGGCCTGGCGAACACAGTCCAAGTGAATCAGCTGGCGAGCCAGCATTTGGGGCAGGAAGCCTGTGAGGCCTCATTAAGTGGACCAATTAACCTTGAATAGCGTTGCTGGCCTCGCTGGGCCGAGCACTGGGAAACTCTACAGCACTTAGAAATATTTCCAGAAGATCGCGCCCTTACTATCTATTTTATATATCTTGCTAGTTTACCCTCATATTCGCATTTCTTCCTCTTTATTTTCAGTCACGCGTTGCCAGTTTCTTCTGGCCTATTATTAATCTTCATATCAATATATTATCCTTGGCTTCCTTAGTTAGTCAGAGATCATTCATCCCTCTTGTAAAATCATTCTTGCCCAGTGGAATTGAGAATTATGAAATGTCACTTTTAATATCTGCCATTTCTTTTCTATCACATTACCTTTTAATCTATCTGTAATATCCCATACAGGACGTACAAGGTGGGAATGATTAACTTCCCCGTGATCTTTGCGGAGTATGATCTCCCCCGCTAGGGGTGGGGGAACTCTATTAACCATTGTATCAAACGTCGGACAGTAAGGCATCGACTAGGAGAGAGGAACCCGGGAGGGATTTACCGGGCAGAGCATATGCTGTATTGTAAATAAATCTATGTTCTTTATTTCACTCGGTGTGGACTTCCTGCGTCCTTATTAAAACACTTCTCAGTCAACTTTAGGCAACTAGTCCCATCATATAGTTACAGTTCCTTTATTTAAAATTGAAGACACTCGTTTCTGACCTAACTTTCTCATCTTCAAACTAAAGAAAAAATAAGAACAAAGAAAAGTACAGCACAGGAACAGACCCTTCTGCCCTCCAAGCCTGTGCCGACCATGCTGCCCGTCTAAACTAAAATCTTCTACACTTCCGGGGTCCGTATCCCTCTAAATGTGAAATATTATCATTTCCTGATCACTCTTTCCTTGAGGATCTTTTACTGTGAAATCATTGATGAATCTTCTCTCATTACACATTATCGTAAGTAAAGTAACCCGTTCCCTTGTTGGTTCCATGATCCTATTCCTACCAAGGAGGAGGAAACATGCTAAGGGGAGGACGAGACAACCATGGTTGACGAGGGAAGTCAAGGACAGCATAAAAGCAATAGAAAAAGCATACAAAGTTGTGGGGAATAATGCGAAGCCAGAGGATTGGGAAGCCTTTAAAAGTGAGCAAAGGACAACTAAAAAATAAATAAGGGGGGAGAAGATGAAATATGAGTGTAAGCTAACTGGTAATATAAAAGACGATAGGAAGAATTTTTTTCAATATATGAAAGGTAAAAGAGAGGCAAGTATCAACATTAGACCACTGGAAAATGAGGCTGGATATGTAGTAATAGAAACAAAGAAATGGCAGAAGAACTGGATAGTTACTTTGCATCAGTCTTCATGGTGGAAGACATCATTGGGATGCCAGATCTCCAAGAGAATCAGCGGGCAGAGCTCAGTGTAGTGGCCATCATAAAGGAGAAGGTTCTGGGAAAACTTTAAGGTCTGAAGGTAGATAAATTACCTGGACCGGATGGACTACCCCCAGTGTTCTAAAGGAGATAGCTGAGGAGATTGTGGAGGCATTGCTGGTGATCTTTCAGGAATCACTGGAGGCAGGGATGAAAGACTGGAAAATGATTGATATAACACCCCAATTTAAGAAGGGCGGGAGGCAGAAGACGGGAAATGATAGGCTGACTTTGGTTATTGGTAAGATTTTAGAATCCATTATTAAAGACAAGATTGTGGAGTATTTGGAAGTGCATGATAAAATAGGACTGAGTAAGCACGGCTTCAAGAGAAGGTCACGTCTGACAAATCAGTTAGAATTCTTTGAAGAGGTAACAAGGAAGTTGGACAAAGTAGAACCTGTGGACGTGATCTAGTTAGATTTCCAGGAGGCCTTTGACAAGGTGCCGTACAGGGGGCTGTTAAATGCATTGAGAGCCCATTGTGTTAAGGGTAAGATACTGTCATGGATAGAGGATTGGCTGACTGGCAGAAGACAGAGAGTGGGGATAAAGGGTTTTTTTTCAGGGTGGCAGACGTGTGTGCCTCAGGGGTCAGTGTTGGGACCACAATTATCCACAATATACATTAAGGATCTGGAAGAAGGAACTGAAGGCACTTTTGCTAAGTTTGCAGAGGGACAGGTAGTATTGAGGAAGCAGGAGGTTACAGGAGGACTTGAATAGGGAGTGGGCAAAGAAGTGGCTGATGGAATACAATGTGGGAAAGTGTGAGATTATGTATTTTGGAAGGAAGAATGGAGGCATAGACTATGTAGTAAATTGGGAGATGCTTAGGAAATCAAAAGTACAAAGGGACTTAGGAATCCTAGTTCAAGATTCTCTTACGGTCAACGTGCAGGTTCAGACTACAGAAGGGAGATAGATCATTTGGTTGCATGGTGTACCGAAAACAACCTCTCTCTAAATGCTGGACAGACCATGGAATTGATCATCAACTTCAGGAAGCGTAGCATGACACCTCACCATCTGCATCAATGGCTCCGAAGTAGAGATAGCCGATAGCTTTAAATTTCTGGGCGTCACTATCACTGACAGTCCGTCCTGGTCCACTCACATTGATGCAACAGTCAAGAAAGCCCAAAAATTTCTTTACATCCTGCGAAAGCTAAATAAATTTGGCATGTCTGCATCGACTCTCACAAACTTCCACAGATGTGCCATAGAGAGCATCCTATCCAGCTGCATTTCAGCTTGGTATGGCAACTGCTCGGCCCAAGATCGCAAGAAACTGCAGAGTGTGGTGAACTCAGCCCAACGTATCGCACATGCTTGCCATCCTCCCATTGATTTAGTATACACCTCCCGCTGCCTCAGAAAGGCAGACAGCATTGTCGGAGAACCTTCACACCCAGCCTTTGCCCTCTTCCAGATCCTTCCATCAGGCAGAAGATACAGAAGTCTGAAGACATAGGAACAGCTTCTTCCCCACACCTACTAGCCTCCTCAACGACTCTCCCTCGGACTGATCTGTTCCCTGTAAGAACACGATTCACGACACCCTATGCTGCTCTTGTTTGGCCTTGTTCCGCACTGTAACCAATCACTATTTGTTGATGTACTACTGTCAATGTACTCTGTCGATTATTCTTTTGTCTACTATGTACATACCGTGTACATTCCCTTGGCTGCAAAAAAACTTTTCACTGTACTTCGGTACATGTGACAATAAATAGAACATAGAACATAGAGCATAGAACAGTACAGCACAGAACAGGCCCTGCATCCCACAATGTTGTGCAGAGCCTTGTCCGAAACCAAGATCAAGCTATCCCACTCCCTGTCATTCTGGTGTGCTCTATCTGCCTATCTAATAACCGCTTGAAAGTTCCTAAAGTGTCCAACTCCACTATCACAGCAGGCAGTCCATTCCACACCCTAACCACTCTCTGAGTAATGAGCCTACCTCGGACATTCCTCCTATATCTCCCACCCTGAACCTTATAGTTATGCCGCCTCGTAACAGCTACATCCACCCGAGGAAATAGTCTTTGAACGTCCACTCTATCTATCCCCCTCATCATCTTATAAACCTCTATTAAGTTGCCTCTCATCCTCCTCTGCTCCAAAGAGAAAAATATCAATCACTCAATCAATCAAAGGTTCAGTCGGAAGTCAGGAAGACAAATGCAATGTTAGCATTTATGATGAGAAGGCTAGGGTACAAGAGCAGGATGTACTTCTGAGGCTGCATAAGGCTCTGGTTAGATCCCATTTGGAGTATTGTGAATAGTTTTGGACCCTGTATCTCAAGAAGGATGTGCTGGTCTTGGAAAGAGTCCAGAAGATTCACAAGAATGATACCTGGAATGAAGAGCTTGACATATGAGGAGCAGTTGAAGACTCTGGGTCTGTACTCGTTGGAGTTTAGAAGGATGAGGCATTAAACTTATTGAAATTTACAGGATACTGCGAGGCCTGGATAGAGTGGATGTGGAGAGGATGTTTCCATTAGTAGGACAAACTAGAACCCGAGGCCACAGCCTCAGACTGAAGGGATGATCCTTTAAAACTGAAATGAGTAGGAATTTATTCAGGCAGAGAGTGGTGAATCTGTGGAACTCTTTGCTGCAGAAAGTTGTGGAGGCCAAATCACTGAGTGTCTTTAAGACAGAGATAGATAGGTTCTTGATTAATAAGGAGATCAGGGGTTGTGGGAAGAAGGCAGGAGAATTGGGATAAAGAAAAATATCAGCCATGATTGAATGGCGGAGCAGACTCGATCGGCCGAGTGGCCTAATTCTGCTCCTATGTCTTATGGTCTTATGGATATGAGGAATAGGTGGATTTGAGACCAGGAAGAGATCTGATTGAATGGCGGAGCAGGCTAGAAGGACTAAATTGCCTACTTCTGCTCCTAATTCCTATGTACCTATTATTGAATGGTAGAGCAGGTTTGATGAGCCAAATGGCGTACTCCTATTCCTCTTTCTTATTTTCTTATGCATTGTTCAAAGAAACTGTCCCGATTACAATTTATGATTTTAACTTCAAAGTTACCTTTGTCAAATTAATTTGCCCAATGCATATGAAGATTAAAATAATCAATTAATATTGTAGTCCTTTCTTAAAAGTCCCCATTATCTCTAGATTTATGCCCTTTCCTACAGCTAATCTTGGGAGGCCTGTAATAATAATAACAATCTTTATTGTCACAAGTAGCCTTACAATAAACACTGCAATGAAGTTACTGTGAAAAGCCCCTTTGCCACATTCTGGCGCATGTTCGGGTACACAGAGGGAGAATTCAGAATATACAAATTACCTAACAGCACGTCTTTTGTGGGAGGAAACCGGAGCACCCGGAGGAAACCAAAGCAAACACAGGGAGAATGTGCAGACTCCACACAGACAGTGACCCCATACAGACAGGGATCCAAGCCAGGAATCGAACCTGAGACCCTGGTGCTGTGAAGCAACAGTGCTAACCATTGTGCTCCTGGGCCGCCCATCGGTAGTACACTCCCCATCAGTGACTTATTTTCCTTGCTATTTCTTACCTCCTCCCAAACTGATTTTACATTTTCGTTTTCTGATCATTTCTCATCCCTGTGCTGATCTCATTACTTATTAACAGAAATGTCCCATCTCCTTTTTCTTTAAAAGTGAGAAATATCCTTAATTATTCCATTCCCAGCCTAGGTCACCTTGCAACCATGTCTCTGCAATGGTTATATCATATCCATTTCTTCCTATATGCGCTATCAATTCATCCACCTTATTACAAATGCTGAATGCATTCAGATAAAGCGCTTTTTTTTTGCCTTTTTACTACTTTCCTTATCCTACCTCTTTTTGCTGGTGCACTCTTATGTTTATATATTCAGTTCCTCATACCCTGCTCATCATTACCTGCATTGATAACCTGCGCGACTGCCTTTTCCTTTCTCTCTAGCTTACTAAATACCCTCTCTACTGAACTACTTTACCCACAGCACAATTTTATGTAAAGGCTACTCTATAGCCCTAGTTATTCGATTCACCAAAATACTGGTCGCAGTGTGGTTCAGGGGAAATCTGCCCCTAAAAAACAGCGTCCATTTCTCTAGTACTGGTGCTAAAGCCTCATGGATTGCAATACATTTCTCTAACACCAGTATTTGATCCACAATCTCTGTTCTTATTTATACTATTTCAATTTGCTTGTGGCTCAGCTAATAATCCAGAGATAATTACGTTTGTGGTTCTACTTTTCAATTTCGACTTTAGCAGCTTATACTCCCTTAGCAGAACCTCTTTCTCCGTAAATGGTACCTATGTCTACCAACCACGATCACTGAAACGTTTCCCTCGTACTCCAAATTCCTCTTCAAACTCAAAG
Source organism: Scyliorhinus canicula (assembly GCF_902713615.1). Classification (NCBI taxonomy): domain Eukaryota; kingdom Metazoa; phylum Chordata; class Chondrichthyes; order Carcharhiniformes; family Scyliorhinidae; genus Scyliorhinus; species Scyliorhinus canicula. The sequence continues at coordinate 70,144,666 of NC_052148.1, forward strand.
AGATGTCCTTAGCCCAAGCATTAGACAGATAACTCACCTTTCAGGATGCAAACCCCTTGATTAAAACATTACATTTTACTCCCCACAACTTGAAAAGCTCCCTGTATCAAGGTGCTGTGGTCAGTTTGCTCATCATCCCTGCTGTCATTCACACAGGCTTCAAGAAATTCATATTCATTAGACAAAACCAAAGACTATGGCTCCTCCAGTGCTACCTTTTGAATCCCCATACCTGCCTCACTCATAGTCCCTGACCATGAACCAAATCTGAAGTACTTAACCTAAAGCCTTCTGAAGCCAAGTGTCTAGGTACCTTCCATCACAGTGATTAAACTCAGACACCAGCTCTACAAATTGGAGCTGAATTCCTCAAGCTGCAGAGACCTATTGAAGATGTGGATTAGTTGGTATCCACCAGTTCCCACATGCTACAGCTATCACTTGCCCTGCCATATCTATTGTATTTATGAATGAGGACATGCATACAAATTAGGAACAGGAGTAGGTCAGTCAGCCCTTCAAGTCTGCTCTGCCATTCAATAAAATCATGGCTGGTCTGATTGTAATCTCAACTCCACATTCCACCCACCCCCGATAACCATTCTGACTCCTTATTTTCCATTATTAATACCCCAGGTCAATTTCAGTGGAGCCACGCTCACCGTTTTGAATGTTCTTGTTAAGTATCAATAGAAACTCTTACTCTCTGTCTTTATATGTCTAGCTGAGTTTCTCTCGTACACTAATTTTTCCATCCTTCTCAATTTTTTTGTTCATTCTTTGCTGTTTACTATGTTATCTCCAATCTTCTGACCTGCCACCGTCTTTGCACAATTATTAATTTTTCTTTAAGTTTGATATGACCTTTAATTTTTTTTTAGTTAACCACAAATTGTGGGTCCTCCCATTGAAATGTATTTTCTCATTGGAATGTATCTATTCTGATATTCTGAAATATGCCCTTAAATGTTTGCTATTGCATTCTATTGATCTATCCCTTAACCTAATTCACCAGCTTATTTTAGCCAGCTTTGCTTTCATGTCCCCATAATTACCCTTGTGTTTAAAATACTAGTCTTAGACCCGCTCCTCTCACCCTCAAACTGAATGTAAAATGTAATCATATTATAATTGCCGAGGAAGCCATCACTGTGAGGTCATTGATCAATCCTATTTCCAGGTTTAGTATAGCCTGCTTTCTGGTTGGCACCAGGACATGCTATTCTAAGAAACTATCCCAAAAACATTCTATGAATTCATTATCTATGCTAGCTTTACCCATCTGATTTTCCCAGTCTATTTGCAGATTTAAATCTCCCATGGTTATCATACCTTTCTGATGAGCTCCCATTATTTCTTTCTTTATACCCTATCCTACCATATAGTTATTGTTCGGGGGCCTGTGCACTACTCCAGCAAGTATAACTTCTTGCTGTTATAATTTCTCATCTCTATCCAAATTGTTTCTGGATCTTGGTTTCCTGAATACAGGTCATCTTTCTTTAATGTGATAATACCATCTTTAATTAACAGAGCACCACTCTGCCTTGTTCTAGTTTCCTGTCCTTCTTAAATGTCATGTACCTTTCAATATTCAGATCCCAATCTATGTTATCCAGAAGCCATGTCTTTGTAATGGCCATCAGATTGTCCTTATTTATTTCTGTTTGCACTATCAGTTTGTCTGTTTTGTTTTGAAATGTTCTATCCATTCAGATACAGGGCCTTCAGTTTTGTCCTTTTATTATTTTTGAGCCTGATTTATTCTTATATTTGTACTCCCTGTCCCTTCTCACCACAGTCTGTTTTGCATTTTCCACATTAATACCTTTCACTCTTACCTTGTCTTACCTTAGATGTACCAAGTCCTCCCAGATTTGATCTCTTGCCCCAGACTATTTAGTGTAAAACCCCCTCTACGTCCCTAGATTTAATTCAACTCAGTAAGTTTTGAAGTTTGAAATGTCAGTCAACAATTATTTCTGATTCTATTAATGAGTTTATTTAGTTAAGCTATACACTTAATACTTACATTTCTCAAGCTCTTATTTAAAATCACTGCCCTAATTCTGAGATAAGACGTACCAGTCAATTACCTACCTGTTATCTAGTTAATGGCTCTAGAGTCTAGACCTCGCCTCTCTGGTCTCGCACTCTCACTCATTCTCTTGGATTGCTGTTTGTTTTGTAAAAGACAAAACAGCATCTCTTCCCTCACTGTGCCTAATTCTCTCTCACTAAATCCTGGTTTATGCCCTCTGGAGAAGCAGTGCTCTGTGTTGTTTACATCGTGACTTGTTTCCTGATTTATTACTTTAGCATTTCCGCCACTCCCAATCATCATGCCAGTTGTATACTGAGAAAATGAAATGAAAATCGCTTATTGTCACAAGTAGGCTTCAAATGAAGTTACTGTGAAAAATCCCCTAGTCGCCACACTCCGGCACCTGTTCGGGGAGGCTGGTACGGGAATTGAACCATGCTGCTGGCCTGCCATGGTCTGCTTTAAAAGCCAGCAATTTAGCCCAGTGTGCTAAACCAGCCTCTGCGAGAGTGGCACTGTCCAAAATATTGCCTCACTCACACATAACATTGCTTCTGTATACAGCCATAAAGAATACTTGCTTACAGAGTTTGTTGCTAATTTCTTTGAAGCCTTAGGTTATTGGCTCTATATGGCTGCAAGTGCACACGTATAATGGAGTGCTGTAGCTCAAGGTGCAGTGGCATGGACCAGGTAATCCCAAGTCCTTGTGTTCAAATCATTCCATGATCTCACTCTTCCCTATCTCTATACTCTCCCACAACCCTACAACCTTCCGAAAAATCTGCATTCGATCGATTGTGGCTTCTTTTGTGCCCTAAATTTAATTCCCCCCTCCATTGTCAGATCTACATTTTCTTTCCTCCCTAGGCTTCTCTCTCTGAACCTTAAGACACTCTGTAAAACCTACCTATTTGGCCAAGCACCTACCCTAAAAGCTCATGTGACATGGTGCCAAAGTTTAGTCTGATAATGCTCCAATGCAGTACTTTGGAACTTTTTACTCTGTTAGAGCAACCATATAAATACACACTGTTGTTCTTATTGGTGTGTACTAAGTTACTTTGCTTCATCATGGGAGGGGGGAATTGAAGCATGGTATCACTCCAGTTAGCTTTAGTAACGCTGCGAGAACATAATCAGCTGAGGATGCAGCACCCACGGAATCGTACCTTGTACCACGTTCAGTGGAGAAACGAAAACTATCATAAAAAAGGAAAGGAACCCCCTGGCATTAGTAACATTTAGAATAGTTACAGAGTTGGTATTTAAAATGCATCTATTTTTTTTTCTCTCTGATTTTAGTTCTATTTCAATGGTAAAGTTTGAAGGCATCAGGAGCAGACTGGCTCAGTGGGGTTGCTTAGCTTAGCAGCAGCAGGTGGTTGAGTTACCAAGTCAAAATCACATTATTGTCAAAGCCCCTGGCAACAGGGGAACAGTATTTTTATTGAAGTTAATTCCATTGTCCAGCAACTCCTCCCAGCCTATTCCTCCTGAGGATGTAACTAGCACTAACTATTCCAATAGAAATCTCAACAAAGACGAAAATTGAAGAAAAATACAAAACGGTGGCTGATTTTAATTTTATTAGAATTTGAAATCCCTTCTGGAGAGCTGCTAATAAGTATGCTGCTCCTTTAATAATACATGGTGGAGTTCTATTTCATATTTACTACTGTATTAAGTGCTACGTCACTGTTTTCTCTTCCATTGCAACATGTTGCTCAAGGGTGATATGTTAACTCTTATTTTACTGCTATCCCTTCTAGAGTAGAGGAACAGGTGTTATGAAGAACAGTCGTGAATTTTGGCCAAATTAATGTGGATTAATTAACTGGAGGAAAAAGCTGATTCAAATCAGATTAACTTCAAGGAAGCATCACACACCATTTCTCATTCTCATGGAAAGAGCATTTTTTCATAGCAGTTTCAAGGGACATTCACAGCCTCACACAGCATAATTCTCTGGTGCTTGATGTTTTCTGAACTCCACATCAAAAATATTTATCTCGAAATTCATCATGATGGATACCTTCTCCTGATTCTAAATGTTAATCTTCCTCCTTGCGAGAACTTTAGGGGATGCTACATTACACACCTATAGATACTAATGTAAAACAAAATCATTATTAGCATGTTTTTCAGCATTACTTTCGGGATTAATGTTTTGATCACATTTTAATTTAACCATCTATAAATCAACAATACCTCTAAAGTGTACTTCCTGTGCAAAACCTACTTATTTCAATGCGCAGTTCCCTTATTTTTTTCATGTCCACGCATTTACGATATCTTAGAGGGCAGCTTGTGATTGGTCACTATGGCCCTTCATGAATCCTTCATGAATGCAATGTGGCTGCACACATACACAGCTTAGAGGGAACATTAGGGCGGCACGGTGGCACAGTGGTTAGCACTGCTGCCTCACAGCTCCAGGGTCCTGGGTTCAATTCCAACCTCGGGTGACTGTGTGGAGTTTCCACTTTCTTCCCATGTCTCCTTGGGTTTCCTCCAGGTGCTCCGGTTTCCTCCCACAGTCTAAAGATGTGCAGGTTTGGTGGATTGGCTATGCTAAATTGCCCTTTAGTGTCCAAAAGGTTAGGTGGGGTTACTGGGTTACGGGTATTGGGTTGAGCCGTGGGCTTGAGTAGTGATGGAACCATCAATTCACCAGACACGTGTTTCCGATGTGAATCTAGGCTTTAATCGACTTACTTCAGAGCCAGCCTGTTACCTGTCAATGAACTCATAGTGAACTCAGGCTGACTCTGGACACGGGTATTTATACAGCTGCACTAGGGGGAGGAGTCATGGGCGGAGCCAAGGGTGGAGCCCGGTACAAGTTCCTGAGTGATCCCAGCGCTTCTCCCCCTAGTGGTAGATAGCGCTACTGCGCTTACAAAGACTGTGGGAATTAACATATATACATCTATATTACATTCACCACAAGTAGGGTGCTCTTTCCAAGGGCCGGTGCAGACTTGATGGGCTGAATGGCCTCCTTCTTCACTGTAAATTCTATGATCTATGATTAGAAAGAGTGCTCATTTGCAAATTATTTTTTTCTGAATATCTTAAAAAAGTATGTGTATCATATTAAATACATATTTTTATAAGGCTACGAAAAAGTCCACACCGAGTGATTCAAAGAAACGTAGTTTATTTACAATAACCATTCAAAATATCACACGGTAGATCCCAACTGGGTCTGCCTTGCTGGTGCCTAACTGGCCGGCTTTATATACCTTACGAACTATACATTGTTTCGAGGTTCCCGCTGCCTTAATGGGAGAGCTCATATTCTGCAAGGTTCACGGAGAAGTTAATTGCTCCCACCCAGTAAGGTACCTGCGGGTTATAATATATATGAAATGACTTATTTTAAAATCCCTAACCACATTTTAGAATTGTGTATTTGTTAAAATCTAAATGTACATGTATATTCAGCAATCGTTTTACAGTGAAAGTGAGGGAGGATTTGAGAAAACCCTCAACATGCCAGCACATTTTGTGTTCAGATCAACAATGGGGTAAAAATTAACCTTGACCTACCGCAAGTTCTGAATTTAGTTTGTCTTCTGTCTGTGATTATTTTCAAACTTGGTGATCGGTTGCCTGGAGGGACACAGCAAGGCTGCACCCTTGAATATCTCAATATAAATAGTTCTCAGCAATGATTTAAATGTACTGTCATTCCATTTTGTTTATAGAGCATGCTACTTCCAAAGATTAGAAAGATTAGGCATGTTTTATTCGTCCTCTTATACAGAAAACACAGAGAGATGATTTTGAAGTATTTCAGATCTGTTACATTTCTGTGTTTACATACTGTTATGGTGGCCACAAAGGTCACGGGGGACTATCAGTTGATCTCCCCATGGGTTTCGTGGAGTATGAACTTCCCTATTCAGTCAGCGGGAGCTCGCCCAAAGTGAAACGGGCAGCGGGATTTTAAAACCCGCTGCTTCAACCTGGGTCGGTATTCTGTAGGTCCCCGAGCTTGGACTTGTGCGCTGTGAGCCACGGCAGCGGGCCTTTCCGTTATGTAAATAAAAGGATGTGGTGTCAGAAGACAGGCCTAAGCGAAGATTATTACACTTTATTGACACTCATGCTCAGGCTCAGAGGGACTTCCTTTCCACAGAAACTGGGCACGTGTTATTCTTGCTTAATCGGGGACCATTTTCACCGGTTTCCAAGGAGCCAGCCACAAACTGGCCCAGCCTAGCCAATGTGAGAAAGACAACCTCCATCTTGGGATTCAGGGAGGCAAGAGAAAGTGGCCTGAGCGTAGGGAAAAAGGAGGAGGAAATTCCAAAAGAATGATTATGAAATGCGGCAAACTGAACATTTAACTAGTACAAGGACATTTTAAATGTGTTGTTAATATGGTTTTGTCAAATTATTAAAATTCTGTTCGAAGTGCCTGCCATAAATTAGTACTTAATGTTTAACTATAAAAGTTACTTAATAACATTAATGTATACTTATCAATCAATATGAATCTAATAATTTGACAGTTATTTTACCACAACATTATTTAGTTATACACCAGTAAATCTCCAAATAAGGATTTAGAATCCACTTCAAATTTCTTAATATTGTATAATAATGTTATTAATATGTTATACATTATTCACTTACAAAATGCATTTAAGGTTTGTCTCCTCATCCTGTGCATGTGTCGATCTAATTTTAAAGGAACCCTGGGATGTTACTCTATAACATGGCATCAAATGCTTACTTTAAATGGCCATGATGTGGAGTTGCCGGCGTTGGACTGGGGTAGGCATAGTAAAAAGTCTTCAACACCAGGTTAAAGTTCACAGGTTTGTTTAGAATCACTAGCTTTCGGAGTGCAGCTCCTTCATCAGGTGAGTCACCTTACACACACCTGATGAAGGAGCTGTGCTCCGAAAGCTACTGATTCCAAACAAACCTGTTGGACTTTAACAGGGTGTTGTAAGACTTCTTAGTGTACTTTTACGGGATAATCTACAACAGTGTTCCATGTGTATTTCTGCAGTGCTTAATTTAGGCACATTCCTTAATCACACTGCATAACACAGCTCAAAGGAATACTCCTTGACATGTTCCACAACATAATTTTAAACATCTTAAAGGGATGCTTTTGGATAGTGTTCTGCAATGTAGCTGTCTAATAATGATCTGACAGCACCAAGTTTTACTGCAACATACCTATGGATGAGTTATAGGGCGGGATTCTCCCGTACCCGGCGGGGCGGGTGGTCCCGGTGGGACGGAGTGGCGTGAACCACTCTGGCGTCGGCCCGCCCCAAAGGTGCGGAACCCTCCGCACCTTCAGGGGCTAGGACGGCGCCGGAGTGGTTTGCACCCCGCCGGCTGGCGTGGAAGCCCTTTGGCGCCACGCCAGCCAGGGCCAAAGGGACTCCGCCGGCCGGCGAGAGTCAGCGCATGCGCGGGTGCGTCAGCAGCTGCTGACGTCATCCCCGTGCATGCGCAGGGTGGGGGTAACCTACTCGTCGGCCATCGCGGAGGCCTACATGGCCGACGCATAGGAAAAAAGTGCCCCCACGGCACAGGTTCGCCCACGGACTGGTGGGCCCCGATCGCGGGCCAGGCCACCGTGGGGGCACCCCCCGGGGCCAGATCACCCCGCGCTCCCCCCAGGACCCCGAAGCCCGCCCACGCCACCAGGTCCCGCCGGTAAGGGACCTAGTCTGATCCACGCCGTCGGGACCATGGGCCGGAGAATTCGGGCAGCCCTGGGGCCCATTGAGTCGTGCCGGTCCCCGCCATTCTCCGGGGCGGGCGGCGCAACTCATGCCTTGCCGACGTTTGGAGGGCCGGAGAATTCGGCGGCCGGCGGGGGCGGGGTTCACGCCGACCCCCAGCGATTCTCCGACCCGGCAGGGGGTCGGGGAATCCCGCCCATAATTCTCATTGCACAACATACTCAAACACTCCGGATGTCAATATCTAGGATTTTAATTTTTGGTATCACTACCTCACATTGGCCAGATTATGCTTTCCCCACAGATGGGTTCCAAAGCTGGGGTGTGGGGGATCAAGCATAGAATTGCATGGACAGGATTCCCTCCAGGATCCTGCCCACCCCAGTCACAATTTCACAGTAGGACGGACAGGGCCTCGGAGGGGGAATCCGCCCATGCCCTATTAAGGCCATAAATGGCCACTAATAAGTCGCGTTTGCAGAGTCGGATATTTTTCCAACTCTGTACCCCTGAAAATCCAAAACTATATTTTCCTTTCGAAAGGCCACACTGGGACATCGGTTTCAATGTCAGCAACAATTGGGGAGCTTTTATGTTGTGCACTCACCTGATTGCTCAATGATGTCTCCACCAAGCGATAGCAGCCTCTCCACACACTTCCTGCCTCACAGAACTTCCTTACCCTTTATCCACAACCGAGTCATGTAATCCACATTGGGCCCACCCTTGCCTCTCCACTAATTCCGGGGTTGGTGGGCCTGACTCCCATTAGCCCCTGCCACCCTGATCAAAGACCGGAACATCCTGGGGCACTTACACTCAAGTCAGGTTTGTTAAGTCAGGAATCACCCCGTCTTTGCACCCTTGACTCGAGAGCTAAAATTCAACCCAGCGTTTAATTCCTTAAATTTGTATCTATTAAAGACTACAACAATGAGATTAATTGGGTTGGGATCCTGATAGTTTGCGCCCATTGATAACCTCCAGCACTAATCCAGCCGAAGTTTGCAGGTTCAATTCATGTGACAATTGAACGCAAAATGTTCATTTTGTGCGTGACATGTTCCAAACCAATGGAAATTGCCATAATCTTTCATCATTAAGTTGCAGGGGGTGATAAGGTGCCCAGATTCTTCATTTCATTTCACCTGTGATTCCTGAGCAAATAAGGAACCATTATTTAAAAAAATAACTTTAACCTTTGCAGCCCTGAGGAGTTAATCAACTCAATTCTATTACAGGTATTTGAAATTTAAATGTGCTGTTCCACCAATTGCCTCGCAACCCTGTATAATATTCCAATGGCACAAATAATTACAAACATATCAGGGTACATATTGATAAATGTTGCCACCAGACAGAAAACAGAGGGTACAGGATCAGCCTTGTTCCAAACTTCGACAAAAGAGATGAATTCCAAAAGTGAGGTAAGAGTGAAGACATCTTGACATTTGATATCTTCAAATTTCCTCCAAGTTACACACCCTCCTGATTTCAAAATGCAACTGTGTCTCTGCATCAAAGTCCGCAAACTCCCATCTGAACTGCACTGTGGGCTGCATCTGTATCTCACAGACTGCAGACCACCACCGCTTTCTGAAGGACACCTAGGGATGGGCAATAAATGCTTGCGTAGCCAGTGACACTTGCATCCCATGAAGAAATTTTTAAAAACATGGCCATGACACAAAGAACAGGAAGCACAGGAAGAGGCCTTTCAGCCCTCGAAGCCTGTACCGGTCATGATACCAATCTTTGCAACGTGTTCCAGGCACTCAACACCCTCTACGTAAAAGAAACTGCCTCTCACATCTCCTCTAAACATTGCCCCACAGGCCTTAAACCTATGCCCCCTGGTGACTGACCCCTCCAACCTGGGAAAGAGTGCCTGCCCATCCTCTATCAGGTTACACCTAAACCTTCGTCTTTCTAATGAAAACAGTCCCAGTCTATTCAGCCTCTCTACATAGCTAACAACCTCCAGTCCAGGCACCATCTTAGTAAACCTCCTCTGCACCCTCTCCAAAGCCTCCACATCCTTCTGGTTCTGTAGCGACCAGAATTGTGCGCAATATTCCAAGTGCGGCCTTACCAAGGTTCTATATACTGTAGCATGACTTGCCAGTTTTTATACAAAGGAATATCATTGCGGTTGTTGAAGATTTATCATCTCAACTCCAGTACATCATTGCAGGAGTTCTTCAGGGTAGTATCCTAGGCCCAGCCACCTTCAACTGCTTCATCAATGACTTTCCTTCCATCATAAGGACAAAAGTGGGGATGTTTGCTGATAATTGCACAATATTTCGCACCATTCACACCTTCTCAATTACTGAAGCAGTCCGTGTCCAAATGTAACAAGATCTGGACAATATTCAAGCTTGGGCTGACAAATGACAGGTAACATTCATGCCACACAAGAGCCAGGCATTTATCATCTCCAACAAGGGAGAAGCTAACCATTACCCCTTGACATTCAATTGCATTACCATTGTTGTGTTCCCCACTATTAATATCCTGGAGGGAGCAGAAACTGAACTGGACTAGCCATATAAATACTGTGGCAACAAGAGCTGGTCAGAGACTAGGAATCCTGCAGCGTGTAACTCATCCCTGACTCCCCAAAACCTGTCCACCATCTACAAGACACAATTTAGGAGTGTGATGGAATATGCTTCCCTTGCCTCAATGAATTAGGCAAGAAGCTTGACACCATCCAGAACAAAGCAGCCCGCTTGATTGGCACCCCGTCCACAAACATTCGCTCTCTCCTCCATCGATGCACAGTAGCAGCCGTGTGGACCATCAACAAGATACATTACAGGAACACATCAATGTTCCTTCGGCAGCAAGCACACGACTACTACCATCTGGAAAGACAAGGGCAGCAGGTACCTGGGAACGCCACAACCTGGATGTTTCCCTCCAAGTCACTCACCACCCTGATTGGAAAATATGTAGCTGTCCCTTCACTGTCAGTGTACCGAAATCTCCCTCCATAACAGCACTATGGGCGTACCTACACCACGTGGACTGCAGGAGTACAAGGATGCAGCTCACCACTACCTCCTCAAGAGTAATTAGTGGTGGGCAATAAATTCTGGCCTAGCCAGCGATAGCCACATCCCATAAATAAATAAATACATAAAACATGCCATTTTTAAGAGATTTTTCCTTTGGAAAGGTCATAAAATAGCAACTATACTACTGCAAACCCTCCCTTCAGGATGTTCTACGATGCCAGATGACCAATCAGGAGGCTTGTTGCAATTTCTCAAAGAGAATACTTCTGTTGCCCCAGAAACAGAGCTCCACAATTCTGGAGGACTTTGGTGTGAACAGTGAATAACTGTTCTTGAAACATTGCTCCCTTTACATTCAGTGCACGTTGCTATAGTCATCTGAGAAAGTGGTGGTGTGCCTTCTGTATGGGTGCTACGTTTGTTTCAACAACTAAATGATTTGGTGGATTATAGCTGGTCACATTAAAAATCTATAACAGTGTGTGATTGGAATTCCTTGGGCCACACTGGTTGGGTTTGGTGGATTCCTTTTCCGAAAGGATGTTATTGCGTGTGCCCTTTAAGGGCAACTCTACATAGTCAGGATCACCTGACTTGGGTGGCCAATCAGGACTCAGAGTAAGAAAATCCTTTTTGTTCACTCATGAAGTCTCTGAATCCCTACAGTGTGTGCGGTAGATTTTTTTACACAGGCTTTATAGTCACTTTGGGCGCGATTCTCCGCCCCCCACGCCGGGTGGGAGAATAGCGGGAGGGCCTCCCGACATTTTTCACGCCCTCCCGCTATTCTCCCCCCCCCCCCCCCATGCCCGACCCACGCCACGAATCGCTGCTCGCCGTTTTTTATGGTGAGCAGCGATGCTCCGAGGCCGATGGGCCAAGTGGCCGGGCCTTTACACACGTTTCAACACGGAAGCAAACACACCTGCTCGCTGCCGTCGTGAAACGGGCGGCAGATGCCCGTTTGGGGCCTCTGGGGGCCCGATTGGCACGGCAGTACCACGGCCGTGCCAAGGGGGGCATAGGCCCACGATCGGTGCCCACTAATCGCGGGCCGTGCGTCCGTAACGGACGCACTCTTTTCCCTCCGCCGCCCCACAAGATCAAGCCACCACGTCTTGCGGGGCGGCTGAGGGAAAACACGCCAACCCGTTGTCCAACCTGTGCATGCGCGGTCTACGTCATCGGCCGCGTCAGCCGGCGTGACGCTTGACATGGGGCCTTGATGACCGCCATCAAGGCCGCGCCACCGTGACGCACGGGGCCGCGCTCCTAGCCCCGCCCAGGGGGGGAGAATCGGCCCCGGAAGTGGGCATGAAGGCTGCCATGGGTCACGGCCTGTCCCACGGCAGCCTTTACGATTCTCCTCAATTGTGGGGAATCTCGCCCTTTGTTTCTGCTACTGGCCCACACAATACTAGATTTATAGAACTCAATTTCACAATTTACCATGGTGGGCTTTAAGCGCACAATGTTGAGGTTTGTCAGTCCGATGCAATACAATAATTATCCATACAGCAGTGAAGGTTAAGAGAAGATCTAATAGTGATGTTTCAAATCTTGAAGAGCTTAGACAGAGCAAGTCAGGAGAAACTACTTCTAATAGCTGAAGGGTTTTTTAAAAAATAATTTTTATTGAAAAATTTTGTATTTATATAACAACAACGAACCACAATACAATGCCAACAATAATGATAACAGTCATAAACATTCGCCCATCCTTAATGAACAACAAAACATATTAACAACAACTTAAGTTAACACAATATTAAGTTAAATAACCATAGGAAAAAAAAAATAGAAACAGTAAAGAACACCCTCCATTCCCCCCACCCCCCCCCCCCCCCCCCCCCCCGGGTTGCTGCTGCTATTGACCAAGATACCTGTCTTTGAGCCAGAAAGTCCAGAAAAGGCTGCCACCGTTTATAGAACCCTTGTATTGATCCTCTCAGGGCAAATTTGACCCTCTCCAATTTTATAAATCCCGCCATCCAGGATCCAGGTCTCCACACTTGGGGGCCTCGCATCTTTCCACTGCATCAAGATCCTCCGCCGGGCTACTAGGGACGCAAAGGCCAGAACACCGGCCTCTTTCGCCTCCTGCACTCCCGGCTCCACCGCAACTCCAAAAATCGCGAGTCCCCAACCTGGTTTGACCCTGGATCCAACCACCCTCGACACCGTCCCCGCCACCCCCTTCCAGAATTCTTCCAGTGCCGGGCATGCCCAGAACATATGGGCATGATTCGCTGGACTCCCCGAACACCTGGTGCACCTGTCCTCACCCCCAAAGAACCTACTCATCCTAGTCCCGGACATGTGGGCCCGGTGCAGCACCTTCAATTGGATGAGGCTAAGCCTCGCACAGGAAGAGGAAGAGTTGACTCTCTCCAAGGCATCCACCCAAGTCCCATCCTCTATCTGCTCCCCTAGTTCCCCTCCCATTTAGCCTTCAGCTCCTCCACTGATGACTCCTCCACCTCCTGCATTACCTTATAAATGTCAGACACCTTCCCCTCTCCGACCCACACCCCCGAAAGCACTCTGTCCATCGCCCCCCGCGAGGGCAGCAAAGGGAATCCCTCTACCTGTCGCCTAGCAAACGCCTTTACCTGCAAGTATCTGAACATGTTCCCTTGGGGGAGCCCAAATTTACCTTCCAGTTCCCCCAGGCCCGCAAACCTCCCGCCAATAATCAGGTCCCTCAATTTACTGATGCCCACCCTTTGCCACCCCCTAAATCCCCCATCAGTGTTCCCCGGGATGAACCGATGATTTCCACCTAATGGAGCCTCCATCGAGCTCCTTGTTTCCCCCCTATGCCGTCTCCACTGTCCCCAGATTCTTAGGGTCGCCGCCACCACCGGGCTCGTGGTATACCTCTTAGGAGAGAGCGGCAACGGCGCCGTTACCAGGGCACCCAGGCTCGTACCTCTACATGACGCCATCTCCATTATTTTCCCAACTATAGCAGCCTCACCCATCTAATAAACCTTTCACCAAATCCAAACCTCCCCAACACCTCCCATAAATACCCCCACTCCACTCTATCGAAGGCCTTCTCCGCATCCAGCTCCACCACTATCTCAGCCTCCCCCTCAATCGCCGGCATCATGATAACATTCAACAACCTCCGCACATTCGTGTTCAGCTGCCTTCCCTTAACAAAACCTGTCTGGTCCTCGTGTACAACCCCTGGCACATTGTCCTCTATCCTGGTGGCCAGGATCTTTGCCAGCACCTTGGCATCCACATTAAGGCGAGATATGGGCCTGTATGAACCACACTGCTGGGGGTCCTTGTCCCTCTTTAAGATTAAAGGAATCAGTGCCCGCGACATCGTCGGGGGCAAAGTCCCCCCTTCCCACGCCTCATTAAGGCCTCAGCAAGGGGCCCACTAGGTCCACAAACTTTTTATAAAACTCCACCGGGAACCCATCCAGCCCCGGCGCCTTCCCTGACTGCATCTGCCCGATCCCCTTAACCAGCTCAATCGGCGCCCCCAACCCCTCCACCTGCTCCTCCTGCACCTTCAGGAAAGATAGCCCGTCGAGAAACCTCTCCATTCCCCTCCTCTCCACCGTTGGCTCCGACCGGTACAGTTCCCCGTAAAAGTCCTTGAAGACCTCATTCACCTCTACCCCCTTCCGCACCACATTCCCACTCTTATCTCTCACTCCAGCAATTTCCCTAGCCGCATCCCGATTGCGGAGCTGATGAGCCAGCATCCTACTCACCTTTTCACCATGTTCGTACACTGACCCTTGTGCCTTCCTCCACTGTGCCTCCGCCTTTCTAGTGGTCAGCAAATCGAATTTAGCCTGTAGGCTGCGCCTCTCCCCCAACAGTCCCTCCTCTGGTGCCTCCGCGTACCTCCTATCTACCTCCAGCATCTTCCCCACCAGTCTATCCCTCTCACTCCTCTCACTCCTCTCCCTGTGTGCCCGGATGGATATCAGCTCCCCACGAATCACTGCCTTCAAGGCTTCCCAGACCATCCCCACCCGGACCTCACCCATATCATTCACCTCGAGGTACCCCTCAATACTTGCCCGGACCCTCCTGCACACCTCCTCCTCCGCCAGCAACCCCACATCCAACCGCCACAACGGGCGCTGGTCCCGCACCTCCCCCATCTCCAACTCCATCCAATGCGGAGCGTGGTCGGAGATTGCAATGGCCAAATATTCGGCCTCCTCCACTCTCGGAATCAGTCCCCTACTCACCACGAAGAAGTCTATCCGAGAATAAACCCTATGTACATGGGAGAAGAAAGAGTACTCCCGTGCCCTCGGCCTTACAAACCTCCATGGGTCCACCCCTCCCATCTGGTCCATAAACCCCCTCAGTACCTTGGCCGCCGCCGGCCTCCTACCCGTCCTTGAACTGGACCGATCCAGTGAAGGATCAAACACTGTATTGAAGTCCCCCCCATAATCAGACCTCCCGCCTCTAGATCCGGGACACGTCCCAGCATACGCCTCATAAAGTCCGCATCATCCCAATTTGGGGCATACACACTAGCAAGTACCACCTTCTCTCCCTGTAGCCTGCCCCTTACCATAATAAATCTACCCCCCTTATCCGCCACCACCTCAGATGCCTCCAGATTCGCCACTCCCCGGTTCTTCACATCCAACCTGGAATGGGAAACGTGCCCCACCCACCCCTTCCTCAGACGGACCTGGTCCGCGACCTTCAGGTGAGTCTCCTGAAGCATTGCCACATCCGCCTTTAGCCCCCTCAGATGAGCAAGTACCCTAGACTGCTTCACTGGCCCATTCAGTCCTCTCGCATTCCAGGTGACCAACCAGATCAGAGGGCGTCCCGCCCCCTCCCCCGTCGACTAGCCATAGCCCGTCGACTGCCTGCCCCAGGCCAGCACCCCCCGCCCGACCCAGTCCCCACGGCGACAACACCTCACCTCTGTCCCCCCGGCCCACACCAGCTCCTTCCTGACCCTGCCAGCAGCAACCCGGTATTCCCCTTCCCCCCCCCCCCCCCCCCCCCCCCCCCCCCCCCCAGGCTAGGAACCCTCCTAGCCGCGAACCGTCCTCCATTGTACTTCCGTGGGTCAGCTAACTTCTGCTGACCCCGGAAACTCCCGCCAAAAACCCGACCCCTCCCAGAGTGGGATCATCCCCCATCCTGTCACTCCTCAAGGCACCGCTCCAGCGTGGGGAGGAACCAGTTAAGGCCCCCCCCCCATCATCATCTCCACCTCCCAGTCCCGCAACGCGGGAAACCAGAGGAAAGCCCGCGCTTTCGCACTGCCCCACCACGTTCTTCTGACGCAGCTCCCAAATACCAGCCCCACTCCATACCCCCAACCCTATACAGAATACAACAAACCCCCCAACCCCCCCCCCCGCAAAATACAAAACTCAAACAATGCCCCCCAACAAAAAACAGAACAACACCCCAATAAATAACCATATCAAAATTACAAAAGTACAGAAAAAACACAGCAACAGCAGAAACCAGCAATAAAGCATTACAACCGACCCCGCAACCCCCAACCCCTAGTTCGAGTCCAGCTTCTCCGTCCGCACGAAGGCCCACGCCTCCTCCGGGGAATCAAAATAATAATGCCGCTCCAAATAAGTTACCCACAAGCGCGCAGGCTGCAACATTCCAAACTTTATTTTCTTCTTATAGAGCACCTCCTTCGTCCGATTAAACCCGGACCACCGCTTAGCCACCTCCGCACTCCAATCCTGGTAGATCCATACTACCCCATTCTCCCAATTGCTGCTCTTCACCCTCTTGGCCCAGCGCAGCACACACTCCCGATCACTGAACCGGTGGAACCTCACCAGCACCGCACGCGGGGGTTCATTCTCCTTAGGCCTCCTGGCGAGTACCCTGTGGGCTCCCTCCAGCTCCAGGGGCAGATGGAAAGATCCTGCACCCATTAGCGAGTTCAGCATCGTGGCCACGTAGGTTGTCAGATCCGACCCCTCCAGCCCCTCCGCAAGGCCCAAGATCCTCAGATTCTTCCGCCTCATGTGGTGATCAAGCTCCTCGAAGCGGTCTTGCCACTTCTTATGGAGTGCCTCATGCCCCTCCACCTTATTCACGAGGACCACGGCCTCCTCCTCTCGTTCAGCGGCCTACGCCTGCAACGCCTGGATGGCAGCACCCTGGGTCGTCTGAATCTCCGAGAGCTTTTTATTCGTTTCCTGCAGAGAGCTCAGCACCTCAGCCTTAAAATCTGCAAAACAGCGCAGGAGAGCAGCTTGCTGCACCTGGGCCCACTGCTTCCACTCCTCTGGTGCTCCGCCGGCCGCCATCTTGGAATCCTTCCCCCGTTTTTTCTGGGGAGCTGCTGCCATTTTTTCCCCCTTTCCACTCCGAGTTCAAGTCATGAAATGTGGTGAAAGTTGATCACCACACCTTCTCCCCCTGGGAGACGTCGAAAAAAATTCCGTTTTGGGCTCTAAAAAGAGCCGAAAAGTCCGTTTGAATCGGGAGCTCCCAAATGTGCGGCTTCCTACGTCATCGCCGTCACCAGAAGTCCCTAATAGCTGAAGGGTTGATAACGAAAGGGGACAGATTTAAAGCGATTCACAAAAAGTCCAGCGGGGACAGGACGGACACCCATGAGGGATATCATTTGTACGCAACAAGTAGTTAGGATTTAGAAAACCCTGCTCGTTCAAGCAGTAGGCACAGATTCAGCAGCAGCTTTCAAAGGGGAATTGTATAAATACTTGAAGCAGAAAGAAATGAATAAAATTGGAGAAAGGCGTGAGGAATCGGGCTAATTGTACTGCTCTTTGAAAAAGCTGATGTCGACTTAATAGATCCAATTGGCATCTTTTGTGATGTACCATCCAAGATTCTAATATATGACAACTGTATCCATAACCTGACAAGTGCACTTTCTTTCATTTGCATTAACAGTTACTTTTAGGTAGTTTAGCAGTTTGAGGTGATTCCATTTGAGAAACACTTAATGCTCCGTTTAATAATGCCATAATGAATCTATTTTAAATATTTTTCCTCTGTAACAGAATTTGTGTCTTTTTTTTTTAAAAACCTCCGCTTTTAAATTAAAATTTATGCTTTTTACACTTCTTAAAGCCATTAATATTTGATTGCAACAATGATTCAGTTAATGTTTGGCTGTAATTGTAGTTTGGTTAACATTTATTTCTATACTATGTTTTGTTTAGTAGAAATTGTTTTCATGTTTTCCAAGTGCAAAAGGAAGAGTGCAATGCTGATAATGTACCGCAGAAACCAGATAGATCTATCGTTCTTGCGGTAGAATCTGGTTAGTGTTTTCTGAATACATTGGTCTCATGGTAAAGAATTTGTGCAGCTCCTCCTGAAGAAAGATTCAAAAAGTATAAATTGTACAAGCTAGGAAGAAATTACAGAAGCAACAGTAACATGATGTATATCGGGTGCGATCTTGAGCCTGCACTCGCCATCCACAGGAGAATCCCATGAGAGTTTGGAAATGCAGGATTTATCCTAACGCTGGCCGTGGGGGCCACATAAAACAACCGCAACCATGAGATAAACATGGGCCCAAACCCGAACCGCCCCAGAACCTCGAACAAACACCTCACCAATACCTTAGCCAGGACCTCCACATCTGTGTTTAATAGGGAGATGGGCCTATATGACCCACACTCCACCGGGTCCTTATCCTTCTTGAGGATTAACAAAATCAACGCCTGAGCCAATCTGGCCGGCAGCTCTTCCTGCGCCATTTCCAGGGGATGTGGGGCAGATTCTGCCGCAAACTGTTTCTAAAGGTCAACCTGGAAACCATCCGGTCCCAGCGCAATCCCTGATTTCATCGATCCAATTGCCTCCATAACCTCCTGTAACCCGAGGAGCCTCCAGGGAAGGTTTCACCAAGCAAAGAGACAATCGCAGACAGAGAATTCATCCCCGGTGCCCCCAATAATTTCCCCCAAGGGTTTCCCCCTCCAGCACTCAGCCCTTTCATACTTTCAGACTTTTCTACCGACCTGCCCCAGATTTCCTGCCTGCCTCAGCAGCAAGCACCATTCCCTCTGATTGTGCCGGCAACTCTTGGGCGACATGGCAGCATTCCCCGAAGCAGCCATTTAATCGGCTACAGTCTGTAAAACATATCTCGGAATCCCACCATCACCCGAAATAAGGTCACCACCCACCGCTTTCGACCCTGGCAGCGGGACCTCTTCCACCTTTAGAAAATTCTGACCAGATGTTCCGTCATGTTGGAAGCGCCTGTCATCTTACTTTTTTTTTATAAATTTAGATTATCCAATTATTTTTCCCAATTAAGGGGGCAATTTAGTGTGGCCAATCCACCTACTCTGCACATTTTTGGATTGTGGGGGCGAAACCCACGCAGACACGGGGAGAATGTGCAAACTCCACACGGACAGTGACCCAGAGCCGGGATCGAACCTGGGACCTCAGCGCCGTGAGGCAGCTGTGCTAACCACTAGGCCACCGTGCTGCCCTCCTGTCATCTTACTTAAAAACCCTCTTCCTATAATTTTCTTTTGAACCCTAGCATGTTTTCCAAACATTTCCTGTGAAAAAATAGTCAAATAATCGAGAAAGGTTTCACTCGTGTATTTTGCTGCTTTTTGTACACTATGTATGTGCTCATCTTTAGAACAGTTTACTCTGCCATATTTTGAGGGAGGGTTTAGCACAGGTTATATTTATCAATTAGAGTTGCAAAGCACTCCTTGAAACGTACAAAATTCTGGCAGGGCTGCACAGACTGGACGCAGGGATGATGTTTCCCTTGGCAGGCGTGCAGGGGTGCGGGGGGGGGGGGGGGGGGGGGGGGGGGGAGACCATTAAGGACTGCAATGAGGAGAACATTTTTCACTCCAAAGGCATTGGACCTATGGAATTCTCTACCACAGAAAGCTGTGATGGCCAAATCAGGAAATCGATAGATTTCTAAACTCTAAAGATGCCAAGCAGGGGTATGGGAATAGAGAGGATAATGACGTTGAGTTAGAGGAATAGCCATGATCCTGTTGAATGACAGAGCAGGCTCAAAGGACAAAATGGATTACTCCTACCCCTATTTTCTCTGTTTCTATCGCTGCTTAAGATTGCGGTCCACATACAACAGGGTAGGGGTTGGGCCACCCCTTGAAAGCTGTCTCTAGAATTTTCATTAGGGTTTTTCCATATTCCAACCGTAACTTTGTTGAAACATCAGCTAAAACCCCAACAGAGGACATAAACTGTTAACAACAGGCGTTTGTACCATTTTTCTAATTTATGCCAATCTCCCACCAAATTTGTGGCAGGTGATCTGTGAGGAGCCCTGCATAAATTCTTCCCTACACATGTGTTTTTGCTGATTAAATATGTATGTGTGTGTGTGTGGGGGGGGGGGGGGGGCTTCTGTTCTAATACAAAAGGGGTTACTTTCATCTAAAGATGAAAAGAGACATTAAATGACTGTTGTGCTGATGTGTCACGCCAGTTGGAAATCCAGATTTTAGCACGCAAATTCAATCCTATTTGCAGATTTCCATCATTTGGAATTGCTTGTGGATGATAAAGCAGACATCTGCTGACTTTGCACTCAAGCACTGATTGGATGTCATTTCAGAGAGCAGAATATGTGAGATCCACACACCCACTTCCAATGAAGGTGTGGAGTGGACTGACTGACACACAATCAGCAGGGCTTTGCAGTCCACGGTCATGGCCAGTCGCCAAATGTCCCCGTCCCACTCACAACAATGCCCGCCACTGGCGGAAGCAGAATATCCCGGCCAATAACAGGTTTCAGGATGGTTAGAACATAGAACATAGAACTGTACAGCACAGTACAGGCCCTTCGGCCGAACGAGTCTGAAACTAAGATCAAATCAACCTACTCCCAATCATTCTAGTGCACTCCATATGCCTATCCAATAACCGCTTGAAAGTTCCTAAAGTGTCCAACTCCACTACCATAGCTGGGAGTGCGTTCCACGCCCCAACCACTCTCTGAGTAAAGAACTTACCTCTGATATCCCTCCTATATCTTCCACCATGAACCTTATAGTTATGTCCCCTTGTAACAGCTACATCCACCCGAGGAAAAAGTCGCTGAACGTCCACTCTATCTGTCCTTCTCATCATCTTATACACCTCAATTAAGTCACCTCTCATCCTCCTCCGCTCCAAAGAGAAAAGCCCTAGCTCCCTCAACCTTTCCTCATAAGACCCACCCTCCAATCCAGGCAGCATCCTGGTAAATCTCCTTTGCACCCTTTCCAATGCTTCCACATCCTTCCTATAATGAGGTGACCAGAACTGCACACAGTACTCTAAATGTGGTCTAACCAAGTTCTTGTACAGTTGCAGCAGAACCTCACGGCTCTTAAACTCAATCCCCTTGTTAATAAATGCTAACACACTATAAGGAAGCAAGTGAGAGGATGTACAGGTGTGTCACTGGAGGTCCTGGTGGAGGAGGTCAAGAGGAGGAGGGACACCCTGTAGCGGCAGGGGGAAAGAGTTTTCCTGTCACCCTGTTCCTTCCACCCCTCTCTGCTTGCAACAGCTCGTGCTGACCAGTCTGGTCTCAAATTCTCTTTCCATTCCTCCTGCTGACAAAGGACTGCCCTGGGCAAGATGCTGGTGACACAGCGTTCCCTCTCTCCTGATGATTTCTAGAAAGTTATCCAATAAGTTGGAGTGCACAGCATTTACTCTTTTTGGTTGTAGTCCTCAGAGTCCTCAAAATGACTCCCGAAAAGTCTCCCAATGTGCTTCAAAAGTCCTCTTCGAACCTCCAGCACCAAGTAAACAGTAAAATATGTTATAGCTCTGAGTGCTCCCCTAAATCCTCACCAATGACCTGGATACTCTCTGTTTGAGGAGGGCACAAAGTAAAACATTCTCCACTAAAACGTAATGGAACCTTGTTAATATGCACCGTCAATTTAAGCGGCAATCAATCGTCCATCATTAATCTCCAGGAGGCCATTCTAGGGTAAGCTTCAATCCTTTACCAAGGTAGCATCGAGCACTAAATGCAGATTAAACCGTGTTTCAACTTAAGACCCCATCTCAGCCACAACAGAGACTATTTGACATCTGAAGGAGCCATCAGAAATCTCACCCAAAGACTTTTGATTTAAATTTTCCAAATGCATCCTGAGCAGAGAGTCTTCCCCACTATTCAGGAAATCTCTGGTGTGCTCCTCACACGTTTTGGTTCATTAATGGATGGAAAATCATGGGTAAATGCTTTCAATTTTTCAATATTGCTCCACACCGGACACATCCGATTAGAACATTGAGCTTTGATGTACAATCTACGTTTCACCAATTTCATGAGAACCCATTCAAATTCAGGTAAGAAGCAACCCTCAGACCCGAACTCTTCTATCTGAATCACAGGGAGGCAGTGGGGTGGTGGAATTGTTGCTGGATGAGTAATCCAGAGACCGAGAGTCATTCTCATGAGTGAATAAAGTAAGTTTCAGAAGTATATTTTAAAACTGGATATCTGGTTAAATCCCTGTTGATCAACCAGATGCATTTTGTCACTGTCGGAGCACAAGCCTCTTTTCTGGTAGAGCGCTTGACATTCAGCAAAGTACACATAGCTGCAAACTTGCAATGTTCATGGCAGAGTTCTTGTCAGCATTCAGTGCACATGCAGGATTGTTAATGAGAAGCTGTACCAGCTTAGACGAGTTGAACCAGTTGATTTTCCCAACCTTTGTGAAATGAAATGATCGCCTTCTTTGCAAACAACAGCAACTTTCCAGGGAGAGATATTCAGAGGGCACTAATCATCTCCCCATGCAGCGACAGGAAATCGTTAGAGACAGAAAGACAGTGCTGTATCTGTCAGCAGGGACATGGACAAACCACAATTCACACTGTCAGAGCGCAGATCCCAGCAAGGAAAACAAAAAAAGCTTTAATGATGTTTTTCAAACATATTTTCTGACCTAAACAAGCCATTCCTGGTTCTTCTGCTGCTAGCTAAATTGTACATTGGGGTGAAATGCGTCAGAGGCTGTAACACATAATAATAATAATAGCTTATTGTCACAAGTAGGCTTCAATGAAGTTACTCTGAGAAGCCCTAGTCGCCACATTCTAGCGCCTGTTTGGGGAGGCCGGTACAGGAATTGAACCCGCGCTGCTGGCCTTGTTCTGCATTACAAGCCAGCTGTTTAACCCACTGTGCCAAACCAGCCCCTCCACATAATGGGCACAAGCAAATCGGCAGTCCATTTTAACACAACACCCAGTAATCTAAAGGAAATTGGACAGAGTGTAAAATGGGCTGCCAATTTGCTATCATGCATCTTGTGCTCCTGCCCAAGGTGAATTTCTACCCCATTTTCTTTTCAATCTCATATAAGTGCACTTGCTGTAAAATTGTAGAAAAGAGATGGTATTATGTGAGATGGAGAAAAAGGAGGTGTTCTGATTGAAAAGATAGAACTATCAGGACAAACAATGTAGTGAGGCAGACTCAGTGGGGCAAATGTTCAACTCTTGTCCAAAAGGAGAAGCATCATTTTTCCCTGCTGAGAATGAAAAAGATGCCCAGCAAGAACTGTGGGCCCAATTCCCCCTGTTTCTGACAAATTAAACAGCGGCACCAGATCTTTCAGTGGTGCTTCTCCCAATCCCCCAGCATAATATCAGAGAAAACTGTGGAGTAATGGAGTGCACTATCATTTCTCTGAGCTTTCTGATCATCCTTTATCAAAATTACAATGGGAGATCAGGAGAATCTTCACAGACGTTGTACGGTTTTGTTACACATATTTCTAGTGTTCATAAAAACAGAAAATGCTGGATACAATCAGAAGCATCTGTGGAGAGAAATAGAGTTTACTGGCACGATTCAACCATCGCGTTGTGCCCGGCACAGACCCAGGTGCCCCAGGTGAATAACGATTCATCCGACCCATTCCCTATAACGAGTTCCAGATTCCACCAATAAATGGCGAGAATCTCAATCTCAATCTCATTTCAATCCCATTAACAAGATTGAAGTCGAATGCAGCGGCCTCGCGGGAATTATCTGAATCCACAGCGGAAAGTCGCTTGGGCGTGGTTTATCAAAACGTGAAGTTGGCACAGTGGCAGATTGTGCTGTCATTGAGTGATGCATCAGGCTGCTGAAAACACGGTCTTGATGCCTGGACCACTCTGGTGGTGCCCTGCAGGCCACCCCCTGAGGGTTACCCACTTTATGGTGCTCTGCTGTATCCTGCACAATCTGGCGCAGCAGGTGGGGCGACCTGCTGGAGGAGGAGCAGGAAGAAGTGGAGGGACATGCGCCCTCATTTGAGGAGGAGCAGGAGGAAGTGGAGCAGGAGGGGCTGGAGGATGAGCCCAAGCAGGAGCCGGTGGATGGAGGACAAGCTGCAGCAAGGGTCCGACATGCCGGAAAGACCAAGGAGGGCCTCATCATCTCCAGATTCTCCGAAGACGAGGCTGTGTCCCCCCTTCCTGCCTCCCATCCTCCACCCTGTTCCCCCCCCCTGATTTACCCCCATTATTGCCTAAGCCCTCCCCCCATCACACTGCCCCCCTCCCCAACTACCCTGTTCCCCCCTCCAAGAGTCGATGTAACATTATTCCAGAGTGATGGGCCTGTGTTGGCACTGTCAGCGGGTCACTGTACAAGACAGGAGGGTGATGATCACTCACTGTGAAAAAGTTCTAGAGCTCCTCAAGGTGTGATAAAGTCTTTCTGCTAACAGTGATGGAGACTGCATTGGGGGCATTTGATCTTGGACCACTGCTCTGGGGGCAGGCGGGGAAGAGAGAGTGGGGGTTAACGGACAGCAGGCAGCCCACTGTGAAGATTAACGTGACAGAAGCTTCATATGTATGAGCGTGAAATTATAATGTGACAGATTTCCAATCCCCCTAGCTACGAATAATGTACTCAACAATGCCCATTCAGTGCTCCTCATTCTTCTTGATCTACTGTTATGTCTAGTTGTGTCCCCAAGATGCACATCAGAGGTAGAGGCAGCTTGCTG
Organism: Scyliorhinus canicula; assembly: GCF_902713615.1. Classification (NCBI taxonomy): domain Eukaryota; kingdom Metazoa; phylum Chordata; class Chondrichthyes; order Carcharhiniformes; family Scyliorhinidae; genus Scyliorhinus; species Scyliorhinus canicula. The sequence goes on from NC_052148.1 coordinate 70,169,450, forward strand.
CCTTCCACCCACTGTGGTTTTTGATGCCCTTGGCTGATATCCTCTGGAGGGCCTGGTGTCACTGACATCGCTGAAATACACTCTTTTGCCCGCTGCCCTTGAGCCAGTGTCAGGAGGGGGCGAAATCAGAAGAACTGGAAACAGCCGTAGTCTTGTTGGTGGCAAGCCTTGGGTTGGGTACCTGTGCTTCCTCCCTGAGAGTGCTCATAGGGCCCTGGGTGACTCCATGGGATGGAGGGGCAGCTGGAGTGAGCTCCAGAAGCCTCTGAACATCTGGTGCTGCCAAATCTGGAAGATCCCCATTGTCTGCACCATGGTAACAATGCCCTCACGGATGCTACTCGGTGATTGATCCACATTCTGGAGTACCTCAGCAATGTCAAACTGCATGTGGGCCATGCCCCTCATGAACATGGACATGATGTTGTGGCCCTCAGCCATGGTTGTCAAAGACTGAGCCATGCCTTGGACAACATCACTCAAGGCTTGGCCGATGTGCTCCAGGTTTTCCACTGCAATCACCCTAGCATTGTTGGCCTCGGTGCCACGCATTGTCTGCACCATCTCCTGTGTCTGAAGGCTTTGGGACTCCTCAAAACTGCCTTGCAGTTGCTGGAAAGTCGCTGACACCCCTTCCTGAATTCCACGGCTCTTGCCTATCATCTGCATCAGCTCTGGGAGAACCTTATTCAGAGGCTCAAAATCTGGCTGCGATCCAGCTTTGTCCAGGGATTCAGCAGACCTCCGACTGCTGTGTCCCTTGGATGTTCCTGCCTCCATTTGATTGTGCCGCCAAAGCCTGTCCACTAATGTCGCCCACCGCAGTATGTGTCTCTTCACTGTTGGAAAGTGCGGTCTTGAAGAGGGTCCAGAGGAGGTTCACAAGAATAATCCCCAGAATGAAGGACTTGTCATATGAGGAACGGTTGAGGACTCTGGGTCGGTGCTCGATGGAGTTTAGAAGGATAAGAGGCGAACTCATTGAATCTTACAGGATAATGCGAGGCCTGGATAGAGTGGATGTGGAGAGGATGTTTCCACTTGTAGGAGAAACTAGAACCCGAGGGCACAGCCTCAGACTGAAGGGATGATCCTTTAAAACTGGGATAAGGTGGAATTTTTTCAACCGAGGGTGGTGAATCTGTGGAACTCTTTGCTGCAGAAGGCTGTGGAGGACAAGTCACTGAGTGTCTATAAGACAGAGATAGATAGGTTCTTGATTAATAGGGGGATCAGGGGTTACGGGGAGAAGGCAGGAGAATGGGGATGAGAAACATATCAGCCATGATTGAATGGAGATACTGTGACATGTGGTTAGTGGGAGGGAAGGATCATTTTGTGAGACATCAAAGCTCACCTGACACAGGTCATCTGGGTGAAGGGGTAGTGGATTGTCACCTCTCTCGCACAGCCAACATCACTGTCAGTGACTACTCTCTCCTCCGACAACCCTGCAATTTCCAGGGACTGTTCCTTATAGGGGATGAGGACTCAGATCCCTGGAATCCCGTCCCAGTCTTGGCCCTTTCCTGCTTATTATGGGCTATCTTCTACTGCGGGAACAGCAAGAGGCCATTGTGAACTGCACGCTTGATGGATCAATGGTCTACAGCAGGTAGCATGTGTGGGCACCGCACCTGGACATGAAGGGATTGTGCAGTGGGTGCCGGGGAGTGCTGAGGAACAAGCACGAAGTTCGGATGTGGGGAGGATGCGAGGTGTCAGCCACTGATTTGGCGAGTGAGGGGCATTTTGAGAATTTTTATGATGACAGGCGGAACTGATGCCAGGAGAGAGGTGGTAATTTAACCTTGCAGCTCAAGGGAGGTCATTGATCTTCTTCTGACATTGGATGGTGGTCCTCCAGATCATAGGGGTGTCACAGTGGTTAGCACTGCTGCCTCACAGCTCCAGGGTCCTGCATTCAATTCCAGCCTCAGGTGTCTGTCTGTGTGGAGTTTGCAGTTTCTCCCTGTGTTTGTGTGGGTTTCCTCCGGTTTCCTCCCGCAGTTCAAAGATGTGCAGGTTAGGTGGATTGGCCAAGCTAAATTGCCTCTTCGTGTCCAAAAGGTTAGGTGAGGTTACTGAGTTACGGGGATGGGGTGGAGACATGAGCTTAAGTAGGGTGCTTTTTTCAAGAGCCGGTGCAGACTTGATGGGCCGAATGGCCTCCTTCTGCACTGTGACCCTGACCCAATGGTGACCCTGCTGTTGATCCTCCTCCCTCCTCCAGGGAACAGGTGGCCCATCTGTCATCGATGGTGTAGAGAAGCATGGCCAGGGTGGCATCCCCAAAGCGAGGAACAGGCCTGCGTGCTGCCATGCATGCGTGTTGATTGGCAGTGAGTGGTGAGGGAGCGTTTAAAAGCAGCCCCCTCTTGTTAGCAGTGAGAAGCTGAGATGGGAGTCATGCAAATCAATCGTAAAGGAGCCGGTAATGCCAAGAATCCAGTGGAGGCTCATTTTTTGCATTAAGTGCCATTGAATATGGGCTGCAATCTTGCCAATGCAGCCGTCAAGAGACGGTCCGTCAAACACGCCCAAAATGACAGTTTGAAATTTTTCCGTTGAATGGCTCCCATTAACTGTGTTTCTCTCCACAGATGTTGCATGACCTGTTGAGTGTATCCAGAACATTTTTTATTTCATGATTTTATTTTAGATTTTCAGCATCCACAGTATTTTTGTTTTTATTTCTGGTGTTAATGCTCGCCTCTTAATAAGACTATCGAGTTGCAAGAAGATAGGTCAGTGGTTTCTTAGAAAAGAGGAGGCCTAATATTAAAGTCAAAGTGAACCGTTTAATAGGCTACATTTGCATTGAAATGTTCATTTTAAAGGTATTGATTACATTATCTCAAGTCATAGTTCACAGATGGAAAATGGAAATCAGCCGCTAAAAATTTTCATGTTTAGCGATATTTAGATATTGACTTTTTAAATTGTGCTGATACAATAAATTTATGCATAATCTCCTATTGATATGAATTGCTTACTCGCCATTCACTGTTGTTCATATACATTATTGTTACATGGTTAGATGGCATCTAAATATAATTTGATTAATATTTGTATAAGTTAAAAGCCAATTTCACTATAAAGCATATCTAATCTTACAGGCAAGTTTACTATAGAGTGTTGAGAATGGGTGAGTGTATGAATTTCAGTTTCCTAGAAATTTGAGGAGATGTCATATTAGGTGACTGTATTTTCCATTTTTGGTTAACCTTTTTGCAGCCTGCACTTCAGACTGGATTTCACGACTCTTCCATGCTTCACTATGAATTCGGTCTCAAACCACCTGAGATTTTGGTGAGTTTGGACTCAAGCAGCCCATTTACGTCAATCAGTGGGCCTCACGTCGTCTTCTGTATTCCACATCACTTCACACCCCATCTGTTGCCACAACCCCATCCCCTCCTCTGTCTAAAGTTTGCAGTGAGACTGCACGGAGCAATGATGATCCTGCACCGTTCATTTCTGCTCAGCAATGTTGCGTTTTGTACTTATGTTTCTACCTTTATCTATTTATCTATCTATCTATCTATACAGATATATAGATACACCACGTATACATCTTCCTGTATAAAAATGTCGATGATAAATGCACTTACATTGTGTTTGTCAAGTGTGCAGCCAGTACACATATCAGTTGAAAGCTTACAAGTTATTTAGATTTTATATTATGACAATATTCAAGAGTGATTAAAGTGCCTTTCAAGCAAGTATTCGGGGCATTTGATTTTTTTCTAATTTGCTCCCCCCCCCCCCCCCCCCCCCCCCCCCCCCCCATTTCTGCATACATGCTGACTCTGAACTTAATTGAAAAAAATATCAAAGTTTAAAGTATTTTAAATCAAAATGGGTGTAACAATGCTTCTTTTATGCTGTAATTATACTGCAGCTTAATGGAGTTAGGGTGTTGATCATTAGGTCAATAGATTTTGGTTTGGGTCTGTTTTCATGCCTGATTATAGAATTCCCAAACTTGCCTTTAATGGACGTCTGCAGATCGAATATTGCAAGGACAGGGCAGATCGAATATTACACACAAGCACAAAAGGCTACTTTAAAATATTACAATGCAAGCTCCAGCACCCAAGAAGACATATCACTGAGAGACTGTGATGGCTACATGTGTGTTAAATTGCATTGAATTAATTTGAAGCCATAGGGTGGTAAGATCTGGTTGCCAAATGCTTGGAACACTAAGCAACTCAATGATCCACCTCGTCTTGGCTGACAACACAGACATCCATTAGAGTACTGAAACATCTGAGCCCCAGGGAAAACACTTGCTTGATTGACGGTTCTGGCTGTCTGATCTATGCTGTCAGTTGTATAATGTTTATTTTCACAAAGTTTCAAGTGATTGCAGGTTCAGCTATTGATACTTTAAAGGTCTGGATGATTGACACTTTTATTGTAATACAAGTTTCCTGTGAGGAAAGTGGAAGGTTATCAACGAATGACTTACTTAAAAAAAACTGTCTATACATCCTATTGTCACTATAGGGTTCATTGCTTCTATATAGTGTATAGTGAGTGAATGGGGATGGAAGTGCCATACCTTGGCAGAGGAGTATGAGGGGTCAATAGGGGTTTTTTGGGGGCATACCTCGGCATGGGGAGAATGAGGGTCCTTAGGGCATGGATGGAGTGCATATCGTTGCTTGAGGACATGAGGGGCCATTGGGGTTTAGGCATCACTTGGTATGGAGAGTGTGACGGGTCATTGGGGCATGGTGGAGGACAAGAGGTTGCATGGGTAGGGCATGGGACTGTCTGGGGGGGTGAAGGTGAGTGAGGGTTGAACCTTTCTGTTTCTGTTATAACTGGGATGAAGTCCCAAAACATCAAGGCAGGGCTTTTAAACAGTCCACCTCCACACCAGACAGTCTCTATGAATGTTTCCAAATTGTTTCCAAGTCAGCTAGCCTAACATTCCGGCGCCTGTTCGGGGAGGCTGGTACGGGAATTGAACCATGCTGCTGGCCTGCCTTGGTCTGCTTTCAAAGCCAGTGATTTAGCCCTGTGCTAAACAGCCCCTTAACTGGGGTTTAGAAGAGTGAGAGGGGATCTCATTGAAACTTACAAAACACATTAGGCAGATTAGACAGAGTTGATTCAGAAAGAATGATCCTGTTGATGGCGGAACCCTGAACGAGGGGTCGAAGGGGTAAACCTTTTAGGACTGAGGAGAGGAGAAATTTCTTCACCCAGAGAATGGTGAATCTGTGGAATTCGTTACCACTGAAAATAGTTGAGGCCAAAAGGACTATGAGGGGAAGGCGAGATCAGGGTATTGAACTTGATGATCAGCCATGATCATAATGAATGGCGGAGCAGGCTCGTAAGGCCGAATGGCCTCCTCCTTTTTCTATTTTCTATGTTCTATGTAAACAATTCAGTTCAAACTTTTTGGGCTTCAAAGTGTCTTGAAAAAAGTTAAAGGGCAATGAAATTGACTGATAAAACCACTTCAGAGGAGTCCACCACATTAAAGGAAAGTCTTTTGCTTTCATCTCACAGATCTTTCATTTTGAAATTTTGGCAGACAGTTTAAAGGGTTTAAGGCTCCAGATGAGAATGCTTTCACTTTATTCTCATAGATCAATTCAAAGGTTTTAAAGGCTGTAGGTGGGAACACAGGCCAAACTATCTCCATCCCAGGAAAGACTCCTGATCTGAGCCCTTCCAGTCCAGCCCAAGCACCCCCCCCCCCCCCCCCCCCCCACACCACCCCCCAACCTCCAACATAGAACATAGAACATTACAGCGCAGTACAGGCCCTTCGGCACTCGATGTTGCGCCAACCTGTGAAACCACTCTAAAGCCCATCTACACTATTCCCTTATCATCCCGCGGTGATTCTCCGGTCCGCGATGGGCCGAAGTCCCGTCGCTGACAGGCCAATCCCACTGACGTGGTTTAAACCACCTCTGTGCCAGCGGGATTGGCGGCGCGAACGGGCCCCCGGGATCCTGGGGGGGGGGGGTGGGCCGCGGGGCGATCGGACCCCGGGGATGCCCCCACGGTGGCCTGGCCCACGATCACTCATACAGGGCAGCATGGTAGCATAGTGGTTAGCACAGTTGCTTCACAGCTCTAGGGCCCCAAGTTCGAATCCCGGCTTGGGTCACTGTCTGTGCGGATTCTGCACATTCTCCCCGTGTGTGTGTGGGTTTCCTCCGGGTGTTCCACTTCCTCCCACATTCCAAAGATGTGCAGGTTAGGTGGATTGGCCATACTAAATTGCCCTTAGTGTCCAAAAAAGGTTAAGTGGAGTTACAGGAATAGGGTGGCGGTGTGGCCTTGAGTAGAGTGCTCCTTCCAATGGTGGGTGCAGACTCTATGGGCCGAATGGCATCCTTCAGCACAGTATATTCTATGAAATTCTATTAAAGGTGATGAATGAATCAAGGCTGCAGATGTTTTAGGAAGCTGTCAATCACAGTCCACTACTAGACATTAATGGCTTGAAGCTAATGGGTCTGAGGGGTTTGAACATGATCACAGCTGTTCTCCTTCCAGGAAGGGACACTTGGAGCTCCCAGGTAAGTCTTACAGCTGTAATATTTTTCACTGCCCTATCTCAACTGCTCTCTAGCTTCCAGATAGGGGTCTCTTTTCTGGGTAGAGTCCTGTGGGGGGGGGGGGGGTGCGCCCTATGGAGGGGGGGCCATATGGATGGTCCCTTTAGTCAGCTGGTCCCAAGGGGGTCCCTTTTGTTAGGTGGTATCTGTTGTGGGGTTCCTTTAGTTGGAGGTCCCTGTGTGTGTGCGTGTGTGTGGGGGGGGTGCCTTTAGTTAAGGGGTGTCTTCAGTTAGGGGGTCCCTGGGGAGTCTCCCCAGGGTCTACAGACCTGGGGGTGGTCTCCCTATTAAACAGGTACCTGGGGGGGGGGGGGGGTGTCACCCTAGTTGGGGGTCTCCCTATTAAGCAGGTATCTGGGAGGGGTCTCCCTAGTTTTGGGATCCTGGGGGTGATTGCCTATTAAGGGGGTCCCTTGGGGATTCTCGGGAAGAGTGGAGCAGGTCACCCCAGTATTTGGGGGAAGCGGGACATCCAGGCGATCGGGAGGGTGGGGGACTGCTTTGCGGTGTTGGGGGGTGCTGCCGATTGGTGGTACCTGGGTGCTAGCCAGCCGTGGGACTTCGCTATCGGGCTGCCGTTATCCGCTAAAAATCCCTCATATTCCTCATCATGTAGTGGGAGAAACTAGGGCTGGATTCTCCGGTCGCCAACACTGAAGAACCCAGGTTTCTGACCAAATCGGGGGCGGCGTCGCTTTCGCATTGCTCCACCCCCTCCAAAGTACGTACGCCATGCCACGTATCGATGCCCTCAGGACATTGCCTGACCCGCCCCCCAATGCTCCGTCCCGACCTGCCAGTTTACCGATGGCGTGGGACACGTGCGGTCTCACCCATCAAGAACTCAGCATGGCGACTGCGGACTCAGTCCAACACCGCCACAGTCTGGGGAGGGCCGATCTGCAGGCAGGGGGGAACATTGCTCAGGCCTGCCAGCACCATGGGGGGGGCGGGTGGCCTGAGCCGGCCGAAGGGGGGGACTATTCCGCAGACCGGGTCCGCGAGCATCCGGATCCGTGAAACACGACTCAAGCGCTGCAGGCCGCTGCCGTGCTCACGCCCGGCCATGGGCTCGCCAATTCTCCGGGGTGTATCGGCAGCCAGAGCCGGGTGTTCTACACTGCCTTCCTGCTAGCCCCCAGCAAAACGCCACCGATCCCACTCCAGCGTGGGGACATAGCCCCAGAATCGGAGAATCCAGTCCCTCATCTCCCAAACAGAGAATCTTGCAGTTCTCACGAATTGGAGGAAATGTATTAGCATAGTTTGAGGATTGGTTATGTGGTGAATTATAATAGCATAATTCACACTGTTATCACACATGTTGTTCCATGCCTCTGTAAGCTCAGCATACGAGCAGTTGCGCAGCTCTGCCCCTAGGGGGAGGTGTACTGGGAATGTACGGAAGTTTGTACTGGGCTCCACCCTTGGCTCCGCCCATGACTCCTCCCCCCCACTGGTTGTATAAAGGTTGGCAGTCGGAGCCTGCCTGCCAGTTCATCTAGAGTTCATCTCGTCACAGGCAGGCTCTGTTGTAAGACGATTAAAACCACTGTTCACTTCTAACCACGTGTCGCGTGAATTGATGGTCTCATCAATTTCATCGTATTAAGAAACAGTAAGGAACGACTATGGAATCAGTCCTCAAGCCTGATTGACTGGAACTCGACCCACAGGATGCAGAGGCGAAAGAAATCTTTTCACATTGGCTCCGATGTTTTAAGGCCTACCTGGCTGAAGCAAACACCACAGAAACGACGGAGGAGCAGGAACTCAGCCTACTGCACGCAAGGGTGAGCCATACTCAGTTAAATTGTACTGTCTCATATACCGAGGCCCTGACCCTACTCGACAAGATGTACATGAGGCCCATCAATGAGGTCTACGCGCGCCACGTTTTTACTACTCGCCACCAGCGGCCCACAGAATCGCTAGAAGAATTTCAAAGAGACTTAAAAGCCTTATCCCGGGACTGTAATTACCAGGCAGTAAATGCTGCTGAACATAGAGAACTTGCTATTCGCGATGTCTTTGTTGCAGGCCTTAGATCGAATTACGTGCGCCAGCGACTGCTGGAGAAAGGGGCTCAAAATTTAGAAGATGTTGTTGAACTCGCTACAACTATGGAGGTCTCGTTTCGTAGCCTCACCTCGTTTCCTGCGGACTACGCGGCCCCGTCATGGGCCCCCGACCAGCGACTGCCCCAGGCCTGCGCTTTTGTGGCTAGTCCCAGCACCCGCGGCAGCACCGCCCGGCCCGCAACGCGACCTGCAGCAGCTGCGGGCAAAAAGGTCACTATGCCAGAGTGTGTCTGGCCAGGAAGGCCCCAGCCCCTAACCGTCCCGTGGCACAAAGCAACCGCTTCCGCACTCGCAGGCCCGCAGGCCTCGGAACGCTGCGGCCTATACCCCGACTCCGCCCCCGTCCGCCACGTGCGATCCATGGGGGCCGCCATCTTGGTGGACCCCCACCACGCGGCCGACCACGTGCGACTCATGGGGCCGCCATCTTGGACGCCATCTTCCTCACCGCCCGCCACGTGCGATCCACGGGGGCAGCCATCTTGGGCTCCATCCTCTGCAAACTCAGAAAATTTGATTGAAGACTGCGACCTCAGTGGGCACTCATCGCGGGGCCACCCCAGCGCAGCCGACCGAGCCGCCGACTACCCGCAACTCAACGCAGTCACACTGGACCAATCACGCCCAAAACATCTCTACAACTCTATGACGACGGTCCAAATCAACGGGTACAGTACACCGTGTCTTTTCGACTCCGGGAGCACCAAGAGCTTTGTACACCCAGATCTGGTAAGACGCTGTTCGTTCCCTGTTTTTCCTGCACGGCAAACTATCGCCCTCGCTTCTGGTTCCCACTCTGTCCACATCCAAGGATGCACCGTCGCGACTCTAACGATCCAAGGCTAGTTACTCTAATTTTCAACTATACGCCCTGCCCGAACTCTGTGCCCCACTCTTACTGGGACTCGATTTTCAGTGCAATCTCAAGAGTCTCACCCTCAGCTTCGGCTGTCTGCCCCCACTCACTGTCTGCAGCCTAGCGACACTGCAAATCCCCCCCCCCCCTCCTCTCTTTGCCAATCTCACTGTAAACCTGTAGCCACTCGCAGCAGGCAGTACAGCCTACAGGACAGGGTGTTCATTCGAACCGAGGTCCGGAGGCTCCTACGTGAGGGGATCATAGAGGCCAGTAACAGTCCCTGGAGAGCTCAGGTGGTGGTCGTCAAGACCGGGGAAAAATTCCGCATGGTCGTAGACTATAGTCAGACTATTAATCGGTTTACGCTCCTCGACGCGTATGCCCTCCCCAGGATTGCAGACATGGTGAATCAGATAGCCCAGTATTGGATTTTCTCCACGGTGGATCTGAAGTCTGCATACCGCCAGCTCCCAATCCGCCCGGAGGACCGCCACTACACGGCATTCGAGGCCGATGGCCGCCTCTTCCATTTCCTCCGGGTTCCCTTTGGCATCACGAACGGGGTCTCGGTGTTCCAACGAGCAATGGACTGAATGGTGTACCAGTATGGGCTGCAGGCCACGTTTCCGTACTTGGATAACGTCACCATATGCGGCTATGACCAGCCGGACCACGATGCCAACCTCAATCGATTTCTCCAGACGGCCCAGAAGCTTAATCTCACGTACAACAAGGAGAAATGCGTTTTCCGCACAACCAGACTAGCCATCCTTGGCTATGTCGTGGAAAACGGAGTCCTGGGCCCCGACCCGGACCGTATGCTCTTAGAACTCCCTCTCCCTCATTGTCCCAGGGCCCTCAAATGGTGCCTGGGGTTCTTTTCATATTATGCCCAGTGGGTCCCTCAATATGCAGACAAAGCCCGCCCACTCTTTAAGGCCACACGATTTCCCCTGTCAGCTGAGGCCCGTCAGGCCTTCAACTGCATCAAGGAGGACATCGCCAAAGCGGCCATGCGGGCGGTGGACGAATCCATCCCTTTCCAGGTTGAGAGCGATGCCTCAGAGGTAGCTCTTGCAGACACATTAAATCAGGCAGGGAGACCAGTCGCATTTTTCTCCCTAACCCTCTCCGCTTCGGAACTTCGACACTCCTCGGTCGAAAAGGAAGCACAAGCCATTGTGGAGGCTATTCGTCACTGGAGGCACTACCTCGCAGGTAGAAGGTTCACCCTCATCACCGACCAAAGATCGGTTGCCTTCATGTTTGACAACTCGCAAAAGGGCAAAATTTAAAATGATAAAATTCTGAGGTGGAGGATCGAGCTCTCCACCTACAAATACGATATTATGTATCGACCGGGGAAGCTCAACGAGCCCCCAGATGCCCTGTCCCGCGGCACGTGCGCCAGCACGCAGAGCGACCGCTTAAAAGCCATCCACAATGACCTCTGCCACCCGGGGGTCACCCGGCTCGCCCACTACATTAAAGCCCGAAATCTGCATTTCTCCACCGAGGAGGTAAAAGCCGTCACCAGGGATTGCCCGATCTGCGCGGAGTGCAAACCGCACTTCTATAGACCAGACAGGGCCCACCTGATCAAGGCTTCTAGGCCCATTAAATGCCTCGCTATCGATTTCAAAGGGCCACTCCCCTCGACTAACCGGAATGTGTACTTCCTAACTGTCATCGACGAGTTCTCCCGATTCCCTTTTGTTATCCCGTGCCCCGACATGACCTCCCACACAGTCATCAGGGCCCTGCATAGTATCTTCACCCTGTTTGGTTTCCCCAGCTATGTACACAGCGACCAGGGTTCGTCCTTCATGAGCGACGAGCTGCGTCAGTACCTGCTCGCCAAGGGCATCGCCTCGAGCAGGACTACCAGCTACAACCCCAGGGGGAACGGGCAGGTGGAGAGGGAAAATGCGACGGTCTGGAAGACCGTGCTACTGACCCTCCGGTCCAGGAATCTCCCGATCTCCCATTGGCAAGAAGTCCTCCCAGACGCGCTCCACGCTATTAGGTCCCTCTTGTGTACCGCCACCAATCAGACCCCTCACGAGCAGCTCTTTATCTTTTCCAGGGGTACTACTACGGGGGTTTCGCTCCCGGCATGGTTGAAGACACCGGGCCCAGTGCTCCTCAGGAAGCACGTCAGGGCACACAAAACTGACCCGCTTGTGGAAAAAGTGCTCCTACTACACTCGAACCCCCAATACGCCTTCATAGAGTTCCCTGACGGCCGTCAGGACACCGTATCCCTCAGGGACCTAGCGCCTGCAGGATCAAACCCCACCACTACCACTGCTGAGGTACACACTACATACCACCCAACTCGCAGCGCCCCACGCCCCCGTGCCTACCAATTCGCTACACATGTTCCGAGCGCCCGCACCCGCAAGCTCCCAGCGCCCCCACTCCCCAGTCGAACCAGACGGGTACGAAGCTCGGACAGAACCACCCCCGGAGTCTGCCATCGTACCCCAACCGACCGTGATCATCCAACCACCAGAAGAGACTGCAACCCCGGTGCTCCGCCGATCACAATGGACCACTTGACCACCGGACAGGCTCAATCTGTAAACCATCACCCCCGCCGAACTTGATTTTTTTACAGGGGGTGAATGTGGTGAATCATAATAGCATAATTCACACTGTTATCACACATGTTGTGCCATGCCTCTGTAAGCTCGGCATACGAGCAGTTGCGCGGCTCTGCCCCTAGGGGGAGGTGTACTGGGAATGTATGGAAGTTTGTACTGGGCTCCAGCCTTGGCTCCTCCCATGACTCCTCCCCCCCCCCACTGGTTGTATAAAGCTTGGCAGTCGGAGCCTGCCTGCCAGTTCATCTGGAGTTCATCTCGTTACAGGCAGGCTCTGTTGTAAGACGATTAAAACCACTGTTCACTTCTAACCACGTGTTGCGTGAATTGCTGGTCTCATCAGGTTAATGGATAGGAAGTAGAATGTAGCGATACATGGGATGTTTTCAAGTTAGAAGTTATAACTAGTGGAGTGCCACAGAGCTCATGTTGGGGCCACATATACGCAAGGCAAATCGGTAATCTGCACAATGCAACAATTAAATGCACACGGACTGATTCTTACAAAATCTTCAGTTGCCATAACAAAAGTGCAAATGACTTTGTCACTTTGGTCACTACTTTCTGATCCAGTGCTGATGTCATAGATCTGGCTTCAGGAACCGGCTGCCTTGGGAATGTGTCAAACATTGCCATTCAGTAAGATTGAAGTAATTCTGTCAGCGGTGCCTGGATCTATAGTGAATCTGGAACATGAGACATTCTGGGCTATCATCCTTTGTTTTCTCTTTTCTTCAACATATTCAACAAATTTAGACTTGCTATTGCAGACATGGTTGTTAGTGGATTGAAATTCTTGCTGAATCTTTGCCAACTCTCTCTACTGCCTTGATGTGACCCTTCCAATGGCCATTCCAAAGCGGAAGACAGTCATGCAGAAATTTGCACCTTCGTCATTAATTGCTTCTTAACAAGCGCTTAGCAGACCAACAAATCATTAATGTCTGATCTGTGGATTAAACTGATTTAATTCCAGGAGGAAGTTATGGAATATGCCATTTTGTTATTGTACCATTTTACTTTAGCTTAGCACACTTTGTGCATTTGGTTGCTCTAACACACCATGTTGTTTCAACCTGGGGCAGCATAGTAGCACAGTGGTTAGCACAGTTGCTTCACAGCTCTAGAGTCCCAGGTTCAATTCGCGGCTTGGGTCACACACCGTCTGTGCGGAGTCTGCACGTTCTCCCCGTGTTTGCGCGGGTTTCCTCCAGGTGCTCTGGATTCCTCCCACAGTCCAAAGATGTGTGGGTTAGGTGGATTGGCCATGCTAAACTGCCCTTAGTGTCCAAAATGGTTAAATGTGGTTGCTGGGTTACGGGGATAATGTGGAGGCGTGGGTTGAGTAGGGTTCTCTACCAAGGGCCGGTGCAGACTCGATGGGCCAAATGGCCTCCTTGTGCACTGTAAATTGTATTTTAGCCTCTCTGGAAGCTTCATTGTAACTTGTAAGAAGTCCAAAATCTTAACACTGGCTTGCAGTTACACTGCACTCAATACACACTCAGTGTGTGGGTGAAGAGTGTTTATCATGTTTTCTCCTAGTTTATTACCTAATGGACATCATGGCCTGGGAAAGCTAAATGAGAACAGACATACACTACTTGAATTTTGCTGCTGCCACAGGCTTTGTGTAACTAACATCTTCTTTCAGAACAAACCACGTCACAAGGTTTCCCAGAGACATCCAAGATTTGAACCAGTTAGTTCTGATCATTGCCAGACATGGATCTCTGAACAACATTCTCAACACTCACAGCTATCACAGCACCGTGTGTCATACAGACCAATCCCTACTTTACACACAAGTTAGGATGCATCCCCTGAGGGTTTTTCATTCAAAGCAGGAATGTTGTCCTCATCAACTTCAGCTATACTGCTTACCCAGATTTAAAAAATAGTTCCTCAACTCGGCTGAACAGGTGCTCTCCAGTATTACCACACGGAGTGCAGAAGCAAAATCAAAAATACTCCTGGACGTCAAACTGCACTCTCAACATATGGGAAGCAAGGGCACATAAATGATGACTGGCACAAGGCTCATGCCACTGTGATGGAACCTGTCATTGATGCCAAGTAGTCCACTCTCATTAAGTACAAGAGAGATCCTGGCAAAAAGACTCTGCAAGCACTGAGAGCTGCTCAAAGTAAAGTCCAGCAGACTGCTAGATGGCGTGCCAAGGACTACTGTTTACAACAGAATACCCAGATGCCCCTTGACACATGAATGCCAAGGGGCATCTATGAAGTGATCAAAAAGGCAACAAGTCTGTCAGGAAAAAAAACAGCCATTTATCCTGACTATCTGCTTCTTGTTAGTTAATCAATCTTTGGGCTGTTTAGCACAGGGCTAAATCGCTGGCTTTGAAAGCAGACCAAGGCAGGCCAGCAGCACGGTTCGATTCCCGTAACAGCCTCCCTGAACAGGCACCGAAATGTGGCAACTAGGGGCTTTTCACAGTAACTTCATTTGAAGCCTACTTGTGACAATAAGCGATTTTCATTCCATTTCCATCGATGCCAAATTGCTAACCCCGACACTGAACTCTTATCTTGTGTCATAACGTTTGAAGAAATGCCTTGTGGAAATCCAAATACACTATATCTACTGGCTCCCCATTATCTACCTTGCTGATTACTTCTTCAAAGAACTCAAGTTAATTAAACAAATAACATTTCCTCTTCATAGACTATGGGCAGGATTTACCAGCTGTTCACACCAGCCGATGAGGTTTCCCATTGTGGGAAGTCCCTGAGATGCCAGTGCAATGGAGAATCCCGACAGCGGAGAATACAGACCATTATATTTGTGGATTTCCAAATACCTAGCACCTGTCCAGAATCCAGGAAATTTTGGAAGATTACAACCAATCCAATATCTCTACAAGCTCCAGGTAGTGATGCAACACAGCCTAAGCTCATTAAGAAACCAGCACTCTTGCAGCATCTACATGAATCTCTCTGTCTCTGTTGGAGGGAGGAGACAGTGCCACAAGATATGAGTGATGCAAAGATCATGGCCCTGTACAAGAACAGGACAACTGCAGCAATTGCAAAACTATCAAGGCATCTCCCTGCTGAGCATCTCTCCATTTTGCCCAAGTCAGACTGTAGATCTTGGCTGAACACATCTACAATTAACATGAGCTTCTCAGTCTGGCAGCTGCAAGAGAAATGCCATGAAGATAAGAGACCATTATAAGACCATAAGACATACGAGTGGAAGTAAGGCCATTCGGCCCATCGAGTCCACTCCGCCATTCAATCATGGCTGATGGGCATTTCAACTCCACCTACCAGCATTCTCCCCGTAGCCCTTAATTCCTCGCGACATCAAGAATTTATCTATCTCTGCCTTGAAGCCATTTAGCGTCCCGGCCTCCACTGCACTCCGCGGCAATGAATTCCACAGGCCCACCACTCTCTGGCTGAAGAAATGTCTCCGCATTTCTGTTCTGAATTTACCCCCTCTAATTCTAAGGCTGTGCCCACAGGTCCTCGTCTCCTCGCCTAACGGAAACAGTTTCATCAGTCTCACCAAGACGGAGGAAGTCTATTTAAGCTGATGTAGAAACTTGGCTGCCCACTGAAGCTACTCAATGAGATCTCCTCTTTCCATGACAACATGATGGATAGGGATGATACAGTGTCCCAGTGGTGAGCACTGCTGACTCGCAGCACCAGAGACCCGGGTTCAATTCCGGCCTTGGGTGACTGTGGGGAGTTTGCAGGGAGTTCTCCCTGTGTGTACGAAAGTTTCCTCCCACAGTCCAAAGATGTGCAAAAAAATAAATTGCCCTTTTGTTTGCAGGGTTGTGCAGGTTAGGTGGGGTTACGGGAATAGGGCAGGTCTAGGTAGGGTGCTCTTTCAGAGGGCCGGTGCAGACTCGATGTAACCAATGACATTGTTCTGCACTTTAGGGATTCTATGATTTCTATAAGGTCAGCAAGAACATCAAACTCTTTAAGATTCTCAGTGGGGTCAAACAAGGTTGTGTTCTGACACCAAAGCTCTCTGGCATATTTTTCTCTTTCTTGCTGTCATATGCCTTTAGGTAATCTACAGAGGGTGTCTACTTACATACCACAACTGATGGTAAGCTGTTCAACCTTGCTCACCTGAGATCATTGACAAGGTATGCCAATTCATCAGCACAGAGTTTCTTTGATAAGGTGCTGTATAGAAAACTGACAAATAATTTAAGAGCCCATGGTGTTAAGGGTAAGATATTGACATGGACAGAGAATTGGCTGACTGGCAGAAGGCAGAGAGTGGGGATAAAGGGGTCTTTTTAAGGATGGCAGCCGGTGACGAGTGGTGTGCCTCAGCGGTCAGTGTTGGGACCCCCAACTTTTCAGAATATAGATTAATGATCCGGAAGAAGGAACTGTTGCTACATTTACAGATGATACAAAGATATGCAGAGGGGCAGGTAATATTGAGGAAGCGGAGGGCTGCAGAAGGACTTGGACAGGCGAAGAGAGTGGGCAAAGAAGTGGCAGATAGAATACAATGTGGAAAAGTGTGATGTTATGCACTTTGGTAAGAAGAATGGAGACTATTTTCTAAATGGGAAAATGCTTAGGAAATCAGAAGCACAGAGGGACTTAGGAGTCAAGTCCAACATTCTCTTAAGGTTAGCATGCAGGTGCAGCAAATGCAATGTTTGCATTCATGTCGAGAGGGCTAGAGTACAAGAGCAATGACGTACTTCTGAGTCTGTATAAGGCTCTGGTCAGACCCTATTTGGAGTATTGTGAGCAGTTTTTGGCCCCGTATCTAAGGAAGGGTGTGCTGGCCTTGGAAAGGGTCCAGAGGAGGTTCAAAAGAATGATCTCTGGAATGAACAGCTTGTCATATGAGGAGCGGTTGAGGATTCTGGGTCGATACTCATTGGAGTTTAGAAGGATGAGGGGGCATCATACTGAAACTTACAGGATATTGAGAAGCCTGGATAGAGTGGATGTGGAGGGGATGTTTCCACTTGTAGGAAAACTAGAACCCGAGACTGCAGCCTCAGACTGAAAGGACGATCCTTTAAAACTGAGATGAGGAGGAATTTCTTCAGCCAAAGTGTGATGAATCTTGAATCATAGAATTTACAGTGCTGAAGGAGGCCATTCGGCTCATCGAGTCTGCACTGGCCCTTAGAAAGAGCACCCCACCAAAGCCCACACCTCCACCCAATCTCCGCAACCCCACCCAACTCTTTTGGACACTAAGGGCAATTTAGCATGGCCAATCCACCGAACCCGCACATCTTTTGACTGTGGGAGGAAACCGGAGCAGCCAGAGGAAACCCACGCACACACGGGGAGAACGTGCAGACTCCGCACAGACAGTGACCCAAGCTGGGCATCGAACCTGGGACCCTGGAGCTGTGAAGCTACAGTGTTAACCACTATGCTACCGTGCTGCCCGAATCTGTGGAACTCTTTTGCCGCAAGATGCTGTGGAGGCCAAATCACTGAGTGTCTTTAAGTCAGAGATAGGATTGGATTGGATTGGATTGGATTTGTTTATTGTCACATGTACCAAGGTACAGTGAAAAGTATTTTTCTGCGAGCAGCTCAACAGATCATTAAGTACATGGGAAGAAAAGGGAATAAAATATAATACATAATAGGGCAACACAAGGTATACAAGGTAACTACATAAGCACCGGCATACAGGGTGTAGTGTTAATGAGGTCAGTCCATAAGAGGGTCATTTAGGAGTCTGGTGACAGTGGAGAAGAAGCTGTTTTTGAGTCTGTTCGTGCCTGTTGTCAGACTTTTGTATCTCCTGCCAAATGTAAGAAGTTGGAAGAGAAAGTCAGCCGGGTGGGAAAGGTCTTTGATTATGCTGCCCATTTGCCCCAGGCAGCGGGAGGTGTAGATGGACTCAATGGATGGGAGGCAGGTTCGTGTGATGGACTTGGCGGTGTTCACAACTCTCTGAAATTTCTTGCGGTCCTGGGCCGAGCAGTTGCCATACCAGGCTTTGATACAGCCAGATAAGATGCTTTCTATGGTGCATCTGCAGAAGTTGGTAAGGGTTAATGTGGACATGGTAGATATGTTCTTGATTAATAAGGGGATCAGAGGTTATGGGAAGAAGACAGGAGAATGGGGATGAGAAACGTATCAGCCATGATTGAATAGTGGAGCAGACCCGATGGGCTGAATGGCCTAATTCTACCCCGATATCTTATGGTCCATGCTGATTTGATTTGATTTGATTTGATTTATTGTCACATGTACCAAAGTACAGTGAAAAGTATTTTTCTGTGGCCAAGGGAACGTACACAGTACGTACATAGTAGACAAAAGAGTAATCGACAGAGTACATTGACAGTGGTGCATCAACAGTGATTGGTTACAGTGCGGAACAAGGGGCCAAACAAAGCAAATACATGAGCAAGAGCAACATAGGGCATCATGAATAGTGTTCTTACAGAGAACAGATGAGTCCAAGAGGGAGTCATTGAGGAGTCTAGTAGTTGTGGTGAAAAACCTGTCCCTATGTCTGGATGTGCTGGTCTTCAGACTTCTGTACCTTCTGCCTGATGGAAGAGACCCTTCCATCAGGC
Source organism: Scyliorhinus canicula (assembly GCF_902713615.1). Taxonomy (NCBI): domain Eukaryota; kingdom Metazoa; phylum Chordata; class Chondrichthyes; order Carcharhiniformes; family Scyliorhinidae; genus Scyliorhinus; species Scyliorhinus canicula. The sequence goes on from NC_052148.1 coordinate 70,188,164, forward strand.
AGAAGGTACAGAAGTCTGAAGACCAGCACATCCAGACATAGGAACAGACATAAGAAGGAAATGCCTGGGTGGGAGGGGTCTCTGATAATGCTGTCTGCCTTCCTGAGGCAGCGGGAGGTGTAGACAGAATCAATGGGAGGATGGCAAGCTTGTGTGATGCGTTGAACTGAGTTCACCACTCTCTGCAGTTTCTTGCGATCTTGGGCCGAGCAGTTGCCATACCAGGCTGTGATGCAGCCGGATAGGATGCTCTATATCGCAGATCTGTAGAAGTTTGTGAGAGTCGATGCAGACATGGCAAATTTCGTTAGCTTCTGCAGGAAGTAGAGATGTTGTTGGGCTTTCTTGACTTGCATCAACGTGAATGGACCAGGACAAACTGTTGGTGATGGTGACCCCCCCCCCCCCCAGGAACATAAAGCTATTAAACATCTCCACTTCGGAGCCATTGATGCAGCTGAGAGTGTGTGTCGTGCTACTCTTCCTGAAGTCGATGATCAGTTCCTTGGTCTTTCCGACATTATGAGAGAGATTGCTTTCAGTACACCATGCAACCAAGTGATTTATCGCCTTCCTGTAGTCTGATGATGTTACACCAACATTCTCTACGGAGGAATACTTCAGCAGCAAATAGACAGACTTTCTCACACCTTTAAAGATTTTGGTATGGACACCAGTATCAGGAAGACAGATGTCATGGCCCAGGATGTTTTCATACCACCATTAATCAGCATTGACAAAGTGATGCTGGAGGTTGTTGGAACCTTCACATATCGAGGCTCCAAAGTCCCTGCAATCTGTCACTTCATTCTGAAATCAGCATACTCATCGCAAAAGCCGCAGCTGTTACCTCTAAGCTGAGTTAATAGAGAATGGAACAGCAACAACCTGACTGAGAACTCCAAACAGCAAGCTTACAAAGTTGCGTCCTTAGTGCACTCCGCTACACTCCTCTACAGTGGGTAGACCTGGACAACACATGTCAGATGGGGGAGAAGGCGGGATGGTTTCCACCTTCATTGTCTCAGACATATCCTCAGCACCTCTTGGCAGGATAAGGTCAAAAACTCAGAGGTCATCACTAAACCAATGATGTCTGCACTGGCTCAGTCATGTTCATTGGATGGATGATGGCTATATACCCAAAGAACTTCAGTATGGTGATCTGCCATTCGCTCATGATCTCCTTGACGTCCATACCTCAAATCCAAGAATGTCTGCAAGCGAGATATGACCATAAAGGACATTGACACAAGAAGCAGTCGATGACCTCTGGAGGCTGACTGCTTGGAAGGGCATCAGAAGAAATGAACAGAAACAAAAGCAGAGCTTGTGAGACGAGGAGCCGGACAAAGATGAGGCCAGTGGGCACCTTCTCAGCTCACAATCTTCCTCTGCAGAATATACAGCCATGCCAGATTGAGGCTTTGAGCCACACATGATAATGCATAATTCACCATCAAGGCACAAGCCATCGTCTTACAAGATGGAAACCCTAGTGGGATGCCCTCTGTTTGGGCTAGCGGGAGCAGTTGTCACACCACATGGCTTCGTTATTCTCAGATCACATTCTGGCTGCTTATATGCTTTAAGCCAACTGTCCAAATATCTTGGGCGGGATTATCCGTTGGCTGACACCAAAATCGCGAAAAGCGATTGGGCAGAGAATCGGTTCCAATGCTAAAATCGCGGCGGGTGCCGATTGTTTCGCAAAATTGCAATTCTTCGTCAGCTTGACAATGGCATCAATGTGGCCCAGAATGCACATACAGTAAACACCGTTTGCATGTCATGAGCGGGCCCGACCCGGTATTCTCCGGGGCCTCCGCGATGCTCCGTCTCCAATGGGCTGAGTTCACAATGGCGCAGTTCAATTGTGCTTTTAGAAATCGTGAAACCGGCGTCGTGGCTGCTGAGGGAGAGAGACGAGGTATGGAAAGTGTCCAATATCACCATAGCTTGCTCACAGTTGTGCGCTGGCCGGGTGGCCGAGAGGTTCGCTGTGGGGTCGGGGTGGACGGGCACAGAACACCATTGCCGCAGCCGACAAGGCAGCCATGCAGCTACACACGCCGCTAACAGCCCACTGTGAACTTAGGGTCACAGGTCGTTTGGTGTCCCCCCCAGGCCATCCCCCAGAGGTGCCCTCTGGCCCAGCCAACTCATCAGATGTATGGGCACGCTCCAGCACAACCAGTGCCATCATTTTGACTGGGATGAATGTGTGTGGGGATTGTAATATGTATATGCAGCTGTAGCTTGTCAGCCTCCAGAGTGTCATTGATGGACCCGGCGCATTCCGCACTGTTTTTCATTGGAATCAATTGTGTTTCATGTGGCGCCGATGCTAGCCCTTTCACAGTTGCTGAAGTGATCCAGATTCACCGCCAGTGTTGCTTCCATGGAAGTCCACCAATTCTGTGCCAGCATCAACACAGAAAAGGAGAATCCCACCCCTTAATTTGCAGCCCGGTGTCAAGTCTTGTTTGATAACTCTTTTGTGACATTTTCCGATGCTAAAAGTGCGGTATTATCAAGTTTGTTAGTAGGTTTCAGTGTATAGTATTTGAAAATCCAATTGTTTCTTCAGAAAAACACAATAGTATTCACCAACTAGCTTTTATTTTTTTCCAGCCCAATCTCTTATGACTATAATATAAAATGATCATTGTTAATGTCTACTACTGGTGTGGTTACATGATACATCTTGCATAAAATGTTGGGACACGATATTAACTGGATCAGAGCCAGAAACACTTGAACACTGATTTTATTTATTTTAATGTTTCCAATTAAGGGGCAATTTAGCGTTACCAATCCACCTATCCTGCACATCTTTGGGGGTGAGACTCACGCAGACACGGGGAGAATGTGCAACCTCCACCTGGGTCCTCGGTGCTGTGAGGTAGCAGTGCTAAGCACTGTGCCACCATGCCACCCCTATTTTATTTTATTTTAAAACAGGTCTTGGACATTTTTGCTTAATTGCCAGTATTTAAGGTTTTATTTTTCTGCTGTTGCTGTCCTTTAGTGAGATAGAGATGGAGGGAATTAGTAGAGGGGGCATCAGAACTGTTTGTTCAGGATGACATAGTTTCTCCCCGTCGCCAGTGCCATTTCATAATTAACAAATCAGAGACGTACGCCATCATCTACACATTATTCTCCTAAATTTCCACTGGTAAAGTGTAATTGGTATGGACGGCACAGTAGCACAGTGATTAGCATTGTGACTTCGCAGCTCCACACAGACCAAAGATGTGCAGGTCAGGTGGATTGGCCATGCTAAATTGCCCTTAGTGTCCAAAAAGGTTGGGAGGGGTTGTTGGGTTACCATGATGGGGTGGAGGTGTGGCTTAGGTGGGGTGGTCTTTCCAAGGGCCGGTGCAGACTCGATGAGCCGAATAACCTCCTTCTGCACTATAGATTCTATGTAACAGGTGCGAGCTATGATTTTCTGGTGTTTTTGGTATTTTAAGGTGGTAACTGGAAACTCAACTGAAGTGTATCAATATGGCAGAATATAACTGATTGATCAGTGACCAGTTGGAAAATTAATGTAAAAACTGTGCATTCTGTGACTGATTTGTAGTGACCAGGAGGATAGATGTGGAAGAACTTGACTATTCCCTTTCCCAAGAATAGGATGAAAGGAATTTTCATGCTTACACAAGAACATATAAAATATATTCCCAATGATTGTAGGTTGTGAAAAAAACTCAACATTAGAATCTTTCAGCCACATGCTCCATGATTGTCCTGCTCACCTAAATACACAACACACAGACGGTCACTTTAACACTCTACATTTCATAATAAAGATATAAGTGTCTTTTGAATGAAAACTTAGTACATAACTATCGAGTTTTATTGCTTAGCTTGAATCGTATATTCTAAATGATATATCATTCTGTATTGGCTTGAGAAACGAACTGGAGGCTTCCAGTAGTAACAAAGGGGTTTAATTGATGAAAGGCAAAGGCCAGTAATTATACAGGCTGGGTCTGATTCTTTGGTTCTGGGGTCCACTCTACCCAGCCCCTGCTCCCAGGGCCACATGCTATCTCACTATTGACCGGGGTTAGCGCGCTCCCATGTGAATGGTCAAGAGCCAGTCATGTGGTCCATATCCTCCCCCCCCCCCCCCCCCCCCCCACCTCCAGCGCATTAAGTCCCTTATTACATTTTGCACAATCGTTATGCATAAGTTTTAAGTTCACGGCAAAAGACATCAGGGGGGAAAGAGTTCATCAAAGATTCAGTCAGTTCTGGGGCCTTCAATCCTTCTGGATGTCTGTAGACTACCCATAGGCCTGACATCCTTTGCGGTAGTCAGACTGTCAGTAGCCAGTACAGTACAGTACAGAAGGCATCGCCTTGACGATAGGAGAACTGACCTCACCAACCTCCAAAGGCACAGCTGGCTGGGTTGATTCAGGAGTTCTCTGCTCCTTGTGCTTGGAAACATTCACAGGAGTGTCAACACTAATGAGATTCGCTTGCTCTGAATTGGGGGTCGCCACCCCCCTGTTCCTCAAATGGTCAATCTGCTTTTTGACTGTCCTTCCATTTACATTCACCATGTGTGACACAGGCCCCGACTGGGACACAATCCATCTGGTTAACCATAGTGGCCCTGAGGAAAAGTTATGAACCAAAACAAGGCCCCCCAATCTAGAACGATCTGCGTAGTCCATTGATTTCTCTGGGAGGTCTACCGTACCTCCACCCTCCTCGCCATATTGGTGGAATTTCTTCACACCATATATGCTAAACCCCCTTTCTCAATTTGAGCATAGTTCTACTCTATCTCTGAAAGTGTCCTCAAGGCAAAGGTGATCCACCTGGGCAGGCAAATTTATCATTAATTTGTAGCCCCCTTAGACTTTTATGGAACGCTCTGGCTTGAGAACAGGGACTATGGAGGCTGCCCACTCCGAGAACTGAATCAGTTTGATTATACCCAGTTCTCATAATCTCTTAAACTCAGATGCAACCTTCTGATGAAGGGCATAGGGAACTGGTCTGGCTCTCACGAACTGGGTGGCAAATCCAGATTGACACAGATTTTGGCTTTGACATCGTTAATCTGGCAGAGCTCACTGTGAAAAGTATGCACTAACCTTCTCAGGACATCTTGCAGGACTCCATTGGAAATTTAAAACATTTCCGGCCAATTGAGTTTGATTTGCTGTGACCAGTCCCTTCTCGTGAGACTGGTTCTAAGCCCTTCCACGACAGCCAGGAGTAGATGAGCCTCTTGCTCCCCGTAAGCCACTGGCATGTTGATGGTCCCAAGGATTTTCAATGTTTTCCCCGTGTAAGATGAAAGCTTGGTTGTGGTGCTGCTCAAATTTAAATTTGAGATCATTCATAAATATACTTGAAGGTCTGCTCCCCCATAATGATCACCGAGGTCCCAGTGTCAACTTCCATTTCCAAAGGTTTGTCGTTTACCTTCAGGATAATTTCAATTGGGGCCGTCTTGTTCAACTGGAAAGTGTTCAAATGGTACATTGCATGCTCCTCTTCAGAGCTCTTCTCCACTATGTGCAGTGATGCTGTGGACTGCTGCTGTTGTTTATTTTTCATTGGTGTGCTTTGCCTTGCTCGGAAATGTGCTTGAAATCAACCCCCATGATTACATACGAAGTCTCGACAATGGCAGGTCTCTTGGGGATGGCCCACCCGCAACATTAGCAGTCTCCCTCTGTCATAGGTTGACACACTGTTCTTTTGTGGTCCTTTGACTCTGGTCCAGGCCCGAAGACCGTGTCTGGTTCTCAGCTGTGCTTGTTGATCCTGCCATTTACCTCATGGCCACACTGTTCCTACTTGATTGACTTCCCCTTCAGCCACTTTGGAGCTCAGTGGCACCTTTTTCTGCACACTCCGTCACCTGAGCTATCGTGATCACTTTTTCCAACATTATGGGAGTTTTAGCCAGAAGTTTAATTTGGATGTTGAGATTATGGATTCCACAAACCAACCAGTTGTGCAGCATATCGCAAAACATGGTCCGAACTGGCAGTGTTCAGTGAGTTGAAGAACATAGAACAGTACAGCACAGTACAGGCCCTTCAGCCCACGATGTTGTGCCAACCATTTAACCTGATCTAAGTTCAACCTAACCTACACCCTTTCAATTTACTGTTGTCCATGTGCCTGTCCAAGAGTCGCTTAAATGTCCCTAATGACTCTGACTCCACCACCTCTGCCGGCAGTGAATTCCATGCACCCACCACTCTCTGTGCAAAGAACCTATCTCTGACATCTCCCCTATACCTTCCTCCAATCACCTTAAAATGATGTTCCCTTGTGATAGCCATTTCTGCCCTGGGGAAAAGTCTCTGGCTATCCATTCTATCCATGCCTCTCATCACCTTGTACACCTCTATCAAGTCACCTCTCTTCCTTCTTCGCTCCAGTGAGAAAAGCTCAACCTTTCTTCATAAGACATGCCCTCCAGTCCAGGCAGCCTCCATGTACCCTCTCCAAAGCACCCACATCCTTCCTATAATGAGGCGACCAGAACTGGACTCCATATTCCAAGAGTTTTATAAAGCTGCAGCAAAACCTCGCGGCTCTTAAACTCAATCCCCCTGTTAATGAAAGCCAACACGCCATCCGCCTTCTTAAAAACCTTATCAACCTGGGTGGCAACTTTGAGGGATCTATGTACATGGATCCCAAGATCCCAATGTTCCTCCACACTTCCACGAATCCTGCCTTTAACTCTGTATTCAGCATTCAAATTCAACCCTCCAAAATGAATCACTTCATATTTGTCAAGGTTGAACTCCATCTGCCACTTCTCAGCCCAGCTCTGCATCATGTCAATGTCCTGTTGTAACCTGCAACAGCCCTCGATACTATCTACAACTCCATCAACCTTCGTGTCATTGGCAAACTTACTAACCCACCCTTCCACTTCCTCATCCAAGTCATTTATAAAAACCACAAAGAGCAGAGGTCCCAGAACAGATCCTTGCGGGACACCACTGATCACCGACCTCTAGGCGGAATATTTTCCATCCGCTCCCACTCGCTGTCTTCTTTTGGCCAGCCAATTCTGTAGCCAGACAGCCAAATTTCCCTGTGTCCCATGCCCCCTAACTTTCTGAATGAGCCTACCATGGGGAACCTTATCAAATGCCTTACAGGAATCCATATACAGCACATCCACTGCCCAACCTTCATCAATGCATCTCGTCACATCCTCAAAGAATTCAATGAGGTTTGTGAGGCATGACCTGCCCCTCACAATGCCATGCTGACTATCTTTAATCAAACTATGGGCGCAATTCTCCGCAAATGCGGAGAGTCGTAAAGGCTGCCGTGAAACTGGCTGTGTTTCACGGCAGCCTCCGCGCCCCCTCCCGGGACCCGATTCTCCCCCCCAGGCGGGGCTAGCAGCGCGGCCCCGTGAAGAACGGCATCGCGGGCTTAGCAACCGTCGCTAAGCCCGCGCGCCAAGCGTCATGGCGGCTGACGCGCACGATGACGTCAGCCGCGCATGCGCGGGTTGGACGGCTCCAACCCGCGCATGCGCGGATGACGTCATCACGCATATGCGTCAAACCTGCGCATGCGCGGGCCGTCATGCCCCTCAGCCGCCCCGCGGACTGATCCTGCGGGGCGGCGGAGGAACAAAGAGTGCGCGGGTATCGGACCCGCTGCCCGCGATCGGTGCCCACCGATCGCGGGCCCATCACGGCCGTGCCAATCGGTGCCATGGTTGTCCGGGACGGCACTTTGCGGCCGTTTTCATGAATGGTGAGAGCAGGTGTGTTTGCGTTCGTGAAAACGGCCGTAAAGGCCTGGGAACTCGGCCCATCGGCCTGGGGAGAATCACTGTTCGCCGTAAAAAACGACTGATGGGTCTGTAATTCCCAGGGATTTCCCTATTCCCTTTCTTGAACAGGGGAACAATATTCGCCTCCCTCCAATCATCCAGTACTACTCCAGTGGAGAATGAGGACGCAAAGATCATCGCCAACGGCGCAGCAATCTCCTCCCGCTCTTCCCATAATAACATTGGGTATATCCCATCAGGCCCAGGGGACCTAACTATCCTGATGCGTTTCAAAATTTCCAGCACATCCTCCTTAATATCAACCTGTTTGAGTCTATTAACCTGGTTCACGCTGTTCTCATAAGCAACAAGGTCCCTCTCTCTTGTGAATACTGATGCAAAATATTCATTTACAGCCTCCCCTATCTCCTCAGACTCTAGACACAAGTTCCCTCCACTATCCCTGATCGGCCCTACTCTCACTCTGATCATCGTCTTATTTCTCACATAAGTGTAGAACGCCTTGGGGTTTTCCCTAATCCTTCCCGCAAAGGCTTTTTCATGCCCCCTTATAGCTCTCCTAAGTCCATTTTTAAGTTCCTTCCTGGCTACCGTGTAACCCACTCAAGCCATGCCAGATCCTCGCTTCCTCAACCTTACGTAAGCTTCCTTCTTCCTCTTAACTAGATGCTCCACTTCTCTTGTTATCCAAGGCTCCTTCACCTTACCATTCCTTCCTCGTCTCAGTGGGACAAAACTATCCAGCACTCGCAGCAAGAGCTCCTTAAACAACCCACACATTACTGTTGTGCATTTCCTCGAGAACAACTATTCTTACTTTATGCTCCTCAGCTCCTAATGGCAGTATAATTTCCCCTCCCCCAATTAAATACCTTCCCATACTATCTGTTCCTATCCCTCTCCATGACTATGGTAATGGTCAAGACGTTGTGGTCACTGTCACCAAAATGCTCTCCAACTGAGACATCTGACACCTGGCCTGGTTCGTTGCCAAGCACCGAATCCAATATAGACTCCCTCCTCATCAGCCTATCTACATATTGAGTCAGGAATCCTTCCTGTACACAACTGACAAAATCTGCTCTATCCAAACCATTTGCACTAAGGAGGTTCCAGTCAATACTAGGGAAGTTGAAGTCACCCATGACAACAACTCTGTTACTTCTGCACCTTTCCAAAATCTGCCACCTAATCTGTTCCTCCACCTCTGCTGCTATTGGGGGGTCTATAGAAAACTCCCAATGAAGTGACTTTTCCTTTCCTGCTTCTGACTTCCACCCATACTGACTCAGTAGACAAACCCTCCTCAACTACCTGTTTTCTGCAGCTGTGATGCACTCTCCAATTAACAGTGCCACTCCGCCTCCTCTTTTACCTCCCTCCCCATTCTTATTAAAACATCTAAACCCCAGAACATCTGACAACCATTCCTGCCCCTGTGAAATCCATGTCTCCGTAATGGCCACAGTATCGTCGTTCCAAGTACTGACCCATGCTCTAAGTTTATCTCCAAAATTCCTGACACCCCTTGCATTGAAACAGACACACTTTAACCCATTCCACTGAGAGCAGCTTTGCCCGATCAACTGTCTATACTTCCTCACAGGCCCGCTGCATACTATTTCTGCCTGTTCAACAGCTATCTTATCCTCTGATCCATAACTCTGGTTCCCATCCTCCTGCCAAACTAGTTTAAACCCTCCCGAAGAGCTGTAGTTCGAGCTCTAAACCTCCAGTTTAGGTACAATCCCATCTTCCCCAGAAAGTATCCCAATGATGCACATACCTTAAGCTTTCCCTCCTGCATCAGCCCTGTAGCCACATGTGCAGCTGCACTCGCTCTCTGTTCCTTGCCTCACTTCCACGTGGCACTGGAAATAATCCTGAGATTAATACTCTGCTCGTCCTGCTCTTTAGCTTCCAACCTAACTCCCCAAAATCACTTTTTAGATCCTCATCCCTTTTCTTAGCTATGTCGTTGTTGCGTATGTGCACCATGACTTCTGGTTGCTCCCTCTCCCCCTCAAAAATCCTGTAAATTCAATCTGAGACATCCCTGACCCTGGCATCCGGGAAGCAACATACCTTCCGGGAGTCTCGTTCACAGAATCTCCTATCCGTTCCCCTAACCATTGAGTCTCCTATCACTATGGTTTTTCTATTCTCCCACCTTCCCTTCTGAGCCACAGAGCCAGACTCAATGCGAGAGACCTGGCTGCAAGGGCCTTCCCCAAGTTGGTCGTTCCCCCCCAACAGCAACCAAAACGGTATACTTGTTTTGAAGGGGAACCGCCACGGTGGATCCCTGGACTATCTGCCCGTTCCTTTTCCTTCCCCTGACTGTAACCCAGCTACTTTTGACCTGCATCTTGGGTATGGCTACCTCCCTGTAACTCATCTCTATTACCCCCCTCTGCCTCCCGGATGATCCGAAGTTCATCCAGTTCCTTAACGCGGCCTCTGAGGAGCTGGAGTTGGGTGCACTTCCTACAGGTATAGTCAGCGGGTGCCGGTGGTATCTCTCACCACTCACATCCTACAGGAGGAGCATGTAACTGCCCTAGCTTTCATCCCCTCTGATCTGAATTCCCAAAGAGATTTAAAAGGTAAAAAAAGATTAAACACTCGTTATGCCCTTAAAAAATAAATATATGTACTGCTGCTGCGCTTTCAAGTGAACCCACTAAAATTTGTGATTCAGCTGAAAAAAACAACTCTTACCTTACAGAATGTGGCTGTCCTGTGAAGCAACTGGAACTCCCCCCTCCGACTCTGCTCCCAGTCACCTGCACTCTGTAAACTCCCGACTCCCTTCACGCTCTTTGAGGAAATGTAGGAAATGAAATGAAAGGAGCACGTTGCTCTCTCCTCATCTAACTCCCTCAGTCACCAAACTCTCACTATGACACTCAAATGCAACCCAGTCAACACTCCAGTGTCTGGCTATGAAGACTGAGGTGGACTTTAGGCTCCGTAACCACAAACTTAAATTTATAATGTTGGAAGATAATCAAGGGCCTTGGGTTAAACTGTTCTTTGAACATCTTGACTATCTAATCAGCGGTCTTTGAGTCAGGTGCCTCCGAGGAGATGAGGTTTCTAATTAAACTATAAGTTTGGAGCCCATAAACTGTCAGAAGTATCACCTTCTGCTTGTCCTTCCCTGTGATCTTGTTTGTGGTGAAGAAATAGCAGAGCTGTTCATTGTACTGGCTCCAGTCTTCAGCTACTTGGCCAATTGGGTCTAGTTTATCGAATAAAGCTCACGTTTTGATCGTTCCCGACTCTTGGCGGCCCTCCTTTGTTTTTCAAATTACTCCTTCCATCCCCCCTCGGATCACAAAGAACTGCAGGTTGCAATTGAAACTTTTACCCTGTCGTTAATGTGGTAGCTCGAGAAACACTGTGGAGGCTTCCGGTAGTAGCAAAGGGATTTATTAATGAAAGGCAAATGCTGGTAATTGTACAGGTGCACAACACAATAAGATGGGGTTTGTCTCTTCGGCTGTCAGGTCCACGCAGCCCGGGCCCCTGCTCCCAGGGCCCACACAACTCTTTTTTGGCCAGGGTATACATGCGCCTGTGTCATTGACTGAGCTGGTCACGTGGTCCTCCAGGCCATTCCCCTTAAAAGGGTCACATTACCACACATTCGTTATCGTTGAAACATAGAATTATGGAAATGTTACAGCACAGAAGGAGGCCATTCAACCCAATCTTGTCCATTCTAGTCAGGGGACACCCAGGTGCCCTTTCTAATCCCACCTTCCTGCACCCGGCCCAGAGCCCTGTATCTTACAGCACTTAAAGTGCAGATCCAGGTATTTTAAAAAATAATTTAGGGTCTCTGCCTTCACTACCAATTCGGGCAGCAAATTCCAGATACCCGCTACCCTCTGTGTCAAAAAGTTCTTTCTCATCTCTCCTCTACACCGTCTGCCACTTATCTTGAATCTATGTCTCCTGACTCTAGAATTCTCCACCAAGCGAAACAATTTTATTCTGTCCACTCTATCTCTTCCCCTGATAATTCTGTGTACCTCAATTAAGTCACCCCTCAGCCTTCTTTGTTCCAAGTAAAATAACCCCAACCAACCTATCCATTCTCTCCTCAAAGCTACACTTTTCCAGCCCTGGCAACATTCTTGTAAACCTCCTCTGCACTTTCTCCAGAACAATTACGTCCTTCCTGTAATGTGGTGATCCAAACGATTTTGTTAGTTTGCGGCAACTGGATAAGATGCATTGAGTAACACTTCATTACCACTTCTGAGCTCCCTATAACCACATGATGAATTATAGCTTCCTACAATAAAATATTACCAAACAACTAATGACAGAAATGAAAGGCAGTAGGGGGGAAAGTGTAAGGCAGAGAAGACATAGTCAAAAATCAAAAAGTGCGACAGTACAAGGTACAGTGACTGAGGAGAGGTCAGTGAATAGGCCCAGTAATACTAAAAGGAATAAAACAGAAAGTAAAAACATAAAAGGGAAGCGACGCAACAGGTTATTACATGAAAATATGGGTTCTACGATAAGGAAAAAGTTAAAAGGAAAAATAACTTAGGTGAGGTTACTGATAGAGGTGTTAAGATTCAAAACAGAGGTATAAAAGGCAACATAAGGGTACTTTACCTGAATGCTCGTAGTATTCGGAATAAGCTAAATGAATTGATGGCGTAAATCATTGTGACTGACTATGATTTCATGGCCATTACTGAAACATGGTTAAAGGATGGTCACGACTGGGAGTTAAATATCCAAGGGTATCAAACTATTCGGAAGGACAGAGTGGATGGTAAGGGAGGTGGTGTAGCTCTGTTACTTAAGGATGACATCCGGGCAGTAATGAGGGATGACATTGATGCTAGGGAGGATAGGGTTGAATCCATTTGGGTGGAAATCAGGAATAGTAGGGCAAAAAAGTAACTGAAAGGAGTCATCTATAGGCCACCAAACAGTAACATCATGGTGGGGTGGGAAATAAACAAAGATATAATTGATGCATACAAGCAGTTATCATGGGGGATTTTAATCTACATGTCAATTGGTTTAACCAGCTCGGTCAATACAGCCTTGAAGAGAAGTTTGTAGAATGCATCCGCAGTAGTTTCCTAGAACAATATGTAATGGAACCTACAAGGGAACAAGCGGTCCTAGATCTGGTCCTGTGTAATGAGACAGGATTGATTGATGATCTCATGGTTAGGGATCCTCTCGGAAGGAGCGATCACAATAAGGTGGAATTTAAAATACAGATAGAGGGTGAGAAGGTAAAATCAAACACTAGTGTTTTGTGCTTAAACAAATGAGAGAAGAGCTGGCTAAGGTAGACTGGGAGCAAAGACTTCATGGTGAAACAGTTGAAGAACAGTGGAGAACCTTCCAAGCGGTTTTTCACAGTGCTCAGCAAAAGTTCATACCAACAAAAATGAAGGGGGGTAGAAAGAGGGAAAATCAACCATGGATATCTAAGGAAATAAGGGAGAGTATCAAATTGAAGGAAAAATCATACAAAGTGGCAAAGATTAGTAGAAGACTAGAGGATTGGGAAATCTTTATGGGGCAACAGAAAGCTACTAAAAAAGCTATAAAGAAGAGTAAGATAGATTATGAGAGTAAACTTGCTCAGAATATAAAAACAGATAGTAAAGGTTTCTACAAATATATAAAACAAAAAAGAGTGGCAAAGGTAAATATTGGTCCTTCAGAGGATGAAAAGGGAGATTTAATAATGGGAGATGAGGAAATGGCTGAGGAACTGAACAGGTTTTTTTGGGTCAGTCTTTACAGTGAAAGACACAAATAACATGCCAGTGACTGATGGAAGTGACGTTATGACAGGTGAGGACCTTGAGACGATTGTTATCACTAAGGAGGTAGTGATGGGAAAGCTAATGGGGCTAAAGGTAGACAAGTCTCCTGGCCTTGATGGAATGCATCACAGCATGCTAAAAGAGACGGCTAGGATGGAAATTGTCCCATTGGACAGACACAGCATGGGTTCATAAAGGGCAGGTCGTGCCTAACTAATTTAGTGGAATGTTTTGAGGACATTACCAGTGCGGTAGACAATGGGGAGCCAATGGATGTGGTATATCTGGATTTCCAGAAAGCTTTTGACAATGTGCCATACAAAAGGTTGCTGCATAAGATAAAGATGCATGGCGTTAAGTGTAAACTAGTAGCATGGATAGAGGATTGGTTAATTAATAGAAAGCAAAGAGTGGGGATTAATAGGTGTTTCTCTGGTTGGCAATCAGTAGCTAGTGGTGTCCCTCAGGGGTCAGTGTTGGTCCCACAATTGTTCACAATTTGCATAGATGATTTGGAGTTGGGGACCAAGTGCAATGTGTCCAAGTTTGCAGACGACACTAAGATGAGCGGTAAAGCAAAAGCTGCAGAGGATACTGGAAGTCTGCAGAGGGATTTGGATAGTTTAAGTGAATGGGCTAGGGTCTGGCAGATGGAATACAATGTTGACAAATGTGAGATTATCCATTTTGGTAGGAATAACAGCAAAAGGGATTATTATTTCAATGATAAAATATTAAAACATGCTGCTGTGCAGAGGGACCTGGGTGTGCTAGTGCATGAGTCGCAAAAAGTTGGTTTACAGGTGCAACAGGTGATTTAGAAGGCAAATGGAGTTTTGTCCTTCATTGCTAGAGGGATGGAGTTTAAGACTAGGGAAGTTATGCTGCAACTGCATAAGGTGTTAGTGCGGCCACACCTGGAGTATTGTGTTCAGTTTTGGTCTCCTTACCTGAGAAAAGGACGTATTTGCGCTGGAGGGTGTGCAGAGGAGATTCACTAGGTTAAACCCAGAGTCGAGAGGTTGGATTACGAGGAGAGGTTGAGTAGACTGGGACTGTACTCATTGGACTTTCGAAGGATACGGGGGGGATCTTATAGAAACACATAAAATTATGAAAGGAATTGATAGGATAGATGCTGGGAGGTTGTTTCCACTGGCGGGTGAAAGCAGAACTAGGGGGCATTGCCTCAAAATAAGGGGAATTAGATATAGGACTGAGTTTAGGAGGAACTTCTTCACCCAAAGGGTTGTGAATCTATGGAATTCCTGCCCAGTGAAGCAGTTGAGGCTCCTTCATTAAATGTTTTCAAAATAAAGATAGATAGTTTTTGAAGAATAAAGGGATTAAGGGTTACGGTGTTCGGGCTGGAAAGTGGAGCTGAGTCCAAAAAAGATCAGCCATGATCTCATTGAATGGCGAAGCAGGCTCGAAGGGCCAGATGGCCTACTCCTACTCCTAGTTCTTATGTTCTTATGAAATATTTTGAGCAAGTATCAAATCTGAAGATTGACTATCATTCAAATGTGACCTGACCATGAGTCTTAATTGGCTCACCAGTGAAAGAGGAATTTGGTGTCCGAGAAACGTAAACTATTCAATTTGAAACATCTGAATATTAAGCCAAGGTCCCCAAAAGTCAGTTCTAAATTTTGACAAGTCGATGGTTATTTTAGCTTGCAGCATAAAGCAGAGAAGGGAGAGGCTTATTCCCTGGATGACCTTCAGAGCTATGTCTTCACAGTCACTCAAATTATATAACAGACTGTTTTGATATCAGTTATCGTATAAGTTGAACATTAATGGAACTTTAAAATGTTTTATTTATGTATAAAGTCTGATCCAGTCGCAGTGCCATATTCAACAGCAGCACATGTCAGAGAACCAGGTGCTGTGTTGCTTGTGATTCTCTACCCATTGAAATCCATGGATCAAGTAACGTAATGATCTTGATACGCGCTGTGGCAGTCAAGATACCTTGCCATTAGCCTGGATTTGGAAAACCCACCACATAATTAGTTGGCTTGTATCTGTCAGCTCTCTGCAAGGGAATTCTCCTCCCATTGCATTGCACCCTCATTAGTGGTGGCCTCAAGCCGTTCTACACTTATAAGTAATGTTTACATTAGCACTTACTTTCTGAGCACAGGGAACAGAGAACATTACAGTTCATACCCACGTTGAAAAATATCTATTTTTTTAAAGCAATGGGTAATAACAAAATAATTTTTAAAATGGCCCTGTGAAGGGTGTCAAGTTAGTTGGGGCTGGGTTATAAGGAGTGAGGATAGGCTTGTCTGGGAAAATTACTGACAGTTATCATGATTAAACCTGACTTGATCTCAATCTGAGAAAAGCCTCACAACTTTAAGAGGGACAACTTCAAGACAATGGTGGAGGTCCTTGAATAGTTCAGCGGGAGTAGAAAAGTTTAGTTAGGGAAAGTGGAGTAAGGACATGCAAAGTGATACAATCCAAGGACTAGTAAGTGCACATTAAAGAACTGTTATCCTTGATTGTATAAAAAGGCAATAGAAAGGGAAATAAAAAAGAAAATAAATTTTGCAAAGCCAAAGGAGAAAGGGATAGGACCTTGAAAAGGATATAAATAAGGTAGTTCAAAAGATAAAGAAGGAAGTAGAAATGAGGAATACCATGAAATGTTGCAGGTACACCAAGGCGATAGATGATAACTGGAACATGGTGACAGACGAGGAAACTGTCCTTATAAGAGTTCAAAATTGCTAATGAGGAAACATGGAAACTAGGAGCCGGAGTAGGCAATTCAGCCCTTCGAGCCTATTCCACTATTTAATATGATCATGGCTGATCCTCTATCTCAATGCCATATTCCTGTTTTCTCCCATACCCCTGATGCCATTCAAATAAAATTAATCTATCTCTTCCTATAATACATTCAGTGACTTGGCTTCCAGAGCCTTCAGTGAAATAATTGCACAGTTCACTGTAAATCGTAGGGGAGCACAGGAATCAGCTGTTCACAATGTATATATATATATATATAAAATCACTTTGAGGAATGGACTTCTAAGACAGATGATGATGTTTATCAGGAGGAAGAAAGAGGCTTATGTAAAGATGAGATGTGAACGTTCAGTTAGGGCGCTCGAGAGTTACAAGTTAGCTAGGAAGGATCTAAAGAGAGAGCTAAGAAGAGCCAGAAGGGGACATGAGACGTCTTTGGCAGGTAGGATCAAGGATAACCCTAAAGCTTTCTATAGATATGTCAGGAATAAAAGAATGACTAGGGTAAGAGTAGGGCCAGTCAAGGACAGTAGTGGGATGTTGTGGGTGGAGTCCGAGGAGATAGGAGCGGTGCTAAGTGAATATTTTTCGTCTGTATTCACACAGGAAAAAGGCAGTGTTGTCGAGGAGAATACTGAGATACAGGCTACTAGACTAGAAGGGCTTGAGGTTCATAAGGAGGAGGTGTTAGCAATTCTGGAAAGTGTTAAAATAGATAAGTCCCCTCGGCCTGATGGGATTTATCCTAGGATTCTTTGGGAAGCTAGGGAGGAGATTGCTGAGCCTTTGGCTTTGATTTTTAAATCATCTTTGTCTACAGGAATTGTGCCGGAAGACTGGAGGATAGCAAATGTTGTCCCCTTGTTCAAGAAGGGGAGTAGAGACAACCCCAGTAACTATAGGCCAGTGAGCCTTACTTCTGTTGTGGGCAAAGTATTGGAAAGGTTGATAAGAGATAGGATGTATAATCATCTGGAAAGGAATAATTTGATTAGAGATAGTCAACATGGTTTTGTGAAGGGTAGGTCGTGTCTCACAAACCTTATTGAGTTCTTTGAGAAGGTGACCAAACAGGTGGATGAGGGTAAAGCAGTTGATGTGGTGTCTATGGATTTCAGTAAAACGTTTGATAAGGTTCCCCACGGTAGGCTATTGCAGAAAATACGGAGGCATGGGATTCAGGGTGATTTAGCAGTTTGGATCAGAAATTGGTTAGCTGGAAGAAGACAAAGGGTGGTGGTTGATGGGAAATGTTCAGACTGGAGTCCAGTTACTAATGGTGTACCACAAGGATCTGTTTTGGGGCCACTGCTGTTTGTCATTTTTATAAATGACCTGGAGGAGGGCGTAATTTTGCCTCAACTAAGTAAATTTGCAGGTGACACTAAAGTCGGTGGAGTTGTGGATAGTGCAGAAGGATGTTACAAGTTACAGAGGGACATCGATAAGCTGCAGAGCTGGGCTGACAGGTGGCAAATGGAGTTTAATGCAGAAAAGTGTGAGGTGATACATTTTGGAAGGAATAACAGGAAGACAGAGTACTGGGCTAATGGTAAGATTCTTGGTCGTGTGGATGAGCAGGTTGTGAGGGTTGTTAAGAAGGCGTACGGTGTGTTAGCTTTTATTGGTAGAGGGATTGAGTTTTGGAGCCATGAGGTCATGTTCCAGTTGTACAAAACTCTGGTGCAGCCGCATTTGGAGTATTGCATGCAATTCTGGTCGCCGCATTATAGGAAGGATGTGGAAGTATTGGAAAGGGTGCAGAGGAGATTTACCAGAATGTTGCCTGGTATGGAGGGAAGATCTTATGAGGGAAGGTTGAGGGACTTGAGGCTGTTTTCGTTAGAGAGAAGAAGGTTAAGAGGTGACTTAATTGAGGCATACAAGATGATCAGAGGATTAGATAGGGTGGACAGTGAGAGCCTTTTTCCTTGAATAGTGATGTCTAGCACGAGGGGACATAGCTTTAAATTGATGGGAGATAGATATGGGACAGATGTCAGAGGTAGGTTCTTTACTCAGAGAGTAGTAAGGATGTAGAATGCCCTGCCTGCAACAGTAGTGGACTCGCCAACATTTAGGGAATTCAAATGGTCATTGGATAGACATATGGACGATAAGGGAATAGTGTAGATGGGCTTTAGAGGGGTTTCACAGGTCGGCGCAACATCGAGGGCCAAAGGGCCTGTACTGCGCTGTAATGTTCTATGACTTTTGGGAAACAATGGAATGCGCCCGGGGTCCATGTCAAATGGAATCATATCATATCATATAATTTACAGTGCAGAAGGAGGCCATTCAGCCCATCAAGTCTGCATCGGCCCTGGGAAAGAGCAGCCGACTGAAGCCCCACACCTCAACCCTATCCCGTTGTCCCCGTAACCCAAACTAACCTTTATTGGACACTAAGTGCAATTTAGAATGGCCAATCCACCTAACCTGCACATCTTTGGACTGGGGGAGGAAACTGGAGCACCCGGAGGAAACCCAAGCAGACACGGGGAGAACGTGCAGGCTCCACACAGACAGTGACCCAAGCCGGGAATCGAACCTGGGACCCTGGAGCTGTGAAGCAACTGTGCTAACCATTATGCTACTGTGCTGCCTGTCACTTCAAGACTCAACATCGTCTGTTGTGTTTATAGAAGCCAATTTATGACTAGTACTCGCTTCCTCAACAGGCACAGATTATAGTGTTGGCCCAAGGTTGACTGATGTTCTGTCCTTCCAGTGAGCTCTTTTCTGCCATCTGGCCATTTCTTTTGCCCTCTGCTTTTTCCACACTCTTCCTAAATGATTGGCTTCATGCACTGTGGTCAGCAGCAACGACGTCCTATCCATTGACTCCGATTTGTAGTCTCACGTACAGACATCTTTGTATCGGCAATATGTGTGACCTGTTAGTTTTGTGCTAACAGCAAGCTCACTATGATGGCAAAATATGTAGTTCCAATCTTCCTGTAACTTTGTAAAGTCCAGTAAGATAAACAATGCCAGGGCAGCAAGTGGTGCAGTGGTTAGCACTGGAACTGGGACGCTGAGGACCTGGGTTCGAATCCTGGCCCTGGTCACTGTCCGTGTGGAGTTTGCACATTCTCCCCATGTCCCCAACAATACAAAGATATGCAAGTTAGTTGGATTGGCCACGCTAAATTGCCCCTTAATTGGAAAATAAATACATGGGCATTCTACATTTTAACAAAAGATAAACAATGCCATCTCTCCAGGTTGCCCCAAATGTTCCTTCTCTATTTCAAAAGATGGATTTTATTTCTGTTTAATGTTTCAGCCAACAGCCTGAGTGTAACTAGAATTGATAAATAACTTCTTGCTGTTCTGTACTTCTTTAATTTTCCTCTTCACGTTGATTTCTAACAGTACCATGCATCATCAACAGTACTGTTCTTAACTACCTGACTGTTGAATATTTCCTAATTTCATATTTTAAAAAATTATTTCTAGATTTACTACACTTATAGAACATAGAACATACAGTGCAGGAGGAGGCCATTCGGCCCATCGAGTCTGCACCGATCCACTTAAGCCCTCACTTCCACCCTATCCCCGTAACCCAATAACCCCCTCCAAACCTTTTTGGTCACAAAGGGCAATTTATCATGGGCAATCCACCTAACCTGCATGTCTTTGGACTGTGGGAGGAAACTGGAGCATCCGGTGGAAACACCCACGCAAACACAGGGAGAACGTGCAGCCTCTGCACAGACGGTGACCCAGCGAGGAATCAAACCTGGGACCCTGGCGCTGTGAAGCCACAGTGCTATCCAGTTGTGCTACCATACTGCTTTATACTACATAGTTATTACAATTCAGAAGTGCGGTTTCCATCCAGTCCAACAAATGTGTAGGTTAGATGGATTGGCCACGCTAAATTGTCCCCCAAAAAAAGGTAGGTGAGGTTACTGGGTTACGAGGATTGGTTGGGCGAGTAGGTCTGTGTAGAGTGCTCTTTCGGAGAGTCGGTGCAGATTTGATAAGCCAAACAGCCTCCTTCTGCCCTGCAGTAATTCGATGATTCTATAATTCTATGATACATAATTCATTGTGAAGTGCTCTGAACTGCTTTCTGAACTAAAATATACATTCTATATATATGGTGAAATTTTATGCATACTGCAGAAAATTCCAAATATGAGATTATAGGACAGAAGGACATATTCTAGATAAATACAATTTTCAATATTTCATATTGTTTTAGATCAATGTAATATGCTGTGTTTTATCTTATTACCCTCAACAAATAAGACATCCTTCAGCATAATGTACTGTTAGTCAATCTCAGACCTTATCGTGTAGTACATCGACAATGGTAAATTAATGCAAGAGCTGCCTGTGTGGTATATTCTACAGCAATATTGCACCCTGCAGTATGACATGCTATTCCAGATCTATACAATATTCCGCTACCTAACATACTGTGGTAGATTGAAGTTGTTGTTGTTGGCATATCTTCACACCCAATTTTCTACCCTTCGGGGAATGGTGGGGTAAGTGCTGAAAGGATTTCCGAGCTGATTATCAGCCTGTTGAACCGCCTCGAACACACCTTTCTTGATCAACAAGTTTTGCCGTTGGACTACGTCCCCGGAGCTTCTGGTCCAGTGGTTGTGGGGCGAACACTGCGCCACAAGGACTTCCTGTAGATTGAAGTAATATCATGCAGTGCAACAAGCTTTCAAGATCAATACAATACCTGACAGTAGATCAACAGACCAAGTCTAACATACTGATCTCGATCAATATAAATATTCTACAGTATAACATACAATTTTAGATCAATACAAAATCCTGCAGTGTGGCATTTTCTTTTTACCATTGAGATATCCCACAGTATAACAGATTTGTCTAATGCGACAGAACGTTCAGCGCGTGTGCATGTCAATGTGATAAACATTGTACAATAAAGCTTCATAGACTTCTCTGTATTAAGGTTGAATTCTGTCAATCTAAAGTCGTTTGTTATTCTACAGAATCGCACAGTGACCCAAGACAATATCTTAAAATGATAACACTTACTCCAATATTATTTATTAGCTGTGTGAAAGAAAAATACCTGGACACTTTTGTGAATCATAGTTGCTCATTGCTTCTGTTTTAAGTTTGGTATAGATACATCTTAGAATCAGTGTAGAACTGTTTATATAATATAGAATATTAAAGTATATTAAAAATTACATATTTTATTATCTGGATAATAACGCAACATTTTGAGTGGAAAGTAATCAAAAGTTTTAAAATTATATTAAGAGAATAAGATGAATGAGGAAAGGAATGGGCCTCGTGTTCCTAAGAGAGCATGATAAACTGAACCAGTCTGTTCTCAACCTCTGTGCCATATTTGCCCCAAGATGCACTTTCAGCCACATATCTGCAGCATCACAAAAAGTGCATATATTCACCCATGCGATATTGCCCAACTCCACCCCTGACTCAACTCTTCTGCTGTTGAAACCCTCACCCATCTCCTGCTCTGCCCAAGACCGCAGGAAACTACAAAAGGTTGTGAATGTAACCCAGTCCATAACGCAAACCAACCTCCCATCCATTGACTCTGTCTACAATTCCTGCTGTCTCGGAAAGGCAGCCAGCATAATTAAGGACCCCAAGTACCCCGGACATACTCTCTTCCACCTTCTTCCATCAGGAAAAAGATACAAAAGTTTGAGGTCATGTACCAACCGACTCAAGAACAGCTTAGTCCCTGCTGCCATCAGATTTTTGAATGGACCTACCTCATATTAAGTTGATCTTTTCTCTACACCCTAGTTATGACTGTAACATTACATTCTGTACGCTCTCCTTCCTTCCCTTTGTAGGGTATGCGTTGTATGTAAAGCATTAAAGAAACAACACTTTTAAATGTATACTAATACATGTGACAACAATAAATCAAATCAAATCAAATCATATCTTTGTTGCCTGCAGACTTGATTATTCCAGCATGGCCAACCTCCCACATTCTATCTTCTGTAGACTTCTGCTATGCAAGCTCCATTCATTTATCAACCCTGTGCTTGCTGACCTACACCTAATTAAACAACATCTCACTGTAGTTTTCAAATCCCTATATGACCTTGCCCTCCCTCTTTCTGAAATCTCCTCCAATCCAACAATCCTCCAAAAAACCTATACTTCTCTAATTCTGGACTGCTGAGTGTCCCTGATCTTAATTGCAAATTATTCATGACCATGCCTTCAGCTGCCTAGGCCCGAAGCTCTGGAAAACCCTCCCCGAACCTCAACGCCTCTCTGCTTTGCTTTCCTCCTTTAAACATTCCTCTTTGGCCAAGACCCACCCTAATATTTTCTAATGTAGCTTGGTATAATATTTTGTTTTATAGTGCTTCTGTGAACCATACCTTGTGACATTTTATTACTTTAAGGGCACTAAATTCATACAAGTGTTTTGTTACCTGTGTGGTAGGTAACATGTGCTACTCAATCCTTGACTAATGAAGATGTCTTCTGAATCTTGATGAAGAAGACTCAAATTCATCCAGTAGTAACAAAAGGTTTATTGAGTAACTATAACAATAATTTTTACTTTAACTTTGATACTAGTGATAAGGTTAACAAGATCTAACTACAGTATAAAAGCAAATTACTGTGGATACTGGAATCTGAAACGAAAGGGAAAATGCTGGAAAATCTCAGCAAGTCTGGCAGCATCTGTGGGGAGAGAAAAGAGCTAATGTTTCGAGTCCGATGACTCTTTGTCTGACCAGGACTTTTTCCTGTGCTTGTGGTATTAATCTAGTGTGTCATCTGCCTTGAAAGCTAGCGTGCTTCCTTGTTCTGGAGCAGATGTGAATTTGTGAGATTCTTTGTCATGCCTTGGCATGTTTGTAGCCTTGTCATTGTTTTGCTGTGTGCTGTGGCATTGTCCTTCATGTGCAGAGTTGTACCATGTTGTACAGGTCGTTGTTTCATTGATGTTGTTTCTGTCATTTCTGTGTTTGTTGTTTTCGTTGTCATTCTTGTTGTTGTCGTTCTTGTTGTTTTTCTTGCCGTGCTTGTTGTTTCTGTTTTTGTCGTTTTCGTCACTGTGCTTGTCGTTTTTCTTGGCGTGCTTGCTGTTTCTGTTATGCTTCTTGTTGTCTTTGTTGTTCTTGTTGCGTGCATGTTGTTTTTGTTGTTGCTGTAGTTGTTCTTGTTTCTGCTGTGCGCCGTGCGGTGTTTGTTGTTCTTGTTGCGCTCAATGAGTGTTCCGTGTGGATGATTTGAGTCATTGTCACATTTATTGGTGTCAGTGTCCGTTGTGGTATCTGTTACATTGAGCGTTTCTTCTTGAGAATTATGACAATGATCTGATGTTGCATTGATGTTGGTGACATCAGTCATTTGTGGAGGATTTGATTCCTCTTCTTTGCTTCCTTGGTACTCCTCGTCTAGAGTCATTTCTGGTTCACTTCAATCATCATTGATTTCTTTGTGCTCTTCTTCTGGAGTTATTTCTGGTTCATTTGAATCACCTTTGATTTCTTGGTGCTCCTCTCCTGGAGTCAAAATCTTCAAAATTTAATTCTCTTGTGGGTCTTGGTGCTCCTCTTCTGGAGTCAAAATCTTCAAGATTTCTATTGACATGGTCCCTCTGGACTCTTGGTGCTCCTCTTCTGGAGTCAAAATCTTCAAGATTTCAATTGATGTGGTCTCTCTGGACTCATGAGTAGCCCTCCACTGATTGTTGAGTGCCTCTGTGCAGACAAACTGAGATCTGTCAGTCTCGCTGTGATCCTGCATATCCTTTATGGGAATTGTGATTTCTTTGTCACTTGTCTCACACGCAGTGGGTTGACATTCACTGTCTTCTTGTTGGTTAAATGAGCTGGGTTCTGGCGGCTTAAATAAGCTGGGTAGACTGTCATAGTCTTTTTGTTGTCCACGTGAGCTTGGTAGACTTTCGTAGTCTGCTGCTGGTTGCGCAGATAAGGTGGATAGACCTTCATAGTTCTGTTCATGCATGGCGTTCACTGTGGAGTGTTTGCTTGCTTCCATTTTTAAGTCTGTCACCGAGCTGTCTGTGGAGGCTTGCGTTGCTCTCTTTGTGGAGACTTGTATTGCTCTCTCTGTGGAGTCTTTCATCGCTCCCTCTGTGGAGTCTTTCATCGCTCCCTCTGTGGAGTCCTTCATCGCGCTCTCTGTGGAGTCTTTCATCACTCTCTCTGTGGAGTCTGTCATCACTCTCTCTGTGGAGTCATGCAGTGTTCTCGCTGTAGAGTCGATCTGTGCTCTCTGTGTGGCGTCGTCTTCTTCTTGGGTATTGCTGTCATCCAATGTATCGATGATCTGCCATGGCATCATGGCATTAGATTCATCTAGCATGAGTCGTGTTGAGCGTTTCAACCGTGTTGCTGATGCAATGATCATCAATTCCAAATAAATCATCCATGTCTGAGCAGTAGTCTTCAATGAACAAATCATCTCTTTTTGTTTCGGATTTGTCATTGTTCTTTCTATGTCCAATGAAGAAATCATCTTCTGAGTAGTATTCTTCAATGAATAAATCACTGTGCTCTCCTCTTTGGGGGGTGCAAACTGCTTGTGCCAGAGTGCTGTGGATGTTATTTTTAACTGCTGGTGTAAGTTCGGGTATTGTTCTGTCTTTTGATGAAAGAAAATTTGGTTTTCCCGCTTTAAATGTCTTTTTGTTCATTTTTGTGCATTTCCCTTTTAAGTGGGCGTGGTCCAGATCCTCTGATATCATGACGCTTTTGATGTCATGCGTAGGAATCATTTGCGAATGCGCAATTTGAGTTTCCTTTACTGTGCACTCTTTTCACAACTGCACATGCCCGGCTTCTCAAGTATATTTTGCCATTTTCTTTCTTTTTGAGAAGTGCGCATGTGCGTACTGGCCAGAACGCTCTCGCTCAAGATGGCTGCCAATCAAAAAGCGCTGTAGCATCGAGTGAGATCCTGCCTCTGCCTCGTGGTGAGTGTTCGCGCCATTTTTACCAATTTTGTTTTCTAGATACTGATTCGGTGTTTGTAAAGACTCGCAGTATTGATTTTGTTTTTGTTCATAAGCAAGGTATTTTTGTACAGCAGTTTCTAGAGTTAGATACTTATCGTGTGATAGTTCTTCCTTCAAATTTTTCTCAGATTGTCCAGAAATTAATTGATCCATCATCATAGTGTCTCTGAAATCAGCATAATCACAGCCTTGTGGTATTAGTTTGAGATTTGTGATAAAATCAGTGTTGGGCCCTCCATTTCTCTGGCATTTATGACAAGAGTTAAATCTTTCCAGCATCTCTCCAGACTGTCACTTACAGTGTTGATCAAATTTTTTGAGTATTACTTCTATTTTGGTGTTGTCTTCACCTTCTAAGTAATTAAAGCAATTATAGATTTCTCTAGCTTCATGCCCTCCTATTGAGAGTAGTAGTGCTATTTTCATTGCGTCAGAGACCGTGCTTAAATCATAAACTGCAATAAATATTTGGAATATCTGTTCAAATCTTTTCCAGTTCTAACTTAAATTACCGGTTCTTTCCAGCTGCCCTAGTGGTCCAATGAGTCCCATAGCTAGTCGTCGAGGATCCATTTGCTGCAAAGTCTTCCACAGTCGAATATCTGGTCTGAATTTACTTTTTGTATAACCTAATCCAGCTAGTTCTGTTAAAGCCAAAACGTCTGGTACCATGTTTTGTTACCTGTGTGGTAGGTAACATGTGCTACTCAATCCTTGGCTAATGAAGAGGTCCTCTGGATCTCAATGAAGAAGACTCAAACTCATCCAATATTAACAAAAGGTTTATTGAGTAACTATAAAATAATTGCATGAGTTCTTTACATTAACTTTGATGCTAGTGATAAGGTTAACAAGATCTAACTACAGTAACTATACGTAACTCCACTAGCCATCTAAACTACTCTGCTATTGCTCTGGTCACAGTGCACCCCTGAGAGAGCCAGAGACAATGAAGAGTAGTTGCCTTTTATACCCCTGTTGGTCCTGCCTCTAGTGATCATGTGGTACTACTGATTACACATTAACCCCTTGTGTGCATGCACATATAGAGATCACTACAACAAGTTATTGTTTTTTGTTGCTGCAAGATTAGTTTTAACCTCAGTTTTTACACTGAAAGAGACCAGTAACTATGTGGGCCGGGATTCTCCCCTACCCGGCGGGGTGGGGGGGTCCCGCCATAGCGGAGTGGCGCCAACCACTCCGTCGTCGGGCCTCCCAAAAGGTGCAGAATTCTCCGCATCTTTAGGGGCTAGGCCCGCGCCGCCCGGCGTCCGGGCTGGCCGAAAGGCCTTCGCCGGTTCACGTAAGCGCCAGTGCGTCAGCGGCCGCTGACGTTACCACCGGCGCATGCGCGGTAGGGGGGGTCTCTTCCGCCTCCGCCATGGTGGAGGCCGTGGCGGCGGCGGAAGAAAAAGAGTGCACTGGCCCGCCCGCCGATCGGTGGGCCCCAATCGCAGGCCAGGCCACTGTGGGAGCTCCCCTCGGGGTCCGATCGCCCCGCGCCCCCCCCCCCCCCCCATGACACCGGGGGCCCGCTCGCGCCGCCAATCCTGCCGGCACCAGAGGTGCTCCAATTCCCGCTCCCTCCAATTCCCAGGTGGCGGAGAATTCCGGCCACGGCGGGGGCAGGATTTATGCCGGCCCCGGGCGATTCCCCGACCCTGCGGGGGGTCGGAGAATTCCGCCCATGATCTCTACAAGGGAACTTGAAGGTGTTGCAAGGGCAAGTAACAAAACCAACTATATTACTAGCAGCATGCTTGCTGAACAACCGTCTAAATTTAAGGTAAATATGTCTCAGGAGGCCAATAAAATATGTTTAAGGATTCTTAAGGTACGAAGAGATAAAATTGCAGGAAATATTTTTTTGAGTTTTGTTTGAGTGTGTGATAAATGAGTGTGATGGGGTAAGACAGTGCATGTTGTATACTTGGATTTTACTCGGGCCTTTGGTACAATTCTTCTGGGACATTTGGTACTAAACATTTTTAAAAATTAAGATCGAAAGGAAATATCCTAAATGGCTTTGTAATTGGAGCCCAGAGAGTGGTGGTACAGGAAATGTCACCATCTTGGGAAATGGCAGCAGTGGGGTTCCACAGGGTTGTTACTGGGACCTTTGTTACTTAGCCACTTCACAAATTATCCGGAGCTAGAAGGTCACAAACACAGTGGCTGAATTAGCACCAGATACAATGCTAAAGAAGATGAATAACTGCAAAGCTGAACAGGTTAAATTACATTGGATTAAATTTGAAAATATTTAGAAATTGGGCAGACAAATGGCAGATAGAGTTGCAATGTAGGAAAAAAAATGCAAGGGGTGCGATTCTCCGAAACGGAGAGAAACAGCCGACGCCGGAGTGAAACCCGGAGTGTTTCACTCTGGTGTCGGAGGCTGCTCCTCGCCCCCTATTCCCCCCCCCCCCCCCCGGGGGGCTAGGAGCGGCGGTGCGTAAATCTTGGGCGCCGGACCTTGACACTTGCGTCAAAGCGGCGCGCCGTGTATGACGCGGCCGGCGGTGCCTAAGTGACGTCAGCCACGCATACGCAGGTTGGCCTGCTCCAACCCACGCATGCGCGGTTGCCGCCTACCCCTCCGCTGCCCCGCAAGACATGGCGGCTTGATCTTGCAGGGCGGCGGAGGGAAAAGAGTGCGTCTCTTAGAGACGCCGGCCCGACGATCGGTGGGCACTGATCGCGGGCCAGTCACCTCATGAGCACGCCCGTGGTGCTCAATCATCTTTCTGCCCCCCACAGGCCCCACACTTACCTGTCGCGCGATGTTCACGCCGGCAGCAACCAGGTGTGGTTGACGGCGGCGTGAACCGGTTGGGTTGGTCAGGCCGCTCGGCCCATCCGGGCCGGAGAATCGGCGGTCGCCGTGAAAAACGGCGAGCGGTGGTTCTCCGAGCGGCGTGTCGCAAAACGCGACACGCCATTTTGGGGGGGTGGGAGAATCGCGGGGGTGCCAGGGCGGCGTGTCGTGATTCGCCCGGTCCTCCCGCGATTCTCCCCCCCCCGGCGTGGGGAGCGGAGAATCGTGGCCAAGGTGCTTCACACGGGGACAAAACATCCGGGAATGGAACATTATTTAATTGGATAGCAAATAATGTATGTGGAAAATGGAAAATATCTGGATCTCTGGGCTGACAGCAAATTGAAGCTACAAATACTTATTAGCAGTGAGTGAAGCAAATCAAAGCATAAAAGGCCAATATTGAGCTGAGGTAATTCTGCTTTGTCAATCACTGATGTGATCACACGATGGTCACCATTATGCAAAAACGATATTTCAGCTATTAGGAGGATACAGAATTTGCAGCCAGAATGACGGGGAGGGAGGAGTTAATGGATTTTGAGGACTGATTATGTAAATTTGAAATGTTGGGTATTAAATGATTGCTGTTTATCAGGTTCCAAAATCACCTGATTTCTTTCAGAAACAAATATTTTGGAATACAGTCAGCGGAACTCTCCGTCGACGGGATCCTCTGGTCTCCTGGCAACATGCCCATGGGTAGCCACAATGGGAACCCCATTGGCTGGCTGCGGAAATGGAGAATCCCATTGCCGGCGGGGCCGTGCTGCGCCGGAAAACACAACTGGCCGACCGGAGAATCCCGGCCAGGATTTGAGGCATGACCGGGATTCTCTATTCCAAATTCACCCCGCTATCGCATTCAGCCAAAACTCCATTCACAACAGCGGGAACAGAGAGTCCCATTGGTGTGCACGAACCGAGAATCTGACCCGGTTATATGATGGGCAGGATTCTCCAACCCCTGTCCAGGTTGGAGAATCCCGGGGGGGGGGTCGACGCAAATCCCGCCCTGCCGCCGGCTGCCATATTCTCGGGCGGCACCGAGGTTCACCGCCACGCCGGTCGGGGGCCATTGGCAGCTGCCCCCCCCCCCCCCCCCCCCCGCCCCCGGCAATTCTCCGGGCCCCGATGGGCATCCGTTTTTGGCCAGTCCCGCTGGCGTAAGTTACGTATGGTCCCACACAGTGGGACCTGGCAGGTGAGTCGGCTGGGGCTGTCCTTGGGGGACGCAGGCGTGTCCAACTCCGGGAGGGGGCCCCCACGGTGGCCTGGTCCGCAATCGGGGCCGACCAATCTGTGGGCGGGCCTGTGCCATGGAGGCACTCCTTCCTTCCACACCGGCTCCTGTGGGGCTCCGCCATGGCCGGCACGGAGATGAGAGCCCCCCGCGCATGCGCCAAAGCATGCCGGCGGTTCCGCGCATGCGCAAGATCACACCGGCCCTTTGGCGCATGCGTGAATTCGCGCAGTCCCTTTGGCGCCAGCTGGAGCTGCGCCAACCCCTCCGGCATCAGCCCCTGAGACAGGTGAGAATTCCTCACCTTGGGGGCCGGTTGACGCCGGAGTCATTGGCACCGGTTTTTCCGCCGGCATGGGGATTTAGTCCCTGGAAAGGAGAATCCCGGCTGATAAGCTTAGTAAATTTGTTAGAAATGGATGGGCTTTGAAACTATGGTTCCCAAAGCTTTTCACACTGGTAGCTTTACTTTGCCTCCTTTTGAGTATGTTAGAGACTAATTGAGAGAGATAGATCGCTGTGATTAGTTAACTCCATTATTGTAACATGCCTCTGCCAGGATAGTAGAAGATAAACGAGATTGATCTCCTGCCTTCAAATTATTACCATATGCTGCCTTTGGCCCATGTTCATCCACTTCCCATTTCCACTCCCGCCCTCTACCTTGACTTTCCTGAAAATTGATTTGAAGTATGAGATGGCAGAACCCAGTTCCTCTTGGCAACCACAAGTACAAATCCTCAGGCTTCAATCGTCTAGTGTGCAAGGCCAATGCACTGATTATCTTGTGTTCATTCGTAGTTGTAGAATTCAAGTCACATTGTGTCAAAGTAGTGCCAATAAACATTGAGGACCGACAGTCGATTAAAAATGTTTGCATAAACAACATTTAGGAACGAATAAACACACCACAATGGCATGATTAAAATGCATTTGTGCGTCCTTATTACTGGAGTGTTTAATAAAAGTGAAAAAAAAGAAAAACTAAAATGAACGTTATTTATTTTTAATAGTTGATGCAGCAGCAAGCAACAATAATGGCATCAGTTGCCCAGGGAGGTTACCTGAACCCAATGGCAGCGTTCGCAGCAGCACAGATGCAGCAGATGGCAGCCTTGAATATGAATGGACTGGCAGCTACACCTATGACACCAACATCAGGTATGTCTGGCAGTGTTTCCACTTGATGAGAATCAGGCTTCTACCATATTGTTCAAAGTGTATCAGTAGCCACATTTGAACAAATATTTATATATAATATAATGTTGTTCTCCTTTTCTGAATGATTTTACTTATGTTGGGATGCAATTTCAGAGGAGACAGCAGTCCGCTGGGGGCGGGGTGGGGGGGGTGGGGGGGTGGGGGTGGGGGTGGGGGGGGGTGGGGGGGGGGGGTGGGGGGGGTGGGGGGGGGGGGGGTGGGGGGGGTGGGGGGGGGTGGGGGGGGGGGGGGGTGGGGGGGGGGGGGGGGGGGTGGGGGGGGTTGGGGGAGTTGCAAGTGGTACTGCAGGCCAAGTTAAATTTTTGAACTGTCTACCTTGATACTACCATCAGGCAATGAAAATCATCACAACTAAGTCCAATCTTCACAGGCAAGCTCAAATCCACCCTCACCTAAGAGCTAGTGGCATGCATTTCTTCCAGCAGAATATTATTGAATATTGAACGTGAGCCAGACCCCTGGCTGATTTATTCCCTTCTAAGCCTTTGATGTACTCAAACCAATCTATAGCGAACCCATGCCAACCTTGCTGAGATCAACAAACTCAGCACAGCCCAGGGATCTCTGTAAGGAATAAAGCGTACACTTTATAGCGTGTGCCATAATTGGAGTTACAATAAAGCTGCAGATATTGAAAGCACCAAGCTAAGCCACTTCCAAAAGAACGTAAGATGCAAGTCTCTGTTGATTTCTCCAGAGGTTCAACAATCTCATCCATGTCATCAGGAAATTCATTGTGCAGAAGTATAAGATGTAGAACTGCGGGAGGAATCACTTCAGCATATGTTCTTTGGTTTCTGCATACAAGTGCAAATCATTCCGTAAAAATCATTTCCCATGAATGGTAGGTTAGATGTTGTCTTTGAGAAATAGTATTAAAATGCATGATGTTGAGTTTTACATCTCTTCTGAAGTCAGTGGAAATAAGTAGTTATCATTGTAAAATCAAAATTTCTGCATAGCCTGAGCATTGGTGCTGACAGTATAGATAGTTTGTTTATTTGTGTTGATAGGTTGGAGGTGATCGCATTTTTCAGTTAATGCACAAGTGCTGAGTGACATCTAAGCAGAGACTAGTGATGCAGGAACACCAAATCTCCCTTTCTTCTTCACCAATGTAACAGGTTTATTTATACTGGACCATTACTGCAAGAGTTCTGCTTCCCACTACTCATAGATTATCAATGTAGAGCGTCTAAACCATTACCAACCTCCTTATATAAACCTTCTCCCCTCCCCCACTTTCCCCAACTTGATGATGAGCAGATCTTTTGTGTAAAGACAGCGCTCACGTGATTTTGTATTTTTGTATTTATTATGGCAATCTTTACCTCATGACATCCTGAAGCATAATTGCAACTTGGAGACAATTTATTTTGTCTTCGATGTGTTTGCGGATTATTTCCAATTTTCTTTTTTAGAAACCCATAGGGGGAAATGTTGCTTTATTGCACTACAGACACAAACTGCACGGTACGACAGAAATCAATAATGACATTATTCCACAAAATTATTGGGAAACAAAAACCAATACTGACTCCTCTGATGCCAGTGGGTAAGTGTATTGCTGGATATGCCACTAAGTCATATCACTGAAGAAGGAGCAATCTTCAGTTCCCCTGCTAATATTGAGGGAGCTGATCTCAGTGGAGGCAGCATCTGGCGTGCTCCAGTTGACCTTGGAACCCTTGAACCAGCTAGGATTCCAATTCAGAGAACTCTGTTTAACGGATGCAGACAGCAGGTGAGAACAGAATCATGCTTCACAGTGATACATTTCCAGGTTAAATAGCCAACCATTATTGCCATCACATGAGGAATGAATGGTTACTTGAACGAGGGTTGCCAGCTCCCATGCAACTTTACAACAAAAGTCAAGATGGAGGCCAAGCAATAAAGCATTTGGGACAAAAAGCAAAGCCTGAACGCAATTAATTTCGTAATGTATTCAAGGGAAGTTGTGACTCTGCCTGAGAGAAATATTGGATGCTGAAGAATCTGCTACTTTTTGTTATTTACACTGCATTGAACTTTTGCCAAATTTTTCTTTAACCATCTGCTAATTGAGTACTCTGTCAGTCAGTTGGAAAGCAACTCATTTCAGAGACACAATCATTCTTGGCTTCACGCAGGATGTTATTAAAGTCCTTTTGACGACAGACGAGTTGGCATCAACTATGATTGCGTTAAGCACAGAGCACATTTTGTGATAATTAAGACTCATGCATGCTGTAAAAGTGCAGACAGAATAGAAGCAAAAATAAGTACTGGTTTGGAGGCATTTAAATAATGTAAGTGACAACTTGGAAGCCTCCTTAGTCATTAGCAAGTTCCTCTTCAAGTAGGGCAATTATCTTTGTAGGTCAAATTTTTAAGATTATTTACTTTTAAACCACCAAGCTTCACCCTGAATCTCTCTGCAAGATATTCTCTCTCCATTCCTTTCTTAGCCTCGGCACTCAGCAACTCCGTGTTTCCAACAATTTTAATCTGTGTTTTGGTGACCTTTGTCTTTCCTCTGCTAAATTAATTTCCCTCCTATATCCCTAAGCCTCCTTTCATATAAACTCTCCTGTCTGTAATCATGGTCATCTCCTTTGACCTTGCGGTCTCCAATGACATCTGTCCTGCCACTTGCCTACATTATAACAATGGCTATGATTTGAAATTTGCTGGCGGTGAAATATTTTGGGAAGTCCTAAGGAGGTGCAAGGTGCTATATAAATGCAAATTGTGTGCGTTTAGAGGTTAAATCACTCACAAAACCATGCCTGATAACTGTTGTGCATCTCCCACCATTAACATACCTTTTCTTCCGATCACACTTTATTTTACACCTGCCCTTGGTATAGCCAATCATCAATATATTTAGCTAGACCAGAAGAAGTACTATTGGGCCTGCTTCTCTCATAATTACTTACCTTATCAACTTCAGGAGTAAAATTAACTTCCAGCTTCTTTTTTCCACTATCACCCATCTCCTTAAATTGTGTCCTCTGCCACCTTCATCACCAATGACAATTGCAAGTACCTTTTTTTGGTCACAATAATGGGGCTGGATTCTCCACTCCCCGACACCGAAATCGCGTTCGGCGACGGGGCGGAGAATCCATTTTGGCGCTGAAATCGAGAGTGGCGCCGGTTTCTTAATTCTCCACCCCCTGAAAATCGGCGTACCCTTGGAGTACGCTGCGCCGAGTATCCACCGCCTCAGGCCATTGCCTGAGACCCACCCCGTAATGCTCCGTTGCCAACCGGCCGAATTCCCGACGGCGTGGGTTGCGTTCTTCCCTGCCGTACCATTAAACCTGTGAGACACTCTCTCTCGTCAACTTCCCTCTCATTTTCTTTCCAAACTCTTTTCATCCATGAGCCCCATCCCCTGCTTGTAAAATCCCTTTGTGCAGAAGGAGGCCATTCAACCCAACGAGTCTGCACCGACCCTCCGAAAGATCATCCTACCCATGTCCAATCCCCTGTCCATCCCGCCCTATCCCATAACCCGATTACCTAACATACACATCCCTGGACACAAGCGAGCAATTTAGCATGGCCAAGCCACCTAACCCACACATCTTTGGACTGTGGGAGGAAACCGGAGCACCCGGAGGAAACCCATGTGACACAGGGAGAACGTACAAACTCCACACAGTCACCCAAGGCTGGAATTGAACCCGGGTCCCTGATGCTGTGAGACAGCAGTGCTAACCACTGTGCCACCGTGCCGCACCATGCTGACATCAACTCATTCACCATAAACTGATGACTCTCCAATTTGCCTTTCAGGTTCCCATGTTACCTATATTGTAATGGCTACCTCTGCTTAGATACTGTCCCTTCGCATTCCAAACATAATGGGCGGGATTCTCCAATCCTGCGGCCAGGTTCTGACGCTGATGTGAAAAGTGGCGCCAACCACTCCACCGTCAAGGGTCCCTGATAAATCATGAATGCCCTTCCGAGGGGGCAGCTCCAGCCGTCGCGAGTTCGCACAAGAGCGCTACGGCCGGCAGCATTCCGTGCATGCGCATGTGTTCCCGTCTCTGCGATGGCCCCCGGGCAACAGGGGCCCGGTGCGGAGGAACATAGGCCCCCACGGCACCAGCCCGCCCGCTGATCGGTAGGCCCAGATCGCAGGCCAGGCCACCGTGGAGGGCCCCCCCCCCCTCGGTGTCACATCCCCTCGCCCCCCCCCCCTCCAGGATGGCCCCCGCAGGCACACCTTCCATGCCCCGCCGTGTGGGACCTGAGTAACCAGCGGGACTCGGCCGAACTCGGTGGGTACTCGGCCCATCAAGGACCAGAGAATTGGCAGGGGGTGCTTTCAACGCCCCCAACTGGCACAGCAGCGATCTCGCGGGCACCCGAAAATCGGCGAGCCGGCATCGGCGTGGCGTAATTTTCGCACCCCCCGCCCCGGGATTCTCCTATCCAGCTCCGGGTTGGAGAATCCCAGCCAATCACTTTCCTCCTTGAAATCCCACTCTTGCATTTTTCTGTTCCTTGAAAACTCCCTTTCCTCTCCAAATCCCATCAGCATGTCAGTTCCTCCCAAATTTGTGAAAGTCATTCCAGAAACTTTCTGTTTGCATCTCTGGAATTAGGTTTATGCCCCTGTTGAAGTGAGAGTGATTACCCTTGACATCAAGGTGATATTGGACTGAGTGTGGCATCAAAGAGCCCAAGCTAAACTGGAGTCAATGGGAATCAGGGGAAAACTCTCCACTAGTTGGAGTCATACCTGGCACAAAGGAAGATGGTTATGGCTGTTGGAAATCAGTCCCAGGACATTGCTGCAAGAATTCCTCAGGGCGTTGTCCGAGACTCAACCATCCTCAGCCATTTCATTAATGACCTTCCCTCCATCATCAGATCAGAAGTGAGGATATTTGCTGATGATTGCATAATGTTCAGCACCATGCATGATTCCTCATATACTGACACAGTCTGTGCTGATACATAACAATAACTGGACAATGTTCAGGTTTGAGCTGATGGGTGGCCAATTATATTCATACTACACAAGTGGCAGGCAATTACCATGTACAACAAGAAAGAATCCAACCATCACCCCTTGACATTCAATGGCATTACCATTCCTGAATCCTCCACTGTCAACATCCTGGGGTCACCATTGACCAGAAATGAAACTGGATGAACCATATAAATACTTTGGCTACAAGAGCAACTCAGAGGCCAGAGTCCTGCAGTGAGTAACTCACCTCCTGACTCCCCAAAATGTCTCCACCATCCATCAAGCATAAGTTAGGAGTGTGATGGAATAGTCTCCACTTGCCTGGCTGGGTGCAGCGCCAGCAGCACTCAAGAAGTTTCACACCATCCAGAATAAAGCTGCCTGCTTGACTGGCACGCCATCCACCACCTTCACCATTCACTCCCTCCACCACCTTCACCATTCACTCCCTCCACCACTGACACACAGTAGCAGCAGTGTATACCATATACAGGATACACTGCAACAACTCACCAAGGCTCCTCCATCAGGAACATTTACTACCGAGAAGGATAACCATCCCTGCAAGTTCTCCCCTGTGACATACACTATTCTGATTTGGAACTATAATGCCATTCCCTCACTGTTTCTGGGTCAAAATCCTGGAATTCCTCATGGAACTGTTACTGTACCAACATTACATGACCTGCTGCAGTTGGAGAAGGCGGCTCACCACCATCTTCTCAATTGAAATTAAGGATGGGTAATAAATGTTGGCCCAACCAATGATGCCCACAATCATTTGAAACAAGAAGAAAAAAATGTATAGCAGTAGGATGGCACTATCCAAAGACAAGCTGTGCGTGTGACCATGGTGTACCATCTACTCTCGAGTTGCTCAAACTCGCACCAGCTTTTGACGTAGTTGATCGCATCTTTTACTTTCAATACCACTCGTTCATTTTCTGGCTCTATGGGACCGCCCACCTTTGGTTACACATCTACATGCCCAAATGTCGCCTAAGCATCTCCAGTTATGACCTTCCTCTTTTACATTATTTCACTAGAGTCCTCCTCATTCTCAATCCACTCCTCTTCCCATTGACCCTTTGTGACATCATCTACAAACGTGGAGTCAATTCAGTGCATGGGTTGGCAATACCCAGCACTACACCTTTTATAAAAATTCATTAACTTTGTATTTACATTATGCCTGGTAAGCATTTGTTGCCCATCTCTAATTGCCCTTGAGATGGTAGTGGTAAGCTGACTTTTTGAACTGCTGCAGTCCATGTGGTATAGGTGCACCCACTGTGCCATTAGGGAGGACATTCCACAATTTTGACCCAGCAACAGTGAGGGAACGATGATACATTTCCAAGACAGGATGATACGTGGCTTGGAAGGGAACTTTTAAGTTGTGGCGTTCCCGTGTATCTGCTGCACTTGTCCTTCCAGGTGGTATCGGTCGTGGGTTTGGAAGGGGCTGCCTAAGAAGGCTTGATGAGTTCCTGCAGTGCATGTTGAGATGCTGCCACTGTGCGTCGGTATTGGAGGGAGTGAAGATGGTGGATGAGGTTCCAATGAAGAGGTTGCTTTCTCCTGTATAGTGTCAAGCTTATTGAGGTGCTGTTGGAGCAGCACACATCTAGCCTCTCCACACTCCACTCCATTTGTGATTCAGTCTGCTTGTCCAGCATTCACTCTTAGGTAAGATGTCATTTTTCCAGCTAAACTTAGTATATTTGCTACAAACAGTTGTCCTAACCACCAGTTTCACCCCCCTCATAGCCGCTGTCTCAGGGTAAACCAGACTGTTCTCAACTACTGCATTTTATTAGGCCTGAATTAAGCTTTTAACCCCACAGCTTTTCCATTTCAAAGACCACCTACTTCCACTACATAATACTGCCATCTCAGCCCATCTGAAACCCTCATCATGCCTTTGTCACTATGAACCACATTAAAATTGTAAAAACTTACATTATTGCATGTTTGATCATGCTGTGTCTAATGCACATGCTGAAAGAAGATCTGAGTTTGTGGAGGTCCCGTTTGCTTATACTAATATCTCAATTACACTGGCCTCTACATTCCAGCATATGCTAGTAAAATTCTTCGGAAATTTCACGAACATTGATACTTTGTTCCTTGGTGAATGAAAGTCACAATAGTTCAGCCCAGAGCCTTGGTTTCAGCAAAAATGATTAAAATAAGGGGCAGACGAAGGGAGACTATGCAAGAATCTTTAATTTCTGATTTGATGCATCAGTTCCCAGTCCCAAGTAAATGGTAATATATCTGACGATCCTTAAGTAGTTGATAAAAGAAAAGTAGGAGAGAGAAGCAGAGCACTTGGGATCGTTACACTGTCTGAACAAACTGGAATGTTTTTCCGATTATCAGGAGCAATTTCCACAAGGATTCAGCATTTCCTGCCAGTAGAGGAAGACCAGAACCTCTCAGCAAGTTAGTCTGTTCTGAAGGGTCTTCACCTATAATGGTAACTTATTTGTTCCTCCTCCAGGTGCTGACTGACCTGACAATTACTGCCGGCATTTTCATTTTTGGGAAATAACGCAGGCAAATTGTCCTTGTTGGCTGTAATTATATTGCACTGAGGTGGGCTTACAGCCTGCCTGAGGTTCCAGATGCCAACACCGGTGGATTTTCCTGAGTCAGTTCATTCAAATACCGGTAGGTAGCCTTTCAGTGGGAATTCTGGCAGTGTCAGAGAGCCCACAAACTCGTTTGGAAGAAGCTGAAGGCATGTCACCGCTGAAGTCTGGATGCCTGTGCCAACAGACCACAGTTAATTGCTACTCGGCAACAAAAGAAACAAGTTGTATATTGTAGCCAGGGTGACCAACTCCCGCAGAGAAAATGAAGGGGTAGCCGACTATGGGGCTTCATATGAGCAGCAGGGGATGCGTGAGGGGGTGTGAGTGATGCCTGGGTTGCTACAGGTAAAGCACAGGTACCAAATGTAAAGGTCCAAATTACAGGACCATTTTTTCCATCCGTAGAGGGGTCAATAACCAGGGGATATAGACTTAAGGGGCGGGATTCCCCCGTACCCGGAGGAGCGGGGATCCCGGTGGGACGGAGTGGCGTGAACCACTCCGGCGTCGGGCCGCCCCAAAGGTGCGGAATCCTCCACAGCTTCAGGGGCTAGGCACGCCCCGGAGTGGTTGGCACCCCGCCGGCTGGCGGGATAGGGGCTTGGCGCCACACAACTGATGCCAAAGGACCTCCACCGGCCGGCAGGAGTCACGCATGCGTGGGAGCGCCAGCACGTGCTGGCGTCATCTCTGTGCGTGCGATAGGGCAGCACGGTGGCCTAGTGGTTAGCACAACCGCCTCACGGCGCTGAGGTCCCAGGTTCGATCCCGGCTCTGGGTCACTGTCCGTGTGGAGTTTGCACATTCTCCCTGTGTCTGCGTGGGTTTCGCCCCCACAACCCAAAAATGTGTAGAGTAGGTGGATTGGCCAAGCTAAATTGCCCCCTTAATTGGAAAAAATAATTGGATAATCTAAAATTTAAAAAAAAAAAAAAATCTCTGTGCGTGCGCGGGAGGGTTCGTCTCGGAGGACCACAGCGGTCGATGCGGAGAAATAGAGTGCCCCCACAGCACAGGCCCGCCCGTGGATCGACGGGACCTGATCGCGGGCCAGGCCACCGTGGGGGCACCTCCCGGGGCCAGATCCCCCCGCGACCCCCCCAGGAACCCCGGAGCCCGCCCACATCACCAGGTCCCGCCGGTAAGGGACCTACTCTAATTTACACCGGCGGGACAGACAGGCGGGACTTCGGCTCATCGCGGGCCGGAGAATTCGGGTGGCCTGGCGCCCATTGAGTCGCGCCGGACCCGTCCATTCTCCAAGGCGGACGACGCGACTCACGCCGGGCTGGTTTTTGAGGGGCGGGAGAATTGGGAGGACGGCGGGGTCGAGATTCACGCCGACCCCTGGCAATTCTCCCACCCGCCGGGGGGGTCAGAGAATACCGCCCAAGGTAAGAGATCGAGAAATCTTTTCACCCAGAGGGTGGTGGGAGTCTTAAACTGTCGCAACATTTAAGAAGTATTTATATATTCACTTGAGTTGCTATAGCCTCCAGGGCTACGTGCCAAACTCTGGAAAATGGGATCAGTGCAATCAGATCTTTGTTGGCCAGCATGGACACGATATGCACAATGGCCTCAGTAAGTGCTGTAAATATCTATGAATATATGAATCTAAGGACAAACAGTGTCATGGCACCATACAGCACGGGACACGGGAGAGTGGATTCAGGTCCATGATGATCCCATCAAGTAATGGACTGAGTGCCATTTCTCACCCTCTATTATCCTTAAATGTGTGGATACCATGACTGAAGCTAAGTACATCAGAAGGTGCATTTTCCTTTCCATTTTTTTAAGAAAATATTTTATTAAGGCATTCATAATTTTAACACTTTTAAACAGAAAAATCCAACAAAGACAAAAACCCCACAATAACATAGCCACCCCCCCCCCCCCCCCCACACACACACAAACCCCAAACAACATGATCCATATAAACACTCCGTCTCACAGCCCCCCTTTTGTTGGTTTTCTTACCCTTGTTCATCACTTCTCTGCCTCTCCCTTTTCTACCTACCCCCCATTCCACCACCCCCCCCCCCCCCCCCCCCCCCCCCCCCCCCGCCTTGCTGGCAGACTCATTTTCCTTAAAGAAGTGTAATGAATGGCTGCCACCTCCGGGCAAACCCCTCTAATGAACCCCATGAGGTAAATTTGATTTTCTATAACCTGAGAAACCCCACCATGTCGCTTACCCATATCCCCGGGTTCGGGGGCTCCGAGTCCCTCCATCCCAGCAGAATCTGTCTCCGGGCCACCAGGGAAGCAGCGGCCAAAACGTCAGCCTCTCTCCCTACCCTGGGCTCCCTGATCATCCAACACTCCGAATATCTGGACTCGGAGTCACCCTCCCTTGCAGGACCTCAGACATGACATCCGAAAATCCCTGCCAAAAACCCCTCAACTTTGAACACACCCAGGACGTGTGCACATGATTCGCCGGACTTCCCCAACATCACCCACACCTGTCCTCCACCTCCTCGAAAAACCTGCTTATCCGGACCACAGTCATATGAGCCGTGTGGACCATCTTGAATTCAATCAGGTTGAGCCTGGCACACGACGAGGACACGTTCACTCTCCGCAGGGCCTTCTCCAATAACCCAACCTCCAATCCCCTCCCAACTCTTCTTCCCACTTCCTCTTCATCTCCCCTATTGGAACTCCTTCCCACACTATGAGTTCCTTATATACTTCCGAGACCTGGCCCTCCCCAACTCCTGTTTTTGGCATCACCTTGTACTGTAGCCCCCTTCGTGGGAGGCACGGAAAGTTCGAGAGCTTCCTCCGAACAAAATCCCGTTCTTGCAGGTACCGGAACCCATTCCCGCCTGGCAACTCAAACTCGTCCTCTAGCTCCTCCAAACTCAGAAAGCCCTCCTCAATAAAAAGATCTCCAAATCTCTTGATTTCTGCCCGCTGCCACCGCATTATGTCCCCGGCCAACCCCCCACCCGGAGTGAATCGATGGTTGTCATAGATCGGTGCCCACACTGACACCCCCTCCAACCCCATGTGCTGCCTCCGCTGTCCCCGTACCCTCAGGGTATGCCACTACTACCGGGCTTGTGGAGTACTAAGCCAGCAAGAACGGCTGAGGTGCCGTCAACAAAGCCCTCAAGGCCGTGCCCTTACAGGATGCCACGCTCCCACACTAACCCCTCCCCCACTACCCACTTCCTGACCATCGATATATTAGCCGGCCAGTAGTAATTGATAAAATTCGGAAGTTCCAGCCTCCCTTCCCTACGCTGCCGCTCCAGCAGACCCTTCCTCACCCCCAGGGCTTTTCCAGCCCAAATTAAATCCAAAATCACCGCATTCATCTTCCTGAAAAAAGCCTTCGGGGTAAAAATTGGGAGGCACTGAAATGTAAACAGCCATCTCGGGAGGACTGTCATTTTCAGTCTGTACCCTCCCCGCCAGTGACAGCGGGAGCAAGTCCCACCTCCGGAAGTTCCCTTTCATCTGTTCTATTAGTCGACCCAAATTCAATTTGTGAAGCTGACCCCATTCCCGTGCCATTTGAATACCCATGTACCGAAAGCTCCCTCCCAACCTCTTGAACGACATCTCCCCCAATCTCTTCTCCTGCCCCTTTGTTGACGGCACCTCAGCCGTTCTTGCCTGGACTGAAAAAATAATATTCAATTTATAACCTGAGAACCGACCAAATTCCTACAGTATCCCCATAATCCCTCCAATCACCCCAGCGGGTCTGCTACATACAGGAGCAAATCATCCGCATAGACCGAGGCCTCCGGGAGCGTCGGTCGTAGATGTGTCTCCGTACCCCGGGCCGGGGGTGGAAACGCTGTAATCGGGGAAGGGGGGGTATATGGGCTGGGTCGTGGGGGCGCGGGGGGCGCTGGGGGGAATTGGGGTTGGGGGGGAGGTGTTGGTGTAGGGGAAGAAGGCCGCACGCCGGCGGGTGCCAGGTCCCGGAGCGAGACCGTGTCCTGCTGACCATCGAGATACTCCACGTACGCATACTGCGGGTTGGCGTGGAATAACTGACTCGCTCAACCAACGGGTCGGACTTGTGCAACCGCACATGCTTCCGGAGCAAGCTGGGCCCGGGAGTGGCCAGCCAGGTTGGGAGAAGGGATCCTGAGGACGACTTCCTGGAGAAAACAAGAAGTCGTTCATGAGGTGTTTGATTAGTGGTAGTACAGAGGAGAGACCGGATTGAGTGAAGGGCGTCGGGGATGACCTCTTGCCAACGGGGATAGGGAGATCTCTGGACCGTAGGG
Source organism: Scyliorhinus canicula (assembly GCF_902713615.1). Classification (NCBI taxonomy): domain Eukaryota; kingdom Metazoa; phylum Chordata; class Chondrichthyes; order Carcharhiniformes; family Scyliorhinidae; genus Scyliorhinus; species Scyliorhinus canicula. The sequence goes on from NC_052148.1 coordinate 70,230,676, forward strand.
CCAGCAGGATGGTCTTCCAAATGGTGCCATTCTCCCGCCCGACCTGACCGTTATCCTGGGGGTTATAACTGGTCGTTCTGCTAGAGGCTATGCCTCTGCTGAGCAGGAACTGACGCAGTTCGTCACTCATAAGGGAGGACCCCCGGTCGCTGTGGATGTACGTGGGGTAACCGTACAGGGAGAAGATGGATAGGAGGGCCTTTATGATGGTTGTTGTGGTCATGTCGGGACAGGGAATGGCGAAAGGGAAGCGGGAGTACTCGTCGATAACACTCAAGAAATATGTGTTACGGTTGTTGGAGGGGAGGGGACCCTTGAAGTCTATACTGAGACGTTCAAAGGGGCGGGATGCCTTGATCAGATGCGCTCGTTCGGGGTGGTAAAAGTGCGGTTTGCACTCGGCGCAGACGTGGCAGTCCCTGGTGACGGTCCTGACTTCCTCAACGGAGTAGGGCAGGTTGCAGGTCTTAATAAAATGGTAAAAATGGGTGACCCCTGGATGGCAGAGGTCCTTGTGGAGGTAGCGGAGGCGGTCAATCTGCGCGCTGGCGCAGGTACCGCAGGACAGGGCATTGGAAGGCTCGTTGAGTTTCCCAGGACGATACAAGATATCGTAGTTGTACGTGGACAACTCGATCCGTCACCGCAAGATCTTGTCGTTCTTGATCTTGCCCCTCTGTGCATTGTCGAACATGAAAGCTACTGACTGTTGGTCTGTGAGGAGGGTAAACCTCCTGCCGGCCAGATAGTGCCTCCAATATCACACAGCTTCTACTATGGCCTGTGCCTCCTTTGCCACCGAGGAGTGGCGGATTTCGGAAGCGTGGAGGGTTCGTGAGAAGAAGGCCACGGGTCTGCCCGCTTGGTTCAGGGTGGCCGCCAGAGCTACATCAGACGGGTGGCCGCCAGAGCTATGTCGCTCTCGACCTGGAATGGGAGGGACCCGTCGATAGCGTGCATCGTGGCCTTTGCGATATCCGCTTTGATGCGGCTAAAGGCCTGGCGGGCCTCCATCAACAGGGGAAAGGAGGTGGACTGGATGAGGGGGCGGGCTTTGTCGACATAGTGGGGACCCACTGGGCGTAATAGGAGAAGAAGTCCAGGCAGCGTTTGAGGGATTTGAGGGTATTGGGGAGAGGGAGTTCCATCAGGGGGCGCATGCGTTCGGGGTCGGGGCCTATCACTCCGTTACGCACTACGTAGCCGAGGATGGCTAGACGGTCGGTGCTAAACACGCACTTATCCTTATTGTAGGTTAAATTAAGGAGTTTCGGGTTCAGAGGAATTTTTGAAGGTTGACGTCGTGGTCCTGCTGGTCGTGGCCGCAGGTGGTGACGTCATCGAGGTACGGGAAGGTAGTCCGTAACCCGGGCTTGTCGACCATTCGGTCCATCTTCCGTTGGAAGACCGAGACCCCATTTGTGACACCGAATGGAACCCTGTGGAAGTGGTAGAGGCGCCGATCTGCCTCAAACGCGGTGTACAGTCGGTCACTCGCGCGGATGGGGAGCTGGTGGTAGGCGGACTTAAGGTCCACCGTGGAAAATACTTTGTATTTCGCGATCCTGTTAACCAGGTCGGAAATACGGGGGAGAGGGTACGTGTCCAGCTGCGTAAACCTGTTGATGGTCTGACTGTAATCAATGACCATCCGGTTTTTCTCCCCAGTCCGAACTACCAGCACTTGGGCTCGCCAGGGACTGTTGCTGGCCTCGATAACTCCTTCCTTAATGAGCCTCTGGACCTCGGACCCGATGAAGGTCCGGTTCTGGGCACTGTATCGTCTGCTCCTAGTGGCGACAGGTTTACAATCTGGGGTGAGATTAGCAAACAAGGAAGGGGGGTCCACTTTGAGGGACGCGAGGCTGCAGACGGTAAGGGGGGGAATAGGACCGCCGAATTGTAAGGTTAAGCTCTGCAGGTTGCACTGGAAATCCAGGCCCAAGAGTGCCGGAGCGCATAGACGGGGGAGAATGAGGAGTTTGAAGTTTTGAAAATCCTCCCCTGGACCGTGAGGTCCGCTATGCAGCACCCGGTGATCTGGACGGAGTGCGAACTCGAGGCCAATTCGATTTTATGCTTAACTGGGTGGATGGGGAGCGCGCAGCATCTTACCGTGTCGGGGTGGACAAAACTTTCCATGCTCCCGGAGTCCAGTAGGCATTTCGTCTTATGTCCATTGAGCTGGATCGTTGTTGTAGTCTTGGCGAGCGTGGTCGCGACTGGTCGAGTGTGATGGAAGCAAGTCGTGGCGAGAGTTCCAGATCATCCTCGGTGGCAGAGTAATCGCTGGCAGGGCCTTCCGTGTTGGCCCAAGATGGCGGCGCCCAGGACCCGCACGTGGAATCGGGGTCCCAAGATGACGGCGCCCATGGGAACCTCGTGGCAGCTGGGGGCAGTGTCAGTGGCGTCTGCGGGCCGGTCGGGGCAGCCGGGAGCGGGGGTCGGGAGGACCGTGGGCCTGTTGCGGGGGCCGGTGCGTGGGCCGGACAGGTCGGTGCGCGGCCCGGTGCCATGGGGGGCCCGGGGGGGGGGGGGGGGGGGGGCGATCCGCGGTCGCTGCGTGGAACAGCAGCGACCGACTTGGTCTGGCAGACCACCGCGTAATGGCCCTTCTTCCCGCAGCTCTTACACAGAGCGGAGCGGGCCGGGCAGCACGGGCGGGGGTGTTTGGAGAGGCCACAGAAATAGCAGCGGGGCCCCGTTAGCTTGTCGGAGCGTCCCGCAGCGCAGGCCTGGGGGGGGGGTCGGGGTCAGCGGAGGACGGGGGTGGTGCGTGCCACGATGTCCAGGGGGTTGCAGCACGGCCGGGGGCATATGCGCGGCCGTTCAGGTCGGCGACCTCCAGGGAAGCTGCAAGGGTCCGTGCCTCAGCTAGGCTGAGGGTGTTCTTCTCCAGCAATCGTTGGCGGATAGAGGAGGATTGCATGCCGGCAACATAAGCGTCTCTAATTAAAAATTCCATGTGCTCAGTCGCCGAAACCTGGGGACAGGCGCACATTCTCCCTAGAGCTGTGAGGGCCTGTTAGAATTCGTCGCGTGACTTACCAGGGAACTGCTGTCTAGTCGTCAGGAGATGCCGTGCGTATACTTCATTGACCGGCCGGAGAAAGTGTCCTTTCAGGATACCATGGCCGCATCATAATCGCTTTCGTCCTCAATCATTGAATATACCACCGTGCCCACGCACGAGTGGAGGATGTGGAGTTTCTGCTCCTTGGTGGGTTTGCTGGCTGCAGTTGTCAGGTAACTGTTGAAACATGCCTGCCAATGTTTAAAGATTGCAGGCACATTTGAGGCATGCGGGCTGGTGGGGAGGCAGTCAGGCTGGATGCGTAGCTCCATTCCAAAATTCTAGCTGATTAAATTGATGTACCATCAATTGGACGCGAGACACGATGAAGATCCAAACTGTGGCTTTAATCAGCTAGTTGTTAGCTCGGTGGTCGACTAGAGAAAGGCTGACCGCCGGGAAACCTGGGTACTTATACCCCACCTCGGAGGTGGGGTCTACTTGCCTCTCGACCAATTGGTGAGCAGTCACATGACTAGTCCCAGCCAATCAGATGAGAAGCACATGACCAGCCAGAGCCAATGGGAAACCAATGCTGTGCACCAATGGCAGTGCTCCCACTCATATCACCACAATAAAGAGATTGGTCTATGCATTTCTTTTCTTGACGCCCCATTAACAATCCCAGATATGGGCAGGAGTACTCAGCCCCTGCCATCGCTTGCATAGAGAAATGTCAGAAGTGGTGGAAGGCAGCCAAATTCCCTGTTTTACCTCCCACTCTGCTCCCAAAATGGGTAGTAATGAGGATAACCTAACTTAACATTTCTAATGGGGAAACTTGCTGCATTCCTGGAAATAGGTACACAGCATGAAGATACTCGTGGATGAAGTCAATGGGAATTAAAATTGGGAGAAATATTTCAATGGGCTGCCGGTTCCCTATTGTCCATTTTAGACTACCATACAAAGATCTGTCCTATGATATTTGTTCCTTCAACGCAGCCCTTGCTCAAGAAATGCTTTGTTTGGCCCTTGTTCCACATTGTAATCAATCACTGTTTGTCGATGTTCCATTTCACAATGTACTCTGTCGATTTATTCTTTTTTTGTCTACTATGTACGTACTGCGTACGCTCCCTTGGCCGCAGAAAAATACTTTTCACTGTTCTTCTGTACATGTGACAATAAATATCAATCAATCCTAATTCCAAAATTAAATGGAAATATACAGCAGGACATATGGCTGAGTAAATTTAAGTTTGTTACATCACAAGACAATATTCACATAGTAGAATCTAAACCTGTTCTCCTTTGCCAAAAGAAGGATGACAGCAACTACTTGTGGTGCATTCTGTAGTTTTTAATGAGTTCAATCTAAGTTTGTGGACCCAATGATATACGACTACAAGCAAAACAACCCTATGGTATGGGTTGATGTGATCGTCTGCGACAGATGATCCTTTTCCCTTTATATTTGTATGGTTCATAAAATATCTTGAGACCTTGTGGGAAGGAATGGTGAACAGGTATACCATGCCTCATTGCTCAACAGCATCTATATACAGAGCCAAGTTGACGATGGCAATCAGTGAACTGTACAGCTACATATTCATGGCCATGGCAATGATGCAGCGAACTGCTGGGGGGAAAAAATAACAAGTTAAAAAGATGTTTAGTGGAGCAAATACTATAAGCTTCTTGTGCAACAGCCTTAACTGTTGACGCATGTGCTATTGATCTTCATACATTTTTTATGAAGGAGCTGCTTATCCAGCCGTAGAAAGAGTCACCCAACCATTGACTGAATTGGCAAAGAAACTCTTAGATGGGTTGCAAACAAAAAACCTTCTAGTGGCTCCTCCTGGAGATGACGACCATGAACAAACAAACCAGCCAAACTAGTTGGGGGTATAAGATTATTTGTATCTTCTGTATTTCTGGATATAGTGAGTATTACATTTATCTCAAAGAAACCTTCACAGGAAATTTGGAGCATATATTATCATTTTAATAACTGATACAGTGAAACTAATCAACACAGTGTACCTTCATTTATGGGGCAGCACGGTAGCATAGTGGTTAGCACTATGGCTTCAAAGTTCTGGAGTCCCAGGTTCGATTCCTGCTTAGGTCACTGCATGTGCGGAGTCTGCACGTTCTCCCCGTGTCTGCGTGGTGCTCCGGTTTCCTCCCATAGTCCAAAGATGTGCAGGTTAGGTGGATTGGCCATGCTAAATTGCCCTTAGGTTAGATGGGGTTGCAGGGTTACGGGGATAGGGTGGAGGTGTGGGCTTAACTAGGGTGCTCTTTCCAAGTGCCGGTGCAGACCCGATGGGCCGAATGGTCTCCTTCTGCACTGTAAATTCTATGAGATTTATCCTTTGATGCGAGAATTAGATTATCTGGATAATTTTTGAAAACTTCATCCTTATTTCCATCAAATTATTTGTTGCTGCCCCACGCGCCGAGGTCCCAGGTTCGATCCCGGCTCTGGGTCACTGTCCGTGTGGAGTTTGCACATTCTCCCCGTGTTTGCGTGGGTTTCACCCCCACAACCCAAAAGATGTGCAGGGTAGGTGAATTGGCCATGCTAAATTGCCCCTTAATTGGAAAAATGAATTGAGTATTCTAAATGTATTTTTTTAAATATATTTGTCGCTGCTGCTATTTCCCTGTGAGTGAGGGGCCGTATCGATAGAGGTGGTCTAATCAGGTGGGGAAAAAGTTAAATATTTCTGCTTGATTCAATTTATGCTCGAGGTCCCTGATTTGCTGTGTATGTGTTTCAGGTGGGAGCACGCCTCCTGGTATCACCGCACCAGCTGTGCCTAGCATTCCCTCTCCAATTGGAGTAAATGGATTCACCGGCCTTCCACCGCAGGCTAACGGACAGCCAACAGCAGAAGCCGTCTTCGCTAATGGAATCCACCCCTATCCAGGTACACATTCACAGTCTTCAATTACATTACAATCAGAATGGAAGATGCTGAGTGAGAACATAATTCCCACATGAGGGGAAAAGAAACCTGTCAGCTTTGAAAATCAGTATCAGCTTTGCAAATGCGTGGTTGGGAGGGAAAAATCTTGCTGTTTATTCTTAGCTGGGATGAGCCTCTGTGCCTCTAAATGTGCGATTTTCCAGAGTTTGTTCTTAGCAGTTTCTTTACTGTCACTGATAGGTTCCCTGGTGCTTGGGGTCAACTTCTATCCCTAATATATCTTTTTTAGTACAGCATGATGTCTGTGAATTTATTCTGTTCGTAAAAAAAGGCATGTTACGGCTGCATAAAAAGTATGCGTTCATGCAGGTTAAAGATGGAACCAGCTTAACCATTTTGTAACAAACCAGACTGAGTCATGAATAACTTTTTCATATTGGAGATCACAAACTAATAGCAAATAATTGCAAAAATACACAGCAAGGCCAGCTGCTAATGGAAAGAGAAAGGCCCAGATTATTGTGTGGATTAGAGGATCTTTGTCAGAGCCATTAAATTCAAACAACCTCCAACTAAAACATTAACCTGTCTTTTCTCCTTTCAGAAGTTTATGATGTAATTGCTGTCTATTTGCAGCATATAATACTGTCCATACTCAAGAAAGGACTTGTATCTATATGGCGCTCTTAACAACCTCAGCACATCTTAAAGCACTGTACAGACAGTTAAGCATTTTTGAAATGTAGTCACTGTTGGAATATGGAAAATGTATCGTCAGTTTATACAAAGTAGGGTCCCAGAGGCGTGATGACCAGATAGCCGGTTTTAGTGATTTCTGTTGAGGGAGGACACTGGGGAGAACAACCCTGCTATTTTACAAATAGCCATGGGATCTTTTATCTTCCCCTAACAGAGCGAATGGGGCCTCAATTTAACATCTCATCTGAAAGACAGTTCCTTAGGCAATGCAATGCTCACTTCAGACTACTGAAATGATTAGCCTAGATTACATACTCAAGGCTCTGGAGTGAGACTTGAACCTACAACCTTCTGATGCTGCAGGGGTGTCACCGCTGAATCACAGCTAACATCTTTCAGTTCTTTGTCGCAGCACCTTCACTAAGTTTGGTAAACAATATCACAGTGTGGAATTGCTGGCACATTATTGTGGGTACTATCCTGTATATTGCTTTGTCGTGCACAGGGTAATAGATTGCACACTACCCTTTCATCTCCAAAACCTGGGGTCAAATCCCTTCTAAACTGAAAAGTGGAAAGTCTCCTGTCTCTACTTTGGGTAACAGATTACCATGCAAAGGGTTTGGGCAGCCTCAAACCAGTTCTTAATGAATACAAGTTCATAGCACAGAATTAATGACATTTATGGTCAATTTGGCACCAAGCTGTTTTTCTCACTCAATCGGAAAATGAAGGACCACCATTTTACCAGATAATAAATTTGAAATGACATGAAACAATTTATCAGCGATAAAATTCACAGGTAGCCTGGTTATGCCAATAGATTGACCTTTGCACTGGTTTATATTTATAATTTACAATTTTAAATCTTATTCTGCCAGAGAGAGAGCGCACCTGAAAGACATAAGTTGCTTACTCACGAAGGTAAACGGAAAATTCTGGAAATACTTATCAAGTCAGACAGCATTTGCAGAAAGATAAAAACAGAATTAACGGGTGGAATCTCCCAAAATTTGTCAGAGTATCAGTTTCAGACTGGAAATAAGTGATAATCTCTCCAGCTGCACAGCTGAATTTTCTCTCCAGATTTTCTGGGATGTGTGCACAGTCAACCTGGGGGCGTGGTTTCCGCCATTATTTTGGCGGGTTAAGGCCTGATAGAGCCGGCAGCGCCGGCTCCACAGAGAAAGATGTCACCCCAACCTGAACAAAAAATAAACTCCCCCCACCCCTCAGAGACATGGAGGACTCCCCAATAAGCATTGGTGTGACGCCCCCTGACACAAGGATCAGGGAGACTCCCCCAATCCCCAAAAGGCATTGCCCCCCCCCTCATATGTATCGAGATACCCTCCACAAGTACCAGGTAACCTGCTCTCTCCAAAGTCATCGGGGCACTCCCCCAGCCCAAAAGCACTGGCAGCTCCCCCACCAACGTGAATGCATGGTACACTACCCCACCCACTCACAAGCATCGGGACACCCCGCCCAAGAAGTATCAGCACCCCCTCCCTCCCTGAAGACATCGGCACACCCTCCCTCCCCTGCCAAGCATCCATGTACTTTATTCCCACCACACATAAGGGGAACCCCCAAATGGGGCTCCATGATGGACTGCCCTTGGCAGTGCCAGGGTGCAAGGGCCGAGAACTGGACAGGCATACCCCTCATCACCAGCAGACTATACTCACCTGTGCGCCTCCAGTGTGGCCATCACGGCTTGTTTCCATTTTTGAAAACAGTAGTAATTCGCACTGGCGTGACATCAATGTGGCTGGGTAGGAATATGCATTGAGAGCGGAACTAGCAGTATCAAGCCTGCTAATAATGTTATCATGAATGGCAATATATGCAAATCTGCCTCATGCCCTTTCTGGGCGTAAACCTGGTCGAAGGGGGCAGGGAAGATCCCAAACTGAAATCTCACCAGCGCAAGTCTCGTTTTCGGCCTCTCGCGAGATTTAGCAGCCATTGAGGAACTTGGGCCCAGCTAGCACAGCCGCTAAGTTGCGGCCGATGTTTCTATTTGTCAGGATAGAAGAAGCTGAGTGATAGAAAAGGTTTTATGAAAGCAGGGAGGTGGAGAAAGAACAAAGGAGAAGGTTTGTGATGGGGTGGAAGACAGCAATGATTAAATGATGACAAACAGGATAATGGTGCAAGTCAAAATGAGATGTTAATGGGACAAGAAAACAAAAAGATGGGTCTGGACGAGGTGTCAATGGGGATAGCATCATCAGCACCAAGTGCTGCCAAGCAAAGGAAATGGGAGCAGAGGCCATGGTCTCAGCGTTGAGTCCAGAAGGCTGTAAAGTGCCTCATCAAAAAATAGCAAGCTGTTCCTTGAGCTTACATTCAGTTTCATTTGAACACTGCGAGGCCAAGGACAGAGAAGCCCAAGTGTGAGCAAGTTAGAGAATTAAAATGACAGGTAAGTAAAAGCTCAGGGTCACGCTTGTGGACTGAGTGGAAGTGTCCCACAAATTAGTCACCTGGTCTGCATTTGGTCTCCCGATTGCAGAGGAGACGATATTGTGAGCATTACGAACAGCACACTCAGGGGAAGGTTAGTGGGGAATTGGAATTGGAGAGTTGTTTAGGTAAGCCACGTTGGCTGGGTTTTGTTGTCGGCTGTGTGTGTGTTGTTCATCTTGCTCTTTTGATATCTTGTTAAAATTGTTACAATTATAAATGCCTTAATAAAAATGTTTTTTTTTTAAAAGAACAGTACACACACTAAATGAATGAAGTACAAGGAAATCATTATTTCACCTGGAAGGAAATTTTGATGCCTTGTATAATGAGAAGGAAGGAGGTAAAGGGGCAGGTGTCGCATCTCTTGTTCTTTCCTAGAAAGGTCTGGTGGGAAAGGTGTTGGGGATGTTAGAGAAGTGGACCAGGGTATCGTGAATATCGTGAAGGGAAAAGTCCTTTCAGAATGCTGATGAAGGGAAAGAGGTAGGGGAGATCTGTTTGATAGTGGTATCTTGCTGGAGGCAGTGGAAATGGCAGAAGATTATGCATTGAATCTGGAGGCTGGTGGAGTGGAAGGTGGGGACAACAAAACTCTTATTGTGATTCTGGGAGGGAGGGGAAGGGGTAAGAGCAAAAGTGTGGGAATTGGAATGGACCCAGTTGAGGACCCTGCCAATCATAGGAGAGCAATCCTTGGTTGAGGGAAAAGGCAGACATATTGGAAGCACAAATATGGAAGGCACGATTCCAAGGATTCAAACACACCAGACAATGACCACCTCCAGTAGGAGAGAATTTAAACACCTCTTCTTGATATTCAACAGCATTGTCATTGCTAAATCCCTAGCCATCAACATAATGGGAATTACCATAGGCTAGAAACTTAGCTAAATCCCATTTGGTTCATTAATGTCCTTTAGGGAAGGAACTCTGCTGTGTTTACCTGATCTGGCCTACTTGTGACTCCAAATCCACAGCAATCTGGTACACTCTTAAATGCCCTCTGAAAAGCCAACCTATTCAAGGGAAATCCAGGATGGGCAATAATTTCTTGCCCAGCCAGTGATGCTCACATCCCATGAGTGAGTAAAGCAAAACATCCATACAAATACTATAACTACAAAAGCAAGTCACCGTGACCTTCTCAGGAGCTATTAAGGATGGGCTACAAATGCTGGCCTTGCCAGTGCTACTCCCATCCCAAGAATAATTTTTAAAAATACACGTGCCTCCTACTGCTGGGTAGAGTATATCATTAGCAGAGGTTGTCTAGCAGACTGCTTACTCACCTATTTAGTGGGCTATGGTTTACTGAGCAGGCATAGCTCAGACTGGGGAAAAGCTCGCAAGTAATAACAAAAATGGAAAGACAATTAACTGGTTCATAAAAAAAATCTTTAAAGATTAATATCCAGTCTCACTGGGTGACACAGAAGATGGAGCATAATTCCTGTCACAAACTTTGAGAGGAAAGTTGTTATTCATTTTAAAGTGGCCAAAAAGATAGCGAGATGTGTTAAAAAGAAATAATGCAAGTCCTGGCATATTGGATTTTAATTCATACAAAATTCAAAGAGAAACATATCAAGATACTACTGTAAATTGTGTAGAATTCTAATTTTAATGAGTAAGTTTAGGTAAGGGACCAAGACATCAGTAAAATTGAAAGAACAAAGTATAAAGTACTGCTGAGCTTGGATTCTATAGACCTTTGGAAGAATGCAAAGGTACAAAAAATGGGCTACGGTTTGAAGATAGAATAGGAGCATAGGAAATAGATTCATAGAATCATAGAATTTACAGTGCAGAAGGAGACTATTCAGCCCATCGAGCCTGCACCAGCTCTTGGAAAGAGCACACTACTTAAACCCACATCTCCACCCTAGCCCCTTAACCCTGCAACCCCACCTAACCTAAGGGCAATGTGGCATGGCCAATCCACCTAACCTGCACATCTTTGGATTGTGGGAGGAAATCGGAGCAACCGGAGGAAACCCACGCACACACAGGGAGAATGTGCAGAATCCGCACAGAAAGTGCCCCAAGTGGGAATTGAACCTGGGACCCTGGGCGTTGTGAAGCCATAGTGCTAACCACTATGCTACCGTGCTGCCCCCACTATGCTACTGTGCTGCGGCAGGAGCAGGAGTAGGCCATTCAGCCCCTTGAGTTTGCTCTGCCATTCAACTGAGTCATCGCCGATCTTCTCCATCAATGCCATTTTCCTGCACTAACCCCATACCCCACGATATCTTTAATATCCAGAAATCTATCAATCTCAGTCTCGAACACACTCAATGACTGAGTTGCCACAGCTCTCTGGAGCAGAGAATTCCAAAGATTCGCCACCCTCTGAGTGAATAAATTCCTCCTCATCTCAGTCTTAAATGGCCAACGTCTTATTCTGAGACTGTGTCTCCCAGTTCTATACTCACCAACCAGGGGAAACATCCTTTGTGCATCCACCCTGTCGAGCCCTGTAAGACATTTGGATGCCTCAATGCGATCACCTCTCATTTTGTAACCTCGAGAGAATGTAGGCCCAGTCTCCTCATTCTCTCCATAAAGGACAATTTCACCGTCCCTGGAAACAGTCTGCTGAACGTTTGTCGCATTCCCTCCATGACAAGTATATCTTTTCTTCAGTAAGGAGACCAAAACTGTACACATTGCTCCAGGTGTGTCTTGCGCTAATTGGAATCCCAAGTGCATTAATGGCCAGCATTCGGAGACCACCTTGCCAAGATCATCTCACACCATTACAGTTCAGTGTGAAGTCAGATTTAAAACGTACTAAGATGATCCATTGATTTCTTCAGATTCCTCGGACAGGATTGGTTGTACTATTGGTTGGTTCCGAACCCGGTTGATTGAAGTATCAGGCTTTGCCTTGGCTCTGTGGGCGAGCCACACTATTAGCATCCCACCTAATGGTTCCCTGCCAATCAGAGAGGACAGACAGGAGCTAATGCAGGGGAGTTCCCCACCCAACGTCAATGCCACCCCCCACCCCTCCGCAGCTAAACGTGCCTCCCTTTGCCTTGGAAAACTCCCCCCTTATTATCGGGCCACCATAGTGTTAAGAGGAATTGTGCACTGTTGCCCGTGTGCTTCAGATGTTGAAAAATAGGCACTGGGGAAGCAGAATATTCTATAATCATACAGGCCCCAAGTTCTCTACCGGCAGGCACTGTGGAAATTACAGCTCAGATCTTGCCAGCTACACCTTGCACTCAACTATTATTGGTCTCAGATCAATGGTGTGGAGCCCAAGGTCTGTGCTGAAAGTTATCTGGGATCATATTACATAGAATGAATGATCAACGGTGAGTAATGTAGCTTTTGAATTAAATTTTGGGATTCGGATGGGATCACAGAGCAAAGCTCTAATGCCTTTTGAACCCTGGGATTAAATTCCGCGCTTTGCTTGATCTTTGCTGACTGTAGCTTACACAATGAGTTATAGTTCCTCATGAAATGAAACTCGTGCTAATGACAGTTAAAGCATTGCTGAATGACTGGTTGATGAGCGTTGATAACTGCTGTGAGGACATCACTGCAGATTGAAACTATCATCCGATTCTCTACAGGGTACAATTGGGAAGGCATCCTTGCAGATAAAAGCAGGATTAGAACACGATATTATTAATGCACTACTTTTTCTAATGCAACCTAGAAATTTTCCTCTCTTCCCCTCTCCTGAGCAAAACTCTGTACAGTAACTGAGAACATTGTACCAGTTTCTTCAATTGTACCCCAGCACTATCTTGTTTCAAACCTCTGAATGCTCATTCCTCAATACTTTGTGCTATCAGGAGCAGTGGGAAGATTACTGCCCACTTGAGAACAGTTATATATTGCTCAGTAGCAGTCACTGCAATGCAGACAGGCTGACGTTAGAAAAATTCTACAAAAAGGTTAAAGGCTGCACAAGTTAATTGAATGCTGGCCTTTACATACAAAGGACTAGAAGGTAAGGGAATAAAGTTGTACTTCAGCAATACAAATCCCAGGCTAGACCTTCCTTCAGAAGGATAAATTGGCCGAGGCGGAAATGCAGCTTAGATTTACTAGAACGATACCTGGACTCAATGGGTTAAATTCCAATTTTCCAGCACTTGGCCCATAGCCTTGTATCCATTTATACCGTAAGTGCCCAGTTAAATAGAACAAAGAACAAAGAACAAAGAAAAGTACAGCACAGGGACAGGCCCTTCGGCCCTCCAAGCCCATGCCGACCATGCTGCCCGAGTAAACTAGAGTCTTCTACACTTCTCTATTCCCATCCTATTCATGTATTTGTCAAGATTCGCCTTAAATGTCACTATCGTCCCTGCTTCCACCACCTCCTCCGGCAGCGTGTTCCAGGCACCCACTATCCTCTGTATAAAAAACTTGCCTCGTACATCTACTCTAAACCTTGCCCCTCGCACCTTTAACCTATGCCCCCTAGTAATTGACCCCTCTACCTGGGGAAAAGCCTCTGACGATCCACTCTGTCTATGCCCCTCATAATTTTGTAGACCTCTATCAGGTCGCCCCACAACCTCCGTCGTTTCAGTGAGAACAAACCGAGTTTATTCAACCGCTCCTCATAGCTAATGCCCTCCATACCAGGCAACATCCTGGTAAATCTCTTCTGCACCCTCTCTAAAGCCTCCACATCCTTCTGGTAGTGTGGCAACCAGAATTGAACATTATACTCCAAGTGTGGCCTATCTAAGGTTCTATACAGCTGCAACATGACTTGCCAATTCTTATACTCAATGCCCCGGCCAATGAAGGCAAGCATGCCATATGCCTTCTTGACTACCTTCTCCACCTGTGTTGCCCCTTTCAGTGACCTGTGGACCTGTACACCTAGATCTCTCTGACTTTCAATACTCTTGAGGGTTCTACCATTCACTGTATATTCCCTACCTGCATTAGACCTTCCAAAATGCATTACCTCACATTTGTCCGGATTAAACTCCATCTGCCATCTCTCCGCCCAAGTCTCCAATCGATCTAACTCCTACTGTATCCTCTGACAGTCCTCATCACTATCCGCAATTCCACCAACCTTTGTGTCATCTGTAAAGTTACTAATCAGACCAGTTACATTTTCCTCCAAATCATTTATATATACTACGAACAGCAAAGGTCCCAGCACTGATACTTCTTAAATGTTAAATACTTCTTAAATGTTCTGAGTGTCTCTGCCTCCACCACCCTTTCAGGCAGTGAGTTCCAGACTCTCACCACCTTCTGGGTAAACAAGTTTTTCCTCACATCCCATCTAAACTTCCTGCCCATTCCCTTAAATCTGTGCCCTGGTCATTGATCCCTCCATCAAGAGAAAAGTTTCTTCCTGTCTACTCGGCCTATGTCCCACATAATTTTAAACAACCCTCGTCTATCCAATCTCTCTTCATAGCTAAAACTCTCCAGCGCAGCCAACATCCTGGGAAATCTCCCCTGCACCATTTCCAATGCTATTGCATCCCTCCTTTAACGTGGATTCCAGAATTGCACACAATACTCTAGCTGTGGCCAAACCAATGTTTTATAGCGTTCCAGCATAACCTCCCTGCTCTTGAATTCTATGCCTTGGCAAATAAAGGCAATGAAACCATATACCTTCTTAATCACTGTATCAACCTGCTTTGCTACCTTAAGGGTCCTGCACAAACAAGAGTTGTATTCCTGGAATTTAGAAGATTAAGGGGTGATTTGACCAACATTTTCAAGATATTAAGGGAAACTTATAGTGTGTATAGAAAGAAACTATTTATCCCCAGTTGGGAAGTTTAGAATTAGGTGGCATGGCCTAAACATTAGGGCCAGTTTTCAGGAGTGAAATTAAGAAAAACTTCTACACACAAAGGGTGGTAGAAATTGGAATTCTCTTCTGCAAATTACAATTGTTGCTAGATCAATTGATCATTTTAAATCTGAGTTTGACAGGTTTTTGTTAACCAATGGTATTAAGGAATATGGTGAAAAGACAAGTTTGTGGAGTTAGTTCACAGATCAGCCATTATCTCACAGAATAGAGAAACTGGTTTGAAAGTCCACTCCTGTTCCTATGTTCTTTTGGTTGGCAGTAGTCCCTGGGACAGCTGTGCTTGACCTATATGTGGCCCTGTTAGGAAAAAAGGCCTCCAGGTGAGCTCCTATCCCTCCCATTAGGCCTTGGCAACTGTTTTTTAAATGTTGACCTGTTCCAAAGCTTAAACCCCAAATTGTCCTGTACATTTAGTTCATTTTTGCTCTATTAATGGTCCCACCTCTTCAGGTGATGTAGCAGCAACTTCTCTGCAACTTTCCTCTTCAGCATCAGCAGGCTTCGTTGCCATGGCAGGGATCCTATGTTAACGAGGTTTGCGAACTCCAAATTGACGTGTTGCAGGCGGTTTCATCACCTGATCTTGTGCCTCCAATCGCCCCTCCACTTCATGCATTTTGTTTTTATTCTCATGAGATGAGAGCATCACTGGCAAGGCCAGCATTTATAGCCCATCCCTAATTACCCTTGAGCCACCTTCTTCAGCTGCTGAAATCCGTGTGGCACATGTACATCCACAGTGCTGTTCAAAAGGGATTTCCTGGATTTTGGCCCTGTGCAGTGAAGGAATGGTGTATAACATGGAGGGGAACTTACAAATGATGGTGTTCCCAAAGGTCTGCTCCCCTTGCTCTTCCAACTGTTGGAGCTTATGGGTTTGCAAGGTGCCATGTCAAGTCGCTGCAGGGAATCTTGCAGATTACACAAACTGCTGCCACTGCGCACCGATGGTAGAGGGAGTGAAGGTTTAAGGTGGTGGGTAATGTGCAGATCAAGCCTTTTCCTGGATGGTGTTAAGCTGTCGGAGTGTTGTTCAAATCAGGATGGTGAGCGGCTTGGAGGGGAACCTCCAGGTGGTGGTGTTTCCATAGTGAGTAACAAACCCGCAGCCTGTTTTACATATTTCCCATTGACTTCAGTGGAAAAGAATTCAGGAGAAATGTAACACGGGCTGCTGACTAGTAATTGCAAAAAGTCAACATGACCCTCCTGTGTATGTGTGCATATATGTATGTGCGTGTGGGTGCATGTAGAAAACTCATCAATGTACACTCAAAAAATTTGAATTGTGCTGATTTCATCCATTTGAAGTGGTATAAGTGGCACTGCTTAGCAGTGCTTGGCACTTAGAAATGCATGTGAGCCTTGATAAGGTGTTACATCCACAGCACATTAAAAGACTCAACATGCAGCTCAGGCACCACTTCAAAATTAGTCAGTTACAAAGAGTGGTAAAAAATCTCTCCAAGTGGAGTTAGTGTTTATCCAGATACACTACTTCAGCATATGAAGAAGTCTAGTCCTCTGGTACATCGAGAGACATTTTGTTTTCAGCTTTCTTCTGTCTTTCAAACTTGTTGGAAAAATGATGTTCATATAATAATGCCAAATATTTTTTTAAAAACAGTAATTTAATCAAATATAAACAAAAGACTACTCAAGTTATATAATTAACCTTTGCATTTTTTCTGCTTCAACATTCCTTCACTAAATACAAGTTCCATAACTTTTAAATTTATTGAAAGGGAAGGAATAATGACATGAATTCAAATAGTAAGAGTGCCCCTTCTATCTAACCTGTACTGTCTCTGATCTGTTGAAAGTGCAACTGAGTGGAAAATGTGGGGAGATATTCAACATCCCAATTTTGAAATCAAATTCTAAAATGTTTACGGGCCCATTCAGTCTTCAGACAGATCATTCTTCCCCAATATTTCCCACATGGCATTTTGAGGTTTTGTGTGCTCTCTTTTGAGTTAGCATATAAAGAGTATGCAAAAAGATGAAGCATGAGAAGAAATTGTGGCAAGATATTGCCAAGCCATCATTTTAAAAGGCTTTTTAAAAAAAAACAGAAGACTATGTTTTCACTTTGCCTCAGTGTATTCTATTGTGTGGTGTTCAGCAATCAAGCTTATGAATATTTCCAATTCAGTAAAATGAACATAAAACTCAAAGTCCCATCCATTCCCCGTTGTCAAAAGAGATCAACTAGAGTTTTCCAGCCTGTATGAATATGGGTCTTTACTTGTCACACTTCAAATTATTTGAGGCTGCCAAAATTCATTTAAAACCAACGGGCAGAGCAGATTTTTATCACATCAATTCAGGCTGAATTAAGCCTAAGTCACTGAAGTGAAAAGACCATGTGCTAACCCAGTGATCATATACCCAGTCTCTCTGACACTTATATTGTATCGCAAATGTGACGCAGAAGGATCTCCTGAATTATGTCACACCGGTTCATCTGTTCCTCTCAGGTAATAGCAGGGGTGCATATTTATATTTGTAGATATATTGAAATAAAACACAATTCTTTAACAACAAATGGTATGATCAAATGGCCTTGTTGCGTCTGACTCCGTGAGACTGTTAAATCTTGCCCTCATTGGGCTCCATTCGGCTCATTTAAATATGTGGGTGCTGATTTTTCCAAGCCCTGGGAACAAATACTCCCGCTTGGGAAACCTCGCCATGGCGCCGTTTAGCACTGGTCCACACAAACGTTGACTAAGCGTAATGGCACCTGGGGGTATCTCCCAGGCCATTGGAGGTCCCGGATGGCTGGGCTCCTGTCATTCCTGCGGCACCCAGGTACTGCCAGCCTAGCACCTTGGCATTGCCACAGAGGCACTGCTGGGGTGCTCAGGTGGCATTTCCAGGCTGGCTGGGTCACTATCATGGTGCCAGCCTGGCAGTGCCAGGGTGCCTGAGTGACAGGTTGCCCATGCCAGAGATCAGAGCAGCATTTAAAGATATCTGAGCTCGTCAGTTCAGGAAATTAGGTAAGTGCGGCCTCAGTGGGGTGTTCCTCGCCCAGGCCAATAAAAGAAAAATCCCATTTTACAACGGGGCTGTTCTCAGCGCTGAAGGCCCCAAGAAACACCCCGCTATTCATGCCCAAAACTGGACTGTTTTGTCTTAAATTACACCCAATATCTGAGACAAACGTGAACAGTAAAACATAAAAAGGACTGCAGCAGTTCAAGAAGGCAACTCACCACCACCTTCTGAAGGGCAACTAGGGATGGGCAATAAATGCCGGCCTAACCGGCGATGCCCACATCCCGTAAATGAATTTTAAAAGAAACATAAATTTCTCCCATTGGTCATTACTTTCCATTAAATGACAGATTTTCTACTTTGATGCTTCCAACGTATGTGCATATCGGAAAACTGTGTACTCCCAGCCAGAGTTTAATTGTGCACCAGGAGCATTCAAGCAGAAAAGCTCCCCTTAGATTCCTTACATCTTTTTTAAAGCTATTAAGACTTGTATAAAGATAGCACAAAAAATAAACAAATATCCTTTAGTGTTTGTTAGATCAAAGACGGAGTAATTATTAATCCTGGTGTTTTGCAGTCAACTCAGCTCGTTGTAAATTCATTCTGAATTATTACTTGTTAATCAAGATCACCTTCTTTCCTCTTCTCAGCCTTTGTGCTATATTGCATTTCTAGGTCTAGTCTTCCACCAAGGTGTTTCAGTGAAATAAATAAGAGGGCAGATATTATGGGAAGGAATCAGGGCCAAGATAGTCCACTGGTTGCCATCATGTGCCCACAACTGATGCACACTCAGGTACTTCAGCAGTGGTGGGTACTCATAATATGTACTTCAACAAGTATTTTATGACATCCTCAACTTCTGGGAGTGAGTATTGGGAAATCCTGTGAATGCATCAGTGGTTTCCAAAGATGTGTCTCTGGTGGGCACAGCATCTGGCTGGCGAAGGAGTGGGAAGGGGAAATTTTGTAAAAAAAAAACTACCTTACGATGATATGCCCTGAGCAGCTGGAAGTGTTTGAGGCTACCAATAACGCCAAACATTTCTACAGCATCTAACTTTTCACATGAAAGGTGTATCTCACCATCCCTAGCTTGGGTAATGTATCTTCCTCACTATTTGTGAAGACCCTGAATAATCTTTGCTCTTTGGTGAAAAGTTCTGGAGTTCTTGCATTTTAAAAAGCCATAAGTTTCAGGAAACCATATTTCACTCATCTGTTATCCTCAGCCAGTTTCTCTCAGCTTCTAAGGGACAACTAATTCACCCTCTTTAAATGCTCAGTGTAAGCTGCATATAATGAAGAATATTGCTCAGATCACGCATTTGTAGCCCATAATGAATGGGGTCATTAAGCTGGCTCTATGAAGTTCACTCAACAAAGTCATTAGTCCACCAGAGTGGGACTCTACGAAAATGAGATATCCTTCCCCATGGGGCTGTATAAAATATTTATTTTTCAGGTACTTTTTCTGGTGAAAAAATGTGAATTTTATCATAGCTACATGGGATTTTAACCTTTTGGGGACTGCAAGGGACTGTTTTAGCTTATTATTTTAACAAACGATGTATATAATCTTGTTTCTCCTCATTTCCAATGTACCACATGTGTACTTACAATTTGTTCTCACTGTTTCACACTGAATGTTACATTTCTGCACAATGTCACTGCTTCAGGCAACAACCAGATGGTCCAGGGTCTTAGTCCCAGAGCTGCCATTTACTCAGACTTGCCTGGCAATACTGAAATCCTGTTATTTGGTTCTTGACCAGACTGTTAAGAGTGTGAAGCAGTGTATGGCAGGCTGCTCCATCTTTGGGAAGGGAGTGGGGGAAGAAATAAAAGTAAATTGGCATTTCCATTTCCTGCACTTTACAGCCATTTTAATTGTACCCAAGCATGGTAACATTGCAGAAGCAATAACTCTGCTTCACCCACCATTTACTGCGGATGGCTAACACGGGAAGCCCAAAATGTGTTATTTTTAAACTCTTTCTGCCTTTCCTGCGTTTTATTTTGACTTTGCTCAGAAGCAATGTTAATTCTTTGATTGTCTTATCATTGCAACAACTCATGGTATTGCTCCAACAGACGGAAAAGATTTATTTTTGGCAGTGCGGCAGGGGCTGTATAAAGTTGTAAAAATGCCCTCATTTCACCTGGCCTGGCTCATCTGTATGCCCACCAGGCTAATTTCCCCAAAAGGGCACCAAACGTACCTCAGCTGCAATTGACAGTGTACAAAAACTGTTCACTTGTGCCAGTGACAGGTGGATGGCCCATTTTACAGGTCAGCTGTGATTATATCTCAGTGCCAGCCACTATTGGAGCACATGCCCCAGGTGCACTGGATCCAAAACAGTTGTTTAATTTTCCTCCCGTTAACAGAAAAAATGATATGTGTGTCCACTAGCTCCATCATTAACTGTGAGTGTAAATAGCAGGCAGATGGTGACAGACTTTGTAAAATAACCTGAGGGTGGTTAAGATTATAATCTTAAATGGTGACTTTGAAGACCGAGAAGTTATGGATAACTGTATGGCTAAGATTGGGTTGCACTTCTATCATAGTCTAACCTTGTTTTTTTATATTCATATTCATTCTCTGTTTTCACATTCATTCGTGAACTATCTCATTGATGCTTTGCTGCTTGAGTTCATCTGTCATGTTGTGCTGCCATTCTGATTGCCAAGCTTCACGTTTTAGATATCACACCGTGTGTAACAATAAAAAATATTTTAAAGATTAAAGGAATTGTCTCATTGTGTGATTCTAATTGGTAAGCTGTTGTGCAAATGCACCAATCCCTCTCCCCGTCTCTGTGAGCAGATGCAAAGAGGCATGTGATGCCAACTCTTATATCTTAGCCTCTGTGGAAAATAGCACTGCTTTCAATTCTGCCTCTTAATTCCCTTTGTGTTCCAGTTGAAATTGAGAAGTGACTTTGAGGAGAATACCGGGGTTGGGGGGTGGGGGGGGGGGGGGGGGGGGGAGGAGTGGGGGATGGAGATGTGAGCATGCATGTTACTTCTGCACAGATGTGGCATAGTGGTAGACCAATGTGTTTAAAGCCCCTCCCTTGCGATGGGATGAACTGCCCCTGATCTCGATTACTGTGATTGAGCACTCAACCCACTTTCTGGCTCAGCATCACTCATTGAAGGCCCCGACCATTTGTTCCCAGAATGCGTTCATAATAGGTTAATTGTGAACACAGAGCCACTGAGAACACCAGTGGAGAACTGTACAATAACAGCAGTCACTGAGGATGTTCTTCACAGGTGTTACTGCTAGAATTCTATTAAGAACAAAGGTAAGTGAAAGCGATATAAATATTTGAGGACAAAGGGGAAAGGAATGCTTTCTGTTAACTCCCCAAGGCCTCAGGCTTTTGAAGGAAATGATACCCATCTGTATGCTCAGCAGGATTTGACTCAAAATATTGCTTACACATCTATAAATCAAAAGTATAATGTATACACAGAAGTGTTTCAGCTCATAAAGAATTTGGTAATTATTCTGTGTACAAATTAGCATAATGACTTAGTTTTAAAAAAAGAAAAATGCTAAGCATGAAGATTTTTTTAACTGTTGCTCATACGATGAACATTGTTGGAATATGTTGCATACTAGTTCATAATTTAAATCCTCTGTTCTGAACGTTACTTATTTTAAATCACTCTAATTACATTATGTTATAATTTTCTAGTTTTTCCATTTTGTTTTACTTCCATCATGTACGGTGCTTTGTGTTTTAAGTTTTTTCGAAAAAATATTTTTGGATAGAACAAAAATACAGAGAAAGGTTTTTGATTGAAAGTCACTTTTGTGAATAAAGTCTAAGTTAAGTGCAGTGTACTCCTGTTATGTATAGAAGGGATTTTCCACAGTGTTTTACACCTTTAAACATCATCAGGACAAAAGTGGGCATAAAGTCGCTCCATCTCAGTAATATTTGAGAGTACTACATTCCCAAACAATAGCTGCAGTTAATACATACAAGTTGGTGTTGCTTTTACTGTTGCTGTTCGAGAAATATTTCTCAAAACTTCTGCAACACAGACTGGTGTGATGCAGACCTGTGATTCTCCACACAATTAGCTCCTCATTCCGATTGTGCCACTGTGGGCAGTTGCCAAGTGTAGACCAGGCGCTTCCGCACTGTGAGAGAAAGGCAACATTAATTGGTGGGACCAAAGTAGTTCCACTTAGACAACTTACTGAAAGCTGGGAAAGTTCTGTTTCCTAAAAGCATTCTCTCACCTTCTTTTCCTGGAAAGCAAAAAAAGGAGAGGGAATGGCATTTCCTGCTGGCATGTAAACATTTCACAGCTAAGCAGAACAGACGTGGAGCCCCACAGAGACAACTGGAACTGCAGTCCGTCAAGGGATCTGGACAATAGGGAGAGTGGGCTGCAAATGTCTCCTAAGTCATAATATGAGTAGCACTGATATGCCGTAGTGTTGTATGTTGAAAATGTGCTTATTTGTGTATTTGCAATACTAGGACAATTTATGGACTCCATGAAGAACTTAGAATAATGTGTTTGCACCATCTAGAATCTAGCACAGTGTTGCACAACATAAATTAACCCACGGGCTGGAAATGGCCTGTTGGATGATTACATTCGGCCCTCAATGCACTTTTTAATTATTCCGAAGGGTCAGCCCATGAGTGGTCTCCAGAGGCCAGGCAGGACGTTTCATCCGGCCCGCGATGCGCTCTTTTGTTATTCACTAGAGCCGGCTCACCAGTCCTCCCAATCGGTCAGGCGGGAGATGAAAACTCCAACCAGATGTGGCACACAGTAAGCTCCGTCTGCACGCACGGTGAGTGTCCACTATAAGAATACTCTTCAAAGTGCGGTTGAGTCCTGGGCCATTTTAGACTGTTACTGCCACTAAACGCATCGATGTCCAACCCTCAGTGGGCTGCACAAGGGTAGATTACAATCCCTAAAATCAAGGAGGTTCGGCACTACTACACATAATAATTAAGTCACCATTACAATTTGAAAAATAGAGGCAAATTGACAGTCTATGCAATTAATCCAAAGCATCACACATTTAGAAGGAGATACATAATTAAAATGAACATGACTTTTCTGATTTAATGCCCAGCACTTGGATGAATGGTCAGTTTCAAAATTGTTTCAAATTGAAGTTCTTTATAAAAAGCAAATGCTAATGTTATTGACCTGCAGTCTCCATAATAATCTCAGAGCAGCCATTTTTGAATCAGGACTCCAAGCAACTGAGCTATTCCATCATGCATTTGTCATACTATTACAATAATATATAGCTTTCAATAATGATTTATAAAGTCGCTACTGAAAAATGAGAAAGCGTTCCTGTAATTCCTTCACTTTAATAAGTCCTGCTTGAACGCAACCCTCCAGAATCAATTAGAAACCCCCTTTTCTAAAAGCTTTCACCAGAATACGTGAAGAATATACTTGAAGAGATGTACACACAGGAGTTTTTGTTTTTACAACTGTGGTATTTTGTATTGTTCTTCAGTGTTTCACATCAAAATCTCAAGATTTTGCCTAACCTGAGACGCTTTATTTGATTCAGTTGTGTGAGGTAAAAAAGAAGCCTATTTATGAGAACCACCTCTTATTCTGCCCTCTCTCTCTCTATATCTCTATCTCTCTCTCACACCACACGCACTCACCCATTTATTGAACTGCACCCATTGAAATAAAACTTCCTGTGAATTAATTGTACTTTCTTTTCGCCGATAAATCTGCATTAATGAAGTTTCTGTCCTTAAATCATGTTATGACAGTCATCCTGCTTCAAGGACATGGAAAGTAGACAATCAGTGGCCACACTGCCAGCTGATGCCAGGACAAATCAACAACCACAAACTGAATAAAATTTTCACAGAATGTTTAGATCTTATTGAAATGGTAATAGATAACAGATAATGATTTTAATAGCACTGCCAAATCTTACGATTTGCGAAGAATAACACAGGCGATGGGGGAGGGGGATTCTGATCAGTTCACACAGATCAGAATGATTTGCAAAAACAGCCTGGAATCAAATGATAGGTTCATTATGAGTGGAACGCCATCATCAAAGATCCCAAATCATTCTCAGCATTTTCTGCTTTTTATTTCAAGCTTCCATCCAGCATCCACGGTTTTTTGATTTTAGCTCCCTTTCAGCTCGAAATTGAAGCAGAAAATTCAGATGATGTCATGAGCTCTGTGAGCAAATTCTGAGTGGCTTTTACGAGTGATCTAAACTCCCAGATTAGATTACCATTTTGTAATATCTCGTAGGTTTCCATTATTCTCTATATGAGCCATCTGAGCCCCTATACTACATTACTGCTTTGGAATCACTCCCAGGAATCCATTATTCTATGTTTACTGATCCCGATTGGCCCGTAATGTAGCCGGTAAATGCTGATTCACTGAAGTCATTACTAAATTTGGAAGCTCTCTTCAATGGCAGATTTTCATTGGATACAAAGAGGATATAAAATTGTACTATTGAGCTCCTTAGCATGAAATCTGTTAACAAGCAATACCAGGGGCTTTTGCAAAATCTACTCAAACAGCCACATTAGCTATATTTTATGTGTACAAGAACCCTAATTATACTATGGCTAAATAATTTACTTGCAAATTAAACTTCGGCTGTGTTTTTTTGCTCAAGTAACTTCCACCTGCTTTTCCAGTCATGGGTCAGTTATAGCACAGTTGGTGATAGTAGCAATAAAGTTGCTTACAGCATTCCTGTAAGTTTGAAACTTTTTCATTCGTAGGTATAGGAAAACAGTCTTATACATCATTACAGGAATACCCAATTCATAACCTGAACATACTTCCTCATGAGTGACATTCCTGCTGAATGTATAAGCGCATTCCCACAGTTTTCTGCAACTAGTGGGAACTTCCATTTGTTTTGGGGTGCACAGGACATTAATAATGAAGTGGGATAAAATTCTCTTTTCCTCGTTACAATTACAAATTTTCGAACAGCCCCCAGAGTTGAAGAACAACTATGTTTCCACTGTGTACAGATTGGAAATTAATGTGTCAAATTGTTGAAAACTGTCCACCTTCCCAGATGGTTGCTTTGTATCTACCCTGCTGAACTATGCCCCTTGTAAGGTTTAGGTTTTCGAGGTACAACACCCTTTTATTTTTTTAAAAACCTCAAAGGTGCCAAATTCTTAATTTCTAACACTAGGGTTCTCAGTTAGGCTTGAGGTACAAGGTATGAATAATTAGTATTTATTAATCAAGTAGAATTTAGTAAGCAGGATTTTACCTCTACGTAACAAGAAGCAGTGAAGACAACATAGAGGTTTCTCATCTTTCAAGGTCCTCAGAACTCTTGGTGTTGTCAGCGCAGGCGGTGCCTCTTTCTTTGTCTTTGAAGTGACATTGAACTGTGTCCAGAAATATCATACTCCAGAAGCCATGGTATCACTGTGCCAATAAAGACTACAATTTCTCAACTTTTACCCCTCAGTCTCTCACTCCTCCCTCCATTTTTGGAACTGGTCCAAATTCATCGCTCCTATTGGCTATAGGACGCAAATCACCCTGCGTCACCCCATCTCTGCAACTAGAGCCTGAAAGACAGATGTTCATTTTTTTCCCCTGGGCCCCTCAAAGTTTACATTTCATTACAAATAGCATATTTCTTCCAAATACAAAGAACCCATCAATAAAGTCACATTCTCTTCTCAACATATTTTTACCAAAGCCCCCAGATATCAGAAAATAAAGGTTTCCCCACTGGTACAAATCCATTAAGGAAATACATGGTTTGTTTAACATAGGGCCGTAACTTCCCTGGTGTGGCAATCAGCAGCAGATTGTCACTCTGTCCCAACTTACCTGTGCTTAAGTTCTAAAACACCTGCCTCGCCCAACCTTCCTGACTCAGTCCGGGTGAGTCTCAAGAAGCGGAGCATACTCCCAGCTCCAGCAGCAAAGTGCAAAAGGAGCAAAGGAGAACATGCCTCCTTTTTACAGCTCTACATGCCATAAAGCAGGTGGCTTTAAAGTTTAAAGGGTAAAGGCAAATTTCTAAGTTAAGTGAATGGGAGGTGGAGGTTCAGACATCGGCGGGGGAGGATCCGGGCATCAAATCGGAGGAGGAGAGTTGGGCATGGGGCGATCGGGTTGAACATCTGGGGAGTGGAGGGTTTCAGACATTGTGGGGTGTGTGAAGGTTTGGACATTGGGGATGTACAGGGTTTGGATATCAAGAGGTTGGGAAGCTCAGAGATCAGGGGTGGAGGATAAGGACATTGGGGAAGATGCACGGTTCGGACATCGAGGGGTTAGGGGGTCAGACTTTGGTGGGGGAGACAGACATCAGTGTGGGAAGTCAGACATCAGGGGAGCATTTGGACTTTGGACAGGGGTTTGGGTCGGGGAGTGGTCCCAGGTTGGGTCAGGGAACCCCCTTCCGGTGTAGGGGGGAGGGGGATGTAGTGCGGGGTTGTTTTTGTAGGTGGGGTGGCCGGGCCAGTGTGGAGTCAGGCCCAGTCAGGTTGGGAGCATTAGGTGAGGGGGATGTGATGGGCTAGGGCAGGGAAACCTGTGCTGAGTGGTGAATATCATTGGGGTTGGGTGCTTCATTGGGGAAGAGTGCCGGGTGGGGGGTGTCCCATGTACGGCTCCATCTGGGTTTTTTAAATAGTTATGCTGAAGTTCGAAGAGCTTTTTTCCTTCTAACTCTTTCAGA
Source organism: Scyliorhinus canicula (assembly GCF_902713615.1). Classification (NCBI taxonomy): domain Eukaryota; kingdom Metazoa; phylum Chordata; class Chondrichthyes; order Carcharhiniformes; family Scyliorhinidae; genus Scyliorhinus; species Scyliorhinus canicula. Next base: position 70,257,363 of record NC_052148.1, read on the forward strand.
GTAACTGTTGGTTTAAAACTGGTAGAACCAACCAAAGTTAGAGATTTAAATAGCTTTGCCTGATTGTTTCCAGCACAATGCAATTGTCCAAGGGAAGTTATTCCCTTACCTGGGAACTTCCAAGAGGGATTCCCCAGCACATTTTTGGAGTACGTCCCAAATCTGATGATGGGGAGCTAGGAAGTTACAATAGTGTCATCTTACGTTCAGACTGTTGAACTTCAGACTATTCCTTCAAAGCAGACAACGCCTCAAATTCAGACTTTACACCACCGTTAAAGTCATAAATTCATCAAGTTTGGTTTCTCACAAGCAACTACTTCCTGTTCCCAACTACCTTGACTGTCAATTGTCCAACAGAAATTCAAACTGATTCTTACAAAAGTGGTTAAGGAATAAATTCCAAATATGTTGCAGATTCTAAAAATTGTAGGAATATCAAAATCTTACACCTTAGGTTATGCTCATAGGCCACAAGCCAGAATGCAGAATAAAAACGGAGATATCAATGTACAAAGTGCATATTTCTGAAATCTGTTGTGGGAATTCATGGTGGGGGGGATTCATGGGCACCCATTTAATGGCTTTGGGGAAAATTATTCACTGATAATTGAGGGAGGGACGATTGTCACTTCTTCTGTAACCCAAACCAGACAATAAGCAGGATGTGGGAGGAGCAAACCCAAGGCTTGTGTGTGAGGGTTTTTCTTAGTTGCTAATTAATATTCAGTGCAAATCTTAATAAGTAGTCCACATCAGAATGTGAAGAAAGGGGCTTCTGATTTGAAAATCTTATGTGGTGTCCAGTGCACAGGGTCGATTGTAACTTGGATAACCAGTGCACATGGGATGGTAGCAGCCTGAATTGGGTCAGCGTCCTGTTTAGGTGGCATTCTGGTTGGCATAGAACATAGAACAGTACAGCACAGAACAGGCCCTTCGGCCCTCGATGTTGTGCCGAGCAATGATCACCCTACTTAAACCCACGTAACCCGTATACCCGTAACCCAACAATCCCCCCATTAACCTTACACTACGGGCAATTTAGCATGGCCAATCCACCTAACCCGCACATCTTTGGACTGTGGGAGGAAACCGGAGCACCCGGAGGAAACCCACGCACACACGGGGAGGACGTGCAGACTCCACACAGACAGTGACCCAGCCGGGAATCGAACCTGGGACCCTGGAGCTGTGAAGCATTGATGCTAACCACCATGCTACCGTGAGGCATCATTGTGAATGGAGCAGATCACTGGGCAGACAGCCAGGCAATGAAGCCTTTTTAATATGTAATTTTGAGAGACAACAGGGGAGAGCAGATGTACCTCGAAAATTCCTCAACACTGAAAATATATATTTTTTTCAAAGTTGCAGAGACTTCCAGAGGTGCAGACCTAAATGGGTTACACAGCACATTCATGATTAAACAGATCTATTTAATGCATAAAAATACATAGAAGGTTAGAGCACCCAAGGAGCTCATTCAGCTTTTGCTGCCTGTGCTGATTCTTTGCTGGAGAGTATTGCATGTCTGCTAAAATCTTTTTAAAATTGCCCTTAGCCTTTCTTCGACAGCTTTTCAGGACGTAATACTGAAATATTCATAGACGATGCTTGAATTTATTTGTTTATTGAACCAAGTCTGATGTCAGAACCAAGCTGCAGGCTGACTTGAGTTTCTCTTAACTCCCATCAAATAGAGGAGGGTTTTGTCTCCCTCAAACTGGCTGTAATTAAATTCAGACTTCTGAGGCTACAGCCCAGTGTGTAAACACATTATGCATTCCTTTCATACAAGTTTGAATTATACAATGAAATCAATACAAAAGCATCATTATCAGTTAACTGTCTAGAGAGTGGAGCACAGTTACGGTTTTTATTAGACAAGGTGGCCGTACTGATTTGACATGAAACCTCTGCAGGCTGAAAAGTTAAAGCAATCAAGTCTGGGTCCAGTCTAGTCTACCTTTTTTTGCGCACTTCATTAACATTACTTACTGTCACTTCACTTCCCTGATTCCTTTACATTTTTTTCCTGATCTATATGAGAGGGGAAGCAGTGGCAGAGTGGTATTGTCGCTGGACTAGTGCTCCAGAAACCCAGGACACTGATCTGGGGACTTGGGTTTGAATCCCAGTAGGACATGGGGCCTCACGGTAGCATGGTGGTTAGCATCAATGCTTCACAGCTCCAGGGTCCCAGGTTCGATTCCCGGCTGGGTCACTGTCTGTGTGGAGTCTGCATGTCCTCCCCGTGTGTGCGTGGGTTTCCTCCGGGTGCTCCGGTTTCCTCCCACAGTCCAAAGATGTGCGGGTTAGGTGGATTGGCCATGCTAAATTGCCCGTAGTGTAAGGTTAATGGGGGGGATTGTTGGGTTAGGGGTATTCGGGTTACGTGGGTTTAAATAGGGTGATCATTGCTCGGCGCAACATCGAGGGCCGAAGGGCCTGTTCTGTGCTGTACTGTTCTATGTTCTATGTTCTAGGTGATGGAATTTGAAACTCAATAAAAATATCTGGAATTAAAAGTCTAACAATAACCATGCAACCATTGTCGATTGTTGTAAAAGCTCATCTGGCTCTTTAGAGAAGGAAATCTGCCATCCTTATCCGCTCCTGGCCAACATGTGACTCCAGACCAATGTGGTTGACTCTTAACTGCCCCCTCAATGGCAATTAGGAATGGGCAGCCTGCAACTGTCACGGTAGCACGGTAGCATTGTGGATAGCATAAATGCTTCACAGCTCCAGGGTACCAGGTTCGATTCCCGGCTTGGGTCACTGTCTGTGCGGAGTCTGCACATCCTCCCCGTGTGTGCGTGGGTTTCCCTCGGGTGCTTCGGTTTCCTCCCACAGTCCAAAGATGTGCAGGTTTGGTGGATTGGCCATGATAAATTGCCTTTAGTGTCCAAGATTGCCCTTAGTGTTGGGTGGGGTTACTGGGTTATGGGGATAGGGAGGAGGTGTTGACCTCGGGTAGGGTGCTCATTCCAAGAGCCGATGCAGTCTCGATGGGCCGAATGGCCTCCTTCTGCACTGTAAATTCTATGATAATCTATGAAAAAAACTGCCACACCCAATGAATGAGTAAAACGAAAGACCTCTGCCAGTGCAAATTTGCAACGGGCCCTCTGGACGTATATCAAAGTGACCCAGGTTAACTTTCCTGTGTAAGACGTTTCTTGTCTTGTCACGGCAGAGAACAGGATTAATTTTTTTTAAGAATGCAGTATCCCCAAAAAGTTGTTGAAAGTATTTCAGAGATCAATTGGTAAGTGTACTGCTCAATATGGTAATGAGCCACTTAGGTCACAAAGCCACAGGTTTAAGTGGAAACCTATACTCAATTTGTCTCACCTCAATTTCAGCTTGCCTGGACTATGGGAGAGGATGAGCAAGGGCCGGGGGGGGGGGGGATAATGTAAAGTTTCTGGTCATGGTTGCCATCTGGTGGGCCTCAATGGAAAGAATGGATGTGAGCCGATATTTAAATTAGCCTGATGGTATTGTAACCTAGCCTCGAGGAGAATAGCCACCAGAGTGAGATATCAGAAGCTGATCAGCTTCTCGTGGATAAGAAAAGAATGAGGATAAAGTAAGAATGGCACTCAAAATTTTAATATTTAACACAGACAAAAGTAATAGCTAAGAACTAGTGTGCTACACACATCATGCGTGCAGTGCTTACATTTACCAATATACTAACCAACTTGCAGTACTCAAAGAGTTAAATAAGTAAGCTTGGTTGATGAAGTTTTGAGCAATTGCCTATATTCTGCAATAGTTTTCCTCAAACTGGATTCACGCTGTTTAATTAACATATCAAGCTGCATTGTCTTTAATTATAGATGTGGTTCTCAACTAATCCATCTTCATGTGCAGGAGTGATATTAGTGAGAAGAGTATTTTCTTCTGTGTATTTTTTTCTGTCTTTCTCATTAATTACATTAATTTGCTATTTCTTTGGTAAGGAAGGCAGATTAGCAATATTTATTTGGCGCAGCAATGCAACTGATAATAGGTCAAATATGATTGGGAAGGTGCTATCATTGTTGAATAAATTGATGATAAACGTGAATTCCGGAAAGTTAGGGGTGCCTATTTTTCTTTCTGTATCACGCTGCTTTACCACATGACCTGGTAGCAAAGGAGATGCTTTGGGAAATCTGGAACACTCTTTCCTAAAAAACCACTGAGACTAGGGCCGAGATTTCCCAGTCCCATGTAATAATAATAATAATCGCTTATTGTCACAAATAGGCTTCAATTAAGTTACTGTGAAAAGCCCCTAGTCGCCATATTCCGGTGCCTGTTCGGGCAGGCTGGTACGGGAATTGAACCCGCGCTGCTGGCATTGTTCTGCATTGCAAGCCAGTTATTTAGCCCACTGGGCTAAACCAGCCCCAGTGCAATTGGAACAGAAACTTTAATGGACCAGGAAAAGGCCCATTGGGCAGCATGGTAGCACAGTGGTTAGCACAGTTTCTTCACAGCTCCAGGGTCCCAGATTCGATTCCCGGCTTGGGTCACTGTCTGTGCGGAGTCTGCATGGGTGTCCTCTGGGTGCTCCGGTTTCCTCCCACAGTCCAAAGATGTGCGGGTTAGGTGGATTGGCCATGCTAAATTACCAAACATTTGTCCACAAATGTTGGGAGGAATTCTCCGCCCCCGGGAAAAATCGGGAAGGCCGTCGTGAACTCGGCCGAGTTTCACGACGGCCTCGGAGGCCGCTCCTCTCACCGTATTCACCTCCACCCGGGGGGCTAGGAGCGGTGCTCCGTTATTCTCGGCTGCCGGGCCTTGACGCATGCGCGCCGTGAATGACGCGGCCAGCGCACCTAAGTGACGTCAGCCGCGCATGCGCAGGTTGGCCAGCTCTAACCCACGCATGCGCGGCTGACGTCACGACGGCTGACGGCTCAAACCCGCGCATGCACGGTGGCCATCTTCCCCTCCGCTGCCCCGCAAGACGTGGCGGCTTGATCTTGCGGGGCGGCGGAGGGGAAAGAGTGCATCGCTTTGAGACGCCGGCCCGACGATCGGTGGGCACCGATCGCAGGCCAGTCCCCTCCCGAGCACGGCCATCGTACTCACCCCCCTCTCCGCCCCCCACAAGCTTCAAACGGGCCTTTGGCGCCCATGTTCACGATGGCAGCGACCAGGTGTGGTTGCCGCCGTCGTGAACCGGTAGGCCCATCCGGGTCGGAGAATCGCCGGTCGGCGTGAAAAACGGCGAGAGCCGATTCTTCTGAGCGGGGGGTGGGAGAATCGCGGGGGGCGCCAGGGAGGCGTGAAATGAGTCACCCGGCCCTCCCACGATTCTCCCACCCGCATGGGGAGCGGAGAATCGCGCCCGTTAAGTGGGGTTACTGGTTTACGGGGATAGGTTGGAGGCATGGGCTTGAGTAGGGTTCTCTTTCAAGGGCCGAGGCAGACTCGATGGACCAAATGGCCTTCTTCTGCACTGTAAATTCTCTGACTTCGGGTGGGGATTTTCAGTCCCGAGGTGGGCATGCCCAGAAAATCTCATCCCGAGATCAATTGCCAATTTCAAACTGAGATTGCTAGATTTTTGAGGGGGAAAGTATCAAATGATATGGAAACAATACAGGTAAAGGGAGCTAAGATGCAGATCAATTATGACCCAATTGAAAGGTAAGACAAGCCCAAGGGTCACAATGGCCGACTCTTGTTCCTGAGAGATAAAATTAATACCAATAAACGTCCCATTCTAACATTGGCTTCATTTTAGATGATCGGGATTCCTGCCAGAAACAACAGGTGGAAGCCTAGTTATTAAAGCAAATCACAAACACATAGAAATTAGGAGCAAGAGTGGGCCATTCGGCCCTTCAAGTCTGCTGCGCCATTCATTATGATCATGGCTGATTGTAATCCAACTCAGTAACCTGTTACTTCCCCCCCCCTCACCCCCCAATATCCTTTGATCCCTTTAGCCCGAAGAGCTATATCTAAGTCCTTCTTGAAAACCCACAGGGCAGGATTCTCCAGTCCGCCAGCTGCCGTGCAGCGTGCCCCCGCCGGCAGCGGGATTCTCTGTTTCCCGGAGCCAGCCAATGGGGTTTCCCATTGCAGCCACCCCTTGCCGGCAGAAAACCCGCTGGCGTGGGTGCATTGCTGTCCGACCGGTGATCCCGGTGACGGAGAATTCCGCCGGCAATGTTTTAGCCTCAGCACTTTCAGTGGTAGCAAATTTAGCACAACATCTCTTCTCCTGCACTCGCTATGAAGGCAACAAAGCATTTGCCTTCTTTACTACCTGCTCTACCTGCGTGCTTACCTTCAGTGACTGGTGTACAAGGACACCAAGGTCTTGTTGCACATTCCCCTCTCTCAATCTATAACCATTCAGATAATAATCTGTCTTCCTCTTTCTGCTACAAAAGTGGATAACCTCACATTTATTGGCCATGCTGAATTGCCCAAGGCATGCGCTTGAGTAGGGTTCTCTTTCAAGGGCCGGTGCAGACTCCACATTACACTGCATCTGCCATGCGTTTGCCCACACACTCAACTTGCTCGAAATACTCTGAAGCAACTTGGCAACGCACAGCTCCCTCTCCCACAACTTTGTGTCATCTGCAAATTTGGAGATAGGCACAATTTAATTGAAAAGGCCCTAAGTGTGGTCATGAACAGGAACTGCAACGGGCTTCCTGATGCTCGACTATGCGAGGTCATCGCCGGTTTCAAATGTTAATTGGTGCACTAACGGGGCCATACGGGCTTCACACCACAAATGATGGTCCCACTGGCTGATTCGCTGGGACTGCACCCACCAGCTTCCTGCTAACAAGGGGAGCAGCACTTCCCGCACAGCATACCCCACACAGCACAGTCATACCACCAAGGAGACCAGCCCCTTGATTCGGGCCAGATTGTTGGACGCGGTGAAGGCGAGACGGGGTGCTTGGTTCCCCTGTGGGGTTCGGACGGTCAGCCACAGGGCAGCCATTGGGAGGAAGTGACAGTGACTGTCAGCTTGGAAAACATCACCAGGAGGACTGACACCCAGTGTCATGAGAAGATCAACGACCTCCACTGGGCACTGGGCCACACGGGTGACTTGGCAGTGGCACCGCCCCTGCCCCCCATCTGCCCCCCCCCCCCACAGGGGACGAGCATGCACCTGGCACCACCCCCACGCAGCACCGTACCATGCCCCGGCCTACCCATATGCAGCATAGCCGCCCACGCTAGCCCCTCATCCTCCCCATCATCCCCCCAACCCATTTGCCCCATCCCTCCATACTCCTCATCCCCCATCCTCCTTCATACTCCCACTCCCCGTACCACCAGCCTCCCATACTCCCCCTCTCCCCCATACTCCCCATCCCCCATCCTCCCTCATACTCCCACTCCCCGTACCACCAGCCTCCCATACTCCCCCTCTCCCCCATACTCCCCATCCCCCATCCTCCCTCATACTCCCACTCCCCGTACCACCAGCCTCCCATACTCCCCCTCTCCCCCATACTCCCCATCCCCCATCCTCCCTCATACTCCCACTCCCTGTACCACCAGCCTCCCATACTCCCCCTCTCCCCATACTCCCCATCCCCCATACTCCCTCATACTCCCACTCCCCGTACCACCAGCCTCCCATACTCCCCCTCTCCCCCATACTCCCCATTCCCCATACTCCCTCATACTCCCACTCCCCGTACCACCAGCCTCCCATACTCCCCCTCTCCCCCATACTCCCCATCCCCCATCCTCCCTCATACTCCCACTCCCCCTGCCACCAGCCTCCCATACTCACCCTCTGCCCCATACTCCCCATCCCCCATCCTCCCTCATACTCCCACTCCCCCTGCCACCAGCCTCCCATACTCCCCCTCTGCCCCATACTCCCCATCCCCATACTCCCTCATACTCCCACTCCCCGTACCACCAGCCTCCCATACTCCTCCTCCCCCCCATACTCCCCATCCCCCATACTCCCTCATACTCCCACTCCCCGTACCACCAGCCTCCCATACTCCCCATCCCCCCATACTCCCCATCCCCATACTCCCTCATACTCCCACTCCCCCTGCCACCAGCCTCCCATACTCCCCATCCCCCCATACTCCCCATCCCCCCATACTCCCTCATACTCCCACTCCCCCTGCCACCAGCCTCCCATACTCCCCATCCCCCCATACTCCCCATCCCCCATCCTCCCTCATACTCCCACTCTCCGTACCACCAGCCTCCCATACTCCCCCTCTCCCCCATACTCCCCATCCCCCATACTCCCTCATACTCCCACTCCCCGTACCACCAGCCTCCCATACTCCCCATCCCCCCATACTCCCCATCCCCCATACTCCCTCATACTCCCCATACCACCAGCCTCCTATACTCCCCATCCCCCCATACTCCCCATCCTCATCCTCCCTCATACTCCCACTCCCCGTACCACCAGCCTCCCATACTCCCCTCTGCCCCATACTCCCCATTCCCCATACTCCCTCATACTCCCACTCCCCGTACCACCAGCCTCCCATACTCCCCCTCTCCCCCATACTCCCCATCCCCCATCCTCCCTCATACTCCCACTCCCCGTACCACCAGCCTCCCATACTCCCCTCTGCCCCATACTCCCCATCCCCATCCTCCCTCATACTCCCACTCCCCCTACCACCAGCCTCCCATACTCCTCCTCTCCCCCATACTCCCCATCCCCCATACTCCCTCATACTCCCACTCCCCGTACCACCAGCCTCCCATACTCCCCCTCTCCCCATACTCCCCATCCCCCATACTCCCTCATACTCCCACTCCCCGTACCACCAGCCTCCCATACTCCCCCATACTCCCCATCCCCCCATACTCCCCATCCCCATCCTCCCTCATACTCCCACTCCCCGTACCACCAACCTCCCATACTCCCCCTCTCCCCATACTCCCCATCCCCATCCTCCCTCATACTCCCACTCCCCGTACCACCAGCCTCCCATACTCCCCCTCTCCCCATACTCCCCATCCAGCCTCCCGTACACCCCTCTGCCCCATACTCCCCATCCCATCCTCCTTCATAATCCCACTCCCCGTACCACCAGCCTCCCAAACTCCCCCTCTGCCCCATCCCCCATACTCCCTCATACTCCCACTCCCCCTACCACCAGCCTCCCATACTCCCCATCTCCCCTATACTCCCCATCCCCCCATACTCCCCATCGCCCATCCTCCCTCATACTCCCACTCCCCCGACCACAAGCTTCCCACACTTCCCATCGCTAATCCCCCAATACTCCCCATCCCCCCATATTCAGCCCCCCCCCCCCACCTCCGCGATGAACAAAGCATATGGCTCACTATGGCCCCCTCTGTGTCCACGCAGGAGAAACTGACCCATAACAGATGTTAGAGAGCCCAGATGGGCAGCAGGGAGCCAAATATCAGAGTTCTCACCCCCTATGAAGAACAGGCCCTGGAAGTCGCAGGGTGGCCAAGGACAGATCGATTACCAACATAGAGGTTGTCATATAGCGCAGAGGTGAGGATCCATCGGCCCCCCACCCAGGTGCCCCGTCACATGTGAGTTGTTAATGCCAAACAGACTGATCCATCCCTCCTGCTGACCACAGTCCATTCTGCTGCAGGATCTCCAACCAACAATTCCAGCCCATCCGTGGTGATCCCTCCCATGAGAACACTCGGAGGGGTTCCGAAGACACCACCTTGTTCGTGACACAGCTGTCATTCCCACCCCCCACCAGCGCAGAGACACATATTTTGGTGGGCAAAAGTAGTGTTCAGGCCTCTGGGACGCATTCTGGTGAGCATAATATAGTTGTTGATGCACATGAGGTGGAGGCAGGAATGACCAGGTGAGGCAGTAGTCGGAGGTCTGCTGGATGCCAAGATCCAGCTGGGTCCCAGTCAGATGCCAAACCTCTGGACAAGGTTAACCTGGAGCTGATGCAGTCAATAGGGTGCGCCCATGAGATTCAGAGGGGGATGTCAGCGACACTCTAGCATCGCCGATTGGCAGGAGTTCCAGAGACTACGGGCGGAGGAGATAATGCCTGCAATGTGTGGCACCAAGTGGAGAGGATAAAGCACGGCACCAGCAGCATGAATGGTGGTGTCCAATGTGCAGCTCAGTCAGTGACAGACATGGCTGAACGCCTCAGCAGCATGTCCCAGTTGCTGGAGGACGTGTCCCAGTCCCACGTGGACCTTGATGAACCATTGCAAAGCTTGTCTCAGTCTCAGGTGGACATTGTCAAGGCATTCCAGAGCATGTCTCGGTCGTTGGGGGAGATGTCCCAGTCACAGTTGGGCATTGCTGGGGCACTTCAGAACATGTCCCAGTCACTGAGGAGCATCGGCGAGGGTGTTGACACCAAGCTGCAGACATTGGGGAGCCACCAGGGCTGGCAGAGCCAGATGACGAAGAGGCTGCCTTGGCTCAAACCAGCTGCCCTTCCATGCTGAGGTGAACCCCGAGGTCTATGGGCACTGACAGGGAGGACAGAGCACTGGGTGATAACCTGGTCATCCTATAGAGTGGCGACGGCAGCTACCAGCTCACCTAAGTTCCACCCCCCTGACAACGGCGCATCTCGAAGTCAGCCCCCGGAACAGGGTGGCACGGCAGGGTATATGCCACCGGCAAGTGGGCCAGGGGGCTCTGGCCCCAGGACCCTCAGAGAATGCCACCAAGGTCATCGAAAGCCAGGGGTCTTGGTAGGCAGCAGGTTGTCTCCACCTGTGGTGTGCATCCTGGGGACACACCTAGAGACAGTGGTAGAGCGTGGCAGGTTGAGGATCACTGAGAGGGTTTCGGGGGAAAGGGACATAAGAGGGAAGGATGGTGTGGGAAGGAACCATCGGGCGATAAGGGCAGCTGGGGCCACATATAATAAACGTTGCACCCGAGAAATATAACGTCTCTGCACTTTCTTCCACTATGATGGCCGACTACCTATCCACTGCCCCTCCTCTAGGCACGGAGGTCCAAGAATACCCCGCCCCCTTACCCCGGCATACCACGTTCAGGTTGTTGGGTGTAAGAGTGGACTTTGCAGACCGGCAGGAGTCAAGAAACTGGAGACAATGACATAGATTGAGGCGCAACAGTGCTCAATTTTCAGTGGGTTATCATCACACCCCACCACCACCCCCACCCCCACCTTTGACAGTGACCAGCTGACAATGCCAGCACAATCCCATCAACCTAGGGACAAACCCTGGGAGCCTGGAACAGGGTCGGGGGAAAGGGGGAATGGGTGTGGCAAGGGGAGGGGTGGGGGAAGGGAAAGATGGGGGCGGGGGAAGTGGATGAGGTGCAATGACGGATGAGGCCACGTCCTATATGAAGCGGACGAGGATGAGGGCCTCCCGGGCCCTCCAGGCTTTCTGGACCCTCGTCGCTACCATCTGTCCTCCATCCTCCGCCTGGCCTGCGGGTCTTTCCCAGCCTGGTCCTCCAGCCCTTCTTTATCCGGTGCCACCTCCTCGTCCTGTTCGGAAGTGGCCACATGTTCCTCCCCCTCCACCTCCAGCACGTCACCCCACTGCTGTGCCAGGTTGTGGAGGGCACAGCTGACCACCACAAACCGGGCTACCTTCCGGGTGAGGTACTGCAGTGCACCATCAGAGTGTTCAAGGCCTCGGAACCGCATTTGGCAGAGTCCAATGCAGCGCTCAATGACAGCCCTGGTAGCCACATGGGTCTCGTTCTATCCAGTTTCTGGATCAGTCACCGGCCTCCGTATTGGCGTCATTAGCCAGGTCCTCAGCGGATATCTCTTAACCCCACAAGAGCCAACCGGCCATCCTGGGGTTGCCTCAAAGAGGCCAGGGATGTGCAACTGCCCCAGGATGCAGTTGTCGTGCACTTTCCCTGGGAAGCGTGCACACACGTACATTATCTTCACGTGGTGGCCGCACATGAGCTTAATGTTCAGGGAGTGGAACTCCTCCCTCTTAAGGTAGGACACTTCCTGATGGTCTGGTTGCGCGCAGGATGAAATGCATGCCATCTATTACCCCTGGACCAGGGACATACTGCCAATTGCAGAAAATCCTGCAGCCCAGACATCTTGGGCGGGATTCTCCGACCCTGTGCCTGGCCGCGTCACGCCGCCCTGATGCTGCGACACGATTCTCTGCAGAACAGAGAATTGGCGCCATTGGGGCCCGGGTGGTCGGAGCAGGGGCTACTCCCCCTGCCATTCTACAGCCCGAATGGGCTGAGCGGCCGTAAAAACAATCAAGTCCGCCGGCACCGTTCTAACATGCTCTGAGCGGGCGGGACCTCGGCGTTGAAAGGTCCGGGGGCAGCCTGTGGGCGGGGGCGGGGGGGGGGGACCACCCCGGGGGGGGGGGGGGCGCTCCGATGTGGCCTGGCCCGCGATTGGGACCCACCGATTGGCGGGCTGGACTCTCTGTCTCCTGGCCTCCTTTCTTCCATGCCTGTACTCCTGCGCCATGTTGGATCAGGGCCAGCGCGGACAATGGAGACACCGTGCATGCGCGGGTTCACGCCGGATCCACTGCACATGCGCGCATATTCCGACGCCCATTCCATGGCCGGATCAGCAGCTGGAGCGGCATGAACCTCTCCAGCGCCCAGCTGGCCCCCTGTACGGGCCAGAATTGATGATCCTGGGGCCGTGTTGACGCCGTTGGGAAACACAACGTCAACACTTAGCCTCAGGATCAGAGAATCCCGCCCCTTGTTGGGCCTGATCCATGTCAAAGTTGATATAGTTAGCTGCCCAGGCAAACAGGGCATCTGTGATCTCACGGATGCACTTTGGGGGCTGCAGCTTGTGAGATCCAAAGATGTGCAGGTTAGGTGGATTGGCCATGATAAATTGCCCTTAGTGTACATAATTTCCCTTAGTGTTGGGTGGGGTTACTGGGTTATTGGGATAGGGTGGAGGTGCTGACCTTGGGTAGTGTGCTCTTTCCAAGAGCCGGTGCAGACTCGATGGGCCGAATGGCCTCCTTCTGCACTGTAAATTCTATGAATTCTAAGCCACACAATCTCCGCTTGAACAGCGGAATTATCCTGAGGCAAAATGTTCAGGGCTGCGGTGACAGTGACGGTCACCAGGAGCGGGTATCCTCCTCCTCCACGTGGTGCTGCACCAACCCCTTACCGAGGCTGTCACCCCAGGGCTACCCCATGCCCTCTCTGAGCTCCGGGACAGCAACCCAGTGACCCCGCGCCCATTCCCTGTTGTGTATTCATAGTGTTTTTAGTATTTTCTCACACACAGCATTGTAGCTGAACAGGGGCACTTTAAGAGACCGATTGCATGATGCCATCAAAGATGATGTAATCGGCCGTTTGCCTGTAGAGTTAACATCTTCTTAATAAAGCTCTGCATTTTGGTTGAACCTCCAAGGCCTGCAGACGCAATCCTGAATCCACCAGATAATAACTGACGACGAGGTTGGCAAATGGCGTGTCTAGGCACAGAAAGAAAAAGTCAAACAGCGTTTGTCGGCACCCAAAGAAATAATAAATGATTGAAATCATCCCTGCATGAAAGCTGGCGAGGGGAGAGTCGAGCAATGGTTACAGCCACCAGAGGAACGGAAAAATCTGAAGGAAACAACCTGGGAGAGAGGCTCACCATGTGCCCCGCCCAAAACAAACTCAGTAACCGTGAGCAGCGTACCCAGCAGCCATAAATGTAGAGCTGAAGGTGCTGTATAACACATAGGAAAACAGGCTGAGCTTGGCTGTGCCTTGCTTTAGGGAAAAAGGAAGCAGGGCAGTTCTAAAGATTCGTGGCACATCATACGCACACAGCTCCTTCCATAAAGAATATTGGTGGGGTGTTTTGGCACCGTGGGATGGTTTGATGAGAATACAGAGTGATGGAGCTCATATACAGAGAGATTTGACTATTTTATTCAAGCTAACAAGAGAGCAGCACATATAAAAGTCCCGACTTTCCTGAGCATAATGGAGGGGGAGGGGAACCTCCTTTGGAATCTGGTGTAGCCGGAAAAGCCAGTCACAAAAACATACTAACAGTGAAACTTTTGCAGGACCCCTTTCGCCAAAAGCTTTAGATTTCATAAGTGAATAAAGAAGAAGGTTAATCGATTACACAGTTTGTAGCTGCTCTGAAACGACTAGCTGAACACTGAGAAATCGGGGACGTGTTAAACAATACCAGCGATAGCCTGTGCTTTAAGGAGTGAAACTACTCAAAAGCGATTATTAACTGAAAGCAACCTAACCTTAAGGAAAGCTTTGGAAGTTGCTGCATCCATGGAATCAACAGCCAAAGAAGTTCAGCAGTTGAGTTCAAGCTCAAGAATTCACAAGATGCCGGCTGGAACTCGAATGCAGACACAGACTCACACTTGCCACAAACACAGATGGCTCTCAGCAGCAGATTGTTGGTGCAAAGACATCATGTGCAGGAATTGTGGCAAAGTAGATCCACCTTGCATGCACTTTTTGGAAAAAGAAAAAAAGTTTCAGGCAAAAATTGCAGGAAGCAAGAGCCATATAAAACAAATGGCAAATTGAATCAAGGAAAATATGTCCAAGTGGTACTAAAACGACGTGAGAAAGAGCTCGATTCATAGTCCGAAGACGAACTATCACTAAATATACTAGTTATTTCTGGTGCAACAAACCGAGATTGGGTCACTCCATTACTGGCCGGTCAACTGGTGAAGATAGAAGTGGACACTGGGGCAGTCATCTCATTGGTACGAGAGACCATTCATCAAGAAAAGCTCTGACATATTGTTCTGCAACCCTCTGAGATGGTACTAAAAAGCCACACAGGAGAAGTGGTTGAGGGGCTGTATTGATGTGCAATCAAATGGACAGCCAGCAGATTTGTCCTTGCATATAGTCAAAGGAAATTACCTGGCACTAATGGGAAGAACTTGGCTGGAAAAGATCAAATTAAATTGGGCTGATGTAAATCTCATGACAGATTCCAAATTAGGTCTACCTAAAATAGAACATAGAACATAGAACAGTACAGCACAGAACAGGCCCTTCGGCCCTCGATGTTGTGCCGAGCAATGATCACCCTACTCAAACCCACGTATCCACCCTATACCCGTAACCCAACAACCCCCCCTTAACATTACTTTTTAGGACACTACGGGCAATTTAGCATGGCCAATCCACCTAACCCACACGTCTTTGGACTGTGGGAGGAAACCGGAGCACCCGGAGGAAACCCACGCACACACGGGGAGGACGTGCAGACTCCGCACAGACAGTGACCCAGCCGGGAATCGAACCTGGGACCCTGGAGCTGTGAAGCATTTATGCTAACCACCATGCTACCATGCTGCCCACTTGAATCTTGAAGAAAATCTTGAAGAAATATGCCGTTGTCTTCAACAATGAGCCAGGAAGCATGAAGGGTATCTCAGGAAAGCTCAAGATCAAGGAAGAAAATCAGATGAGATGCTTAAAGGCTAAGACTGTGCCGTACACAATCAGTCCCAAGGTAGAGGCAGAATTAGAATGGCTGGTTCGATATTGGTCACTCCATTACTGGACAGGAATCCTTGAACCCATTAATGTGAGTGATTAGGCCGTGCTGATTGTACCTGTGATGAAAAAAGATGGATCTGTATGCATTTGTGATGATTTTAAATACACTATTAATCCTGTACTATGTGCAGAGCAGTACACTCTACCTCTGATTGATGACCTAATATCTGGGTTGGCTGGAGGCCAACACTTCAATTGAATCTATCTCAGTCAAACATATATTTAAATGAAGGTGGATCAGGATTCACAACAGGTGTTGACGATTGTGACATACAACGGGTTATTTCGATACAAAAGATTATTATTTGTTCCAATGAGCTATGGACCAAACCTTAAGCAGGTAGATGGTTACTGGGAAGAATGAGGAAGAAAATCTCCGCAAATTAGATGCCACACTGCAGATATTAGAAGATTATGGATTAAGAGTCTGAAAAGACAAATGTGAATTTTTCCAATCTTCAGGTGAATATCTGGGTCATGTCATAGACGCTAAGGCTCTGCATAAGTCTCCTTTGAAAGTCAAAGTCATTACCAAGGCACCCATATTTCAAAATGTGAACCACCGTTCTTAGGGTTACTAAATTACGATGGAGGATTGTCCCTAATCTAGTGACTAGTCCTAAAACCTTTGCACAATCTACTGTGTCAAAATAAAAAATGGAAATGGGGGGATCAATGTGAGAGAGCATTCATGCAAGCCAAAGAGTTGTTACTCAAGTCAGAATTCCTGACACATTTTGTTCCAAATTTACCCCTGCCGCTGGCATGTGACACATTACCTTATGGGGTTGGGCAGTGGTTTCCCACATATTGCCCATAGGTGAACAGAAGCTGATAGCCTTTGCACCAAGGACTTTGAATAAAGCCGCAAGCATTTATGCGCATAGAAAAAAGCCTGAGAAATCATCTTTGGAATAAAATAGTTCTACCAATTCCAGTACGGGAGAAAATTCTCTTTATTGATGCACCATCGTCCACTAACTGCGATTTTTGGACCTCATACCGGGATTTCATCACAGGCAGCGAGCAGAATGCAGAGGTGGGCATTGCTCTTGTCAGCACACACATACACGATCTAATATTGTCAGTCAAATCTTCAGGGGAATGTAGATGGACTCTCCCGACTATCCTTACCAAATAGTTTACCGATAAACAGTTTGTGCAGAAACATTTTCTACTTTGAGAATTAGAAACACTTCTGTAACTGCAGGAAGGTGAAGAAGCAGACCAGAAGTGGTCCAGTACAGGCGGCATAGTGCTACAGTGGTTAACACTGCTGCCTCAAGGCGCTGAGGACCTGGGTTTGATCCCAGCCCGAGTCACTGTCCGTGTGGAGTTTGTGCATTCTCCCCGTGTCTATGTGCAGGCTAGGTGAACTGACCAAGCTAAATTGCCCTTAATTGGAAAATTTAAAAAAAAGTGATCCAATACTGTCAGAGGTTATAGACACGGGGCTTCAGGGCAAGACCTTAGGAGCAAACGCTGATCGCACTGGTGCTTCATAGCGCCAGGGTCCCAGGTTCAATTTCCGCTTGGGTCACTGTCTGTGCAGAGTTTGCATGTTCACCCCGTGTCTACGTGGGTTTCCTATGGGTGCTCCCGTTTTCTCCCACAAGTCCCGAAAGACGTGCTTGTTAGGTGAAATGGGCATTCTGAATTCTCCCTCTGTGTACCCAAACAGGTGCCGGAGTGTGGCGAATAGGGACTTTTCACAGCAACTTCATTACTGTGTTAATGTAAGCCTAGTTGTAACAATAATAAAGGTTATAATTATTATGAAGAAAACATGTGTTAAACCAATTACACAAAGGCCACTGTGGTATTGTAAGGATTAATGACATAGCTGGCAGTTATTTCTGGCTGGGCTAGATGCTGGAATCAAGGAGAAGGTGGGAATGTATTTGTCTTGTGAAAAATGCACAATGCCACCATTTGACCCATTGCAGCTGTGGGAATGGTCAGAAGAGGCCTGGCAACAGGTATGTGTTGATCACGCTGGACGTTTGGAAGGGTTTATGTTTCACATTCTAGTCGATGCCTCCTCGAAATCGCCAAAAACTTTCATCGTGAAGTTAAGATCATTTGAGAAAAAAATTGAGAGAGTGGGTGAAATCTTCAGCATATTCGCATACCCTGAACAACTGGAGAGTGATAATGGACCGCAGTTCATCACCTCGAGTTCGCAAACTACTTGAAGGAGAATGGAATTCAACACATCCGGTCCTCCTGTTATCACCCTGCCACAAAAGGGTGGGAGAACGTTATGTACAGATGGTGAAACATTTGTTAAAGGTAACCATAGAGCAAGGTTGATTGCCTAAACGTCTGAGTCAATTCCTGCTCAAGTACAGGAATACTGCTCACTCAATATCACAGCTGTACTACGGGCGGACACCTCAGAGGGCAGTGAGGCTATATGGGTAGAGATCAGGAATAAGAAGGGTGCAGTCACAATGTTGGGGGTTTACTACAGGCCTCCCAACAGCCAGTGGGAGATAGAGGAGCAGATAGGTAGACAGTTTTTGGAAAAGAGTAAAAACAACAGGGTTGTTGTGATGGGAGACTTCAACTTCCCCAATATTGACTGGGACTCACTTAGTGCCAGGGGCTTCGATGGGGCAGAGTTTGTAAGAAGCATCCAGGAGGGCTTCTTAAAACAATATGTAGACAGTCCAACTAGGGAAGGGGCTGTACTGGACCTGGTATTGGGGAATGAGCCCGGCTAGGTGGTAGAAGTTTCAGTAGGGGAGCATTTCATGAACAGTGACCATAATTCAGTAAGTTTTAAAGTGCTGGTGGACAAGGATAAGAGTGGTCCTAGGGTGAATGTGCTAAATTGAGGGAAGGCGAATTAAAACAATATTAGGCGGGAACTGAAGAACTTAGATTGGGGGTGGATGTTTGAGGATAAATTAACATCTGACATGTGAAAGGCTTTCAAATGTCAGTTGAAAGGAATTCAGGACCAGCATGTTCCTGTGAGGAAGAAGGATAAATACGGCAAATTTCAGGAACCTTGGATAACGAGAGATATTATAGGCCTTGTCAAAAAGAAAAAGGAGGCATTTGTCAGGGCTAGAAGGCTGGGAACAGACAAAGCCTGTGTGGAATATAAGGGAAGTAGGAAGGAGTCAGGAGGGCTAGAAGGGATCACGAAAAGTCATTGCAAATAGGGTTAAGGAAAATCCCAAGGCTTTTTACACGTACATAAAAAGCAAGGGGGTAGCCAGGAAAAGGGTTGGCCCACCGAAGGATAGGCAAGGGAATCTATGTGTGGAGCCAGAGGAAATGGGCGAGGTACTAAATGAATACTTTGCATCAGTATTCACCAAAGAGAAGGAATTGGTGGATGTTGAGTCTGGAGAAGGGTGTGTAGATAGCCTGGGTCACATTGAGATCCAAAAAGACGAGATGTTCGGCGTCTTGAATAATATTAAGGTAGATAAGTCCCCAGGGCCTGATGGGATCTACTCCAGAATACTGAAGGAGGCTAGAGAGGAAATTGGGCTTGACAAAAAACTTTGGATCCTCACTGTCTTCAGGTGATGTCCCGGAGGACTGGAGAAGAGCCAATGTTGTTCCTTTGTTTAAGAAGGGTAGCAAGGATAATCCAGGGAACTACAGGCCAGTGAGCCTAACGTCAGTGATAGGGAAATTACTGGAGAGAATTCTTCGAGACAGGATCTACTCCCATTTGGAGTAAATGGAGGTATTAGTGAGAGGCAGCATGGTTTTGTGAAAGGGAGGTCGTGTCTCACTAACTTGATAGAGTTTTTCAAAGATGTCATAAAGATGATTGATGCAGGTAGGGCAATGGATGTTGTCTATGTGGACTTCAGTAAGGCCTTTGACAAGGTCCCTCATGGTGGACTGGTACAAAAGGTGAAGTCACACGGGATCAGGGGTGAGCTGGCAAGATGGATTCAGAACTGGCTAGGTCATAGAAGGCAGAGAGTAGCAATGGAAGGATGCTTTTCTGATTGGAGGGCTGTGACTAGTGGTGTTCCGCAGGGATCAGTGCTGGGACCTTTGCTGTTTGTAGTATATATAAATGAGTTGGAGGAAAATGTAAGTGGTCTGATTAGTAAGTTTGCAGACAACACAAAGGTTGGTGGAATTGCGGATAGTGATCAGGACTGTCAGAGGATACAACAGGATTTAGATCGTTTGGAGATTTGGGCAGAGAGATGGCAGATGGAGTTTAACCCGGACAAATGTGAGGTAATGCATTTGGAAGGTCTAATGCAGGTAGGGAACATACAGTGAATGGTAAAACCCTCAAGAGTATTGAAAGTCAGAGAGATCTAGGTGTACAGGTCCACAGGTCACTGAAAGGGGCAACACAGGTGGAGAAGGTAGTCAAGAAGACATACAGCATGCTTGCCTTCGTTGGCCGGGGCATTAAGTATAAGAATTGGCAAGTCATGTTGCAGCTGCATAGAACCTTAGTTAGGCCACACTTGGAGTATAATGTTCAATTCTGGTCGCCACACTGCCAGAAGGATGTGGAGACTTTAGAGAGGGTGCAGAAGAGATTTACCAGGATGTTGCCTGGTATGGAGGGCATTAGCTATGAGGAGCGGTTGAATGAACTCGGTTTGTTCTCCCTGGAACGACGGAGGTTGGGGGGCGACCTGATAGTGGTCTACAAAATTATGAGCGGCATAGACAGAGTGGATAGTCAGAGGCTTTTGCCCAGGGTAGAGGGGTCAATTACTAATGGGCATAGGTTTGATGTATTAGGCAGGTTGGTTCGATGTGGACTGCACTCGATGCAGGGAAGTTAGAAACAGACGTCTAACACTGGAGAAGATACAACACTGTTTTATTCAACTATCGAACTATACTGATCTGACTGGTGACCTTGTGGTAACCTGACCAGACTTAGTGGTTACCGAATGGTGTTTGCACTGGCTAGCTCGTGGACTCTGACTGTCTCAGTAGCTGGGTCCCGAGAGAGCGGGAAACCTAGTGCTCTCTGGCTTTATAGTGGTAGTGTCCTGTCTGGTGATTGGCTGTACTGTGCTGTATGCTTACTGGTCATCCTATGTGTCAATCACTGCCTGTCTGCATCTCATTATATACATGAGTGGATATTATGACATCTCCCTTTTTTTTAGTTAAATGAATATTGAGGTACGTATACCTGTATATATGTATACGTATATATATGCCTGACTATA
This sequence comes from Scyliorhinus canicula, assembly GCF_902713615.1. NCBI lineage: Eukaryota > Metazoa > Chordata > Chondrichthyes > Carcharhiniformes > Scyliorhinidae > Scyliorhinus > Scyliorhinus canicula. Next base: position 70,278,057 of record NC_052148.1, read on the forward strand.
TACAAATGGTGCTTGAACAAACATATATACATGGGAAGGTGTCGATAGTGAAGATACATGGCAAACAAAGCAATATTTACAAAGGTTAAATCAATGAATTCAGTCACAAAATTTACAAAAGTTCAGTCTACAGATTCAATCTTTGTGGTGGGCGACAAATACTTGTTGATCGCCGCAGAGGTGGATCAGGAGCCGCCTGCACGTGGATAGGTGGGATCTCTGTCACCGCGATGGTCGCGTGGGCCGGCAGGATCGCTGGCAGATCGGTGGCCTCGTGGCAGGGTACGTCCGGAGGAAGTATGATGGCCGGCAGAGCACTGCGGTCAGGTGGTGGGCGTGGAACTCTTCGCAATGCCCGTCTGTTGCGCCATAGCAGGGAGCCATGCTGATGAGGAAAGACCTTGGGGCAACTTGTTTGACAACAACAGCTGTGGCTGACCAGCTGCCCTCAGGCAACTCGACGCGAACATGATCGGCTGGAGCCAGGGTAGATCCGTGGCATGAGCATCATATGTGGCCTTCTGTTGGGCCAGGGACTGGTGCATTTTTTGTAAAACCGTGAGGTGGTCAAGGTCTGGAACATGGATGGCTGGAACTGTGGTCCTCAGAGTGCGATTCATGAGCATCTGCGCTGGAGACAACCCAGTGGACCGTGGGGTTGCCCTGTATGCCAGCATCGCCAGGTTGAAGTCGGAGCCTGAGTCTGCAGATTTGCACAGCAACCGCTTGACAATATGGACCCCTTTCTCGGCCTTTCCATTTGATTGCGGGTAGTGGGGACTGAAGGCAATGTGACGGAAGTTGTAGGACTGTGCAAAATCAGACCATTCCTGGCTGTAAAAGCATGGATCGTTGTCACTGAATACCATGAATTGTATCCCGTGCCTGGAGAACGTTTCTTTGCAGGCTTTGATGACTGCCTTCGACGTGAGGTCAGACAGTTTCACCACTTCTGGGTAAGTGGAGAAGTAGTTGATCAGGAGTACGTAATCACGCCCCTTGGCGTGGAAAAGGTCTACACCTACTTTGGACCACGGAGAGGTCATGATCTCGTGCTGTTGCAGTTTTTTTTTGGGTTGAACCGGTTGGAACTTCTGACAGGTGGGGCAGTTGAGGACCATGTTGGCAATGTCCTGGTTAATGCCCGGTCAATAAAACGCCTCTCAAGCTCTGCGTCGGCATTTCTCGACTCCAAGGTGACCCTCATGGAGTTGACCCAGCACCATATCCTGCATGCTCTGAGGAATAACGATCCTGTCGAGTTTCGGAAGGATTCCCTCCACAACCGACAGCTCGTCTTTCACATTAAAGAATTGGGGACATTGTCCCCTCTGCCAGCCATGGGTAAGGTGCTGCATCACACGCTGCAGTAGAGGATCTTTGGCCGTTTCCTCACGAATTTGGACCACCCGTTCGTCAGAGGCTGGAGGTTGGTGGCACACAATTGCACTTGCGCTTCTATGTGGCATAGAACAAGATGAAGTCACCTTGTTCACGTGGTGTGGTGATGGACCGGGATAGGGCATCTGCAATGATCAGCTCTTTGCCTGGCGTGTAGACAAGTTCGAAGTCATAGTGAAGGAGTCGAAGAAGAATTCGCTGTAACCGAGGTGTCATGTCATTTAAATCCTTTTGGATTATGTGGACTAGAGGCCTGTGGTCCATTTCCACCGTGAATTTCGGCAGGCCGTAAACATAGTCATGAAACTTGACTATTCCTGTCAGGAGACCCAGACATTCCTTTTCGATCTGGGCATACCGTTGTTCAATGGGCCTCATGGCCCTGGAGGCGCATGCCACTGGAGCCCAGGATGAGGAGTCATCTCGCTGGAGGAGCACCGCCCCAATGCATTCCTGGCTTGCGTCAGTTGATATCTTGGTTTCCTTGGTTGGGTCAAAGAACGCTAGAACTGGGGCTGTGGTGAGCTTTGCCTTCAGCTCACGCCATTCCACTTCATGTGTGGGCAGCCACTGGAATTCCGTTAACTTCTTGACGAGATGGTGTGGGATGCCATATTGGGAATGAATTTCCAGAGAAAGTTGACCATCCCGAAGAAGCAGAGGACGGCCTTCTTGTCCTCCGGGGTCTTCATGGAGTTGATCGCCGAGACCTTGTCGGCATCTGGCCGCACACCCTGCGGTGAGATGTGGTCACCAAGAAAATTTATATCGAATTGACCAAATGAGCACTTGACCCTGTTGAGCTGGAGACCATGTTCATGAATTCGTTGGAAGACCTGCTGGAGGTGAGCAATGTGTTCCTGGGGCATTGTGGACCAGATAATCAGGTTGTCCACGTATACTCGCACCCCCTCGATGCCCTTCATCATCTGCTCCATGATGCGGTGAAACACTTCGGAGGCAGATATGATGCTGAAAGGCATGCGGTTGTAGCAGTAGCGACCGAACGGGGTGTTGAACATGCACAGCTTGCAACTGGACGTGTCCAGCTGTATTTGCCAAAAACCCCGGGAGGCGTCCAGCTCAGTGAAGAATTTGGAATGAGCCATCTCACTGGTCAACTCTTCACGTTTCGCGATCGGGTAATGCTCCCGTATGATGTTGCGGTTTAGATCCTTAGGGTCAATGCAAATGCGGAGCTCCCCTGATGGCTTCTTTATGCAGACCATGGAGCTGACCCAGTCTGTTGGCTCTGTGACCTTCGAGATGATGCCCTGGTCTTGGAGGTCTTGTAGTTGCTTTTTCAGACATTCCTTGAGGGGAGCCGGCACTCAGCGTGGTGCATGAATTACAGGGGTGGCGTTCGGCTTGAGCAGGATTTTATATCGGTATGGGAGCTTGCCCATTCCATCAAATAAGCTGTGGTACTGCGTGATAATGTCGTCTGTGTCGGCAAATTTCCATCGGGCGAGGCCGTCGCCGGTGACGATGACATGGTGTGGACTCGCTGAACCAGGTTCAGGAGCTTGCAGGCGCGAGCACCGAGCAGGGACGCCCTGTCAGGCCTGACAATTTCAAACCGTAATGTTGCCTTGATCGCCTTGTTGGATACCCCTAGTTTACACGAGCCACTGGCAGCTATGGCATTGCCATTGTAGTCATGGAGCTGGCAGGCCGGTGGAAGAATGCTTGGTCGGGCCTGGATGGTGTCGAGGTCGGATTGTGAGATGAGGTTCGCAGATGCGCCAGTGTCCAGTTTAAATCAGATGCGAGCCTTGTTAACTGTGAGGACAGCACACTACTTGTCGTCTGGATCCACACTGAGGATCGAGAGGTGTTGCGCAGGTGTGGTGGAGGCCAGCTCATGTGTGGTTATGATGCCCACCATATGGAAACTTGAGGCAGTCAGCATCAGGGTCCGTTGGGCTGTTGGGATCGGAATCTGACATGCCTTGCTGTATTGAGCAGACACTTCTGCGCCGCAGCTGGGATCGCTGGCTGCAGAGTGGTGGAACAGATCTGCAAAGGGCTGCGTAGTGGCCAAGCTTGCCACACTGGAGACATCGGCGTCCTTTTGCCGGACATTACCACTTTAAGTGGGCGGAGCTAAAATTCGGACATGTCATGAAGCTGATGTCAGCGCGTTCCATGCGCCATCGCGCATGTGCAGTGTGGGCGGTCGACGTACGCACCTGCGCAGTCAGGTTGTCGGTCTTGTCGTTCACTCGGTTGTGGCGCACATGCGCAGGGATCCGGGAAAAGCGCGCGAAACGGCCACTCTCCTCGATGCTCAGGCCCTGCATCTGTGCGATGCCCTGTACCCTTTCCGCCTCGTGGGAGGCCAGCTTTGCAGTTTCTGCCGCCCTGATGTGGGAGTAACGATTCTTGGTATGCTCATGGACAACGCACGCCTCAATAGCAACAGAGAGGGTCAACTGTTTGATTTTAAGGAGCTGCTACCGCAGGGAGTTGGAGTGGACCCTAAAAACGATCTGATCCCGGATCTTAGAATCAGCCGTTTAGTCATAGTTACATGACTGCGCTAGGATCCTTACCCTGAAGCCTCTGCTGGAAGATGCACCGTTCAAAGCTCTCATTCACCTCAATGTTGCAGTGGCTGTCGAACTTCAGCAGGACTGTTTTGAATTTCGTTTTGTCTTCGCCGTCGGCGAATGTAAGGGAGTTGTAGATATGGATGGCGTGATCCCCCGCAGTGGAGAGAAATAGCGCGATCTTCCTGGCATCCGACGCTGCCTCGAGGTCAGAGGCCTCGATGTACAAGAGGAACTTTTGCTTGAAGATTTTCCAGGTGGCACCGAGGTTGCCGGAGTTGCGGAGGAGGCTGGATGTTTTCCATTTCACCGGATGGCTGCTTGCTGGTCAATGCTGATTCACTCGAGGTAGGTCCGTCAAGATTAGTATCACTCTGCTACCATGATGTGTTAGGCAGGTTGGTTCGATATGGACTGCACTAGATGCAGGGAAGTTAGAAACAGACGTCTAACACTGGAGAAGATCCAACACTGTTTTATTCAACGATAGAACTGCTATACATATTCAGCTGTGGGTCGACACTATACTGATCTGACTGGTGACCTTGTAGTAGCCTGACCAGACTTACTAGCTACCGCATGGTGTTTGCACTTGCTAGCTCGTGGACTCTGACTGTCTCAGTAGCTGGGTCCCGAGAGAGCGGGAAACCTAGTGCCCTCCAGTTTTATAATGGTAGTGTCCTGTCTGGTGATTGTCTGTACTGTGGTGTATGCTTACTGGTCAATCACTGCCTATCTGCATCTCATTATATACATGAGTGGATATTATGACAAGGTTTAAGGTGTGTGGGGCAAGGTTTAGAGTAGATGTACGAGGCAAATCTTTTACACAGAGGGTAGTGGGTGCCTGGAACTCGCTGCCAGAGGAGGTGGTGGAAGCAGGGACGATAGTGACATTTAAGGGGCATCTTAAAAAATACATAAATATGATGGGAATAGAGGGATACGGAGCCAGGAAGTGTCGAAGATTGTAGTTTAGTTGAGCAGCATGGTCGGCACGGGCTTGGAGGGCTGAAGGGCCTGTTCCTGTGCTGTACTTTTCTTTGTTCTTTGTTCAGTAACTCAGGTTACTCTGCCATTGCTAATGGCTAGACGTCAACAACGCACAACACAAAACCACCCAAGTCAAAATAAATGATTGAGAAAAAGCATTAGGATCAGGCCATACTGCAGGAGAACAAGACAAAATGTCATGTTTTTCACCGGGGGCAGGAGGTTCTGGCAAGAAATTATATCACAAATGAAAAGTGGACCTTAGCACAGACAGAACTGGTCTACTACACCGTACAAACCCAAGATGAAATAATATGGAGGAGGTGTGAGGATCTACTGATGGCAACAAGAAGCAGTCCAGCAGAGGCAGAGCTGAGAGAGAGCCTAAATCCAGATGTGCCAATAGGTGACCCAGACCTTCCCAATAACCTGGCTTAAACCAAATCAACTTGGGAAAACAGGACCTCAATTGCAAATCAAATACCATATCAACCTTCGATCACTACAACGACATTGGTTAAGAAAGCCACTGATGGTGCTCACACCAAGTCAAAGACACAAGAGGTTTCAGCAAGTGTCAAAAAGCAGATGTCTGAGGTTCATTGACAACATCAGAGTGAACGATAAACTCCGGAACGTCTGGCGTATTCACTATTGTTGTTGATTGATTGTTCATGTTGCTAATTGATTGCTAATATTATACTGTTTATTGTGTCAGGGATCTTTGATTTAAAGGGGGAGGGGGAATGTTGTGTATTCATGGTGTTTTAGTGTTTCCTCACAAGCAGCCATGTGCCTGATTCAGGGCACCGTAAGAGAACTATTGTGTGAGGTCATTGGAGTTAACATCATCGGCCTTACCATCCCAGCCTGTAATGTTAACATCTAAATAAAGCTCCAGGTTTGTTTATCTTTCTCTCTCTGCACACTTGAATGCACCCTGGATGTGAGAAAAGAGGATGTGATTGATGTGGTGAGGAGTTGTCAGTCATAGCAAAAGTATTTATAAACATTGTGGTTAGCATCAAATCAGGGTAGTTGATGTGCATTCAAGCGTGAAGGGAAAGATACATAAACAATCCATGAAGCAGCTGTGTCTGAACCATGAAACTGTCAATCAGAGGCTAGTGCAGTATTGCTCTGTGAAATTGAATGGACTCTTAGCATTTCAAAACATTTTGGGGGATTTGAAGCCCTTTAAAGTGGTGTGGGCTTTTGAGGAACCATTTGTAACAACTGCTGTTTAAAGGCTATTGCCTGAGGGAGCAAATGTTATGAAAGGGAAAGTCTTCCTGCTTTGATTCTTCACCGGACAGCCTGGGCTGCTCTTCAGTTGTCAGGCAGAACAGTTCAAGGTGAAGAGGCCATATCAAAATTTAAAAACTCAGACCAGGAGGATGCTGTTCAGCAGACGGCTGGCTAAGCTCACCATGCCAAGCGTGATCTTCAGGTTTCCCAGGGCTGTGAGGGGAAAACCGCACATGGAAACCCCCATTCCAGCATCTGGGGATAGGTCAACCCCGGGCTCACAGTTCGATCCCATCCAACCCACAGGACTCTTGGGGAACCTCGTCTCTGCAGCCTAGCAGCAGCAAGGGGGCACATGACCTATGGCCTGGCCCCCTAGAACCCCCTTGGGTTCCATCATGCCAGGTGAGGGTTTCACTGCAAGAGTGTAGGTGCCAGGGAGCAGTGCACTGTGGGTAATGCCAGAGGATGTGGCCTGAAGGGGATGGGTAATGGGGGGGGGGGGGGGAGTGCTGAAGGGAACTGATCTGGGCTGGGGAAGGGTGGTGGAGAGATTGGTTACCCTAATGCAAGCATGGTGTGGTGGGATGACCAATTATTCCTGTGGTGGGTGGGGGAAGGATGCTTCTCCTTGTCAGTTGGAGGGGGTCAGGATTTGCATTGTGGATGGAGCAGTCCAGCTGCCGAGCTTTGTGATCGAGCCGCCCACTCAAAATGGTGGTCTGATATCAGATTCCCAAGGGAATCTGGCAATCTCTCTGCCATGCATAAATTTGCATGGTTCAGGAATGACAATCGCAGCAGGCTACCACTCTTAGCACCAGTGCATACCAGTTCCGATTCCCCGCTGGAACGGAGAATCCAGGTTTGCCAAGTGCTCGTGCTGCCTTTTGGATCCCCTATGTGTTGTAATGTTTAAGAGAGAAGCGAATCTCGCCTTGTTGTCTGAGAAAGTTAAATGTTGTGTAAATGCTTCTAAAGAGACTCCAAACCAAGTAAGTTCATCAGAAACCTACAGAGATAAAGGCTTTGTTTCCCAACATGAGCTGTGCACTGTCCGAAACGCAGACAGCTTTGATTAGAATTCAATAAAATATAATATTTTGTGTTGATAACAACATTGCAATCATCAGCTATGTAAAACTTAACAAAGCTATGGATTATTAATGTTTTTCCTCTTTGTGTTTTGACAGCACAAAGCCCAACTGCAGCTGATCCTTTGCAGCAAGCATACGCTGGAGTGCAGCAATATGCAGGTCGTTAGTATTAACACTTTGTCTAGCTCTACTTTTAAGTTTTTATTTTAATCCTTCAGTCTTTCAAAAGCTTGCAAAAAATGCTAACTTTTATTGATGTATATTTCTTTGTCAGTTTATTTTGCTGTGTGTTATTCAGCTTTCGAAATGTTTTTCGGGTTGATGTATTGCATTCATTGTAGTTGCCGATCTGTTCAAGAAGGACTTTATTTTTCTGCAAAAGGTTTCTAAACCGAAAATGAAAGCTGTTTAAACTCTGTTAACTTTATAGTGTTCATTTCACAGAAAGCCTTATGAAGAAGCGACTGATAGAATAGGATCCGATACAGGTGTGACTTTAAAGGCCCAGCTCAGTTTTAACAATCAGGGCTCCTGAGTCTGAGTGACCTTTGTTATCCAGCAAAGCAGCCTTCTCCCGGGTCTGAGGTTTATTTAGTGACTTCCGGGAAACAAGATAAACACATTGGCTACATCTTAGCACTATTACTGAGGAATGACAAACAAAAGAATTTACTCTGCCGCATGTTATCACGTTTCTCAGTTGTAGATTTATGAACCTATATTGACCGTGGAGATATGTATGATCTGACCACCCCATCTCCTGGACTGAGTGAAACAGGAGGTTTGGCAGTAGGGCATAGTAGTGGAAATCTGTGAGAAGGTGAAGGGTAAACAAATTTGTGTGTTTTTTTTTCTTAACAAAGATGAAGAAGAGAAATAAAATGACTACAATTTTAGATATTTTAAATGTGTATTTAATGACCATGTTTATATATTTTATGTGTCAGCCATGGCTCAGTTGCTAGCAGACTCATCTCTGAGTCAGGAGGTTGTGGGTTTGAACCCCACTCCAGAAGTTGAGTGCAAAAATCAAGGCTGACACTCCAGTGTGTAGAGATGCCATCTTTCAAATGAGCCATTAAACTGAGGCCTCTCAGCTGGGCGTAAAAGATCCCTTCACGCTACTTCAAAGAAGACCAGGGAGGTCCCCAGTGTTCTGGCCAATAATTATCCCTCAATTGACAGCAGAAAATCAAATTAACTGGTCATTACCGTACGGTTGTTTTTGGAAACTTGATGTGTGAAAATTGTCTGCCCTGTTTCCTGTACTACAACATTGATTACACATCAAAATTACTTCATTGGCTGTGAAGTGCTCTGGGAAGGCCTGAGCTCAAGAAAGGTGCTGCATACTTTTTCCATTTATTTGTGCCTTTCCCTCTGCTCTATGGAATCATTGAATCCCTGCAGTGCAGAAGGAGGCCATTCCACCAATCCACTCCACCAGCCCTCTGAAAGTTTACCCCACTCCCCCAACCCTATCCCTGGAACCCCACCTAACCTGCACATCCCTGGATACTAAAGGTCAATTTACCATGTCCATTCCACCTAACTTGCACATCTTGGGACTGTGGGAGGAAACCGGAGCAGCTGGAGGAAACCCATGCAGACACAGGGAGAACATGCAGATTCCACACAGTCACACATGGCCGGAATTGGACCCGGGACCCTGGCGCTGTGAGGCAGCAGTGCTAACCACTCTGCCAGCGTGCTGCCACCCTTCCTATCTGAGTTACAGCACAAGATGCCCCACCAAATTCCAATACTCCTGTAATTATTCCCATCTTTTATTTCAACTTGATTTCAATTGCTGCAACAAAGCCAATATTCTGACCTTAGCAAGATTTTCCGCCTATTGACTGAACAGACGGTATTAGGACTCAAACTAATTAGACATACAATCGGTATAATGTCAATGTAACCTTTATTTGTACGAATCAAAATTATAAATTGACTTTAAATGATTTATGGTGCCAGAAAAAACTAGAAGTAAGAAAATTGTTTTAATGGGCGAAACAAAAACATCCTGTTCCTTCAAAGTTATTTGTTTGAAAACTGAAATGTCTAATAGGTTTTTTTAGTTGATGCAGTAGGTGTTTGGATATAAAATGGAGCTCCAAAGAATTGAAGCAATAAGGAAGTTATTTCTTTCTTGATGTCTTTGATGCTGCACTTATTATTGTGCAAATATTTTCATCTTGTCATCTGACCTTTCGGATATCAAATTGTTATTGTTCTGTATTTATTGCAATATCTTTCCAAATGAGGAAAATGTTTCACAAATTCACTTTGGCAATAATTTAATCATTGCTTGCCTTCTGAATTGATTTCATTTTAATTGCTTTCCAGATCAGAGTGAGAAAGTTCTTGGTTGTCTGTCCTAAGAATGATTATACTAGTGAAGTTATACCGCAGTCATTTTTCATTGCAGTGCAAGATTTACACCAGACATTAGACGCACTTCAGAAGCACCTCATAGTCTGCTTAGCACTCTCTGGCACATGCTGCCTTTGGGATCTATGCAGCAAATGTGTTGCAATGTCATGGAGATCATTGAAAGACTTCTTTAAAAATATTTCTTGGTAATAAAAAAAAAGTGATAACAATACATTACACAAGGAATATTTATACTCCAAACAGTATTGTTGAGTATGACTGATGTCTGTGAAATAGATTCCTTTGAAATTCAGCATTATATTCCACTGGACAAAATGGTTTCTGTGCGCCACGGGTCAGGATTGGGAGCGAGAGGGCTGTTGTTTCTGGAAGGCAGTGTAACAGTGGTGATGGATCCATATATATTTCGGAGTTTATTTTGTCTACCTTCTGAAATCAGCAAATATTTATTGGAATATTGATGGGACTGTTAGCCTAATGGTTATGGCACTGGACTAGCAATGCATGGCTGGTGAATCTAAATCCCTCCATGGCAACTGATCAAATTAAATTCAATAAATCAACAACAATGGCTCGCACTTATTAAGCATCTTTCAGATTGTAAAATATCCAAGGCATTTTTCACAGGAATATTATGTAATGTAATTTAACACGGAACCCCACAAGGAGATATGAAGATGTCGATCCAATTCAGGTGGGAGTTATAAAATAAATAGCAAAACCATCAGGTGAATAGAGACACAGAGAGATCTGGGCGTGCAGGTCCACAGATCCTTAAAAGTGGCAGCACAGGTGGAAATGGTGGTGAAGAAAGCATATGGCATGCTTGCCTTCATAGGACGGGGTATCGAGTATAAATGCTCAAAAATTATGTTACAATGGGCAGCATGGTGGCGCAGTGGGCTAGCCCTGTTGCCTCATGGCGCCGAGGTCCCAGGTTCGATCCCGGCTCTGGGTCACTGTCCGTGTGGAGTTTGCACATTCTCCCCGTATTTACGTGGGTTTCACCCTCACAATCCAAAGATATGCAGGTTAGGTGGATTGGCCACGCAAAATTGCCCCTTAATTGGAAAAAATGAATTGGGTACTCTAAATTTATATTAAAAAAAAGAAAATTATGTTACTATTATATCGAATATTGATTAGGCCACATTTGGAATACTGTGTCCAATTCATCGGACTGCCAGAAGGACGTGGAGGCTTTGGAGAGAGTACAGGAAAGGTTTACCAGGATGTTGCCTGGTATGGAGGGTATTAGCTAAAATGAGAGATTGAATAAACTGGGATTGTTCTCACTAGAGAGGCAGAGGCTGAGGGGCTACCTGAGAGAAGTTTATAAAATGATTAGGGGTATAGATAGGGTGAACAGTCGGAGGCTTTTACCCAGGGAAGAAATGACAATTACAAGGGGCACAAGTTCAAGGTGAGGGGGGATAGATTCAGTGGAGATGTGTGGGGAAAGGTTTTTACACAGAGGCCAAGGTGGTGGCCTGGAATGCACTGCCAAGTGAGGTGGTTGAGGCAGATATATTAGCGACCTTTAAGACTTATCTGGATAGGCACATGAACAGACGGGGTATAGAAGGATACAGGCAGTTGGTCTAGATAGGACACGTGATCGGCACTGGCTTGGAGGGCCGAAGGGCCTGTTCCTGTGCAGTATTGTTCTTTGTTCTTTGTATAAGAGACAAAAAGCTTGGTCAAAGAAATTGGGTGGTATTCTCTGACCCCCCCGCCAGGTCGGAGAATCGCTGTGGGGCGGCGTGAATCCCGCCCCCGCGCCTACCGAATTCTCCGGCGCTGGGGATTTGATGCGCCAGTGGGGGGCCATCGGCAGCCCCCCCCCCCCCCCCGGTGATTCTCCGGCCCGCGATGGGCCGAGTGGCCGTCCGCTTTTTTGCCAGTCCTGCCAGCATAAATTGGAGTAGGTCCTTACTGGCGGGACCTGGCGGCGGGGGCGGCCTCCAGGGTTCTTGGGGGGGGGGGGGGGCGGGGGGACATGGCCCTGGGAGGTGCCCTCACGGTGGCCTGGCCCATGATCGGGGCCCACCAATCCGCGGGCGGGCCTGTGCCATGGGCTACATGCCTGTGCACACGCCTGTGCTATTCTTCCACACCGGCGGCTGCACCAGTCCGCCATTGCCGGTGCGGAAAGGAAGCACTCTGCGCATGCGCGGGAATTATGTCAGCACATGCTGGCACTCCTGCACATGCGCCAACTCGCGCCGGCCGGCGGAGGCCCTTCGGCGCCGGTTGGCGTGGCACCAAGCCCCTTCCACGCCAGCCTGCAGGGCGCAAACCGATCCGGGGCGGGCCCAGCCCCTGAAGGTGTGGAGGATTCCGCACCTTTGGGGCGGCCGACGCCGGAGTGGTTCACGCCACTCCTTGCCACCGGGACCCCCTGCCCCGCCGGGTAGGGGAGAATCCCACCCATAGTTTTTCAGCAGTGTATTGAAGATTTAGGTGGCCAATCAGAGAGGTTTGTAAAGGGATTTTCAGAGCTTACGACCTAGGTAGCTGAAAGCACGAATACCAGTCATGGGTCAATGAAATCAGGGACCACAAGAGGCCAGAATTGGAGGAGTATTAAGGGGAATAGATAGGTTAGATTGGGAGCAACTATTCCTGTTCCTGAAAGTATGGAACTCGATGGGCCAAATGGCCTACTCCTACTCCTACGTCTTATGGTCTCATGACTGGGGGGCATCGTCTAATTAGAATTGGACATTTCAGGTGTGAAATTAGGAAACACTTCTTCAAACGATGACTGAGAACCTTGGAACTCTCATCCACAATGACAATTGATTCTAGGTAAGTTCATAAGATACAGGAGCAGATTTAAGCCATTTGGCCCATTGAGTCTGCTCTGCTATTGGATCATGGTGATCTCATCCTGGCCTTAACTCCACCATCCTGCCCAGTCTCCATAACCTTTCAACCCATTGCCAATTAAAAATTTGTCTAACTCCTCCTTCAATTTACTCACTGTCCCAGCCTCCACCTCACTCTAGGGTAGCAAATTCCGCAGATTCAAGACCCTTAGGGAGAAGTAGTTTCCCCTGAACCCTGTTTTAAATTTGCTACCTCTTGTCCTAAGACTAGATCAATTACTAATTTTAAAACAGAGTTGATAGAGTTTTGTGATCCAAAGACATGAAAGAATATAGGACAAAAGTGAGTTTGGGGTGCGACCACAAATCAGCCATTATCTCATTGAATGGCAGAACAGGTAAGCGGGGCTAAGTGACCTCCTTCTGTTCCTACGTGGCTTGAATGGCCTTTACCTGTCCCATTCTTCATTGTGTTCAGAAATACTTCCTGGTCCTAATAATAACAAGATTTATTGCCTGACTATTTCTTTTAAATTATTTACTGGGTGCCCACACTGCCTTTAGTGACTGAGCAGCAGCATAATGCACGGTCCATTACCTTGTGAGCATCCCAGCTGTGTCAATGCGGATGGGGATATCAAATAGGTGAGTTCCATGGATTGGCATGGCCAGTGCTTTCAGCTCCTAACCCCTCGCTTCACTCTCTTTTCAAAAATTGGAATTGATGACCCCTTATCACTAACTTCTCAACTGACTCCTTATTACCGCTTTAACAGAAAAGGATATCCAGAGTGGTTTCTTCAAAGGGATTCAAGGATGATTCAAGATCATTTTCCTACTTAACCTACAAGCAGAGGACCAAAGATTGAACTTTAGATTTCAGGACAGGCCAGGCAAGATCCAGTTACATTGATTTTCCATCCACCCGAATTTTCAATAGTGGGGACAGGCAGAGATGAGTTGATGTATCATGGCACTATTGAAATGTGGGAAATATATGACGCAGTTTATTTAGGAATACAGGAACAGGAGGAGGCCATTCAGCCCATCAATCCTGCTCACCCATTCAATTAGATCACGACTGGTCATCTACCTCAATACCACTTCCCCACACTTTCTCCATATCCCTCAATGTCATTAGTCTCCAGGAATTTACTGATTTGTGTCTTGAACAAGCTCAATGATTGAGCTTGCTGTGCCCTCAGGTAGACCATGCTAAGGATTGACCACCCGCTGAGCGAAGAATTCCTCCTCAACTCAGTCTTAAATGACCTAGATTATGTCCTTTGGTTTTAGTCTCCCCATTTTCTCCTCAGGAGAAAATCCTACATCCCAGGGATCAGTCTGGTGAACACCCTCTCTATGGCAAGCATATCTCTCCTTAGATAAGAGGACCAAAACTCTGCACAATATTCCAGGTGTGGTCTCACAAAGGTTCTGTACCACTGTAGCAAGACATCGCTATTCCTGTAGTCAAATCTCCTTGCGATGAAGGCCAGTATACCATTTGCCTTCCCAAATACTTGCTGCACCTGCATGCTAGCTTTTAGTGACTCATGAACAAGGACACCCAGTCCCTTTAGCCATAAAACTTCCCAACCTCACACTGTTTGAGAAATATTCTGCCTTTCTGTTTTTTACACCTAAGTGAATAGCTTCACATTTATTCACATTAAATTCCATCTGCCATGTTCTGGCCCATTCACCTAGCCGGTCCAAGCCCTATTAAAGTCTCCTTGCACCCTCCTCACAACTTGCATTCCCACCCAGTTTGATGTCATCAGCAAATTTGGAAATATTACATTTAGTCCCCACATCCAAATCATTTGTATCGATTGTGAATAACTGTGACACCCAGCACTGACCTTTGCAGAACCTCACCAATAACAGCCTGCCATCCAGAGAATGATCTGTTTATCTCTGCTCTCTGATTCCTGTTCCGAGCTAATTCTCAATCCATATTAGTGTATTTCCCCCAACATCATACACTCAAATTTTATTCACTAACCTCCTGTGTGGGACCTTATCAAAAGCCTTCTGAAAATCCAAATATACCAAATCCCCTGGTTCTCCTTTATCAATGTTGCAAAAAACGGCAATAGGTTTGTCAAACTTGATTTCCCTTTCATAAATCCATGTCAATCTGACCACATCCTTATCACATCCTTAATAATAGATTCTAACATTTTTCCAACTACTGACATCAATTTAAGTCTGTAGTTCTCTATTCTCCCTCTTCCTCCTTTCTTGAATAGTAGGCTTACATTTGCTACTTTCCAGTCCACAGGAACCCTTCCAGAATCTGTAGTATTTGAAAGATATTCACTATCTCTCTAGCCACCTCCTTCAACACTCTGGGATGAAGTTCATTTGGTCCAGGGAATTTATCGACCTTCAATCCAGTTACCTTTTCAAGTACTACCTCTTTCCCTAATACTAATTTCTTTCTGTCCCTCAGTTTCACAAGTACCTTGGTCACTCATGTAGCTAGAAGATTTTCTGTGTCTTCTTCCATGAAGGTAGACTGTTTAGTTTGTCTGTCATTTCCCCGTTCCCCACTTCTCCTGTCCCCACCTGTAAGGGGCCCATATTTGTTATTGCTAACCATTTCTTTTTCACATACCTAAAGAAGCTTTTACAGTCCACCTTTATGTTCCTCACGAGGTTGAATTCATTCAGGATTCTCCGTTTCAGAGACTAAGTGCTGATGCAGGGACTGAATCACTGGTGTTCTGCAGTCCCAATAGTGGAGCCGGTCCCAGAGCAATTCCGGACAGGCTAATGGGCTAGCACCGGCGCCACGTGGATTTAGTGTGATTTCAAAGCACGCCGGTGGGTGATTCACTGGATCAGAACCTGAGAGCCTGATAAGCTGCAGCCGCATTTAACCACTCCCCATACACTCTTCCAGCCAAGGTGATACCACACCGAGATTCGCAGATGCAGAGCTGGAAACACTGCTGGATGCCGTGGAGGAGAGGCAGGATGCCCTTTGGGAAGGAGGCTGACACCTGCCAACATCAACCTGTCCTGCGCGTAGCGGCAGACCCCACAAGCGCCATACGCCCTACCACCAGGACCAGGTAGGAGTGCAGGAAGAGGCAGCATGACCTCCTCAGGAAGGCCAGGGTGAGTCACCACCATACCATGCCCCGGCACCAACCCCCATCCCACACACCCGTAGCACCTCCCTTCCCCTCCGAGAGGGCGATTGGACCCCACCGCCACCCATCCATTCACACCGCATCCCGTGCCAATACCCATTGCATCCGCTATGGCCGGGTGTCCTGCATACACAGGCCATGAGCTGCGGACTCCCTGTGCAGCCCTCGTCTGAGTGTCTCACATTGTGAATTATCTGTCCCCCCGCCCGGGAAAATGCGACCCATGACTGCAGGGAGAGAGAAAAGACCGGAGGGGGTCCACCGTACCTGCGGCCCCTTGCCATCACAGAGCAGAGGGCGGTGGATCTAGTCGGTGGGGTTGGAAAGTGGGCAGTTGCCGAGGCAGAGGTTGGCATCGGAGATGCAACTGAGCCCCCAATGCATTGCAATGTCTCTCTGCAACATGAGTCACCACCACCCCCCATCCCATCTTCATTTTAAACATGCGTCTTTTGTCTTGCAGGATCACCTACCGACAAGGTGGGTCCATCTCGGGTCCCTTGCCCACTGCTGCAACCCAGCAGCACACCTGGCAATGAGGTGGGAGTGGCTGGTCACCCACACCCCCTGCTGCAACCCCGCGACACCCTGGAGCATATGTCCGGGGATGACACCGACCTCTCGTCACTGCTATCACTGACACCCTCCACCATCCCAGAGACCCTCAGCTCTGCTGGGCACTTTACTGAAGAGGCTCCTGGGGCACTATCTGGTGCACACCACGCTCATGCAGCGGTACATCAGATGGAGGTAGGAACCCCCAAGTGGCCGGAGGGTCGGAGGGCAGCCCGACGCCAGGGACTAGATGGCATCCAGACAGGTCTTGCACTTCTGGAAAGGGCCGTCCTATCAATGCTGGAGGTGCAGACGCAGAGCCGGGATCTACAGGAGGGGGTTGTCAGCCACCATTGAGCGCCTGCAGGTGCAGTTGGAGGCGTCCACCTTCCTGCATAGGCAAGAGGCGGTTCCAAGAATGGGTCCTTCCCAGGCCAATACCACACCTCTGGGATCCGCAGTGATGGCCTTGAGTGAGACGGTATCGGCCATAGGTCAAGATGTCCAAGGCCTGGGGCACTCTATGCGGGCGCTGGCTGAGGCACAAGATAGGACAGCCATGACACAGACAGCCATGTACCAGGGCAACATGGACATTGCAGCAGCGCTCCAGAGCTTGGCCAAGTCACAATGGTACATGGCTGCAAGCATTGAGGGCATTGGCCTGGCACTGGCTGACCTGAGTCAGTCACAGAGGGAGGTGACACAGTCCCTGTACTTCATGACCGCAAGCATGGAGGCCCTGTTCAAGACAAGAGTGGGCCTCCAGATGTGGCTGGGTTCTCAGGCTTGACAAAATTAAGTTCGCCCTGAGAGGATCAATGTTAGGGTTCATTTGGAGGTGGCAACCATTTATCGACTTTTTCGGAGAAAACTAAACTGTTAACAGATTCAATAAATGGGGGGGGAAGTTAGGGAGTAGGGGCGGTGGGGGAGTTAGGCTACTTTTTGTCTAGCTTAGGTGGGAACAGTGGGAGATGGAGGGGTGTGTTACGTACTGAATTATGTTTACATTTGTATTTGTATCTTTTGTTGTCATAAAACCTTAATAAAATGTTTGTGGAAAAAAAGAGTGGGCTTCCAGGACTGGCAGCTTCTGGTGATGGCGGAGCCCCCAGAGTTCGCTCCGGTTTCACCCCTATCCCGAGGAATAGCCCAGGGTCCATCAGGCACCCCGAGGGAGGAGGAGGTATTGGGATCTATACCGGTGACTCCTGCAGGGGAGGTGCCAGAATACTGCAGCACCTTTGAAGCCCCCAACCGTGCCTGGCACATCCGATAGACAGGGAGCAGAACAGAGTGGCACCATGCCACCCGTGATACCCAGAAGACTGCAATGGGCCCGGTCGCTCCAGAGTATGGCCGCCAAAGGGGACTCAGGTTGCAGGGCAAGATATGCAGCAGGCTGCCTCCACTTCTGATGTACCATCTGGGGGACCCACTA
Source organism: Scyliorhinus canicula (assembly GCF_902713615.1). Classification (NCBI taxonomy): domain Eukaryota; kingdom Metazoa; phylum Chordata; class Chondrichthyes; order Carcharhiniformes; family Scyliorhinidae; genus Scyliorhinus; species Scyliorhinus canicula. The sequence continues at coordinate 70,295,739 of NC_052148.1, forward strand.
GAAGAAGCATTAGGACATGTAAGTTTAGAAAGTTAGACACCAGTTATGTTGGCACAGGTGAAGCACGTAGGTCAATGATGGGGGCTGATGCACAATACTTGTGTGTTTCACAATAAACACCTGTTCACCAAAGTTCTGAACTGCCTCAGTCCTCTGAAGAGTGTGAGGGATGGACTGGGCTGGGAGCAGAGGTTGTGCTGGGTGGAGGGTGGATGGAGGAGTGAGAGGCCAGTGGTGTGGGGTGTGGGTTTCAGAGGTGAATGCAGACCAGGGCCTCCAGGGCAGTCGGAGGCCAACCTCGGGGTCACCCTTGGATGCAGCAGTGGACGGGGCCAGATATATGGGGGCGCCATGTGATAGGGCCCTCCCAATGAGTAACCCATCACTGCACACCGACCCCCGACCCCCAGCACGGACCCCATCCCCACCTCCGCCACCCCAGGAGCACGAGGGGTCCATGAAATGGAATGACCAGCATGCATGCAGGAATCACCCAGGCGGACGGTGGAAAGTACTACCCAGGGAAGACTCAGGCCTCATTAAACGATGCAGAGCACCATAGCTCATCGTGGAGCAGGTCATCATCATCCTCCATCCCATTGACCAGACCCACTGGCACTGCCAACCCAGGGCCCGCACCCTGCAATGAAGCAAGTGGGAAGGCATGGAGGAGGGTGAAGATGCAGGGTGGGGGAGTGGCAGGGTTGATGTGTGGGGGTGGGACGCAATGTTCAAGTTGCTGGTGGCCAGGCCCCATCGTCAGGGCAGCTGGAAGTGTTCAGATTGTCCCGTGTGCGGCGGCCTCCTGGGCTGTATTGGAGGACCCCTCCAGAGCGGTCCAAGCACTTGAACCACATCTTCAGCATGCAGATGCACCATTCGATCACACTCCTGGTCACAGCATGGGCATCGTTGTAGTGCTTCTTAAACCTTACTGGTTGTATCCATTTGTACGGAGGTAGCATCACCCAGATGACACCTATACACCCTTGCATCCAGTATTGCTAAGAGCCTCAAGGGGGAGGGTGCTGGGCTCTGAGATCCCACAGTGTTCACCCAATTTACAGCCAAACTCAAAATTTAGGCCCTGTTCTCACCATGCTGATCAGACTGTTGAGCAACTGGATGCTGAAAAATAACCTATGGTGACCCATCTTTCATTTTACCTGACAAGTGATAAGCAAAAACCCTTTCTCCACATCAATTCTGAATCAATCTCTTCCCACGTGGGGAATCATATTGCAAGTGAACATCCCAACACTCTATGACGCCAAGGACAGGCATCAAACAGATTATTTGAAGAACTAACATTTTGTTTTTCTGTTTCCACTACAAGTTACTGCTTTGATTTATTTTTGATAGCATTTGAGTAAAGGGAAACATCAATGCCAACCTATTACTGCCCTGGAGGCATCTTTGTTCAAACTTAAAATGGTGCAAAGCGTAATATTGAAGTTAATCTAGGAATTACTAAACATTATTTATTCAGTTTAAGTACAGTACAAATCGATTGGGCCAAATAAAATCCTATTCAGGATAAACTGATTGAAAAAGCACTAAACTAAAGGGCATACTTTGGAAAAATTATGTGATGGTTACGTAGGAATTCTTATAACAGTTACAATACAGAGAGGTTAGAAATAGATGTAATGTGTTAATTTTTAACATGGCAACGTTATGAAAGCGTTATTAGTTTGTCTGGACTTTAAAAGCAGACTCGGATATTCATAATTTAATGAATCTGTAACATAGTAACCTAATCAACAGGCAAAAGATCTTCAGGGACACCTTGCCCACCTATCTATAATATTCTCTTCTATGCATTTCTAATCACCTTAAACTCATTTGTTGGCAAGCGTCTATTTATTTCCTTCCTGCAACAAAATTACAGTTTCTTGTTCCAGCACCCAGACCAGTAATCTGTTCAATAGACCTAGCACATCGGAAAAGATAAATATTAGAGCAGGAGTGGGAGAATGTGGCCTGAAACTTCGCCGATGGAGAGGGTCTCTGACTTAGCCAAAATGGCGCAGGCGACACAATTCCAGAACTCCTGCCAACCAAACCCAGCACCCACCATTATCACCATGGAGGAGCAGGGTGATGATTGTGGATTGCACATCCACGGTTCATGTGGGCAGCTACATGTGTAAAAATGCATCTGCCTTTAAACAGATCAAAGTTTTGTTCATGGGATGTCTCAAACACAATTCATAGGTTTTACAATTTTCAGGACAAGGTCTAGACTTAGCAAAATCTTTGGAGAGGTAATGCATCCTTTTGGATAGATCAAAGGAAAACTTGGGAATAGTAAATTGCCCTTTGTGATTGATAGAGGTGGACATGAATGTGTGTAAAAAGTGGATGAACACATTAGAGCTGTCAAGCTGCAAATCTCCTGCCTTTTAAATTAAAAATATATTAATCTGCAGTTTAAAAACAATCAGTGTTTGCTCCTTCACACAATCTGTTGACATAAATCTGGGGATTTGTACTGCATGGCTGCTTTCACAACCTATCATTATCATAGCGGAGTGGCGGTCAATTCACTGCTTAATTCATAGCTTCAAGTGATAATAAAATCTTTGATGTGAAGATCTGAATACAAATGTTTGTTTTTATGAAGGGATAATGAACTTAAAGGAAATGTTTGTTTTATAAGGGAGTAAGTAATTGAACGAATTTAAATGTAGTGAATGGATTATTGTCAATTCGAATATTTTTAACATAATGAAGTAATTAACAGACGCTTCAAACTTTATTTCATCTTAGCATGGGTCCTGCGGTGTCCATGACGAATACTGCGTGAGTTGACATGGAGGCTGTAAGGGCAAAGGGAAAAGAGGGCATGGTATGACTTGAGTGGATACTAAGTTGGCACTGAAGCTATAAAAGGGGTACAGGGGAATATGAGGGGTACAGGGAAATAGGTGGCATGGAAGGTATGAAGAGCCATGTGGGTGGGTAAAGGAGTGTATGTTGGCATGTAGGGTATGAGGGGCTGTGGGAGGGTGGCTTGGGTGCAAGAGGTGACATGAGTTGACATGAATGGGTCATTGGGAGATTATGGGGCATGAGGGAGTGTGAGGGGTGAGGCCTGAAGGGCTGGCTTTTGCTTTATTATTTTTCTTACAAATCCTAGACCACCAAGGCAGATCTTCCACACAGGGAGGCGGGCTCAGTACCTGAGAATCTGTTGCTGTTTCTTCAGCCGGCAGGCCTGACCCCAGTTAACACCCCCTCCCTGCCCCAAACAAAATGTAGAACATCCAAGGCACTTTCTCCCTGGATGGGTTTTCAGAGTCAGGAATGTTCCTGACTGAGCAAAACTCCAGGTCTTCATCCCTCAAGCCTGTTCTACTAATTCAGTGAGATCATGATTCATCTAACAGCCTATAACCACCGTTGCCCCTTAATATCTTTGGTTGAGAGATACCTTCCAATATTAAATTAAAAATTAAATTTAGATTGAAATGTGAACAAATCAGCAGTCGTAGACCATTTGGCCCTTTGAGTATGGAACCCATCAAGGGATGGCTGCATTCGCTGGAAACCCCCATTGCAAATTATTTTTATAGGAAATATGTACAGGTTCAGAATTGATGTCCCCTATGTAAGCCTTGTTGATGTGATGAATGGGTTTAGACAAAGAAAGTTCGGAGATAGCTCCTGTGGAGCATAAACACTGGCATGAATGACCTGCTTCTTTGCTATAGGTACTATATAATGCAATGTAATATTTTTAATTGTGTTAATTGAGGGATGAATGTTATCTTGGAAGTATTTTTTAGCCTTCGAGAACGTCCCACGATCTCATTTTAGCAACTTATCCACCCCCACGATTCTCCCACCTTCCCGCTCGGATGAATCGCCGCTCGCCGTTTTTCACGGCGACCGGCAATTCTCCAGCCCGGATGGGCCGAGCGGCCTGACGTTCCCGACCGGTTCACGACGGCGGCAACCACACCTGGTCGCTGCCGTCGTGAACATGGCGCCAAATGCTCGTTTGTGGCTTGTGGGGGGCGGAGAGGGGAGTGAGCACCACGGCCGTGCTCGGGAGGGGACTGGCCCGCGATCGGTCCCCACCGATTGTCGGGCTGGCGTCTCCAAGCGACGCACTCTTTCCCCTCTGCCGCTCCGCAAGATCAAGCCCCCTCGTCTTGCGGGGCAGCGGAAGGGAAGACGTCAGCCGCGCATGCACGGGTTGGAGCCGGCCAACCTGCGCATGCGCGGCTGACGTCACTTAGGCGCCGCCGTCGCGTCATTCTCGGCGTGCCGCCTTGACGCAAGCGTCAAGGCCCGGCGGCTGAGATTTACGGAGCGCCACTCCTAGCCCCCTGGGGGGGTGGTGAATAGGAGGCGAGGAGCGGCCTCCGAGGCCGTCGTGAAACTCGGCCGAGTTCACGACGACCTTCCCGATTCCGCGTGGGAGCAGAGAATTCCACCCGATCCCTCTAACAAGACAGCCCTCCTTCTTTATTGCAGTGAATTATGTGCCAAGGTTCTTGAAAACTGAAACTCTTTTGAGTTAAAGATAAGAGTAAAATCACTAAACTAAGCTACAACATTGAATATGCATTTCTTGAACTCATAGAATCATAGAATTTACAATGCAGAAGGAGGCCATTCAGCCCATCGACTCTGCACCAGCCCTTCGAAAGAGCACTCCACCTAAGCCCACACCTCCACCCCATCCCCACACCTCCACCCTATCCCCATAACCCTATCTAACCTTTTTTGAACACTAAGTGCAATTTAGCATAGCCAATCCACCTAACCTGCACATCTTTGAACTGTTGGAGGAAACCGGAGCACCCGGAGGAAACCCACGCAGACACGGGGAGAACGTGCAGACTCCGCACAGACAGTGATCCAAGCCGGGAATCAAACCTGGGACTCTGGAGCTGTGAAGCAACTGTGCTAATCACTGTGCTACTGTGATGCCCTGAAAAGGACATCTTAAAGGCTGGGATTCTCCTGCCATTGGCATTCTCTGTTCCCGGTGGCAACATTCCACAGCCTGCGGGTTTCCGGGTGGCGTGGGGTGGCGTCAGTGAGAAATCCCATCCACAAGCGGCAGGATTAGGGAATCCCGCTGCCAGCAAGCGTATGCTGCTGAGAAGCAGACGGCTGGGGGACCGGAGAATCCAGATGGAATGTTTTAATTGACCGCAATTCAAGACAGATTTAAAAAGTGGACTGAGCACTGAATGTAATCTGATATTTAAGAAAATCAATCAAATTAAAATAGGTGTAACTCCTTTGTTTCTCATTAGTGTTTCGAAGAGTGAGAGATTGTCTTATTGAAACATAAAGGACCCTGAGGCGACTTGACAGCGTGGTCGGGGAAAGGATGTTCCCCCTGTGGGAGAAAATAGGACCAAGGACACAGTTTAAAAATAAGTGGTTCCCCACTTAAAACAGAGATTAGGAGCATTTTTTCTCTCTCAGAGGGTGACAAGTCTATGAACCCTCTTCTCCAGAGAGTGGTGAAGACAAGGGGTGAGATTCTCTGATCGCCGACTCCGAAATTGCGTTCGGCAATCGGCCGCAGAACCCATGTTTACGCTGGAAACGGGGGCGGCGCAATTTTTGCGATGCTCCGTCCCTAGACGCCGTATGGATGGCCTCAGGATGTCACCTGAAGCCCTCCCCCGATGCTCCGCCCCCGATGGGTCGCGTCCACGATGGCGTGGGGCACGTGTCCTCACAACGTTCGGGACCTCACATGGCAGCTGCAGACTGTGTCCAGTGCCGCCACAGTCGTTCTACTGGCAGGGGGGGGCTTTAGCGTAGGCTGGGGGGACTGCTGGGGAATGGTCCAGGGGTGGCGAGGGGGGTTATAGGCAGGCAGTTTTTGGCAGGCCGGGCCCGCGCACAGCCAGTGCCATAATACACAGCTCGACCGCGGCAGGCCGCTGTCATGCGCATACATGACCAGAAACCCGGCCATTCTGTGGCCGTATCCGCAGGTAAAGCCGGGGCTTTATGCTACGCAGCTGCTAGACCCCACCGGGCGGAGGATCGGCGGGGGCGGGGCCGGCTTTCTGGTTGTAAGACCAGACATAGCCGCAGAATTGGAGAATCCAGCCCAGGGTCTTTGAAGATTTGTGAGGCTGTAGGTTATTGATTGACAGGGGAGTCAAAAGGCATGGGGGTAGGTGGAGTATTGAGTCGAGGTGACAGTCAAATCAGCCAAGATCATATTGAATTGTGGAGCATGCTCGAGGGGCCAAATGGCTTACTCCTGCTCCTACTTTGTATGTTCACATGTTTAATGATAGTTAAAGTTATAGAATATCTACAGTGCAAAAGGAGGCCATTTGGCCAATCGAGTTTGCAAGCACCCTCCAAACGAGCACCCTACATAGGCACACCCTCCATTCACCCCACCCCTGGAACCTAACCTGCACTAAGGGGCAATTTTAGCATGGCAATTCCAAATAACCTGCTCATCTTTGGACTGTGAAAGGTAACCAGAGCATCCGAAAAAAACATAGACAGACATGGGGAGAACGGGCAAAATCTGCACAGTCACCCAAGGTCAGAATTGAACTTGGGTGCCTGGCGCTGGGAATAGAAAGACAAACATTTTCCAAACAAATTGGAATAGGTCACAGATGACGCCATTGATTGTACAATATTTGGGCGACTCATTATGTTTTACAACAAGCTTAATGTTAGCCCCCTGATCTTTAATGATTATAACTTCTTCACATAAGGCAATATTATTATATTGAAATGTCACTTCCCATTGCCAATAATTTGCATTGATTTCCATTATCTTTGTGAAAAATTTGAAACATTGGTCAAATATAGAGGAAATTTTAAAGAGATAGGTTCGGAATTGTAGGAGCAAGGACTCACTGCTTACTCGAGAGCAATGTTTGTGCTTTGGAGATTTATCAAGATCTTGCCTTTTGACTTTCAACCTGGATTCAATACCGACCTTGGGTGACTGTGTGGCATTTGCACGTTCTCCACGGGTGTTCCGGTTTCATCCCACAGTCCAAAGATGTGCAGGTTAGGTGGATTTGCCATGATCAATGTGCGAGCTTAATGTGATAGGGCGGGAAGTAGGCCTAGATTGATTGTTCTTTCAGAGGGTCAGTGTGCAGACTCGATGGGACAAATGGCCTCCTCCTGCACTGTAGGGATTCTATGGAGTCTATGGCTCAGCTGCCAAATATTTTGGCAAAGGTCAAATAATTTCCATTTTGATGCTAAAGTCAGAGAAAACTAGTTACATCCTTATTCACTGAAACAGTCTAACAAATCACTAAGATTGCTTATCACTCCTTTCTTAAGTCATATGACTGTGTATAAAGCTTGCTCCAGATTACATTTCTATGACCCTAAAAGAGAGGAAGAGATAATGTCTATTGGTAAATTTTAATTAAAATAATTAAAGTCAGTTATCATTTTTGCCATCGTTTTGCACTAATTTGTAATGTAAAATAAACTATGCAAATATACTGACCCGGAACACCATTTCTGCATTGCAGCTGCCTATCCTGCTGCCTATGGCCAGATTAGTCAAGCCTTTCCACAACCACCTCCAATGATACCCCAGCAACAGAGAGAAGGTAAGTTATTCACTATATTAACAGCATAAGATAGATAAACAGAGCAGATGTTTCATCGACTCAGGAATATGGAATTTATTCCACGATCATCATAATTCATGATAAAGTAAGTTACCAATGAAATACTAAGTGGAATAAAATTGTTCCTATATGACTGATAGGTTGAATGCACTTTTAAAGGATTTTTATGGCTATTTTATGCATGTATAAAACTGGAATCGAAGACAGTTTATTCTGTGACATACTCAGTTACTTTGAAATGCTTTAGTTGGTTGAATTGGGTTTGCAGATCATTGCCTGAAAAGGTTAATCAAGTTAAGATTATACAAGAGTGTAAATCTCTGTCTGTGTGCCATGTAATGACTGATTATTCCATTAAAAAAGAGATTTGCAGTTATGACTCACCTTATCGCTTAGAAACATCTAAAAAGCACTTTGAATTTCAGTGACTGCTGAAATGTACAGCAGTGAGATGAATAACCATTGAATCATCATTGCGATGATGGTTGCAGGAGGAATGTTGGCCAGGACACAAATAGGATTCAACGATTCTCTTCAAATAACGCTATGTCCCATTTCCACCTGACCCACTGGAAGATGCAGACTAAGTTTAACAGATGAGACCATCAACCGCCTGACAATGTAATACCCTCAGTTCTGCAATGTGTTGCCACCTTGTTGCCACCTTGGTTTTTAAGATCGAGTGATACTGTGTTGTTAGAACACACAACCATCCTTGACTCATTACTAACTGCTACCAACTGAGTCGGGATAATACTATAGGAACATTACTTAGTTTGATATTGAACAAATGGTAAAACAAACCGCCAGCACATTTTCCTTTGCTGGCCACCTGTTGTATGCCAGACAGTGCACAGTTCAGCTTTCAGTGTCAATATCGGATGTATAGGGGCGGCACAGTGGCACAATGGTTAGCACTGCGGCCTCAGAGCGCCAAGAACCCGGGTTCAATTCCACCTTGGGTGACTGTCAGTGTGGAGTTTGTACGTTCTGCCCATGTGTGCGTGGGTTTCCACTGGATGCCCCGGTTTCCTCCCGCAATCCAAAAATGTGCGGGTTTGGTGGATTGGTCATGCTAAAATTGCCCCTTAGTGTTCAGGAATATGCAGGTTAGGTTATGGGGATAGGGAAGGATGGGCAGGGGAGTGGATCTAGATAGAGTGCTCCTTCAGATGGTTGGTGCAGACTTGATGGGCTGAATGGCTTCCTTCTGTGCTGCAGGGATTCTATGATTCTACTAGTTAAGCCCAAACACTTTTATCTGATAAGGTCACAGATAGCTTTGCTTGATGAGGCCAAATGCCATTCCACCTGAGTGAATTTAATTCATGACACCTTCTGGTCTGTACATCTGAGAAGCATACTTAACATCCAAACCATATGCGAAGTTCCTCAACTTCACTGTGTTTCAACATCATTTTTGCCCATCATTACTGAGACACCCAGTTAAATGCTGTTGGTGGAATCAAGACAATGTTGTGCAACATTGTTAAATTCCATAGAATGTTATATTCATTACATTCACAGTGGAAATGATCCATATCCTGCAGCAGCTTAATATGAAATTGGTCCATAGAAACCAAGTTCTGATTGCGAGTTTTGCATGACATTATTTGATCCCAAGACCACAGTTAAAATTTCAGCTGTATATTTAGACAGGAGGTTCCACACTGAAAATTTAAGTTGGTACACTCTAATAGTTGTTTTGTCGTAGAAAACAAGTGTATTGTTGAAAAAGAGACTTTTTTGTCAAAGCTTTTCATCTTACACTCATTAGGACAATTCGCAGGAACATCAAATATATAGGGAATGACAAGTTGTACCGTAAGAGAAGAGAGTGCTGATTGGTTGGCAAGTGGACTCAGGTTAGTCGAGGTGTTGCCATGGAGAATGCACCAGTTGCTGGTGACTGGCAGTTAACTCTATCAACACCTCCAGCAGCTGAACTCCACTTATAGAATATCTACAGTGCAGAAAGGAGGCCATTCGGCCTGTGAACCTGCCCCGTCTCTTCAAAAGAGCACCCCACTTCAGCCTAAAACCCATATTATACCTGTAAACCCACCTGGGACCAGTTTACCATTGCCAATGCACCTAATATGCACATCTTTGGGCTGCTTTGGACTGTGGGAGGAAACCGGAACTCCCGGAGGAAACCCATGCAGACACGGGGAGAAAGTGCAAACTCCACACAGTCACCCAAGGTGGGAATCAAACTTGGGTCCCAAAAAATGTTTGAAATCAAATTAGAAATTGCTGACACAGAAGACACAGAAGACAAGTCAGCATCTGTGAAGAAGAACAATTACGAAGAAGGACCTGCACCCAAAAGTTTCCAGCTAACTCATAATAGCCTAGAAAAGGCACACAAGTGAGTACACACTACTTGTAAGCATCGGCGACAATAACCATTCTTATTAATGTAACACCTTACTGTACCATTTAGGCACATCACTACTTCTGATAATGGTAGCTTTAGTCCACAATTTGTCAAGAAAACATCAGTGAATATGTTCAACACTATACCCAAACTGCAACTCCTAGCCTCCCTTAAAATGTACACATTAATTCTAAAGCAGGTCAGAACTTTACCTTGCACTGCAGTTTAATTATGTTTCAAATACAACAATGACTACACTTCAAAAGGTACTTCATTGGCTGTGAAGTGCTTTAGAATCCAACAGGTTTGTTCGGAATCACTAGCGTTCGGAGCGCAGCTCCGTCATCAGGTGAGTGAGGAAGGAGCTGCACTCCGAAAGCTAGTGATTCCAAACAAACTTGTTGGACTTCAACCTGGTGTTGTAAGACTTCTTACTGTGCAACGCCAGCATCTCCACATCGTGCTTTGGAATGGCATGAGGCCATAAATAGTGCTATCTGAATGCAATTCTGTATTTTGGTGTATTAATTAGCTGAGCAATTTATTATTGAGCTTTTCGAAAGTTCACCCTGAAACAGTTTTGTTGAAAATGGTGACTCTGGTACAGAATGTTAATGTGCTACAAGATATAATGAACACACAAAGGCTCAAGTACAAGCCCAGTAAATGACATTGAAGATATTTGCAGACAATTACATGTCTGTTTTCACATCCCTGTTTGCAGAGAAATGTCACGGAGACCACTACCCTCTGTGTAAAACAGTTTTAGCATTAGCAATTCATGCTTGGCAAGTATAATAACATATTAGCCAGGGGAATACTGGTTAGCAAATATTCATTAGGACTCGATTTACTATTAAAAGGAAGAAATACTATGCTCCCATCATTGAAATGAAGCCAAGCCTAATACATTTTAATGAAGTGGAAATGGGCTGCTGTCAGCTCTAAGACGGACTTGTTCGTTTCAGGTTTTGTCAGTAATGTGAATGAGTAAATGCTACTAATGCGAATAATCTGTAGGGTCACTCTGAAAACTTCACTGCTCAAAATGCAATGAAAGACTTCATTAATTTTGAAATGCATTTAAAAAAAAAATTCAGCCTTGTCAGGTACAATTGAAAACATTTAGTGCAGCAAATTGTACAACATTACTTACCATGAATCCACCTTTCTCAATTCATTCATATTGTGCTCAACTGGAAGCATCCAGCTGCTCAGCGAAACAATCACTTTTCATTAGTAAAGCCTGCAGTACTAGGTAAACAAAGTGATTTGAACGCAGAGGCCTCATCCATTTCAAAGCAAACCAAGTGAAACATTTGAAACTCAACACCACAAAATCCCTTTTGCTATCATGTTAATTAAGGGCTTTTGAAAGCAGCGGCTCACACTGGCCTTGAGAAGGATAACTCCTGAAACTCCCTCTAATGCATTCCACCTCACACCCATTCTATCTTCCTGTAAAATGCTCCAGAATAACTGCCTCACTGACCAACAACCGCGGGATTCTCCGTCCCGCCAGTCGCGTTTTCCGGTGTGGCGCGGCCCCGCCGCCAACGGGATTCTCCGTTCCCGCAGCCGGCCAATGAAGTTTCCCATCATGGCTACCCCCAGGCCATCAGGAAACCCACAGGTGTAGGTGTGCTGCCGGCGATATCACACCTCTGCTTGACACCATCCAGAGGTTTGGTGAGGGCTTCCTCCGTGGAACATGGTGCTGTCTTCCTGGCAGCCATTCCTCCCTGACTGGAATTGGAACAGCTAGGGAGGTGTTTAAAAGGAGCGTCCCATTGATTACAGAGATTACATTTTCCCGGGATGAGCGAATCAGAGGCAAGCCACCACGAGCGCGGCGTGAGCTACTTGGGAGAAAACAAATTTTGTTATAAAGGCTGAATGTCCAGTTAGGATTCCTGCTGGCATTGGTGGTTTTCCCGTCAGGACCGACACTTTGAAAAAATATTGGAAAATTCCATCCAACATTTTGAATGCGTATGATTCTTCTTCAAAACTGGTTCCAGTCAATGGCGACCTGCAGGATGTTGATAATGGAAATGTGATGATGCCATTGAGGGCCAAGCGAAAGTGGATAGACTTCCTTTTGTTGCAGATGGTCATTGCTTGCTGCAACTGTTACTTGCGACCAAGCCTGAATGTTAGATTGCTGCATACAGGCATGGACTATGTCTTGTTATGATCTTGGCATAGCATAAGCGGCTTCCTTGATGTGCACTCTGACATAGGAAGGTTCAGACCTGGAGATAACTTCAACACGTTTATTGAACTATTTACAATTCTCCTACTCGGGTTCGCCACTACTGTTAATCCTTCTGTAGCTACTCAGACGGACAAACCAGACTGCTACAATCCACTTGGTGGGTGTGATATTGAATCAACCCTGTGTCTGTACTCACTGAGTGTCTTCACTGGAAAGAGGAAGATCATGTGTGCCGTATCCTTTATATATGGGTTGGTGTAATGCCCCCCTGTGGTAGTGTCACTTCTGTGTGTATCGTGAATGCCCATTGGTCATGTCCTATCTAACTGACCTATTGGTTGAGTGCCTGTGTGTCATGTGTCTGGTGTTCCCTCTAGTGTCTAGTTAGTCTACATGTATTTACATTAACCCCTTGTGTATCTACAGTGATGCATATCACCACAGACTACTTCAGTATCTGTGTAATTGCAAATTGAACTGCACGCTGTGTAAACATCAGTGAACTTCCCCACATCTGACCTTGTTATGGAGAGAAATTAATTGATGAAGCAGCTGAAGATGGTTGAGCGGAGGACACTGCCTTGCAGTTGTGTTCTGGGGCTGAGATCATTGGCCTCCAACAACCATAACTCCCTTCCTTTGGACTAGGTGTGACTGCAGTCAATGAAGAGCTTTCCTTCTGATCTCCTTGACTTCAGATATAGTCGGACTCTTTGGTGTCACACTCAAGCTAATGCTGTTTTTTAATGTAAAGGGCAGTCACCCTCACCTCCCCTCTTGAATTCAGCTCTTTTGTCGCTGTTTGAATTAAGGCTATAATGAGGTCTGAAGCTGAGTGGGCCTGGTGGAATCCAAACTGAGGGTCTGTGAACAGAATATTGGTGAGTGTAGCACTGACAATGACACATTCCACCACTTTGCTGATAACTGAGTGCAGAAAGGTGGGACATTGATTGGTCAGATTGGATTTGTCCTGTTTATAATACCTGGTCAATATTTTACTTTGTTGAGCTGAGTGCAAGCTTGCAGCTGTACTGGAACAGCTTGATTAGCAGCATGGCTAGTTCTACAGCACTACAGTGGGATGTTTTTAGGAGCCATAGCATTTGTTGCAGCTAGTGCACTTAGTCATTTCTTGATGAAGTGCATGGTGTGAGGCTAAAGACTGGCCTCTGTGACTCTGGGCAAAGGCTAAAGGCTGGCTTCTGTGACTCTGGGCACTTCAGCAGGAGACTGAAATTGTTCATCCACTCAGAAAGTGTGCTGAAAGGTGGTTGAGAATGTTTCAGCCTTGTGTTTTGCACTCAGGTGCTGAGCATCATTGAGGATGGGGATGTTCATGAAGCCTCCTCCTCCGCTTATTTACTTAATTGTCCACCACAACTGGATGTGACAGCGGCACAGTAGCACAGTGGTTAGCACTGTTGCTTCTCAATGCCAGGTTGGATTCCCGGCTTGGGTCACTGTCCGTGTGGAGTCTGCACATTCTCCCTGTGTCTGCGTTGGTTTCCTCCAGGTGGTCCTGTTTCCTCCAAAAAGTCCCGAAAGACGTTCTGTTAGGTAATTTGGACATTCTGAATTCTCCCTCCGGGTACCCGAACAGGCGGCGGAATGTGACGACTAGGGGCTTTTCACAATAACTTCATTGCAGTGTTAATGTAAGCCTACTTGTGACAATAAAGATTATTACTAATGGAAATTTTCCTCTTTATCAAATCCATGCTTTTTGAGAGAGTACTGGATGTGGAAACGGGTACAGACTAGAAGGTCCATCTATGAGAAAAGGCAGATAAATTGAAAGGCAAACACTATAAGATACCCCATACATTCAGTTCGTCTCCTACCTATCCTTCATTTTCTTAGCTGAAATGTCAATATTCTGAGTAATAGTCCACAAAGGATGTCCTTTTGAGGTAGGTTTTTTTGATGTTTGCTATTTTGTATAATAATAAGGCATAGGAATTGGCATGTATTGTTACTTCATTAGCTGCAATCCTTAATGTGTTTGTGCATGCTTCTTTCCAGCAGGTTTGTGAACTGAGTTGCTTATTTTGATATCTTCCATTTCTGTACCACTTTTCAACTCTTTCAATGTAGTGCAATCCTTTCTCTGCAGGTCCAGAGGGTTGCAACCTTTTTATCTATCATCTTCCTCAGGAGTTTGGAGATGCTGAGCTCATGCAAATGTTCCTGCCTTTCGGTAATGTCATCTCCTCAAAAGTGTTTGTGGACCGAGCGACAAACCAAAGTAAATGCTTTGGTGGGTACAGATAAAAAAAAGTTCAATTGCTATTCTGTGAGAAGTGATTTTAAAAACTAGATTTTATGTCAACACACACTGAAATAATTATGTCTGAACAATGAGTCATTGCAAATTATGAAAGATTCTGCTCTTCTGTCAATTAACCTTTAACCTTTCCCCTCAGCAACTCAGCTAAGGCTTTAACGACCAATTTATTTTGCTGAGGGAAAAGGACTGGATTATATTTAACATTACAATATTCTTGCTTTGCTTTTAGATTACCAGAACTTCTTGTACGTAGATATGTAGAATACTGTATATCCTTGAATGGAACAAGGTCCTTGAATACTTTTGTACAAACAGTTGAAGGTTATAACTGAACAATTAGTCAAAACCCCATGAACAATCGATTATCTTCTGACTGAAAAACTGCTTTGGAACAAGCACAAATCTTCGCATGTAGTTGAACTTGAATGCTTTCGAGAACAAAACAGAACATGGGCTTTTCCACACGTGGGTCTGGATAATGATAGCCCTTGTTCTTTTTTGTTCTGTTTATCGTTTTCCAAAAATGACATGAAAGTTTGTAGCTGAGCCGTTTCCCTTTGCTATTGATCTGAAAAGGGTGGAGTAACTTTCATTTGGATTCAGCACAAATTTGACAGGAGGCTATTTTTTAAAAATGAAAGCTACTTCCCCAAGAGATGGCCTGAATCGATCATGCTTGATGTAGATGTAACGCCATTGACTTTTCTTCTTTTTAATGTGGTTGCTCCATATTTTTATTAACCTCAAAATCTGGGAAATGAATACTCCCAAAGTAAACAGATTGCCAAAATAAGCAGTTGAAAGGGATCCAGGTCATGTTGCTACTAGAATGTCTTTTGCACACACCAACTCTTCACGTCTTATTTTTTTCCTTGTGGTATTTTTGTGCTGCCTCCAACAAACCTATTAGTTACACTTGAGATAAATGTCTGTTCTGTAAAATACAGTCAGTTGGTTGTATTCAAGGAAATCAGATATCTATTGATTAAGTTAACCTGTATACAGTGGAACTCAAATTAGAACACCTAAAAGATGCAATAATTTTGATGCAGATGATAAACAAATGACTTAAAATAATGTTTGGAACTTCCAGAAGATCCTAAACGGGATCAAAGGCTGTAAGTGGGTCCCACTGTAAACACCTCGACCAATTTAATGACCTAATTAATGGAACATCAAGTACATTTTGTAGCATTGCAAATATTCTGACCTACTATGCTGTGTAAACATATTTAATGCAGAGAGGAATATAAATAAAAGATAACATCAAAATATTTCATAATTTATACTGTTTCATTAAAGTCAAAAGTGCTAAGCGTAGCATGTTGAGTAGTTGAATTCTAAAAGAAAAATCCGTACTCAATGATTTCCTTCACATTTCAAGTTGTATGTCTGTTAAACTGAGGAACAGAGATTTCAAACTGTCTTTTACTGTAATATGGGATTTCCAACACTTTTTTGTATATCATCATATGGTACACATGTCACTAATAAAAAAACAATGCAAAGATCTAAAGTCATTTCCAACAAATTAAATGTTCTATTGGTGTGTGCTGCGAGTCCTGAGTGCAAAGAAATGTAACCAAAGATGAAGGGTAATATCTGGCTTATGTGGCATTTTAAAACTTTATTCGATGGTCATTGCCATTATTCTCAAGAGAATTCCTTCAGACGTTGAACATGCCTGTGGCATTTAATGGGATATTGGACTTCCCTTCTCGTAAAAGTAAAGTGGGAATGTACTGTAATCAAAGTGTGATATCGTTAATTTTTTCCTGCTTTTTTTTTGTTCGCAAAGTAAGTACAATAATTCACACATGTCTAGTACTTTACCAATACATCTGTTACTCTTCATGGGGTCCCCTAAAGGATAAGACTGTATTTTCAACCCTTTAAGGACTAAAATTAGATTGCTGCAATAGATTTAAAAATTTTAAAAATTGATCACATTATGAATGAGGAATGAGATCTTATCCAATTCTCCATTTTATAACATACATGGGCCCAATGTGGTGATATTGCAATTGTTGAAAAGGTATTAGTATGTTTCAAATTAAAAGATTATTTCTATGGTTCTCAAAGGGTTATCATAGGATTCCAAATCAATGTCTGACATTTACAGTGTCTAAGAAACATGGAGTGCAGTTTGAATACGTAACTTAATTACAAAAGATTAGAATAATGGTTAAAAATTTCACATCAGCTGGATATTATCTGTTTATCTTGTAGGGGTGTGCAGTGACTTAACCTCAAATCTGACTGACTAACACACAGTGGTTTCCCTGGCACTGTTTCATTGAGGGCATTCCGTTATGCTTAGAGCGTTTCTTTACTTTATGTTAAAATTCTATGAAAGGCCTATAACATAGATTTTTAAATCATTGGCTTTCAGATTTAGGTCACTGGACCCTAAGGGGATCCAAGAGGGCTTTGAATGTCATCTGATTGTAGACCATCCGCTAGCAAATTCTGTACGCCTTTGCATTTGCTGCCAGGCCAGCATATTACTTCTGTTGGCATTGGCAGCCAACAAAGTCCATCAGATGTTGAGCCAGGGGCTCTTCCTGAGAGTATGTCAGAGTTTGCAACTAGTACATCAGATAGTTTGAAAACCACTGCCCCACAAATGCAGACTTATTTTATCTGTGTATTAGTTGATTTGAAAAGATGAGTATTTTTAATGAAAATTTTCTTCCTTTCTTGGTTAAAAAAAACTTCCAGCTGGAGAGTAGAGATGGTTTAAAATCAGTGGGTACGATCTATCGGCCTCACCGCTCCTGACACAGGAAGTGACAAAGTCAGTAAATCTCGCAAGAGGCCTCTCACGAGATTTATCAGCCTTGTCACGCCTCTCGAGATCTGACGAGATCTTGCAAGGCGTTGCAATCTGGATCCCACCCAATGACGGCAGGACCCAGATTTGCACATTCATGTAAGCAATTAATCCCACTTGAATATGGCTATGTGGATCTACCTAGAGCCTAACGATCTCGTCTTGGAGACGCTGAGCGTGCGCCACTGGTTTCCACAAATGTGGACCACGGGTACCGACACTTGGGGGTCTCCCAGGCAATCGGGGACTCCTGGCTGTTCGGCCTATGGGCAGGGTGGTACCCTGGTGCCCCCCCAATGCCACCCAGGCACAATGGCACTGCCAGCAGGGTACCCTGGCATGTCACCTGGGTGCCACACTGGCAGTGCCAGGGTGCCCAGATGGCACCGTGAAGCTGGCAGGAGTACTGCCTGGATGCCAGGATGGTGGAGCCCAGGTGGCATCATGCCCGGGTGTGCCCTGCCCTTATGAGGTGGGGCGTGTGCAGCTCGCTAACCCCCTTGTTGGGGCGTTGGGGGGAGTCCGGAAGCCACAATGCGGGGGTCTAGAGATTGGGGCACCATTTCAATCTCTTCCTGCACTGGCAAGCAGAGTGCTTTAGTGCAGGAAACTGGATTAAGTGCGGGATTGGCGGGGTGTGCCTCGCTAGGACCCAGAAATGAAGCAGAGTTCCGTTTAACAGCGGGGGCGTTCTTGGTGCTAGCACCACCAAGAAACACCCGGCTAAACGCGCTCGACGCGGGACTGTTTCATTTCCTTTAAATCGCACCCAGTATTTCGAAACAAACGCAGTGTTCTGGGTTCGACATTGGTAAAAGGGCATGAGTTAAATTAGGTTGGCTATCCCAGTATTTAACAAAGAACTGGACCTAATACTTCGATCAACGTGAACTCACTATTTCAATTTAGGACCTTTGCCATCAAATATTATAGCCATTAATAAATAGCTCACAGCACTGTTTATTTTGAGGTAATACCACATGAGATTTAAAGCCTTAGAATGCATAACTCTAGATTGCTGCCTGCTCCCAATTTTACAGATTATTTTATTTTAATAATCTACCAATCCCTATCCTCTCTTTTCCATGCTACAATAAATGGGGAAAACCGCCAATGGGAGCCCACATTCTAACTCTTTAATCAATCTCACATAAATTGATCTGTGGATGAAAAAAAAAGTGTTTCTGTGAAGCATGTTTATAAATACATTTGAATGGAGAGAATATTACCAATTGCATCAACCTGGTAGAGCAGTAACTTAGTTGATGCTAAAGTAAAATAGTACTTATAGCACTGTCATTGGGGTATTAGTAAGTGGATCACTCTCATATTCACTGTATTTACTAATGGCTTAGATGATGAGATAGAAAACCACATATCCAAATTTGCTGATGAAACAAAGAGCATTGTGAAGCATTGTAAGCAGTGTGGCTAGAAACATAAAATTAGTGAGAGGCACCAATAGATGAAGAGAACTTGCAAATAGACTTTGATATGGACAAATGTGAGATCATCTACTTTGAATCTGAAAAGGATTTTTAAAAAAAGAGTAATTTCTAAATGATGAAAACTAGAAGCCCAAAAAGACTAGAGAAGTATATGTTCATAGATCTTTACAATGTCATAAATTGGTCCAGGAAATCAAAAGAGCTAATGGATTGTTTGCCTTTATGTCTAAAGGATAAGAATAGAAGGGGTCAGAAGTCTAGGTTCAGCCATTCAAAGCCCTGGTGGAACACAGCTGCTCTTCTGGGCACATCTTAGACAGAATAGATTGGCCTTGGGGAAGTGTAGCATGCATTTACCAAAATTATATCTGGACCCCAAGGTTTAAAATACAAAAAGAGATTGCACAAACTAAGCTTGTATTCCTTATTTAAAATTAAAACAAATTAAGGGTTGATTGATCAAATATTTCAAGTTATTCAGAGGAACAGGTGGGGTTGATAGAGATAAACTATTTCCATTGGTCAGGGAATCTAGGAGCAGAGGCCATAGTCTAAAAGTTATAGCAAAACTTATAGAAGTAGAATTAGGAAATGCTTTGACACATTGGAACTGAAGATTTATAGGTTTTTGTGAACCAAAGGTATTATGGGATAAGGGGCAAAGGCAGTTATATGAAATTAATTTGGATATCGGCCATGATCTCATTGAATGGCAGATTAGGCTCAAAGGGCTAAATGGCATGCTCCTTTTGCTATGTGAGGTTGATATAGGTTCAGTTAACAAAGACCGATATAGACATATGTTCTCAAAATGATGGAATTGCACACCTATTACTATTAAACAAGTAACCACATAAGATTACTTTCTTGATATATATAATGACATTTCAATATTAATAGTCACAACTTACAAGAATTAAGAACAGAAGCATGCAAAGAGGAATGGCACTGACGATAGACCATATACAATCTCTCCAAGATTGTGTTCCACTTAGACGCATGACAGGAAGTCTTATTTCGATAAGCCCCAAAAATATTCTGGGCAATATCCAAATGCCATAGGAAAGATGAAGGAACTGGTTGTTGGATAGTCACTTCACTCTCACCTCTGACCCCCAATCTCAATTGTCTTTGGTCCTTATAACTGACATTTTGATGATCAGTCTATCACCAAATTTTCTTTCTAAGTATAACATTCTGGTGCTTCTAGATCCTCTTCTCATTTGGACTGCGTTGAGATCATGACTCATTTCACTTCCCCCTACTATAATTAGTTTTTTCGCAGGAACTTAAAACTATGGAACAGTTTTACCTCCTAATTGCTATATCTAAAATTACCTATCTTTTCCTTTACACGGTGTACCTTCAGTGGTGTCCTACAGGTGGGCCTTGCAGTTCCATTTTCTCAATATCCTCACTTCCCCATACATCAGTTACAGCTTTCAACACTTTGCAGTTCACACAGAGGGAGCAACAAAGAACCACTGTGGCCCACTGAAAATTATAAGCATATAGGACAGAAGCCGATGGTTATGTGGAACATCAATCTCGCATAGTTTGGTGGAAAATGTACGGCCTTAGCATTGAATATTGGCTGCAAGGTATATCAGTCATAGTACAACTACGTAACCACACCTAATGTAAGTACTGGCAACATTTACATTTACATTTTCCCTGATACCTGTTCCATTATGCTACTTTTTCATCAGAACCAGAAAGTCAATATGGGAAGTACAGGAAGTAGTTTGGTGTGCACAGGGCCATTTTCAGTATTCTGCACAAAGAAAAGTCATCCAATTGTTTCTTGAACCAATATATGTGGCCTGTTTAACATGGCCTTCCAGGGTATGTTTTTCCATCAGTCTATTGCACTTGATGTGAAAGGCTCAGCCAAACCTCCCATAAATTTTTAATTCTTAATGTGCATCTTTTGGTGTTTGACCCCTTCACCATAATGAACAACATATTTTGATCTATTTTGTCAGTTCTCCTAATAATCCTGCAGAGTTTGAGTACATCACCTTAAAGTTCCTTTTCCAGAGACAGCATAGCTTATTAATTAATTTCTTATTCCCCTGCAATCCTCCTTGTTTTGTGCTGTTGAAAGACAATGATCTGCGGGATTCTCTGTTGGCAGGATCCTCCGTCCCGCTGGAAGTGTACCCATACCCACGGGTTTCCCGATGACGTGGAGAGGCCCACAATGGGAAACCCCTCCGTTCCCGTGCTGGAAAACGGGCTGGCAGGACTGAGAATCCCGCGATATGAGTATCTGACTCCATAGGGGTGCTGGGCAATGTTTGATAGAGGGACAATATATTCTCTTGGTTGTTTTAAGAGAAACTTATCGGAGCCTTGCCCATTGGCAGTACGTTGTGAAAATTGTGGTATATGCTTCCAACAATTGTGAAATCATTACGATTTCATATAAATCCTGTATGGGAGTGATTTTAACTTAACCTATACAGCAGACAACTGATGGGATCTGATCTGGTGTCCATTTTGCACTGAGCCCAGTTTCATTTTCCATTGACGTTGAATCATCATGGTCTAAAGCAAGTGGCCAATTGAATTCCATTCGATTCCCAATGGCCTTTTTAGATTAAAATTACAAGACCTCATTCCTCTTTCCTGCCAGTTAAGCATCATAAGATATTGGCACAATAATAACTTGGAGCTAAGAACAGATGGTGAGGAGATAATTTTAGGCAGGAAATCTAGAAATCAGGGTTTCTCACAGGTCCTGCTGCACTGAAAGCGGGACCTATTTTAAATTGTTTTCAACGGGTCTCTGGCCTGTTAGGCTGACTGTCTGTTCGGCTGGAAAGCAGGCCAGCAGCAGATGTCAGCTTAGTCCAACGTTATGGTTGGTTGGCCGGGGGAGGGTGGGGAGAGGGGGGGGTGGGGGGGGTGGAATCTGACACTGTGGGAGGGTAAAGATAGGGGCTCCTATCACTGGGTGTTTGAAGGGTAAGATTATTGCATCAGAGGGAAGGACTCCTGCTTCTCTTTGCCCATAGACAGTGCAATGAAAACATTACCTCGTAAATCTGATCATTCTTGCCTCTTTCCATCTGCTGGTAGTCCCATGATCCAGAAATCGCAGTCTTCAGGTGTTAAAATGCAAACTTGGGTTAAAATGAAGGCATGCAGCCATCTTAAAAGTTTAGTGACCAGCCTACTTACTGAGAACAGATTGCTTGGTTGCCCTTCAAAAATCCAACCTCTTGATTTGATTTGATTTATTATTATCTCATGTATTAGTATACAGTGAAAAGTATTGTTTCTTGAATGCTGTACAAACAATGCATACCGTACATAGGGAAGGAAGGAGAGACTGGGTCTCTCCTCTTGGGTTAGGGGTCAGGTCAAATACAGGTTGGGGTCATATTTCCTAATTTTATTTTTACTTTTAATGTCCCATTCATCCTGGGAAGTTAAGATTATTCTCTCTGGTTTTTCAAAAAGGAATCAAAGACCATTCTCTATCCATGCTTCATAGTGTTTAGCACAATGCCAAGTCCATTACACTAATACGTCAAGTCCTGCATTAATGCTACAATATATCATGGTCAATTTCTGATTTTTGTAAAAAGTCATTAAAAACTCATAAAAATAGAAATGTTGTAGTCCCATATTGCAAGAAATTTCATTTGTCTTTTGTTGCACATGCAATTTTCTTGTCAGTCTTTATTTAATATTACATTTTCTGATAATCCATTTGCACTAGCTGTGTATGTCAAGCATCAGAATGTCAGCTAGATTAATGCAATAGATCAACTTCTACTCTGATATACTATAACTATTAAGATAATATAGGGTTAGTGATAAATATTATTTGGATTAATAAGCATTTGCACATTACCTTTAAATTGTATTTTTTTACCAAGTGATTCATAAAAATTCCAGCACACAAGAATGCCATTTGGTCCATTCTGCCTGTGTTGGTGCTTCCTCCTCCAAAAGAGCTATTAGGTTTAATCCCAACTCCCTGCTCTTTGTTGATGCTATTCAATATTTTTCTTTAAGTATGTATTCCTTCTTAACTCAGCTTCAATTGCCACTTGCAGTGATGCAGTTCAAATTCCAATAACCCCATATAATAGAAACATTCTTCCAACCTCCTGCTTTATACTACCCCTTAATCATTTTTATTTTAAGCAATGCGAGAGAGGTTTGTGTTACAAATAAGCATCACACTTCCTCTTCGCAGTATAAATTTCAGGAATGGAGAGCTCAATGCATACTGTACCAGCAGCTCTCCCAGAGATCTGTAAGCATGGTATTTCATCAGCTTGAAATATTTAACTAACTATAATAATCCATTTCCTATCACAATAGAGTTTGTTTTAATAATAGTTAATAGAATAGTCAAGAATAGGAAAGTATAAAAGCTAGAAATCAGAATAAAAAGAGAAATTGATAGAAGCAGACAGCAGAGGAAATAAATGGTAATATTTTGAAATCAGAGTTGTAACCTTTCTTATCCTTTCCCAGTTGCTGGCAAACTTGCTGTATTTCCAGCATTTATTGTTTTACTTCAAGAATAGACAATGGCCAAAGATTGCTGCCAGCACTCATTCCGTTAATGCATAAAAAGCTTGCTGTCTCTATCATTTCAACCAAAATATTATCCGCCAGGTTAAGGCGTCCTTTAAAATAACAGAAATAATTTTTAATGAGCATGTTAAGTGTTTATGGTATATCATCACTAGCTTTAATTTACATTCTAAGGTCTCTTAAGGTTGAAACACAAGATTGAAAGGATTGGTTATTAGAATTTGAAAGAGGAAAAAATCACTGCCAGCAAGATAGGGGAGAATAAGTTATTTTGATTAATATTGTACATGTTATTTTAATAAAACACCATTGTGGTTATTTTTGTATTTTAATCAACAAAATTGATTTAACCTGAAATGTACTGCCCTCATTATCACCTCTGTTAAGAGTTCTACTGATTTAAAAGTTGTTCATAAATGCCCTTACTGATCAGAGATCATTATGTCAATTTGGAATGGCAACTTTCCACTCCAGTCATACCTTTGTTCTGATCCATTCCTAATCTAGTGAGAACTGTTGCAGCTTATGTAACAGGTGTCAGCAAAGCTGCAAGATGGGGAGAAATATCACTGGCCAAATCTATTGCAAAGTCATTCAGTTTCAGCAAAGAAAATCTTAAGAAAGAATATAGCCAACTTGATTAGAAACGCCAAAGACAGGACTATGGAGGGGTGTCCAAAATCCAAATAATTCCTTGCCGGGCAGTTCAGCACATCCAACATTACCCCAGGACAAGGCTTTACTGTGTATCAAAAATAAGATCTGTGGCCAAGTGGCTTTGATTGATCTTTGATTTCTCACCATTAGAGAAGTCCATTATGTGCATTCTGAACAGTCTGTAGGATTTATCTGCATTTTCACCAGAAATAGGAATTGTGCTATCAAGTCTGGTTAATTATTGCTTGACGCTTTAAATGGTGTCATGAACATCTTTATGCGGGCTGCACGGTGGCACAGTGGTTAGCAGTGCTGCCTACGGCGCTGAGCACCCGGGTTCAAATCCCAGCCTTGGGTCACTGTCCGTGTGGAGTTTGCACATTCTCCTCGTGTCTCCTCGTGGAAGGTTTCGCCTCCGCACCCCAAAGATGTGCAGGTTAGGTGGATTGGCCATGCTAAATGCCCCTTCATTAAAAAAAATAATTGTGTACTCTACATTAAAAAAAAATGAACATCTTTATGCGAGAAGCATTTCATTGTAAAAATACGCAATGAAGAGAAACAAAGATTTTAGAAGCAATTGTGCACACAGGTTTGAAGAATGTGGTGTGACTTCAAAACAGGTTACAAATGGTGCATTCAATCCCATTTGGAGTTTTCAGCGTTTTAGCCGCTCTAACTGTGTTGCCATTCTTGCTTTGGTGTTTATCGTTTAACAGTTGCTTAACTAAATAACAAGAATTGAGAATAGGGCAATAATATCTGGCTCCAACACAATTTCCATGCGTGAATCAATCTGAAAACGTCATGGCAAAGTGATCCTATAAAGCTCAGCCTGTTTCAAATACAGGGTGAACAAGTCCAGATTGGTCCTATCATTGTTCCATGTTACAATTGATGTGCTTCCGGGGCCTACCTTGAGTAGAGTACTGATCGATTTCCACATGAATAACTGGCATTCCTCTAAAAATAAATGGGAAGTTAAACAATGTACTATTTGCTGCTATTCCACGAACAGCTAATGTGTTAATTGATCATTCTACAGTTTACAAAAAGTAGTTATTAAAAAAATACTGGGACTGAAAAATTCATTGGCATGATGCCTGTCTTGCACCTAGATGACCCATGTTGTGAGTGGTGTGCACACACACACATTACACAGCAGGAGTATGATGGCCGCCATATTGTTAAAGGTTTGAGCGTGGGAATCCAGGGTCCAATGTGCAATAATAATGGCCCAGGGCCTCCTGATGCTTGCACCACTGGAATGCTGCATCTACCGCTTTGAATGAATTTTACATAATAAATGTGCCAGGAAATTTTGGCAGGAGTGAGTTAAGCCATGACATAATTTCCCAAGACTTTTTGCTGCACTCTGCTCATACATTGATTTGTATAGGTGTGCACCATTACATCACCTACACCACCACCACCATCCACCAGACAAATCAATGGCAATTGCAAATTTCCCTGATTTGCACCCTCTCCTGTTGCAGATGCTTAGCGTTCAATTTTAACCTCCTGACCTGCTCACACAAGGAGGCCTAACAGCACACCAGAAGCTGAGAATTTCAGCAGCTCGCTTGTCAATTGCTATTTGGTGCAGCCTTCATTTACGTTTGATTTTTGGTCTTCCCCCACCGACTGGAATGAGTTGGCATGGTGACGACCTGTGTCAGCCTATTTCAGCTCATCAACGTAAGGATAGGCGTTGAGGTATGCTAAAGGTTTGCAGATAAAGGTGGAGGCGCAATGAAGCAAGGCACCACCATGCTTCAGCAATGAGTCTTTGGACGCAATGCTGTAGGATATAGGGGCTCACAGGAAGGTTTCGCTCCCTGCAGCCAGGAGGAAGAAGACTGCCTCCAAGAACAAGCAGATGGGTTGGAAATGGCTGAAGAAGTTGGTAGCAGGAACATGGTGCCACACTCCTGGATACAGTGTTCAATGTCCAATCAGGGCAGGAAAACTGATGGCATGGCATATTCAACTATATTCTGACGTGCATCTAATCCCAACTCCCCTCGTTCAGCCTTCCTATGGCTTCTCCTGCATATCACTACTCAGAGCATACACCTTATAGATGCATCCATTCCTCTCTGCTGGGCACCTCGTCACATCCCCATCTGGCCAGCCACCGCTGACACTCACCCTCATCTCATTCTCATGTGAAACCTGCCCAAAACCCGCAGCAACCCTCCTCCAATGACATCCTTCCATTCTGTCAAAACATTCAATTTCTTACTCTCATTGCTCTCTGCTTCCTCTCCTTGCAAGTGAAGTGAGCAAGAACACCAGGTAGAGGAGGAAAACCAGAGGTGGTCCTCCTGTCATCACCACCTTTATGGATACGGAGGAGAAATTACTGGAGGAAGCTGTGTCTCAGCATGACTGGATGTGGGTCTCCCATCTGCCAGGTGAGTATTAAATACCACACAACCACTTGACATGCAACATTCACTCATGTTGACTTGTTGTCAGCAAGCTATGAAATATGATAATGTGCACAATGATAACTTCGAATCGTCTCACCTTGTCAGTTCTAATTCGTGTCTTTCATCTCCTACAGGGCCTTTAAGCATCCCTTGGGAGGTGGTTTGGAGGAGGATGAAGACTTCTCAGAGGAGGTCACTCTCTATGAGGGTGTGCCATCACAGGATTCATGCACACTGTCTACAATGGCTCAGCTATACACTCTACAAGTGAACGGGAGTAGATCATGAAGACAGGTACAGCAGTGGAGAGTCCATGTTGGAGGTGCAGGAAGCTCCAAGACTCTTCTCAGCTGGATACAGATTCGGACCCTTGGGCCATCGATGAAGATGATATTCTGGAGCAGTAGCAGAAACGTGTGAGGTCCTAACAGCAGAAACATAGGGAGACAATATAGGCTCAATTGTACAACTTTGACGGGAGTACAGAAGCAGAGCGGCATTAGAGTTCAAGTGCAGAATTCTCTGAAGGTGGCCCCGCAAGTTAATACAGTTGTTAAGAAGGCTTGTAGGATCCTTTCGTTTATAAATAGGGGCATAGAGTATAAAAGCAAGATAGTGATGCTGCACCTCCACAAATCACTGGGCACCTTATTTAAGGAAGGATATTAAAGCCCTAGAGAAAGTGCAGAGGAGATTTAATAGAATTATACCAGGAGTGAGGAATTTTAGCTACAAGGAAAGATTGGAGAAATTGGGCTTGTTTCCCTTGGAGCAGAGAAGGTTAAGGTGAGGTGTTCAAAATTATGAACAATTTTGACAGAATAAAGAAAGATATTTTGTTTCCACTAGATGGTAAGTCAGTGACTATGGGTCACAATTTCAAGATAGTCAGCAAGAGAGCTGGAAGTGAGAAAAGGAGAAACTTCTTTACTCAGAGAGTTGTTGGGATTTGGAATGCGCTACCTGGGAGGCGGTGGAGGCGGATTCCATTGGAGGTTTCAAAAGAGAACTGGATATATATTTGAAAGTGATGAATATAGAGGCTACGGAATTAGGGCTGGGGAATGTGTCTTGCTCTTTCGGGAGCCGGTGCAGTTATGATGGGCCGAGTGGCCTCCCTCTGCGCTGCAAAACTTTATGATTCTGCCACAATGACTGAGTTCCCCCCCCCCCCCCCCCCACCCCCCGCACAGATGCAAATGGATCGTCTTGGGTGGGTCTCGCCGGGCCCCTCCCTGCCTCCAAAACCCAGAGGACCGCCCAACAGTATCTGAGCAGTGTCGGGACATGAGCAGCCGTCGTCTAGCTCTGCTGAAATGCCACAAGGATAACTCTATTTCGGAGTAGTAAAAAAAAGAAGTTAAAGGATTTACTGCAGCAGAAGGGGATTCAGTTGTAGTATGGAACTGTGATAAACTATTACATTTCTGTTCATGTTCATTCATCATACAATTTATTTTGTTGCTCCATTGCCTGCGACCTTCCAAATGGCCTTCTGACCTGTGAAGAATGGTAGGACATGAATTCAAAACCAGAATGGGTGTCTGTGAAATGGATGAATTGTGGGACTCCTGGGGATGCTCACTAATGTTCCCTCAAACTTCTATTCACCACCCTCGGATGGCGTCTTGCAGCATGCAGATCTACTAAGATTGTTGCATGGCACAGAATACTTGAGAATATTTCCAGCTGCTCCCAATGTGTCAGATTCTGGAATGCATCGTGGCAGCACACCCATACAACTTAGAGGAAACATTGGTGCCCAATGGATTCATATTTAATGTGCCAGGTGGCTGAACTGCCTCAGTTTAACTGAATCGTGCCTGGATCAGCCCTCCCAGGCATGGCAGCTATGTGGACAGGATTCTGTGGCCTCCCCACACCGTTGGTCAGCAGTGAGATCTCTTGGTCTCACCACTGTCAAATGGATTTTCCATTGAATCGACTCCATGCCATCGGGAAACCCACAGAAGGGATGCGCGGTCGGCAGGACCGGAAGGTCCCGCTTGTGGAAACAGCCAGGAGATCTCGCCCGTGGGCAACTGCACACCCAACTGCACCACCTCAGATACAAAGATGCACCTTCCATTACCTGGAGCTCCAGGTGTGCAGTGCAAGGAGCTGTGAACCACAAGCATTCTGGAAACAATTTAATGGTAGGACAACAGAGTCCTGTGTCGACTCGTTTCGCAGGGTGTTTCCCGACATTTGCAGCGCTGAGAATTACGCTACTATTAAATGGTTCTTTTCTTTGGGCCTCAGCAAGGAAGGCCTTGTCCACGCTTGTTGAGACCAGTGCTAAATGGCGCCGGCTCGGGGTCTCCGAGGCAAGGGGATTCGATCCTAGGTGCTGGGTAGATATGGTGTGGGCTACTACTCACTTCAATGTGCAAATATGAGGCCTGCCCAGATTGTGATGCTGCACAAGATCCCATTAGATCTCATGAGCTGGTAAATCCCACAAGAGGCCTCTCGTGAGATTTACCAGCTACGTTCTGTCCTGGGTTGGATGCAGCATGGCCGTCAGATCGTGCCACCTGACCAGTGCCCTCTGCCCTCAGATCAGTCCCAGGTTCCCAAACTGCATCTTCAACATCCTGAATTCTTGCCCAATTACAATGCTGCTTCACATATGGCTTATCTTATACCTTTCCTGGTCATCAGTTCCTGGACTGCTCATAGGTATCCATTAGCCAAGTTTTCAGAAGGAATCATCCACTGACTCTACTTCACGATGTGAGTGTCTCTGGGAAACATCACTGGGGCAGAATGAACATATCATGGTAGCTTTGTGGGAATCTTGCCCAGATATCCATGATGATCTTCCGGTGGTTGCAGGGAGCTGTACATTGATGGAGTAGAACCCCTTTTGGTTGATTAAGTCTCCCAAATGATCTGGGACTTCCCTCTGGGAGTACCTTCATTGCTACACATGAGAAGTCAATGATTTCCTGCACCAATGGAATCCTGCCAGAGCTGCAATTGCCCGTTCCTTCTGTGTGGGCACATCAGTTGTGAAACATGTATAAATGCCAGGCCTGATAAACATGGCATCCGTAACTCGCGGACAGCAGATTGTGAGATTCAACAAATATCAGCTGCAAATGCTGGGAGGCACAAGAGGGCATGAAGTTAAAATCTACGGTGATCTTGACTTTTGGCAATGTATGCCCAATTGGCCCACTTGGCAGGAAATCTTCTTCCAGGAGTCTGAAAATGTCAGTGACTGTCTTTCAGGAAACTCTGAGCTTACTGAGGTGCTGATGCTCAGCCATGTCCGGGAAGCTTATCTTCTGACTGTTTACCTGTGTTGGGGGTCCCACCTCCTGTGAGCTGGAGTTCTGTGTTCAGGCTCTCGCTCCTGTGGAGCAGCAAGTTGTTGACGAGAATGCAGCTGCTGCTGTCCTTGTTCCTCATCTGAGGTCCAAGATTGAGCAGCAGGAGCGGATCCCGTGTGGATCTAAAGGTTGACAGCTGGGAAGTGCAGATCAATCAATGCAGACTCTAAGGTTGTAGGAATGACCTCCAAAGCAATGAAAGCATATTCTCACAAGTTTTGTCAGAAAAGATCTTTCTCCAAGACCGGGAAAGAGGTGTCAGATCTCAGTAATTACCTGTCACTTTATCAGGCAACTCAAATCACATTCTCTGCACTCCTTGTTTTACCTGATGAGTTGCTAGATGCCCAGGCAACCTGTGCACTCTCAGGTACAGACAGAATTCAGGGTTGCAAGAGGTGATAATTAACACTTTACCTGTTTAAACTACCGAAACACCATTCCTACAGGGCTTCCCACATGCTACAGATCACACTCAGGTTAAAGGTGAAAGTCAGCACTTTTCAGCATTTTTCTCATACCGCTCACTCAAAACCCTATGCACATTGACAGGTTAAATGTCCCCTCTTACACAGCAAAATAATGGCACAGGTGGATGCATTTAAATTGATGATTTCAACATTCGTAATTAGGCCGCAGGCTCATTGAGTAATTCCTTTGAGATGCAGGCATCTGTCAAGCCTCCTCATTGATCTCCTTTGGCAGTGATACCAGCACTAGCATTCAGGTAGGTCATGGGACACCACCACAAGGGTGGGGGGGGGGCACAAGGGCAGAATTTCAATGGCCCTCAGCCACGCTGGAGCCAGACTGAGCATTTCTGTTCCTTCTGAATACACGTTGAGGTAATTTTTAAAATAAATATTAATTGACGCATTGGCAGCTTCCTCAAGTGCCTTTAAGAACCACTTGTGAGGCCATATCAGAAACTGTGTGGAGTCCGCCTAATGCATGCTCTGCTCAGATTCCAACCAACTTCAGAGACGCATTCTTAAATAGATATTAGACTCCACATGCCCGGGACCCAACGCCTTGATATGGCTGCCGCCAGGGATGCTATGGGCTGGTTTAGCTCTCTTGGTTTGGCAGCTGGTTCATGATGCAGAGCAAGGCCAGCAGCATGGATTCAATTCCCATACCGGCTGAGGTTATTCATGAAGGTCCCGCCTTCTCAACTTTTCCCAGCTCTTGAGGTGTGGGGATCATCAAGTTAAACCACCCCTCAAAGGGGAAAGCAGCCGATGTTCATCTGGGGCTATGGTGACTTTACTCTCACCAGGGGAGCTTGAATTTCACCTGAACCAACATGGTAACTTAGAATATTCCAGGTAACCAAGTATAGTTGTTGAGTTGTCCATTCTCAAACATTTTGCTCTAAGTGATTAAGTTCAGCATTATGAAACAATTTGAAATTTGGATTATATGACTTGGTTCATGTCTATATGTTGATCTGCTCAGGAGATGTAGTTGGGGGCTGGATTAGCTCAGTTTGCTGGACAGCTGGTTCCTGATGGAAAGCGAGGCCAACAGTGTGGGTTCTATTCCCATAGTGGCTGAGGTTATTCATGAAGGTCCCACCTTCTCAATCTTGCCCCTCACCTGAGGTGCGGTGATCCTCAGGGTAAATCACCATCAGTCAGCTCTCCCCCTCAAAGGGGAAAGTAGCCTCTGGTCACCTGTGACTACAGCAACTTTTAATAAGATTTAGGGGAAGTAAGTTATTGCAACACCACCTTTGAAGTCCTTGATTTCTCATGTTGCCCACTGCAGAGCATTCAAATTAATTTTACAGACAAATAACAAATAAATTCACAACAGGGAGGTTGGACATGATGGCAGAAGTTACGTCATAACATTATTGTCATTCTTTTTGAGTGTCTTTGTGATATTCCTACATATTGTGGCCAGAGAAAATCATTACTCATTGTGAACATAATGTTTGAAAGTATGTTGCAAATCCTGTCTGATTCTAAACCAATGAGAATCTCCATATTAGCTGTACAAGTGTCACATTAATATAGCGTACTTTTAATACAACTACTCAGTGAAGTATCAAAGTTAGTTGCGGTTGATTTCACAATATTTTGCCTGTCTGAAGATTTAATTCAATTCTGTTCTTATTTTAGTATGAATTCTAGTCAGCTAGCCAATTAAACAGTGTGCAAATTCACATGCACAAAACAGAACTTTAAATACAAAATATGAGACAGTCAGCCTCCAGAGATTAGATTGCACATAAGGCAATAGTAAAAGTAATAGTGTTCACTATTAATCGCCTCTAACTGTAACAATGATCCTATGTGTTTTTTAACGAGCTGTGAGGTTAAGGTCTTCATTTAAAAATATTGTTCTATTAGAATTACAGGCAAGCGGAAGATTGGTTGGCTTATGATAACTAGGCATGTGAGATTACTTCGGCAATCTTAAATGTTTGGTGTTTTCCGCAGACACTTTTTCTGTAGCCCTGGATTAAAATGACTTTCATTTAAACAGTGAAAATTACCAAATACATTTGCAAGGTAAGAATGAAACTGAACATTTGAATCAAATTTGGCGGGAGGGTGTTTTGATGGAGGACCATAATCACTCGGGCCAAGTATTTAGTTGGATTCTGATTTTGCTGATCCAGTTTGAGAAAAACAAACCTCCTCAAATGCTTTTCATCTCTGCACACCCTGATATAAAGTGATAAGATTTTATATTGTAACCATGTACGGTTGGACCAGATTGATTCCCGATCCCTGAGGCAAGATTTACCATCAAAAACAAATTTAGTCTGCAACACTTTTCCTCCTCCCTAAATGTTACTTGTCCCTCATTTTGCCTTGTAACCGGACTTTGTTAATTGCTCCATTATCCTCCTCTGTTGACCAGTCAACTTCAGCACTCCTCCATATCAGATTGTAGCAGCAATAATATGAATATCGAGTTTTGCATTGGCACAAAACATTGACCTCAATTTTAAAATGGGCAACATTGCCTCTCGCTAAATTATATTTATTTAGCAGACACAAAAAACCTTGAAAATAATCAGAAATTAACTTGGTCCAGCCTATATATAAAAAGATTGTGATTACCAGGCACAAGATTGTTAACATTTGTAAACATGATACTTTAACCTGTGGGACTTGAACTCTTCAGAACTTAAACTCTTTGACTTCCCCAGTGGATATTTCCGTTTAAATGTGGAAATGCTTTTTTTAAATGGAAAGGACAACCTGGCGAAAACAAAGGGTTAACGCAAGGTCTTAATGCAATACAAGCATGAACTGTTGTATTAGTTCTTCCTGGCCCACGAAGTTGTAAAACCAATGTTTTTGGCAGGTTTTGTGAGTTTTGACAATCCTGCCAGTGCCCAGGCTGCCATCCAGGCAATGAATGGTTTTCAGATTGGCATGAAGAGACTCAAAGTACAGCTGAAGAGGCCGAAAGATGCCAACCGCCCTTACTGAACCGTTCCGACTCAAATGAGACTTGAGAGCTATTACAGGTAATTTTCACACTTTCAAGCTTTGTATAATGGTGCATATATTATGGTATTTATTTTAGAAATTCTGATTGACAATTTAACCTCTGGTGCCTGTTGTTTGAATATTTCTGATATATTCATGACTATCAGTTCTAAAATTTACCTGAACAATGACGTGAAACGAAACATTCCCATAGTCTTTAACATTCAAATTCCTTGTAAATTGGATGACCAGCTACAATGGCCAGTGTAAATATCACAGATAGTGAATTCAGGGACAACCAGCACTAGTTAATGCGGCTAACGTAATTAGGAATTTTCCCAGGAACATTTTCTTAGGTGGTAGTAATTGTTATTACCTTTAGAGCACAGCATTT
Source organism: Scyliorhinus canicula (assembly GCF_902713615.1). NCBI lineage: Eukaryota > Metazoa > Chordata > Chondrichthyes > Carcharhiniformes > Scyliorhinidae > Scyliorhinus > Scyliorhinus canicula. The sequence continues at coordinate 70,329,351 of NC_052148.1, forward strand.
CTCATCTGGGGAGATCTAATGAATGGAACAAATTATTTTTACCAGGGTGTCCTCATTAATTGTCTTTAATTGTATTTCTAAACAATCCAGGTTATATTCAACTGATGAACTTAGCTGCACCACATCTGTCTTATAGGTGCAATGTGCGCACCTAAGCACCCAATATGTCAGGTGACTTGCAGGTGTCTCAGGCCCAGTGCTGAACGGCACTCTGAGATGATGGGGTTGAATTCCAAAGCCTCAGGTATCTCGGGAATCTGCACGCGATCAAATATGCAGATTTTCTAAAAGTGATCGTGGTTGTGACTCACATTGCAATCTCTTGCGAGATTGCAGTGAATCAAGCAAGGTGTTGCGAGCCAGGTAGATCTCGGGAGCAGTGTCTCCCAGCTTTCAATGGCCACGCTGTACCTGCAGCGAGCTGCTCTTCTGGTGCAGTGTGACCATTGGATCATGCCCTAGAGCGGGATTCTCTTGTCCCTCAGCCACAGTTTCTCGGCGGTGCACAGTTCGCTGGCAGCAGGATTCTTCCCCTGGCTGGCCAATGGGATGTCCCATTGAAGCTACCCCACACCGCCGGGAAATCTAAGGGCAGGGGTGTGCTGCAAGCGCAAAAAGAATATCGCAACTGCCAAAGAATTCACCAGATCGCCACCTAATTTTTAGAGATGACTGTTACTGCCCTGGCATGCTCTTATGCATTCTTCATTGAACCACGGTGGATCATCTGAATTGATGTTAGACTGAGGGATATGCCGGACCATGAGGTTACAGATTGCTGGCCTACAGCACCTATGAGCTGTCTTGAGCTGGCAGATCTGTTCTAAATCTAAATCTATCCCATTTATCACAGTGGTAGTGCCAAACAGCCCGATGGAGCATACCCTCAGTGTGAAGATGGGACTTGTCTCCACAAGGACTGTGCAGTGTTCACATTTATCAATATTGTCAGGGACAAATACTTCTTTAACAAGTAGTTTGGTGAGGATGAGGTCAAGTTCTTTTTTTTATGTTGGTTCCCATCCCATATCATCTGTGACATGCCTAGACTGGCACATATGTGGCCATGCCTAGACTGGCACATATGTGGCCAACATGGTCATGCATGGTTGTACTGAGTCACTTTGTGATGGATGTTGAAGTCCACCAGGCAGGATTCACTCTGTGCCCTTGCTCCCCTCAGTGCTTCTTCCAGTGGTGTTTAACATGGAGGAGTACTGATTCGTCAGCCGAGTGAGGGCAGTAGATTGTAATCAGCAGGAGGTTTCCTAGCCCATGTATGATCTGATTACTTGAGACTTCACGATGAAGTCTCCCTTCTGACTGTATACCAGTCTTTGAAGTTGGGAGATGCCAATTGATTGGGAAGGAGGGCACAGATTGGGGACCCAGCCACCTCCACACCTCCCCCAATCAATCTCAAGGTGGAATGGGTGGAGTGTGGCCTAGCAGGAGTCCCTTGTCTTCAGACACTCTGTGCCCAATCAAGGGACCTAACATCCAGGAGACGTGAATCCACAGTAAGCCACCCACATGCCTTGCTGTCAATTCCCCCTTCCCCAATGGCTGGCGGTCTCCTTTCCCTGACCCCCATGCTGTCCTTGCTTATGTCCACCTAAGGATCTATTGTTGATCATTCCTGCAAGCCTATGTAATACCGGCAGTTGCCACCATTCATGGGGCGCTACCAGAACTGTAGTGCTGCTGGCTTCTGGTTGGTCAGCAGCTCTTCAGGGGTGTGATTTCCATCCTACTGGGACTAGCAGCACCAGGGTGCCAAGGTGGCACCAGCAGTGCCAGTGTACCACTCTGCCCAAAGGTCATGCACCTTGGGGCACCAGATCTCTTGGGAGATTCCCACGAGTGACGTTCCCTCTGGTCCCCATCTGTGGAGACCAGGACTGAATGCCACTCATCTGTGGTTTTCAAGGCGAAGAGGATAGATCCCTCCAGGAGGTGGGGTTCCCAGGTAACTGCTGCTCTTGTCCTTCCAGATGGTAGTGATCATGGGGTTGGAAGGTGCGAAGGAATCTTGGAGAGTTACTGCAGTGCACCTTGTAGATGGTACACATGGTTGCCACTGTTCATCAGTGGTGGAGGGTTTGAATGTTTGTGGAATGGGGAGCAATCAAGCAGGATAGTGTCGAGCTTCTTGAGTGTTGTTGGAGCTGCACTCATCCAGGCAAGTGGTGAGTATTCCATTACACTCCTGACTTTTGCCTTGTAGATGGTGGACACATTTTGGGAGGGTCAGGTGGTGAGTTACTTGCCGTAAGATTCCTAACCTGCCCTGGTAACCACAGGATTAATATGGCTAATCCCATTCAGTTTCTGTTCAATGGTAATCACCAGGATGTTGATTATGGGGATTCAGCAATGGTAATGCCATTGAATGTCAAGGCACGTGATTAGATCCTCTCTTGTTGGAGATGGTCATTGCCAGGCACTTGTGTGGTGTGAATATAACTTGCCACTTGTCAGCCCAAGTGGCTAGCGCTGCTGCCTCATGGCACTGAGGGTATTCTTCCCGTGTCTGCATGGTTCTCACCCCGCAGGTGGATTGGCCACACAAAATTTCCCCTTAATTGCTGCATTTGAGAATGGACTGCTTCAATGTCCGAGGTGTCATGAATGGTGCTGAACATTGTGTAATCTTCCGCAAACATCCCCATTTCTGACCTTATGATGGAAGAGAGGTCATTGATGCAGCAGCTGAAGATGGTTGGGCCTCGGACACTACCCTGAGGAACTCCTGCAGTGATGTCCTGGAACTGAAATGATGGACTTCCAACCACCAGAACCATTTTCCTTTGTGCAGGTATGACTGCAACCAGCCACAAGCACGAGTCAGGAGCGTGATGGAACACTCTCCACTTGCCCGGATGAATGCAGCTCAAACGATGTTCAAGAAGCTCAACACCATCCAGGTCAAAGTATTTACTTGATCAACACCTTCTTAATACTCTCTCCACCACTGATGCACAGTGGCAGCAATATTTATCGTCCACAAGATACACTACTGCATCTCACCAAGACTCCCTCAACAGTACCTTCCAAACCCGTGACCTCTACCATCTAGAAGGGCTAGGGCAGTAGGTAAATGGGAACGTCACCACCTACAAGTTCCCCTCAAAATCACACCACGCTGACTTGCAAATATATCACCATTCCTTCATTGCCACCCACATATTTTTTTCATACATTTACAATCTTTTTTTCCAATTAAGGGGAAATTTAGTGTGGCCAATCCACCTATCCTGCACATCTTTATGTAGTGGGGTGAGACCCATGCAGACAGGGGAAGAATATCCTCAGTGCCATGAGGCAGCAGCACTAACCACTGCACCATCGTGCCGTCCTCCACCCACATACCTGAATGACCAAATCAAATCATAAGATTGCAGGATGAGGGTGGATTGGGGTTTGAGATGGTACAGGAGGCGGTAACATACCTTAACCTTCGATGGTATGCAACTGACCACTGTAAATGTGTTGAGCACTACAATTATCTCTGGAACTCTCTCCTCGGTGGGTGTGTGCCCATGTGTCTGCACCCTCCTCTCCGCACCCCCACCCCACCCTACACACCCACACACACTGGTTAAGTTTTGCCTCTCTCTATCATGGACCGCCTTGTCCTGCAATAGAGAGGAAGTGTGCCAGTGAATTTGATGCAATGTGCTTCAGTGATGTGCCTGTCACAGTTGGATATCTGGCATTGTGTGTGCAAGGCAATTTCCAGAAATGCTAACTGTGTGACGGTGAAGTGAATCATCTGAATGAATGTGAGGTCTGTGTCATGATTGAAATAGATTGTCGGTAAGCAAGAAAGGCGTGCGACTGAATGGAGCAGTGTGTGAAGCTAGTGGTGCAGTTGGTAGGAGATGGTCTGTGAGGATATGTTGACCGACCTTATCCACTCATGTCAGGTCATTAAACTTCATGCTGCACCGCATCTTAGCTCTTGAGGCTAGGCTGTTGAAAATGAAAAAATGAAAATGAAATGAAAATCGCTTATTGTCACAAGTAGGCTTCAAATGAAGTTACTGTGTAAAGCCCCTTGTCGCCACATTCCAGCGCCTGTTTGAGGAGGCTGGTACGGGAATTGAACCGTGCTACTGTCCTGCCTTGGTCTGCTTTCAAAGTCAGTGATTTAGCCCAGTGTGCTAAACCAGCCCATGTTGGTATTGATTTGTATAGCCAACCAGTTGTAACTGTTCTTTTAATGTATATCTGCAGGCCCACCTGGCTAGAATTAGAAGCAGCAAGCTCCACCACTTAGCATGCTGTGTCCATGACTTTTGGTGTGAGATAGCACAGCTGAATAGCCAACTGTCTGACTGAAAAAGTCAGATATTGCATCCACAATATAGTATTAGCACAAGTTGATTGGCTATGAGTTAACAGGGTCTCTTGGAGTTATGCATTGGAGGCAATTTGTCTTATTTCAGAAACAAAAAAACATTAGCCAGAACTTTCAACACAGACAGGGACTTGAAAAGTGTCTTCACGGATTGACTGCTTAGAATGCACCTTGTTTACTTTTTCTTTCCAAAGAAATACCAAGGAATATCAGGCTGGATGTTAAAGGGCAGCTGAGCCACCACTGCCATTTGTCTACTTCAGGGACAATCTGGACTGGAGTTGAGTTAAGAACAGTATGAGGCAACCTTGTTATTGAATATTACAAAGAAATGCAAAACACATTTATTCAGGCTTACAGATTGAGTGCTTACTGATGTGTTGGGTAAGCTGGGTCTGCGAGGACTGCGTTTACTGCAGTAGTGAGAGAGACAGGCTTCCAACACGTGAAGAAATGCAACTCGATTTTATTGAACTCTTAACTATCATACATACTTTATCTGTGGGTTGACACTATGCTGAGTTGACTGGAGACCTGAGGCTAACCTGACCAGACTATCTTACTACCACATGGTGAATGTTCTAATTGTTGCTCACGGGCTCTGACTGTCTCAGAGGCTGCATCCCAAGAGAGCGGGAAAACTAGTGCCCTCTGGCTTTATAGTGGTCGTGTCCTGTCTGGTGATTGGCTGCTGTGTACTGTGTGTTCATTTATCATCCTGTGTGTCAATCACTGCCTGTCTGTGCACCATCATATACTTGTGTGTATATTATGACACTTACTATTTTAAATTTCCATCTCTGAATCTGTAGCACCATCTAGACTAAGATCCTGCTCGTTCTTAACAGCTTCACATGGATTGTGTAACACAGTGGGTCCTTTTACCTCTGGGATCTTGTTGAATCTATCCAAGAAGGATGAGATGAAAGTATCTCTAATGGCAGCAACAGTCCTCCATGAAATGATTTACTGAAGGTTGCATGGAGTATCTAGTCCTGGGAGTGGACCCACAGCTCTCATATTTGGTATTAATTGACATTAAATTGTCACTCAGAGATGTCTGCAATGTAGAATGAAAATATCACTTTGGTGCAACTGTGCATTTCTAACACTGAGCTAAGACACATTAACCAGACATTTATTTGAAGTTTCTCTTACTCCACCATCGTAAAGGCACTGGAAGTGCAACAAAAACCCTGTTTTCATCTGTTTTCCAGACCAAATAGGATTACACTCAGTAGCCATGAATACTGAACTGTTTCCCGAATTTACAATAGCACAGCTCTGAGGAAATTCCTAGTTGTTGTTGAGGAAGAATTTAACTCCCCACCTCATTGATATACTTGAATGGAAGTGCTTAGCTTAAAGCTACCACTGAATGCCATAAAGGGAAAAATATTCCATTTATGAAAAGCATTCCCTATATGGATGCAATAGGAGAGTGAATCTACATTAGTTGAGTGTATAATAAAAATGCCCCAAAAAATTCACTTGCTTGATGGGAACGACAGAATATTAACAGTAAGGAATAAAAACAGAAAATGCTGGAAAACCACAAATCTATAGAAAGAGCTTTCTCTCTGCTGCCAGACCTGCTGGGCGGAATTCTCCGCAACGGCCGACGCTCCTCACCCCCTATTCTCCCCCCCCCCCCCCCCCCCCCCCCCCCCACAGGAGGCTAGGAGCGGCATTTCGTCAAACTAGGCCGCCGGGCCTTGATGCTGGCGTCAAGGCGGCGCGCCGAGAATGACGCGGCCGGTGGCGCCCAGCTCCAACCCACACATGCGCGGTTGCCGTCTTCACCTCCGCTGCCCCGCAAGACGTGGCGGCTTGATCTTGCGGGGCGGCGGAGGGAAAAGAGTGCGTCTCTTGGAGACGCCGGCCCGACGATCGGTGGGCACCGACCGCGGGCCAGTCACCTCCCGAGCACGGCCGTGGTGCTCAACCCCTCTCCACCCCCACCCCCCCCCCCCCCCCCCCCCACAGGCCCCAAACTCACCTTTCGCGCGCTGTTTACGCCGGCAGCGACCAGGTGTGGTTGCCGCCGGCGTGAACAGGTCGGGAACGGCAGGCCTGATCGGCCCATCCGGGTCGGAGAATCGCGGGTCGCCGTGAAAAACGGCGACCCGCGATTCTCCGAGCGGCGTGACGCAAAACGCGACACGCCATTTTGGGGGGGTGGGAGAATCGCGGGGGATGCCAGAGCGGCCCTCCCGCGATTCTCCCACCCGGCCCGGGGAGCGGAGAATTGCGCCCGCTGTGTTTTTCTACCATTTTCTGTTTTTATTTCAGATTTCCAGCATCCACATTATTTTGCTTTTATTTACAAAGGAATCACGTTTGAACGTTCGGCGTAAGAACTATTTGTTCCGCCTGTGTAAAGAGAAGAGCACAGCGAATTAGACCACAAGACATAGAATCATAGAATTTACAGTGCAGAAGTAGGCCATTCAGCCCATCGAGTCTACATTGGCCCTTAGAAAGAGCACCCTACTTAAGCATAGGAGCAGAATTAAGCCACTCGGCCCATCAAGTCTGCTCCGCCATTCAATGGCTGTTATTTTTCTCATCTCCATTCTTTTGTGTCACAACAGGTTTGTGACAGGATTAAACACTTTGACGATTTGCCTACACTGAAACAATATTACCCAAGTATGATTCCTCCCATTCAAGTGTTCAGAATGCATGCATACATGATAATGCCAGAAAGCAAAAAATTAGCTTGTGTACAAATTGCACACTACGAGGTAACAATATTGGCGTCATTCTGATTCACTACAACAGGAGCTGAAAACGTTCCTTCCTTAAGTGAGTAAAAAAGACAGGTGACTTGGGTGGTGATGGACGACAGCAAACTAAAATGGCAGATTGGTTATTGGCTGGTTGATTTTTCAAATTTTTCATGAAAGCATTTTTTTTATTTTTAAATTTAGAGTGCCAATTCTTTTTTTCAATTAAGGGGCAATTTGGCTTTGCCAATTCACCTATCCTGCATATCTTTTTGGTTGTGCGAGTGAGACCCACGCAGAGACGGGGAGAATGTGCAAACTCCACACAGACAGTGACCCAAGACTGGGATCGAACCTGGGACCTCAGCACTGGGGCAGCAGTGTTAACCACTTCATCAAAGAATTTAGTTAAATATTTTAATAATGAAAATGAAAATGAAAACCGCTTATTGTCACGAGCAGGCTTCAATTAAGTTACTGTGAAAAGCCCCTAGTCGCCACATTCCGGCTCCTGTCCCGGGAGGCTGGTACGGGAATCGAACCATGCTGCTGGCCTGCTTTAAAAGCCAGCGATTTAGCCCAGTGAGCTAAACCAGCCCCTTCTCCATATATTGAAATTTATTTTGGTTCAAGTAAATAGGTTATGAAAACCTGAATGTTTAGTTTTATTGGCTCGGGTATAATAATTACAACAGACCAAATAGGATTACACTCAGTAGCCATGAATACTGAACTGTTTCAAAATGTACTCTTTTCTCTGTTACATAAAGACATAAGGATAAAGATAATGCCACAGATTAAGATGATCACTGTGAATGGAAATGTTTAAACGTGGGCACAATGATCTCCTGACTAAACATCTGCAAAGACAAAAGTAGAAACACTCAGTTACTTTAGGGGTGGAGTCAGAGAGAACCATTGAGAGCTAATAGTAATTCCCACAGATTTACTGAACTGTTCAATTTGAATATGTGCCGATCCCACTTTCAATTAGGTAATGCATAAAGCTTTATAAATCATAGATAATTAAAAAGTGGAACACTTCCTTTGCTATTCAATTCAGAAATGGTTAATTATTTTTTCCCCTAAACTTTAAACTTTTCTCAGGGGGGATTTTGTTCATGGGCTTCTCTACATTTACACAAAGTGAAAAGTGGGGGGGTGAATTGTTTTTGATCTCTTACCATGAACTAACAATCTGAATTATTACCTCAACAATGCAAACTTGGAATGATGCCAGAGAAATTTGTTCTTTATTACCAGGACAGTGCTGACGTAAACATTGAATTCTTCTTTCAGAATTGAATAACAAAATTCGATCAACTTGCAATGCTCTGATTTAAATGCAAGCATTGAGTTATTTTGTTAAATTTCGAGATAACATGTGTTGTCATGTTCAGAGTCCCATTGTTAAATCTGTTTGTGCTTGATTGCCTGCAAGATCCATTTCCATAAAAATAATCTGATTTTACTGAACGAGCCATATTAAAGAAAACATCTGTCAGAGGTACAGACTAACCAGAGCTGGATGTGAGTTTTACAAATAGCATTCATTAAGTTGAAGCAAACTATAATATAACAAGTGGCAGCATCATGAGCTAGGGAAGGAATGAGAAAATGAGGGTTTCTAATGATTAGGAAAAATTGAAGAACTCTTGCAGTGATGTCCTCGGACTGAGATGATTTGACTCTTCGAACCTTGACCATTTTCCTTTATACTAGGTATGACTGCAATCAATGGAGAGTTTTCCGCCGATTCACATTTACTTAAATTTTGTCAGGGCTCCCTGATGTCACACTCAGTCAAATGCTCCCTTGATGTTATGGGCAATTACATTCCCTTATCGACGGAATTTAGCTCTGTTGGACTCAGGCTGCAGTGGGGTTTGAAGCTCAGTGTCCCTGCCAGAACTGAAACCCTTTCTGCCAGAGGAGCTTTTCTGGGGCATAGCCTGTCTTTTTCGTCCAGAACCTGACTGACCTGCTGCTGTCCATCACTTTCTGAACCAGATTTTCATCCATGGAGAATATCTAAACTTCTAAATTTGTGTTGCCGAACTCAATGGGCTGGATTCCCTGTTTTTGGGACTATGTCCCCACGCTGTCGTAAAAACTGCAGCCTTTCACGCCAAACAAAACGGGCATGAAGAGGCCATATATTCATAGCCCTGAAGGAGGCTAGCGGGGACCCCATGTGTTTTTAGCAGCTTCAGCTGCAGATACAGGCCCCCGCACTTCTGGGTCTGAGGCCACATATGCGCACGGCGGCAGCCTCCAGCAGCCGCGCCGTGCTCCATGGTGGACTCAAACCACGGAGCTGGACCTCACAAGTAGTGCACCCGATCAGCTGCACGCCCGACCCGGACCGCCCACCCAAAAATTGCACGGTTCTGTATGAGGCCCCGCCTGCCCTCCGAATGGCCCGCCCCCGACCATGGCAACAACGGACTGAGTCCGCAGCCACTACGCGAGCATCCCGAACGGCAGGACCATGAGTGATCCACGCAGTTGGGACTTGTCCGGTCAGGGGCGGAGAATAGCGGGGCGGGCGCTTGGAATGGCCGCAGGTGGGGGGATACGCGGCGTGTCCGAGTATGGCACTTTTCGGGGCCCGGACAATCAGAGAACCGGCGCAGGTCCCAATTCCGTGTGCGGAAATGGATTCTCTCCCCCCCCACCCCCCAGCGCCGGACGCGATTTCAGCATCGGGGTGCGGAGAATCCAGCCTAATATCTCCCATCTTCACATGGGCAAAACTAGAGTTGGGCTAATGTTCACACATGTGCAATTTGAGAGTGCAGCTGGCCATTTAAATCACCAGCTGCCTCCACTGACTTCTGACTTTTGAACCCTAGCTGTACGAATCCTTGAGTGCTCAGAGCAGCCAAGGTAAGGGGAGGTCTGAACTAGGTGGATTCTTTGGATAAATAGGGTACCCCTTTGTAGCGATAAGGTACCTCTTTGGATAAGGTGCAGGGATAACTTTGGGAGAGTTAAGGCACCCTTTGGGATTGCTAAAATTGCACATGATGTTGTACCTTCTATGCACAAACTCTTTGGAACTGTCAGGCTGTCAAGAAAAGGTCAAAAGATACTAAGTAAGTTGACGCGGAGTGGATAAGGGCAAAGGATCATGGGTGGTAAGGGGTGACATAAGTTAGCACTGAATTGGCATAGGGGTATGAGGGGCCATGAAGTGGGTGGGGATAATGGGTTGGCATGGGAAGTGTTTGGGGAGTATGGGTTGGCATAGGTTGGCATGGATGTGGCATCGGGACTGTGTGGAGGGGCAAGGTTGAGAGGTGAGGGCTGGTGGATGTTTTTGATTTTGTTATTTTTTATTTATTTAAACACAGTGCCTTGACACAGGCAAGCATTGCACTCAACTTGCCTCCGCACGTGGCAGCCTCCGCACTCATTCTAGCATCGCATGCCTGACTCCTATTTCAGCTCTCCACATCCCAACACCCCCCTCTCCCAACCCAATTGAAAATCTGACCTGCAGGTGGCCATTTTATGATCAAGCTCTTCGAGCCAGGAAAATTTCCTGACACTACAAATCTGACCCAGGGACAAAATTGTGGGCAATAAGCTGTTAAAATGATAAATGCCATTCTGGTGGTGGTTATACTGATTTGAATGTTACCCCTGATACTCAACAACTCACTTTTATTTTCAAATTTCCCCTTCTCTCTCCTCACTTCCTGCTTGGCGTGACTCAATGAGTTGCAGCTACACATTGTTACCTCAAACCGAGGGGTCAATCTTAATGTATTGGCCTGGTCAGTTAGCATTTAACCATGAAAAAAGGGCAATTATTGTCAATTCCAATAGTGTCTTCACCCAATAGTGATGCAGACAAACTTACCACGATATGTTTCTGGATAACAGTGAAAAGCAACATCCCTAATCCAACACCACTGGAAATAACTGTAACATCCTGAAGCTTCCCCGGTTGAAACTGGTAACTCAGCAACAAATGAGAATCAACGTGGGGCCCTTCGAAGTCCAAATGGCTCCATTCCGCACCAGGCAATATATTGACCAACTAGACACCGGCGTGGAGGGCCAAAGGGCCTGTTCCTGTGCTGTACTTTTCTTTGCAGACAGCAGAGGAACCTGTCAGCTTTACTTTTAAAACATTGTTCTTAAAGTTATGTTTTCTTTTCCCTGATCTTGGATAATTCACAGCTCTGGCAGCTTCTAAATGTCGAAAAGAAAAAAATGTGTTTACTTCAATGTCCACAGAAAGTAGCGAAGGTGCACGTTGGCATGATTCTATTTTCTAAGGTCAGCCGTGAAGAGTTCTCTGTTTGAAAGAAACTTGCTTTCCCGAACTTGAACGAGTTTCCAGCAAGCGTCCCACAGAGTGCTGTGCCGGTTTCTGAAGTACCAACATTGAGAACCAATTTTACTCTGTCTCAGTCATTGTACTGCAACATAATGGATAATAACTGTCTGCAAACTTTAAAAATGAGAGGCTTGTCAATACCCTAGGTGGCCATTCGCGTTTCTCTAATTATTTTTAGCATATTATCTCAGAGAAAGACACAGCAGGAGAAAGGAATTTAAATAGAATCGTTTTTTTGTGGTGGTGAGGAAAGAGGTTTAGGAGAGCTGTGTAGTGTGCAGTTTTGCTGTTACAAGTGTTAATTGATTAGCATATCAGTAATGTATTATAATTTATGTTATACATCTATGCAATTTATTCAAATTGTTCCAGCCATTTGAAGTTGTTATTGCTTCACAGAACACTGAGACTGCCAGCACTGAGAAAAATACCCAACAGAACTTTAATATTTCTAGATGTGGCTTTTCCCACACCATCCATTTGATAATTTATTTGAATTGTTTCATCAATATGTTACTGTTGGTATTATGACCGATGCCTAAATTCATTTTATATGTAAGCTACAACTAATAGACTGAGGAAATTCCCCATTATTCAAAGTCAGATCACAAAAACCAAAGTCGGACACTTTGCACTTTCTTCCCAGCTAACAAATAGTATCAGGGATATTATTTTTTTTATAAATTTAGAGTACCCTATTCATTTTTCCCAATTAAGTGACAATTTTAGGGTGGCCAATCCACCTACTCTGCACATCTTTGGGTTGTGGGGGCAAAACCCACGCAAACACGGGGAGAATGTTCAAACTCAACACGGACAGTGACCCAGAGCCGGTATCGAACCTGGGGGCCTCAGCACCATGAGGCAACAGTGCTATCCACTGCGCCACCGTGCTGCCCCTTATCACTTAATGTTCATATGGAGTCAATTTTTGTTTCCAGAATTTAGTCTTATTGAGGCAGTGATGACAACAAAATGAGGTCAGTTGACTTATAACCTCAGCATGGCGTCTATGGTCAGCCTAAGATTCGGCCTGTTTAAATATGCAATTGGGGATCCTTTGACAGACCTGGGACCCCTAATTGCAACTTTGGGAGGGAACTGACAGGAACAATTTACTTGTTCATCCGTTCCACTGATGCCCAGCAAAGGTAAACTTCCAATTATTTCTGTGAAGCCAAGAGAGGCAGGTCTGAAATGATAGAGTCTGTCTGTAATCTGAATCCAAACATCTATTTGGGTCCCTTTAACTCACTGATTTGATGACAATGAGGCAGGGCCTGCAAATCGCACAAATATCAAAATGAACATTTATTTCTATTCAGAGTGAGTTTTGTTAGCAGATTGACATAATCTCGAGCCTCACAAACACGGTATCTTCATTAGGTTCTCTGAAGACCCTGAGCAAGGCATGAGCTTCTACTATGACCACTGTGCTCAAAGACTTCTCATAATTTTAAAGCTGCTGACAAATAGTTTCAACCTGTAGTGGAAAATCTAAGATTCAGGCGTGGGATTCTCCCAGGCCACGCCGGGCCGGTGAATCGCCGGGCCGGGCGCGAATTACGTCACGCAGCTCGGATGCCGGTCCGCCGATTCTCCAGTGAGTGGACAATCAGCGGCATTGGCGCCGGCACGGTCAGCACGACGCCAGTTCCGTCAGTGCCGGCGCGGATAAGGAAGCCACCGCACATGCGCGCAATCAAGCTGGTCGGGTGCACATGCATGCGTTCGCGTCGGTCGCAGCACACATGCGCAGACCCACTGTGCACATTTGAGGACGGTATTGGCAGCTGGAGCGGCATGGAGCGCTCCAGTGCCGTGCTGACCTCCAGAAGGGCTCGGAATCGCTGCTCCTGGGGGCCTGTTGACGCCGTCGTGAAACGCGACCGTGTTTACAACGGCGTCAACACTCAGCCTCAGGATCAGAGAATCCTGCCCCAGATTCTTGAAAACAACAGGACAGCAATACTCGAGTAGTTGGTCATTAAGAGGAATACCACTGCAATGCTGTAGAACATTTTCAGCTTATAACACACTCGACTGTGAATAAATGATTTTGTGTACATTTCTAAAGATTAATACTGCAAAAGGGGGAACAGAAACATTAACAGAAGCTAGGTACATTTCTTAAATCACAGAATGCTGGGAACTAACTGGAAGATATCGATCTTTCATTCTTGATTTGATGCTAACGCGGTACTGCAGGCCTCAAAGGGCTTTTAAAAGCTTTAAAATGTCAAGTCAATGACTGTTGTGTTCATTTTAAAACATGAAGAAAGATCTAGCCTCTCTGTGCTTATTTCTGTTGACACCAAGAACAAAGAATCTAAAACATGGAAGGGTGAAAGAGTTTTTTTTATATATATTCAGTGGAATAGCATATTCTCAAACACTGACTTGATGATTCACAGGTAATCAAATGTAAATGAATATTTCTGCTAGCGGTTTGGAATGGTAACTGTCACACAGCATGAGTATCCATTAACCTGATGGATTTGCTAAGCAAAACCTGGGATTGGTGGTGGGAAAATAAATGCTTTAAGATACCCACTGTTTAGAAAAACAGTTGAACTGGCTGAGGGAGGGAGTAATTGAAAGAGGACGCATATGGAGCGAAGATTGTTTTATCTCTTTATCCTTTCATGGGATGTGGGTGCCACTGACAAGGCCAGCATTTGTTGCCCATCCCTTCCTTGAACTGAGTGGCTCGCTAGGCAATTTCAGAGGGCAGCTAAGAGTCAACCAAGTCGCTGTGAGTCCCGAGTCAAATGTAGGTCAGACGAGGTAAGGATGTCAGATTTCCTTCCCTACAGGGACAGTAGTAAGCCAGGTGGGTTACCATAACTGAGACTAGTTTTATATTCCAGATTTATGAATGTTCCCGGAGCATTAACCTGGGCACCTGGAAAACTAGTCCAGTGACATTACCACTATGCTAAGATCTCCACTTTTCAAATCAAAAAGTTATAGGTTATGCCTCGGGCCTGGGCCGGGATTCTCCCCTACCCGGCGGGGCTGGGGGTCCCGGCGTTTTTGAGTGCCGTCAACCACTCCGGCATCGGGCCTCCCCAACGGTGCGGAATTCTCCACACCTTTAGGGGCCAAGCCCTCACATTGAGGGGCTAGACCCGCGCCGGAGTGGTTGCCGCTCCGCCGACTGGCGCGAATGGCCTTTGGCGGCCCTCCAGCCGGGGCCGGACGTCATACCGGCGCATGCGCAGGGGAGGGGGTCTCTTCCGCTTCCGCCATGGTGAAGGCCATGGCGGGGCGGAAGAAAAAGAGTGCCCCCACGGCACAGTCCCGCCCGTCGATCGGTGGGCCCCAATCGTGGGCCACGCACACCCCGGGGTCAGATCGCCGCCCGCCCGCGCCGCCAATACCGCCAGCACCAGAGGTGTTTTGATTCCCACCGGCGGGATTGGCCAGTCAGTGGCGGGACTTCGGCTTCGGATTCACGGGCCGGAGAATCGCCGCGGGGAGCCCGCCGACCGGCGCGGGGGGCTTGCTGACTGGACTGGTGCGGCGCGATTCCTGCCCCTGCCGATTCCCGGGTGGCGGAGAATTCTGGCCACGGCGGGGGCGGGATTGACGCGGCCCCGGGCGATATTCCGACCCCCCGGGGGATCGGAGAATTCCACCCCTGGTAATTTATCAGACCTGTCAAGATTTGTAAAAGTCCGCATGTCAGCTTTGCTCCGTACTCCATGTCACCTCCATACTCAGGTCAAATCTGTATTGAAAACAATCTATTTCAAATACAGACAATGTTTTTACAATAAATAAAATAGAGGTATATCCTGCTCCCAGAAGGCATGCCTGGGATTGTATAACTGGAACATTCCCTAATTGCGGGAGTGGTTTATAAGCACTCTAATGTAGTTATACTATAGAACAGAAAAAGTAAATGAGACATGTAAGAGAGTTACTACAATAATCGTGGGTGGCTTTAATTGGGCGGTACAGTGGTTAGCACTGTTGCTTCACAGCTCCAGTGTCTCAGGTTCGATTCCCAACTTGGGTCACTGTGTGGAGTCTGCACGTTCTTCCCCTTCTGCATGGGTTTCCTCCCGGTATTCCGGTTTCCTCCCACAATCTAAAGATGTGCAGGTTAGGTGGATTGACCATGATAAATTGATCTTAGTGTCCAAAAAATATTTAGGTGGGGTTACTGGGTTGCGGGGATAGGGTGGAGGTGTGGGCTTGAGTAGGGTGCTTTTCCAAGGGCTAGTGCAGACCTGATGGGCCAACTGGCCTCCTTCTGCACTGTAAATTCTATGATTATATGATGCATGTAAATTGGGTGAATCAGATTGGCAAATGCAGCCTGGAAAATTAATTTATTGATTGCATTCAGAACAATTTCTTAGACTACTATGTTCTAGCACCAACCATGGAGCTATTCTAGACCTAATTTTGTGCAATAAGATAGGATTAGTCATGAACTTCATTGTAAAGGGGTCTCTAGAAACAGTGATCATAACATGATAGACTTTCACATTTGATTTGAAGGTGAGAAATGTGGGTCTCAAACTAGTGTGTTAAAACCAAATAAAAGTAATCATAAGGCCATGAAGGCAGTGTTGGCTACAGTGAGCTGGGAAACTCAATTAAAATATAGGACATGAGAGATGCAGTGGCAGACTTTTGAGAAGATATTTAATAACTTTCAGCAAACACTTATCCCAGTGAGAAAGAAAGATAATTTTGGAAGAAAATTAATGACGGCATCAAACTGAAAGAATCACTGTACAAATCTGCAAAGATTAGTGGTAGATCAGAAAATTAGGCAGATTTTAAGAACCAGCAAAGAATGATTAATAAAGAATGGAGAAATTTGAGTATAAGAGAAAGCTAGTTACTAATATAAAAAATATTCATTTCTACAAGTATCTGAACAGAAAAAGTGTAATGGTGGTCTTCTAGAGAGTGAGTCTTGGGAGTTAATAATGGAAAACAAGGAAATGGCAGAAGTCTCGAACAGTTATTTTGTGCCTGTAGGAGACTTAGGAGACATCCCAAAGATACTTAAACATCAAGAGATAAAGGAGTTGGAGAAACCTAAAACAGTCACCATCATCAGGGTAAAGGTAATGTGAAAAATATTAGACCAAAGGCTGAAAAGTACCCAGAACTTGATGGCCTGCATCCTAGGGCCTTAATAAAAGTGGCTGCAGAGATAGCAGAGGCATTGGTTACAATCTTCCAAAATTCCTTAGGTGCTTGAAGGACTCAAACAGATTGGAAAATAGCAAATGTAACACATTAATTTAAGGAAGGAGGGAGACAGAAAGCAGATAACTACAGACCAGTTAGCCTAATACCTGTAATAGGTAAATTGATAGAATCCATTATTAACAAGGTTATAGCAGCATACTTACAAAATCATAATTGGATCAGACAGAGTCAACATACTTTTGTGAAAGAGAAAATTGTGTTTAACTATTTTTAAAAAATTTAGAGTACCCAATTCATTTTTCCCAATTAAGGGGCAATTTAAAGTGGCCAATCCACCTAGCCTGCACATCTTTGGGTTGTGGGGGTGAAACCCACGCAAACACGGGGAGAATGTGCAAACTCCACATGGACAGTGACCCAGAGCCGGGATCGAACCTCGGACCTCTATGGCATGAGGGCCACATCATAGGTTACTCCACAAACTAAGGACTCATTGTGTAGGGGGTAACTTACTAGCAGGTAAGGCCAGTTGCAACTAATGGAATGTCACAAGGATAAGCCCTGAGGCCGCAACTGTTTACAATCTTTAACAATGACTTGGACAAAGGATCAGAATGTTCAGTAGTTAATTCTGCTGATGCAACAAGATAGATAGAAAGTAAGTTGTCACGAGGAGGCGAAGAGTCTGCAATGGGATATAGTTAGGCGGCATGGTAGCACAGTGGTTAGCACTGTTGCTTCACCACCCCAGGGACCCGGGCTCGATTCCTGGCTTGGGCTACTGACTAAGCCAAGTCGGCACATTCTCCCTGTATCTACGTGGGTATCCTCCGGGTGCCTCCCACGAGTCCTGAAAGACGTGCTTGTTAGGTGAAATGTGCATTCTGAATTCTCCCTCGGTGTACCCGAACAGGCACTGGAATGTGGCGACTGGGGGATTTTCAAAGTAACTTCATTGCAGTGTTAATGTAAGCCTACTTGTGACACTAATGAAGATTGTTATTATTGTTATTAGATAGGTTAAGTAGTGGGCAGAATTTGGCAGATCTTAATGTGCCAAAATGCAAATTTGTCCACATTGACAGGAAGAATAGAAGAGTAGTATACTATTGAAATGGAGAGAAATTGCCGAACTCAGTGGTACAGAGGGATCGAGTGCCCAGGTACATGAATCTCAAAATGTTAGTCTCCAGGTACAGCAAGTGATTAGGAAGGCTAATGAAATATCATTGTTTATTGCAAGGGAAAATGTTACTGCAGCTGTAGGGTCTTGGTGAGGCCACATCTGGAGTACTGTGTCCAGTTTTGGCCTCCTTGTTTGAAAAAAGATCAGCCAGGAGCATTTCAGAGTTGGTTCTATCGACTCATCACTGGAATGAAGAATATATCTTTTGAACTTATCCTCTGGAAGAAAGGTTGAACAAGTTGGGCTTCGCCCATTGGAGTTTAGAAGGATGGGAGGTGTTCTTATTGAAACAGTAAAATCCTGAGTGAACTTGATAGGTTGAATGCTGAGAGGATGTTTCCTCTTGTGATCGAGACTAGAACGAGGCGACACAGTTTAAAAATAACAGGTCTTGCTTTTAAGATGAGAGTTTTTTTTCTCTCAGAGGATCATTGGTCTGTGGAATTATCTTCCCCAGAGAGCATTGGAGGTTGGGTCATTGAGCTTATTCAAGGCACATTTAGCTAGATTTTTGATTGACAGAGGAGTCAAGGGTTATGGGGAACAGACAGGAAAGTAGAGTTGAGACCACAGCCAGATCAGCCATGATCTTAATGAATGGCGGAGCAGACTCAAAGGATAAATGGCCTACCCCTGCTCCTAGGGCACAAGGTAGCATTGTGGATAGCACAATTGCTTCACAGCTCCAGGGTCCCAGGTTCGATTCCCGGATTGGGTCACTGTGCGGAGTCTGCACGTTCTCCCCGTGTCCACGTGGGTTTCCTCCGGGTGCTCCGGTTTCCTCCCACAGTCCAAAGATGTGCAGGTTAGGTGGATTGGCCATGATAAATTGCCCTCAGTGTCCAAAATTGCCTTTAGTGTTGGGTGGGGTTACTGGGCTATGGAGATAGGGTGGAAGTGTTGACCTTGGAGGGTGCTCCTTCCAAGAGCCGGTGCAGACCCAATGGGCCGAATAGCCTCCTTCTGCACTGTAAATTCTATGATAATCAATGTTCTCTGTTCCTGTATGCCTCGGCCTTTTTATCCCTTTCCATTCAACGTGGAATGCTCAGGTCTGAGAAGCTTAAGCTGAATTGCCTTCTTCCTAATCCTGCGCTCCTTAAACTGATTGTAATACCCCTTCTTCTACCCTGGTTAGGGTTTGCTAAAGTGCGCACAGTCCAGGGATCCTCCTGTTCTGTGTGGCTCAGTTCTGCACTAGGATGGCAGCTATCAAATGAGCCATTTCAGTTTGACATAAATTTTTATGCACCAGCTCTTGGGATGCTTTCTGTCTTCGGCACACGAGTTCCGTGCACAAGGAGCATGTATCAGGATTTCAGCCCTGCATTCCCCATCTTTTTCATTTAGTAAATGGAGCCAATTACCTGACTACTGCTGGCACACAATAGTCTGCACCTTTAGTTTAAGATACAAACGTGAAAAGCCCAGTTAAACGTTTCTTTAAAAAGAAGTAAACAGTACAGTTGTATGTATAAGTAGAAAGTAGCTGAGAGGATTCCAGTGAGAGTGTTCCAGACACACAAAACTCCAAACCTCATTGATTGTGATACTCCTTAGGCCTCAGCTGTTAAAGCAGAAAGATTTGAATGTCCAAATGCACTGATCACTAAAAGTGCATGGGATAAAAAGGGCAAACAAACGTTTGGGTTTATTTCAAGGAGTTCTACTATGAATGTGACCAAGTGATGCTTATTTAATATGTGGGCAGAATTTTCCAGCCATTTCCACTGGCACGATTATCCGGTCAGCATAGAGTCACAAATATTATAACAACTCAAGGGGTTAAATGATGAGGACAATTTTTCCAAACTACGTTTGCATTTTCCTGAGATTAGAAGGTTGCGGGCGATTTGAATGGGGCATTTAAAATGATGAAGGAACCTGATAGGTTACATAAATATGATAAAAGAATGATACAGCTCAAAAGGGGGTTCTTCGGCCAATCGATTTGTGAAAGTTTTTGAAAGAGCAATCCAATTAGTCCCAATGCCTTGCCAATTCCCCGTAGCCCTATAAATGTTTCCCCTTCAAGTATTTATCAAGTTTTCTTTTGAAAGTTCTGATTGAATATGCTTCCACCAGATCATAACTACTCACTGCGTAAATAATATTTTCCTTGTGTTAGCTTTGTTTCTTTTGCCAACCACCTTAAATCACCAATCTTCCAGCCACTGGAAGCAGTTTCTTCTTAATTAGGAAATCAAATCCATTCATCAGCAAACACATACACTAAACCTTATGTTAAACGTCTCTGCTTTAAAGGGAACAACCCCAGCTTCTCCAATCTCTCCACTTGACTGAAGTCTTTGATCCCTGCTTACCTTCCGATTGTGGGTTGGTGCAGACTCAATGAGCCGAATGGCCTTCTTCGGCACTGTATGTTCTATGTTCAATGTCTATGTTTGTTCTATCTCCTCTGTGACCTCGCAAAGATCCTGACATCCTTCTTCAAGTTTGGCGTCCCTAAATGACCACAGTACTCTAGCGGGACCATAACCTGTGTCTTTTTTTAATGTTTAGCATTAATTCCTTGCTTTCATTTTCTATGCCACTGCTTATAAAGTCAAGGATCATGCACGCCATTTTCACAGACTTCCCAACCTATCCTGTAACCTTCAAAGCTTTGCTTGTGTACATGCGCCCTCAGGTCTTCTTGTTCTTGCGGCGGTTTTAAAATTGCACTTTTTATTCCATATTTTGTCTTTTTGTTCTTCATCCCAAAATGTATAATTTCACTATTCTCTGCATTAAATTTTGTATGTCCACTTTGCCAGTCCCTGCCCATCTGAAATCAGTTACTATCCTTTCTGCAAAGTTTGAAATTACGCCCTGAACACCCATGCGTAGGTAATTAATACCAGCCTCAAGGGAACACCACTGTATGCTTCTATCAATTCTGCAAACCACTATTCTCAGTGTTACATTGGTCCCTCAAAAGAACAGGCTTCTCGATGAGTACCCTTGGCCATCCAATTTGTGTCAAAGTCAATGAGCTAAGAGCAGGCTGGCTGCTCCCAGGAGAAAATTTAATGGCCGTCTTCTATCCATTTTCTTTCTTTAAAAAGACATTCTGACAAGTCCATTAGCTGTTTGTATTGGCATAAGGGTAAAATTCTGCCTTTAAATTATTCAAGCATTGCTTGTAATTTAAATTTACATTCTCCTTTATCATTTTGGCCTTTGTTGCATCTGTGAAGAATAGCATCACATTGGTAGATTGCCCTGGGAACAATCACTGCTAGTAACTAAGCTACTTTTCATGGATGTTCATTGCAGAACTCCTATAAGACGTGACTAAAATACGTATTCAAATAATTAAGATAGGTACTAGAAAGTTTTGCTTTACTAAGAGGGTTGTTGCACTTTATGATAATTGGTAAGTGGTAAACAGATGAAGTGACATGCTAGTAAGGAGTGACTTGACAATTTCCTGAGGAAGGCATGTATGCGTGCGTGTGTGAGTATGTGTGGCATGTAACACGCACTAAGTCTTTTACCGGTGTACAATGGATAACCGTGGGCTCCTGCGGATTTCTTGCAGTATCAGCCTCCCCGGACAGGTGCCGGAATGTGGCGACTAGGGGCTTTTCACAGTAACTTCATTGAAGCCTACTCGTGACAATAAGCGAAAAAAAAGTGGAGAGATTTCCCTAAATTACCTCTTGATGTGTTTCTCTGGTTGGCATGATGGGGTGGGGTGGGTGGGGGTTGATGTCTTGGGGGTTTGCTTCTCCTAACGCTTAGCATGGTAAACAACTGAGCCATGCTCAGGTCTGAGAAGCTTAAGCTGAATTGCCTTCTTCCTAATCCTGCGCTCCTTAAACTGATTGTAATGCCCCTTCTTCTACCCTGGTTAGGATTTGCTAAAGTGCGCACAGTCCAGGGATCCTCCTGTTCTGTGTGGCTCAGTTCTGCACTAGGATGGCAGCTATCAAATGAGCTGTTAGAAGAGTCTTGCAATAATAATACCAAAGCTTAGATCTTTATAGCATATTGGGAACTGCATTCATTAAATTATTTTCAAAAGAATAAAAGTTGAAGTCTTTTGCTCATTGTATCTAAAAAGTGTAATTCTGCAACAATACCCGAATAACTGCAAAGTATTGGCATCTCTGGTTAAAAGGTTTATACAAGGCGGCTAATTCATTCGTTTGCACACTTATACTGAGCCGACATAAATGCTGATATTCCCCAAATGCATCTAGGACAACTGAGATTATGACTTTCTGCTTCTATGTCATTATTTAAGACAAAACAATTCTAATAAGCAATACAGAGGTTGAACTGGCAGTGAGAGAACACTAATAAGGAATACAGATCTGCCAAGAAAAAGAGAGAAAGGACAACTCCAACTCTTGTCCTTCCTGGAGCCAATTCCGGATTGAGGAAGTCCTGACCATTACTGTTTTTTTCATCTGGGAGGAATTGGTTCAGGCAACGGAAAAGGATTGGAAGTGTTCTTCTTTAAGTTCATGTTTCCTGTGTCATTGTAATATTATTTTGATTTGTTAGTGTTGTTTTTATGATGAGAATACCAACTATATGAACAATTATTTTCTTTCTCATTTGATGAACAGCCTATTAACCGGCACTCTGAATTTGGGATGCGAGTCTGTAATAATGGGTGAAAAACTGAAATGTTGTTACACTGTAACTGATGTCTGTCTGCCGTCATGCACTTAATCATGTTTTTATTTTAGCATTCACTGCATACATTACATTACTGTTAACCATGTGTTTGTAATCTTATAAGCCTTTGCAAGACTTCATCCATTTCCTTAAGTTTATTTTCTTGTTTTTCGATTGCAAGTATTGATTTTGACTGATGCTGTGTTTGGTACTTTTCCCCCTCCAAAAAACAAAAATTCTCTTCTTCTTTTGTCATTCGATCAAAAACCAAACCAAGCAGAGACAGTCATAACCCGCAGTGTCAGGCTGTAGGAAAAGTATCCATAACAATGAAATGGAGAAAACGGTCCAGTGCGTAAGTTCTGTCAACTAGAAGTTAAAGTGTGATCTGATGGCGTCATGTAACAAGCTCAACGATTGGTTGCATGACATGCCGTCAAGTTTCGTGGAGGTGCTGTGAAAGCATTTTTCTTGGATGTTGTATCAGTTAATGATTGGCCAGTCATGATCACATGTGCCTTTTGACTGCGTGCTGCCACTATTTTTGCTGTGCTCATTTTAGTTTAGTGTTTGCAGTGGTTCTTTCAATAATTATTATTTCTCTTTATTTTTTTTTATATTTTCTTTTAGTCCTGTCAGCTTTCTTCGCTTCTTTAGATGTCACATAAAACATTGATTCCAAATCCTTTTTTTTTAATAACTAAATAAATAAATAAATGAGGTTTACCTGTATAACAAAAAAAATGTGTGGTCAGTTACTTTGCACTGAAACTATTGTGATTTGTTTATTTTTTGGAGGAGGGGGCCTTTTTCATTTGAAGTGCCTAGGGCAAAAAAAAAATAGTCGGATGCTCGCCGTCGTAAATCCAAACTTACACAAACAAGATCAAAATGGCCGATGCGTGCCTAACAATTCCAGCAATTTCAGATTCATTTTCAGTAGTATGTAAAAACATTCAGAACAAAAGTGCTTTTTTTGTGCAACTGAAAAAGGGTCCTTTGAAATTGTTTTTTTATTTTTGCTGTTGTAATTGTTCGACTGCTGTGTACGGTTTGCTCTTTGTTTAACCAACAGTGTGGGAACCTGCCAGCATGGATTGATATTCCGCATGTGACTCTTCCACTGAAGTGGATCATTGCAGTTCTAGTTTCTTTTGTTTTAAAAGTGAAAGCGGAATCTGCCTGCTAGTTGTAGACAGAACTGCTGTGAGATTTTTCTTTGGATTAGTATTATCTCTAATGTTTTATATAGCATTGCACTTTTTTAAAACATGTAATGCAGATTCTTAAAGAGACAGTATCCCTATTTTTTTTGTGGGGTCAACCCAGGCTGAATGTCAAAACTTTATGGAATCAACTTTTTTTTAAGCTAATCCTTTCAAATATTGCAGCCTTCTCAAAATATTTTGTGGTTTCTGTTCCTCTCACCCGTCCTGGTGCTATCTTTAAAATAAACTCTTGCTTTGGATTGCTAAAGGGACTGCAGCATTTTCTCTCCCTGATCAAAGGCTGGATATTGGGCTCTTCCAAATTTTCTCTTGGCATCCATCTACCATGGTGATTTTCCCTAAATTTATCTTTCAATAGCTTCAACCGTTATCCTGTACATAATGAGGCAGTAATGCTCCACATGGAGCTTTTATAAGTAAATATGTTTTAAATATATTTTATATGCCCTTCGCACTTAACTTCTGTTCAAGGCTGAATTGTCCAAAATTCTTCAGTTTTTCAATCTGCTGCCTCTCAGAATCAGTCGTGTGCACCTCATTCCCGCCATCTCCAGTGTTTTAATTCCTCCCTTATATTTCAATGACCAAACTTGACTCAAGGTGGGGACTCACATAGAGTTTCAGCGCATGATATTCCAACTCGCATTCCTACTGAAATTAGCAATACTTGCACATTTCTTTCTGCTCTGTTCAGTATGACTTCAGTCAAACTGACAGCAGCAGCCTGATTGACAAACACCACATATCCTGTCTAGCTACCCGCCCTAAGTTGCAGTCCACTACTGTCCTGCACATTTAGGACTGGAGGACTTAATTTGCATTGAAAGACCCCACACATTGTCATGTTTCTGTCATAAAGATTGTGTGCTACCGCTGAATGAAGTCAAATACATTTATTACAAAGTATTTACAGCACAGAAACCAGCCATTGGCCGTACAGGTGCATGCCAATGTTTATGCTCCACACAAACTTACTCACACCCTTTGTCATCTAACCCCATCAACATACCCATCTATTTCTTCTCATCATATCTTGCTCCCCTTTAAATGCATCTATGCTCGTCACCTCAACTACCCCTTTAATTGCACTCTCTGGGTAAAGAAACTTTTCCTGAAATCCCTATTGGATTTATTAGTCACTATCTAACACGCTAATACAAGGGCTTTATCAATGCAGAAAAATTTGGGTGCTTATTCGACTCATCAAAAAATAACATATGTAGTCAAGCTGTAAATTTAAACTACACACAAATTTAATATTTTGAAAAGGCTGAAGGCTTCAGAAAAGGTTATGTTTTGTAGATGCAATCCCCGGACTTTCAGATTGAGGGCAAAAAAAAAAAGCAGGATGCTGTTTCTTTAGATTATAGTGACAGTAAAGCGCAATTGGTGTAGATCTATTAATCTTTCACGCTCACATCTCTAACCTGTCTTATCTTGTCTTCACCTTTTAGGGCGGAAACTGGAGAGGACCGCATGTACAAAAAAAATAATAAAAGTACTGTTAAATAAACCTTTGGACATATCAGCATACGCCAATCAAGCTGAAGACTTCTTCAGACTTTTATCTTTGACTGCTCTGATTGTTTAGACTGTTAAGTCTCTTCAAAATGTATCACTTCTGCTGAAGGATGAGTTTTGAACGCCTGGAAGGAGAAAATATAAAAAAAAGATACTAGGAGCTTGTAGAGCAACAAGTTGATAAGGAGTGCCTGTTGTCATCATGGATATAGTTGCCATGGTCACACATGGTAACAGTCACTATAAGTATCTGTCATTCCTTAGGTATTTTAGGGACCAAAGGACCAAACTTTTTATTGCAGACTTGTAGTCGTATGTAAATTACGGATTTCTTTCCTTCTCGCACTGTTCCTAAAACAGTCTGAAGAGTTTATCTTGAATTGTAAAAAAGTAAAGTAATAATAATGATAATACTTAACTGCTTTTAAATAAGCAAGATTGTAGTTCTTTGATACTTTGGGAGGCACTTTGGTATCATTAATTCAAGTAAGTAGTTTTCATATGGTTTTCTGTAACTTTCATGAGGACTGAAATTTGAGATTGGCTTAACTGTGACCTGTGGGAAGCAAAAAAAAATAATCTTACTGAGCGAGGACTATTTTGGAAATAGGATTATTGCTTGAAAATGGTTCATTGTGTTCTTAACCTTCCCTTAAAAAAAGAAACTCAATAGATGTACAGAATAATAAAAAAAACTTTTAAATTACCGATATAAAAATATAAAAAAATTAGACATAAAAATGCAAAAAAATAGAGGTTAGCGTTACTGCTAAAAATAAGAAATCCTGTAGAATTGTAATTTTGTAGAATTTAGATGAGCATATGTTCATATACTGCCAATTGCTATCTGATCCTGTTAAATACTGAGAGAAGATAAGCTACACTTGGCAGCTCCTTGACTGCAATCATTCCAGCTACGATTAAAAAGAATTAAAAATATATTTAAAAAACACACATAAAAATGGAAACTATTGTAAACATTGCAGCAAAACGCCGATGCGAATATCCAACAGGTTAGCGAGGACCTGGTCTGACACGCATCAGTCTGGAAAACCTGCTTGACATCATCAGGACCTGCTCTTAGCGAAACTCTTACCGACCTCCATCCATTATGATAACACACTCTTGTGTTCAAACAAAAAGTAAACTTCAGGGCCAGTGTAAAGCCCTGACTCCCACCAAATTAACATTGAGTCCGTATTTCAAAAGAAATAACACAAAAAAGAGAATCTCTGCTGTTTACAGGAGGTACCAAAAAAACAGAGAATGTTTAAAAGGTTCTGGCTCTGTTTTATGTAAATAAATTTGCATATTTTGTAGGACTTTTACTGTACTGATTGAGAAAAAAAAGGAAACTATTTAATGAAAGCACGGTATTTATCTTTGGTAACTGATGCAATGAAGCAGTTGAAACAAAAAGCACTGTGTTGATTGCTGTAAAATCTGGAACCAATTTATTTATGAATTATTTATTCAGTTTATTTATTGTTCTTTCAGGAGGATGTCATAGTTTAAGTTAATTTACAAATGCCAACATTATGGCTGGCTGCTGCTTTGTTTTATTTTTTAAAAATTTATTCCTCGTCAGAGATTTTTTAAAAATACATTCATTTTGATATTTTTTAAATTTCTATTCGCTGTCTCTTTTTTTCTATAATTTTTGTTTCTGTCACACTTTATCAAAAGAAAAATACTGTATACCTATATCCAGTGTGGCATACAGTTATTACAAGACTGCTCTCTTCACTCTCAATTACCTGGAAACAATTGTAATCTTCATGTAAGTACTGGATGACGCTTTTCAGCTTAGCCCTAAATAAAGCACAGTTTAAGAAAAAGCACCTTGGTCTCTTTTGGGTCTTTTCACATCGCCACTGACTTGCACATTCAACCCAAGTGGTTGCATGCAATTTCTCACACATCAGCTTTGCTATTTTAAAACTGTCGAAAAGATTGCTCTATCTTTAGGGAAGCTACAAGCTGTGAAAAATTGTTCACTAATGAACAAAGGTTTCCCTGACAACCCCAGAACTAACAATGGAGGGTAAATCCATTCTCGAAGCAATCAGGTTCGACGTAGGGTGCCTGCACTTTTCCAAACACCAAATCAAAGAGAAGCCTGGAGAGGAGCTCAGAATACCACCATGCAGCCAAGAACTACTGATACCTAAGGGTATCACTCCAGCACTCTACCACCATAGGTGTAAGAACAACACAGAGAGGCACCGAGGAAAGTGGTTTATAAAAACAGTGCCTGCCGCAACATGAACTTGCTTTATACGCAGCGTCTTTAAACTGGTAACATTTTCCCAGCCATTTCACATGAGAATATTCAGACAAAATTTGTAAAATAAAACAAAGCAATACCAGGATAGGTGACTAAAAGCTTGGCCGAAGAGGCAGAACCCCCTTGCTCCAAAATCCAAACGTCGGAATTTGGCCCCCGAAATCTCCAAATATGAAAACATTAAACCAGAATAGGGGGTGCGTGTTATGCAGAGTGACAATTCTGATCAGGGAAGGGAGTTAGCAATTTTGGCAGTAAATGTGTTGGATGCATAGCTCTCTGATAAATAAGATACTGGTTGCATTACCAGAGGGAAAGGATACAAATCAAATGATTTACCATTATTACTGCAGTAGTCACTGATGATGTGCCATATGGAGTGCTGTTTGTGATACTCATCACTGCACCATACAAGTTATATTATTTGGTCCTCAAGAGGGTGCAGTATTGTGCTTAATCTAATTGTAAAGGAGGAGATTTCAAGTAGACTAAAGTAGAAGTTTTAAAAATCATGACGAGATTAATAACTACCAGTATCAAGGGGGTGATGACCCATAATTGGCTGGAAACTCAGCAATCATCTCATTAAAAACCACTGCCTGAAGAGTTCTCACTGTGTATTGAAATGACAATGACTATGTATTGTTGCTGTCATGATTTGTTTCTGAAGGCTGCCTTGTACATGTGATTTATAATGCATTAACCGTGAGTTCTGTTAAATAATGACACGGTTTCACAATCACAGAAACATTAGCACGATCTCCAAATAAACTGCCTCTCATAAAATGAGAAACATTTCTCATTTTTGTTCATTTTGAGCTATGGGTTCAAAAAAACAAAAACGTGCCACTTTGAAAAAGCGAATTCACACACCATGTGAATCCACATCGTGGATCCAATTCCCTTGTACTTCACGCCCAGAGAGCATTTATTCTCAAAATGCAAAGACCACACCAAAGGGGGCAGAAAACTGTGATGACAGGTCACTAACCCCTTTCAACATTGCTGTGAGATTTCTAGGATTTCTCTAAGGTGGGTGGGCAGCCTTAAATGACGATAGGTACATGCTGAGAGCAGACTGTTAAATAAAGTGGGAGACGATATTTCTGCTTCTTCCATCTCATCTTCCTCAGGTTTAAGTGGGGCATCCAGGCATGGTAGAAGAGATCAAGCTTCTGGGCTGGTTTCTCTGATTTTGAGACTAAGTGCTGACGCCGGCGTGGTAACGGTAGCATTTTACGAATGAAAAAATGGTGCAAACCAGCCATCGATCTTCCGTCTGGTAGAGGGTGAGCAGGTACGCAGCATAAAGCCCATGACTCCAGCTGTGGATCCTACAGGATACGGCCGGCAGCAGCCATTTCTCCGAACCCCTGCTGTGTACCTTATCACCCCAAATTCTGATATGCTGTCCCAAATCCTGGGATGCCTGAGCTCAATACCTGAGCTTACAATTAGAGGCAGGTTCATTCAGGCCTGGCACAGCACACTTTGATGTGGAGATCCCCCACATCGCTACTAGTTATGGATGCAGTTATATTAATTGGCAGATGTGTACCTTGTGAACTGTAGGTAAGCCATTCACTGACAGCAAACTTTCCCCAAGTTGGAAGGTGATGGGTTCAAGCTCCATTCAGAATTTGACCACATACTCCAGCACAGTACTAAGTGCTATAATGTCAGAGATCTGTTCTTCAAAGGAGACCTTGGGCGCGAACTTCCCAAAAGGGAACAAAGTCTCCTGGCGAGCACGTTTAGCCACATGTTTCCCAGCACTCAGTGCCGAGAAACACGTTGCTATTCAACGGTACTTGTGTTGAATAAGGGACTTGAATGGGGAATGCACGGCCTAGGCCGCACATAGCCTCCATTTTTTAGAACGGGGAGCTCCGCTTGCCGGATCTCCCCATTGTAGCGAGAGATCAGGGCCCCATTTTAAAATCACTGACCTCGCCCCAGACCCCCCCCCCCCCCCCCCCCCCCCCAACCCAGGCTAAATCACATGCATGCATAAAATGCCAGCTTGGCACCTTGGCAGTGCTCCTGCCATCCGGCAGTGCCAGGATGGCACCCAGATGACACTGCCAGGGTCCCAGGCTGGCACAGACAAGGTACCCAGATGGCATCAGCAGTGCCTGCTCAAAGGGCATGCACTGAGGGGGACCTCGGATCCCCTTGGTGACCCCCACGAGTGCCATTACGTCTGGTCCCCACTGAACGGCACTCGCCCGACCTCTCCAAGGTGAATGGATTGAATCCCAAAGCCTCAGCTACCTCAGAAATCTGAGGCTTACTACCTCGCTCTAATATACAGATTTGGCAAAAAGTGATCCCGCCCATTGTGGCCGGCATTTTGCTTGCAACGTCTCGCGAGATTGCATTAAACCTCGCAAAGCGTTGCGAGCCGGGTAGATCCTGGGAGCAGTGTCTCCCGGCTTTCACCAGCCATACTGTGCTGCACGCGATGCTTTTCCAGCGGAGCGCAGCCGGAAGATCGTGCCCCTTAAGTCAAACCCCTTTCAGGCGGAAAAGATCCAATGGGACTTTTTGAGCAGGACATTTTTCCCAATGGTCTGGGCAACATTTATCTCCCCATGAAAATAATTAAATTGTAAAATTAGGCATGACCCAAATCAGACATGAAAATTAACCTGCAGTTTTTGCTTCCAATGCAGGCAACACAGATGCTGTGCTGCCTCCTAGTGATTGGAATACATTGAAGTGATTGCATATTTGAGAGAGCACTGCAGAAATTCATGCTTACCTGCAGTACCTGCCAGTCTGTATCTTTTAAAGGAGGAAATGGCTGGTGCTGGATGTAATTGCAAAAGAAAGTTTGATCTGGAAAAGACACAAGACTAGTACAACACTGCAGAGAACGGCCTCCGAGACTTTCCAATGCTGCATTTGCAGGACATAGACTGAGGAGATGCACAGGAAGAAAGATGCCCGTCATCTATATACAGGGATCAGGAGGCCCGCCAGAAAAGTTCACAGTTTTCAATAGGTGCAGCTACCTGTGGCGGTCAATGTCAGGGGTGTAGCTCCGAGGATCTGGGTGCAATGCAGCTAAAAGTTCAATGACCTCACATCAATGGTCAAGGGCCGTGAATTCATCTTTTGACACCATATCCTACCAAATGCACGACCGGCCTCTACACTGTTCAGTGCAACACTCCCACTTCACTCACTTACCAACAATCTTTATCAATCACATACAATATTCATAGTTCCACCTCACCCTCACGCATTAGCTCTGCTGCAAGACTCATGTCCACTTCTCACAACTGTCAGCTATTCAACCACGGCGGCATGGTAGCACAGTGGTTAGCACAGTTGCTTCACAACTCCAGGGTCTCAGGTGCAATTCCCGGCTTGAGTCTGTACGGTCTCCCCGTGTCTGTGTGGGTTTCCTCCGGGTGGTTTCCTCCCACAGTCCAAAGATGCACGCGTTAAGTGTATTGGCCATGCTAGTCCTTAGTGCCCAAAAACGTTAGATGGGGTTACTTGGGAAAGGGTGGAGGTGTGGGCTTAGGTGTGGTGCTCTTTCCAAGGGTCGGAGCAGACTCGATAGGCGGAATGGCCTCCTTCTGCACCGTAAATTCGATGTCTATGTCCAACAATGACAAACACATCACCCAAACACATTGTGCTCATCAGGTGTGTGTGATTGGCAGACCCAGAAGTGGATGTGGAATATACTTGGCCAATTAACAGGCGGCCAGCGAGAAACCCGCGCTGAGGAATGCTCACCCCTGCTGTGGGAGGGGGCATCGGGAAATGTGCATCTAATGAGCCCCTTGAAGGCAGAGAAGGCTGGTGAATTGCCACATAGCTGCAGACCTCTATGACTTAAATGAGACAAAAAGTGCAGCACATTCAAGCGCCTGACAACAGAACTCATAAAACCTCAGTTCCCAGACATCTCTTTTCATTCTAATTCACCTTAGGGACAATTCATCCTGCCCTGGTTTGAGTTTACTGTGAAAACGTGAAGGCTCTTTGTCCAATCTGACAACCATAAAAGTGGACAGGCCAGGTAAATTCACTTCCACTTGGCTCTTTAATGGACTTTGTTGCTTGCTTAATTGGCAACAGGTGTTCTTCCAACCTCCGCACGTGCCCGCCAAACAAAATATCATGTGAATGCGAAATGATTTGGGACGCACGCCCAATGTCATATTGCATGATTTCACATGTTGTTGTTCAGGCACGCACCTTCTCAAAAATGTAAACTTCTGGCCATTATATCACACTGACAGACATACCACCCTCTGTCTGTCAGGAAAGGATGCCTCATTACTGGAGGCAGAAGCCCCTAACAGGCAGGTGGCAGGCATGGCTGTATGTCCTTATCTTCAGGGGGCAGACAGTATTCCCATCATTGTAACAGCCATGACTGAGGCTATCAGCAGAAATAGGGCAAAAACCATTAGAGGTGATGATATTCTATTTTCTAATCCGCCTCACATTCTGTGTCACTGTCTTCCCATGATCTCTTCGAAGTTACAAACTGTGGATGGTGTAATTATGTATCTCTTCCTTTCCCTCCTCACCTCACCCCAACCCTATTGTTGTGCCTTTCTCCTTTCAGAAACTTGGGAACTTCAGACTAGTCAGGCTGTAGTAGAAGGTAAAGGGGTGAAAGCACAGAAAGACACTGATAACGAACACACCATGCACTTTTACACTTGCAACCACCAGCTTACAGCATGTACGGTAGAGGACAGCTTAGAGGTGGGATATGCACATGGAGAGACACTGGGCACAAGTGACCTGCAGCCAGGGTGAGGGGGCAAGGGTAGTGCGGGTGCCAGTTCACCGAAGGACAAGGTCTCACACAAGTTCTGCTGTGCAGAATTTCAGTGGGGCAGCAGACAGAAAAGGCTGATGAGAACCAGTGATGATGTTGGGCAGCATGGTAGCACAAGTGGGTAGCACTGTGGCTTCATGTTGTTCAGGCACGCACCTTCTCAAAATGTGATGATGTTGGGGCAGCAGGGTAGCATGGTGGTTAGCATAAATGCTTCACAGCTCCAGGGTCCCAGGTTCGATTCCCGGCTGGGTCACTGTCTGTGTGGAGTCTGCACGTCCTCCCCCTGTGTGCGTGGGTTTCCTCCGGATGCTCCGGTTTCCTCCCACAGTCCAAAGATGTGCGGGTTAGGTGGATTGGCCATGCTAAATTGCCCGTAGTGTCCTAATAAAAGTAAGGTTAAGGGGGGGTTGTTGGGTTACGGGTATAGGGTGGATACGTGGGTTTGAGTAGGGTGATCATGGCTCGGCACAACATTGAGGGCCGAAGGGCCTGTTCTGTGCTGTACTGTTCTATGTTCTATGTACTATGTTCACAACGCCAGGGTCCCAGGTTTGATTCCCCGCTGGGTCACTGTCTGTGCAGAGTCTGCACGTTCTCCCCGTGTCTGCGTGGGTTTCCTCCGGGTGCTCCGGTTTCCTCCCACAGTCCAAAGACGTGTAGGTTAGGTGGATTGGCCATGCTAATTTGCCCTTAGTGTCCAAAAAGGTTAGATGATAGGGTGGAAGTGAGGGCTTAAGTGGGTCAGTGTAGACTCGATGGGCCGATTGGCCTCCTTCTGCACTGTATGTTCTTGGTGCATTGGTAGGTCTGTCAGAAAACATGCTGTCGATGTCAAGCGGTATATGATCATACGAATTAAAAACACGACCAGGCCACTCAGCCCCTCGAGCCTGCTCTACCATTCCATAAGATCATGCCTGATCTAATTTTAACCTCAACTTCACATTCCTACCTACCCCCAATAACCTTTCACCCCCTTGCTTATCAAGAATCTATCTACTTCTGACTTATAGTAAGACAAAAGGTAGGATTTCCTGTCTCGGGATGCCCGAATCACGTTCCCCGATGGGATGGAGAATTGGGCATCGAACAGATGAATGCCGGGTGCAGACCCTCCATTCGTGTCGGGATCACGGCCCATAGCCAAGAGCCAGTGGGAGTATGTAAATAAATGCAAATGGGTCTTTATGCCGTTTGCATTCATTTTGCAGGCCCAGTACCCTATGCTCCAGCCCTCCTTGATTCTCCGGTCCCTGTGGCCGGGAATCACTTGAATATGGATCACCTGTGGTCTCTACCAGCGAGGCCCGGGCATGTGAACATCAAAGTGTGCCAAGGGAGTAACGCCCCCAAAGAGGTAGACCCTTGGCCCACCGCGAGGTTGACCATGCCTGGGCCCACGCTGGTTGAGATCATCTGAGCCAAACTGAGAGCCACCCACCCCCCCCACAATACACTGCCTGTCTGCTCTTCCTCAAACAGACCCCCTCCCCCACAAACACTCGCCCAGGGATACCCATAGTAGAGTGGCCCCCAAGAGATCACTGCAATAGGGAGACTCCCAGGCACCCCTGTTATATGGAGACCCCCCCCCCCCCCCCGAGGGACTCTTGCAATATAGGATGCCCTCAGGGACCCCCCTGACCAAAGGGAACCCCCATGGGGAATACCTGTAGTAGTGAGAACCCCCCCCCCCCCACAGGGCCCCCTGCCTAAAGGGACCCCCCATGGACACACCCCTGCAGAATAGCATCTGGAAGCTAGAGAGAGCAGTCCAGACAGGGACAGCGAGAAGAATTAAAGCTGTAGCACTTACCTTGTAGATTCACTTGTCCATTCCTTGACCTGTATCTGGTTCCCACATATCCATTATCTGCAAGCCATTCATAGATTAGGATTAGTCTAGTAGTGGTCTGTGATTAACAGCTTCTATAAACATTGACCGCAGCTAAGAGATGTAAGTGTATTTGAAGCACTGAGTGCATTCTAATCACTCAAGTGTGTGATTACACAGCACTTACTTCTCTTTGATGTGGTTAATGTTTGTAAACATTGGGGTTTCACCACTTAGGCCATTGAACCATCAAGGGAAATTAATAAATCAAAGCTGCAGATGGTTTGCAGAAACTGTCAATCACAGTCCACTATTAGAAAGCTACGAATGACTTGCAGCTAGTGGATCTGTGCAAACCAGATGCAGGTCGCAATTGCTCTCCTTCAAGGAATGAACATGTGGTGCTTGAAGGTTAATGTTACAGCTGTAATTCTTCGCACTGTCCCTCTTTGGACTGCTCTTTAGCTTCCAGAAAGGGGTCTTTTTCTGGGGGTGGGGTGGGGAATATGTACGGGGGGGGGGGGTTCATATGGGGGGGTTCCCTTTAGGAAGGTGATCCTTGTGGAGGGTTCTCCTATTACAGGGGTCCCTCTGGGGGTCCCTTTGGTCAGGGAGTCCCTGGGAGAGTCACCCTGTTACAAGGGTCTTTGTGGGATCTCCCTATTACAAAGGTCCCTGTGGGGCTTCCCTATTACATGGGCCTCTGGGGGTGTCCCCCTGTTACAGGAGTCCCTGTGGGGGGGGGGGTCCTACAGGGGTCCGACGCAGGTTCCCTTTGGTTAGGGGGTCCCTTGGAGATCTCCCTATTACATGGATCCCTATGGGAGGTCTCCCTATAATAGGGGTCCCTGTGAGGTGTCTCCCTATTACAAGGATCTCTGGGGGGTGTCTCTATATTACAGGAATCCATGTGGGGGTCTCCCTAATATAGGGATCCCTGGGAGTGAGCTTCCCTAGTACAGGGGTCCCTGTGTATGTCCCCCGATTATACAGTTCCCTATGGGGCTCCCGCTATTACAGGGGTCCCTTTGGGGGGTCCTATTGGTCTGGGGTGCCTGGGGGGGTACTCCTGTACCTATTACAGGGATCACTGTGGGTGTCTCCCTATTACAGGGATCACTGTGGGTGTCTCACTATTACAGGGATCACTGTGGGTGTCTCCCTATTACAGGGATCACTGTGGGTGTCTCCCTATTACAGGGGTCCCTGTGGGTGTCTCCCTATTACAGGGGTCCCTGTGGGTGTCTCCCTATTACAGGGATCACTGTGGGTGTCTCCCTATTACAGGGATCACTGTGGGTGTCTCACTATTACAGGGATCACTGTGGGTGTCTCACTATTACAGGGATCACTGTGGGTGTCTCACTATTACAGGGATCACTGTGGGTGTCTCCCTATTACAGGGATCACTGTGGGTGTCTCACTATTACAGGGATCACTGTGGGTGTCTCACTATTACAGGGATCACTGTGGGTGTCTCACTATTACAGGGATCACTGTGGGTGTCTCCCTATTACAGGGATCACTGTGGGTGTCTCCCTATTACAGGGATCACTGTGGGTGTCTCACTATTACAGGGATCACTGTGGGTGTCTCACTATTACAGGGATCACTGTGGGTGTCTCCCTATTACAGGGATCACTGTGGGTGTCTCACTATTACAGGGATCACTGTGGGTGTCTCACTATTACAGGGATCACTGTGGGTGTCTCACTATTACAGGGATCACTGTGGGTGTCTCCCTATTACAGGGATCACTGTGGGTGTCTCACTATTACAGGGATCACTGTGGGTGTCTCACTATTACAGGGATCACTGTGGGTGTCTCACTATTACAGGGATCACTGTGGGTGTCTCACTATTACAGGGATCACTGTGGGTGTCTCACTATTACAGGGGTCCCTGTGGGTGTCTCACTATTACAGGGATCACTGTAGGTGTCTCCCTATTACAGGGGTTGATGTGTTAGGCAGGCTGGGTCGACGTGGACTGCACGTGATGCAGTGTAGCGAGAGACAGACCTCCAACACTGGATAATATGCAACACGATTTTATTTAACATCTTAACTAATATACATGTTCAACTGTGGGTTGGCACTATGCTGACTTGACTGGATGTGGAGATGCCAGCGTTGGACTGGGGTGAGCACAGTAAGAAGTCTTACAACACCAGGTTAAAGTCCAACAGGTTTGTTTCAAACACGAGCTTTCGGAGCACGGCTCCTGCTCATTCACCTGAAAAAGGCTCATTCACCTGAAGAAGGAGCCGTGCTCCGAAAGCTCGTGTTTGAAACAAACCTGTTGGACTTTAACCTGGTGTTGTAAGACTTCTTACTGGACTTGACTGGAGACCTAGTACCAGCCTGACCAGACTTACTAGCTACCGCATGGTGTTTACTTGGCTAGCTCACGAACTCTGACTGACTCAGTGGCTGGGTCCAGAGAGAGCGGGAAACATAGTGCCCTCTGGCTTTATAGTGGTAGTGTCCTGTCTGGTGATTGGCTGCTGTGTTCTGTGTGCTTACTGGTCATCCTGTGTGTCAATCACTGCCTGTCTGCATTCCATTATATACATAGATGTATATTATGACAACTCCTCCCCCCTTTAATTTTTAGGTAATAAATATTAAGGTGCGTGTGGATATGTATATGTGCCTGACTATATACAGAATGTGCTAAAGTGAACTTATATACATAGGAAGGTGTCACTAGTGCAGATATAGGCAGATGAAACGATAAAATTATATTTACAGAGGTTAAACGATGAGGTAATAAGATGTACAAAAGTTCAGTCTATAAATTTAGTCTTTGTGGCGGGCGACGAATTCTTGTTGATCGCCGCAGGGGTGGATCAGGGGCCGCCTGCACTTGGACAGGCTGGATCGCTGCCAATGCGGTGGTTGCAGGGACCGGCAGGACTGCTGGTAGATTGGTGGCCTCGTGGTAGGGCACGTCCGGAGGAAGCATTGTGGGTGGCGGGGCATTTCGGTCAGGTAGCGGGCGTGGAACTCTACGCAGCGCTCGTCTGTTGCGCCGTAACAAGGAGCCATCAGCCATGCGGACAAGGAACGATCTTGGGGCCACTTGCTTGACCACCATAGCTGTGGCGGACCAGCCGCCATCAGGCAGCTGCACACGAACAGGATCAGTTGGGACCAGCTCGGGTAGATCCGTGGCATGAGCATCGTTGTGGCTTTCTGTTGGGCCCGGGACTGCTGCATTTTTTGTAAAACCGTGAGATGGTCAAGGTCTGGAACATGGATGGCTGGAACTGTGGTCCTGAGAGTGCGATTCATGAGCATTTGCGCTTGAGACAACCCAGTGGACCGTGGGGTTGCCCTGTATGCCAGCATTGCCAGGTTGAAGTCGGAGCCTGAGTCTGCAGCTTTGCACAGCAACCTCTTAACAATATGGACCCCTTTCTCGGCCTTTCCATTTGACTGCAGGTAGTGGGGACTGGAGGTAATGTGACAGAAGTTGTAGGACCGTGCAAAATCAGACCATTCCTGGCTGTAAAAACAGGGACCGTTGTCACTCATCACTGTGAGCGGTATCCCATGCCTGCCGAACGTTTCTTTGCAGGCTTTGATCACTGCCTTCGACGTGAGGTCGGACAGTTTCACCACTTCTGGGTAACTGGAGAACCAGGAGGACATAGTCACGCCCCTTGGCGTGGAAAAGGTTGACACCGACTTTGGACCATGGAGAGGTCACTATCTCATGTTGCTGCAAAGTTTCTTTGGGTTGAGCTGGCTGAAATTTCTGACATGTAGGGCAGTTGAGGCCGTGTTGGCAATGTCCTGGCTGATGCCCGGCCAATAGACTGCCTCCCGAGCTCTGCATCGGCATTTCTCGACCCCCAGGTGACCCTCATGGAGTTGGCCAAGCACCATAGCTCGCATGCTCTGAGGAATCACGATCCAGTTGAGCTTCATGAGGATGCCGTCCACCACCGTCAGGTCGTCTTTGACGTTGTGGAACTGGGGACACTGTCCCTTCTGCCAGCCATTTGTAAGGTTCTGCACTGTGGTGATCACAAGTTAACTAGATGCAATACAACTGAGCAAACACTAGAGGGAGCACGGGAGAGCCAAATAAATACACCGGGACAGGAAGTGAGGACACACTTCACAGAAGGCAGAACTCGTAGCAGGACACAGACACACAAGCAGGTAGCATTTGAGGTAGCCGTATGTTAAGCTCTGAAGAGAGAACGAATTCACAATAAAGCATCTTCTCCACATTTGAGACTACGAGCTTTATTAAGACACGAGGAACAACACATGCATCACATGCTGTAGCAGAGGATCCTTGGCCGTTCCCTCATGAATTTGGATCACCTTCTTATCAGAGGCCGGAAGGTTGGAAGCACACAATTGCACCTGCGCGTCAATGTGGCAGATGAAGTCAGTTTGTTCACACGGTGTGGTAATGGACCCGGAAAGGGCATCTGCAACAATGAGCTCTTTGCTTGGCGTGAAGACAAGTTCAAAGTCATAGCGGTGTAGCTTAAGAAGGATTCGCTGTAACCGAGGTGTCATGTCATTTAAATCCTTCTGGATTATGTGGACTAGTGACCTGCGGTCCGTCTCTACCGTGAATCTTGGCAGGCCATAGACAAAGTCGTGAAACTTGTCGATTCCCGTTAGGAGGCCCAGGCATTCCTTCTCAATCTGAGCGTACCGTTGCTCAGTGGGTGACATGGCTCTGGAGGCATACGCCACTGGAGCCCAGGACGGGGAGCCATCCCGTTGGAGGAGCACCGCCCCAATGCCGTCCTGGCTTGCGTCAGTGGATATCTTGGTCTTCTTGGTTGGGTCGAAGAATGCCAGAGCCGGGGCTGTGGTGAGCTTCGCCTTCAGGTCACGCCATTCTTTTTCATGAGCGGGCAGCCACTGGAATTCCGTCGACTTTCTAACGAGATGGCGGAGGGCTGTGGTGTGGGACGCCATATTGGGAATGAATTTCCCGAGGAAGTTGACCATCCTGAGAAAGCGGAGGACCGCCTTCTTGTTCTCCGGTGTCTTCATGGCGTTGATCGCCGAAACCTTGTCAGCATCCGGCTGCACGCCTTGCTGCGAGATGTGGTCACCAAGGAATTTGATGTCTGATTGACCGAACGAGCACTTGGCCCTGTTGAGCTGGAGACCATGCTCATGGATTCTGTGGAATACCTGCTTGAGGCGAGCGATGCTTTCGCGATGCGCCGCCCCTCTGCCCTGTATCGACAGCTTCAGGACATTGCCTGAGGCCCACCCTCTGATGCTCGGCCCCCGACCGGCCAAGTTCCCAACGTTGTCAGTCGCGTGTGGTCTCATCTGTCGGGAACTTGGTGTGGCGGCTCAGTCCAGCGCCACCACAGTCGGGGGGAGGGCCGATCAGTGGGCAGTGGGGACTTTGCCAGGGGCTGGGGGCACTGGTGGTGGGTGGTCCGGGGTGTGCAAGCCGGCCAATGGGTGGGCACTATTTTGAAGCCGGCAATTCTCTGGGGCGTAACAGCAGTTAGAGCCGGGTGCCCTACACTGCCTTGATGCTGGCCCCTAGCTAAACGGAGGATCGATGGCCATTTTACGCCATTTTTCTGTCGTAAAACGCCACCATTCCCACGCCGGCGTGGGGACATTGCCTCAAAGTCAGGGAATCCAGCCCAATGAGTCTGGGGAAGGGTGTAGTCTGGGTCACATTAAGTTTAAAAAGGAGGTGGTGTTGGGCATCTTGAAAAACATTGAGGTAGTTAAGTCACCAGGGCCTGATGGGATCTACTCCAGAATACTGAAGGAGGCAAGAGAGGAAATTGCTGGAGCCTTGACAGAAATCTTTGTATCCTCACTGACGACAGGTGAGGTCCCAGAGGACTGGAGAATAGCTTATAGAGTTCCTCTGTTTAAGAAGAGTAGCAAGCATAATCCAGGAAATTTCTGACTAGTGAGCCCTTTGTTAGTGGCAGGGAAATTATTGGAGCAGATTCTTCAAGACATTTGGAAGCAAGTGGCATAATAAGCAGAGGCAGAATGGTTTTGTGACGGAGAGGTCATGTCTCACTAACTTAATTGAGTTTCGAGGAAGTGACAAAGATGATTGATGAAGGTAGGGCAGTGGATGTTGTCTACATGGACTTCAGTAAGTTCTTTGACAGTCATGGCAGACTGTACAAAAGTTGAAGTCACAAGGCTTCAGAGGTGAGCTGGCAAGATGGATACAGAACTGGTTTGATCTCGAAGAGAGCGAGTAGCAGTGAAAGGCTGCGTGTCTGAATGGAGGGCTGTGAATGGTGGCGTTCCTCAAGGATCAGTTTTGGGACCTTTGCTGTTTGTAGTATACATAAATGATTTGGAGGAAAATTTAACTGGTCTGATTAGTAAGTTTGCGGACAACACAAAGGTTGTTGGAATTGCAGATAGCGATGAGGACTGTCAGAGGATACAGCAGGATATAGATTGGTTGGAGACCTGGGTGGAGAGATAGCAGATGGAGTTTAATCTGGACAAATGTGAGGTAATGCATTTTGGAAGGTCTAATACAAATTGGAAATAAGCAAGAGATGTACAGATCCACAGATCACTGAAAGTGGCAACGCAGGTGGAGAAGGTAGTCAAGAAGGCATACAGCATGCTTGCCTTCATCAGCCGGGGCATTGAGTATAAAAATTAGCAAATCATGCTGCAGCTGTATAGAACCTTTGTTAGGCCACACTTGGAGTATAGTGTTCAATTCTGGTTGCCGCACTACCAGAAGGATGTGGAGGCTTTGGAGAGGGTGCAGAAGAGATTTACCAGGATGTTGCCTAGTATGGAGGGTATTAGATTTGAGGAGAGGTTGGATAAACTTGCTTTATTCTCATTGGAATGACAGAGGTTGAGGGGCGACCTGATTGAGGTCTACAAAATTATGAGGGGCAAGGACAGAGTGGATAGTCAGAGGCTTTTTACCAGGGTGGAAGAGTCAATTACCAGGGGACAGAGGTTTAAGGTGTGAGGGGAAAAATTTAGAGGAGATGTGCAAGGGAAATGTTTTACAAAGAGGGTAGAGGGAGCCTGGAACTCGCTGTCGGAGGAGGTGATGGAAGCAGCAACAATAGCATTATTATGATAATAATAATCTTTATTGTCACATGTAAGCTTACATTAACACTGCAATGAAGTTACTATCAAAAGCCCCTCGTTGCCACATTCCGGCTCCTATTCGGGTACACGGAGGGGGAATTCAGAATGTCCAAATTACCTAACAGCACAACTTTTGGAACTTGTGGGAGGAAACAGGAGCACCCAGAGGAAACCCATGCAGACACGGGGAGAACGTGCAGTCTCCAAACAGACAGTGACCCAAGCCGGAAATCAAACCTGGGACCCTGACTGTGAAGCAACAGTGCTAACCACTCTGCTACCATGCCCACCCTGAGGCTTCTGAAAAATACATGAATAGGATGGGAATAGAGGGGTAAGGACCCCGGAAGTGTAGAAGGTTTTAGATTAGACGAGCAGCATGGTTGGTGCATGCTTGGTATTTTCTTTGTTCATTGTTCTTCGATGCGGACACCGTTCCCAGACTGGTAACACTTTTTAATTTGTCCTGGATCCCGAACGTCACCGTCTACCATTCCAAAGATCATGAACAAGAGTCCTCAAATTATATTACAAAACGCTGGACTAGGGCGCAGTCAATTCCAGCGTTCCTTGACGTGGAATCGCAACACAATTGAATTAACCAATAATTCTTAGAAAAATAGCCGAAGTCTTTGGCTCTTGATTGCCCAATAAGTGGCATGATACAATCACCACCTGCTACCAGACAGAATACAACCTTTTGGCCAATTCATTGGTCACCGGTCAACCAATCAAGTGGAGTCCCACCCCATCCCTCAGATACCACAGAGTCTGAGTTATGTTACGTGAAAACTAGCACCATAGACTATGTTGCAACTTTTTGTATTCTTCATTCCCTCTGTTGACTTAAAGATACATGTCCATTAAGCATCCACGGATCAAAACGCTAACGGCAAAAAAAAGGGACAATAAGGTAATCATCAGAAAGGACCTTTACATTATGTTTAAACCCTTTTTTGAACAAGGATGTAACATTTGCAATTCTCCAGTCCTCTGGCCCCACCCCATAATTTCCACTCTTATGTCCCTCAGTATCCTTGGATGAATCTTATCTGATCCTGGTTTAAGTCCTGGTGCTTTAGCAGCTTTACGTACAGACAGCCTACCTATCAGCAAATAGTGCAGCAATATAATAAAAGCAAAATAT
Source organism: Scyliorhinus canicula (assembly GCF_902713615.1). Classification (NCBI taxonomy): domain Eukaryota; kingdom Metazoa; phylum Chordata; class Chondrichthyes; order Carcharhiniformes; family Scyliorhinidae; genus Scyliorhinus; species Scyliorhinus canicula. Next base: position 70,371,727 of record NC_052148.1, read on the forward strand.
TGTGGATGCTGGAAATCTGGGCTGCCGTTGCAGCTGACTTTTCCCATCGGCAATGCGGCAGCTGGTTTCCTGGAGGTGCAGGGTGGCTTCAATGAGAAATTCCATTGACAAGCGGCAGGAAGAGAGAATCCACCACCAGCAAACGGCATGCCGCCGGGATACATGTGGCTGGGGGTGGGGGGGGCTTAAAGAATCCCGCCTAGCAATAAAAACAGAAAATGCTGGAAAGACTAGGCAGGTCAGGCAGCATCAGTGGAGAGAGAGACAAAGTTAACATTTTGAGTACATTTGATTATTCTTGAAGAAGAGTCATACGTACTCAAAACATTAGCCCATCTAATATTCCTCGTTACAACTTTTAAACCGTTCAAACTACCTCCTCTTTCACCACGACCTGGGCAGCATCTTCTTCCTTGTTAGAGACAAATGTAAAGTGTTTGCTTAATAGCTCAGCCAATAGGGGCTGGTTTAGCACAGTGGGCTAAACAGCTGGTTTGTGATGCAGAACAATGTCAGCAGCGCGGGCTCAATTCCCGTTCCGGCCTCCCTGAACAGGCGCCGGAATGTGGCGACTAGGGGCTTTTCACAGTAACTTCATTGAAGCCGATTTGTGACAATAAGCAATTATTATTATTTTATTATATTAATGTTGGTTTATTTCTCTCTGAACTAATAGCACAGCTGTCACCATGTCATAGAATCATAGTCATACAGTACAGAAGAGACCCTTCAGCCCATCAAGCCTGCACCTACAAATAAAAACTGCACGAACTTACACTTACACTTCCCAGCGCTCGGCCCCACAGCCTTGAATGGTATGACATTTCAAACGCTCATCCAGGCACCTTTTAAAGATTGTGAGGTTTCCTGTCTCAACTATCCTCCCAGGCAGTTCTTTCCAGATTCCCACCACCCTCTGGGTGAAAAAGTAAATCCGCATTCCTGTTTGGAATTTCCTCCCCGAGCCCTTTTATCTTGCCCTTTCTCTTTGACTATTCTTTTAGCCCACGCCGCTCCATTAACCTTTCCAGCACCTGTTCACTCTCCTCCTTATGCCACTGGAAAGCAATCATAAAGAGCTTCATGAGAATGCAAGTTACTGCTGCAGGCTGGCGTAATCATTTGCCTAGATATTAAGCTCTGATCTCTCAAGGTTTCCTGCAGCATGGTGGTTTACAAGAGTTCAAGATAGTTGTTCAACTGACTGAAACTAATCTAGATGACATTCATAATCCCTTGTAGATGACTGCAATACTGATGGATTCTCCCACTCTGTGACGACGTTAGTCTTCTGGACAGAAGAAGATTCTCAATAAATCCCAATTTAAACCATTTTTAATCATCTAATTTCTGTGTGCTGACAACTTAATCTTATGATGGCACACGCTGAATATTCGTTCAACTGGACGGCAGTCTCCAAAAATTAGTTGGTGCCACATAAAATGAGGAATTAAACCTTGCCAGCAGGATTAATTACCACAAAATTGCTTTTGCTTTACACCTTGTATAAATACATATCATACTAGAAATAATATGTATAAATGTACATATAAATATATATGGATATAAAACATACACACATGTGAATAAATGAAAGATTTAACTAATTTATTCAAATAGGACTTAAATAGGAATTTCTACTCCAAGTGCCTTTTATTGTAGTAATTATGAGTGAGGAATGGAAGTTCTAATCCTGCAAGAAAAAATATCTGACAAGCATCTAATAAATTAGCAAACCCACAAAAGTCCAGACAAAAGAAAATAATCAACAGTTCCTGAATAGATTCAGTTTAGGCACCAAATTAAGTGAGTTTAACATCTCAGTAGTCATGCTTATTGAATAGGACCAAAGAATAGTTGGATCACAAATCGTGAAATCAGTATAAATTGGAGCATCCCTCCAACGCTTCCTTCACATATAGAAGAATTGTTTATACATGTTACTGTCAGTTTCAATATTTTTTGTCACTTTACTCACCTTACCAATAGTCACAGCCTGCAGGCATACAAAACTTCTAACAGGCCTGGAAGTACATTCAGTGGAGAAAGGCAGTCACTAGTGAAAATGTCTGCCACAGTCCTTTTTGACCTTCAGTTTACTCCAAGGGTTCAACAAGTAGAGCGGACACACCAGAAGAATACTCACCAGGGTTGATTCCCAATCGGCACTGAGTTAGGTTATCTCTGTCTGACGGTTATAGGGGTATTATAGCTGCCTTCGGAAAGAATGAAAAACTGAGTCGGATTACTATGTCTGAAATGGTATCCAGTAACAGCTACTGACGGTGTTCATGCTGGGTGAGGACATGATCAACTTCACCTGCTGGAATGCTGGATGTTTGAATTAATCATTGACAACCAATGTCTAGCCTCACAAGTAGAGAACGGAGCATGACATTAGAGGCTGCTAATACTTATGGAATCATATCTCCATAAAAGCTGTAACTTCTAAGAGAGAAAGGGAGAAAATTGTTGAGTATCCTAAATTGCATGAAGGTAGTAAAATCACCAGGGCCGGATGGGATCTATCCCAGGTTACTGTGGGAGGCAAGGGGAGAAATAGATGGGGCCTTAATAGATATCTTCACATCTTTTTTGACCATAGGTGAGGTTCCAGAGGACTGGAGAATAGCCAATGTTATTCTCTTGTTCAATTTTTAAAATAATCTTTAATCTGTGTTGTCACAAGTAGACTTACATTAACACTGCAATGAAGTTACTGTGAAACCCCCCTAGTCACCAAATTCCAGTGTTCGGTACACAGAGGGGGAAATTCAGAATGTCCAATTCATCTAACAGCAGTCTTTTGGGACATATGGGAGGAACCCGGAGCACCCGGAGGAAACCCACGCACACACTGGGAGAACAAGCAGACTCCGCACAGACAGTGGCCCAAGCTGGGAATCGAACCTGAGACCCTGGTGCTGTGAAGCAACAATGCTAACCACTGTGCTACCGTGCTCCCTTTAAGAAAGGAAGCAGGGACCAGCAAATTATAGTTAATGGCCAGGGTTTAGAAAACTCAAAAGTATATCATGGAGTTCACCTGACCTACAACTGTTTATTGATTTGATTAGGATGAGCACAGAGCCTGCCTTTCAGGTGTAATCAATGGAGTTCTTCGGCGCTTTTAATCATAAAACAACCTTTAGTCTATGAATTCAGTTAACATTTGTATAAACACACACAGTAAGACTTTTTGTCAACTATAAACATAAAGACCCCACCAGCTACAGTAATATATGTATAACCCTTAATGAATTCCCCTTTAACTGTTCCAATTCAATAACAAAATCCAAGTAAAACCAGAAACACCTTTTCTTTTTTTTTTTTAAATAATTTTTATTGAAATTTTTCGATACAAACATTTACCCCTACTACATTTTAAATTATAACACAACAAATCCCCCCTGGAAAATCCTCCCCACGCCCTCCCCCGCGCGCACCCCCCCACCCTCCCCCCCCCCCCCCCCCCCCCCGCGCTACCAGTCTAGCAACCAAACCGTTTTTCCCTTTCTGCCGATGGCCTCGGGCAGTTATTGCCCGCGACCCCCCGCTGACGTGCTCCCTTCGTTGCTACCCCCCCCCCCTCCCCTCCCCCCCCCCCTTTCTCCCCGGGTTGCTGCTGTTTCGGCCTCCAGTTCCTATCTCTGATCCAGAAAGTCAAGGAAGGGCTGCCACCGCCGGAAGAACCCCCGTACCGACCCTCTCAGGGCGAATTTGATTCTTTCCAATTGGATGAAGCTTGCCATGTCGTTTAACCAGGTGTTAACACTTGGTGGCCTTGTGTCCCTCCACTGAATCAAGATCCTTCTCCGAGCTACCAAGGACGCAAAGGCCAATATTCCGGCCTCCCCTGCCTCTTGTACTCCCGGCTCCACCCCAACCCCAAAAATCGCTAGCCCCCACCCTGGTTTGACCCTGGTTCCCACCACTCTCGATACCGTCCCCGCCACCCCCTCCCAGAACTCTTCCAGTGCCGGGCACATCCAGAACATATGTACATGGTTCGCAGGGCTTCCCGAACACCTAACACACCTGTCCTCACCCCCGAAGAACCGACTCATCCTAGTCCCCGTCATATGGGCTCTATGCAGCACCTTAAATTGGATGAGGCCCAACCTTGCGCACGACGACGACGAATTGACCCTCTCTAAGGCATCCGCCCATGTCCCATCTTCTATCTGCTCTCCCAGCTCCGCTTCCCACTTGTTTTTCAGCTCCACTATCGATACCTCCTCCACCTCCTGCATTATTTGTAGATGTCCGAGACCTTCCCTTCTCCGACCCAGACCCCTGACAGCACCCTATCACTCACCCCTCTATCGGGAAGCAAGGGAAATCCTTCCACCTGTCGTCTGGCAAATGCCTTCACCTGCAGGTATCTAAACGTGTTCCCCGGGGGGAGCTCAAATTTCTCCTCCAGCTCTCCCAGGCTCGCAAACCTCCCCTCTATGAACATGTCCCTCAGTTGCCTGATGCCCGCCCTGTGCCAGCTCTGGAATCCCCCGCCAGTGTTCCCCGGGACAAATCTGTGGTTCCCTCTCAGTGGCGCCGCCATCAGACCCCCCACTTCCCCCCTGTGTCGCCTCCACTGCCCCCAGATTTTAAGGGTGGCCGCCACTACCGGACTCGTGGTATACCTTGTGGGGGGGAGCGGCCATGGTGCCGTTACTAGCGCCCCCAGGCTTATATTGCCGCAGGACGCCCTCTCCATACGTTTCCAAGCTGCCCCCTCCCCCTCCATCACCCACTTGCGCACCATCGATGCGTTCGCCGCCCAGTAGTACCCGGAAAGATTGGGTAGCGCTAATCCTCCACTGTCCCTACTCCGTTCCAAGAAAATCCTTCTCACTCTAGGGGTGCCATGTGCCCACACATAGCCCATAATGCTGCTAGTTACCTTCTTGAAGAAGGCCCTGGGGAGAAAGATGGGCAAGCACTGGAACAGAAACAAGAACCTCGGGAGGACCGTCATTTTGACTGACTGCACCCTCCCTGCTAGCGACAGCGGTACCATGTCCCACCTCTTGAACTCCTCCTCCATCTGCTCCACCAGCCTTGAAAAGTTCAGCTTGTGGAGGGTCCCCCAGTTCCTTGCCACCTGCACCCCTAAGTACCTGAAGCTCTTTACTGCTCTCTTAAAGGGGAGCCGCCCAATTCCCTCCCCCTGATCTCCCGGGTGTATCACAAAGACCTCACTTTTACCCACATTTAATTTATATCCCGAAAAGTCCCCAAACTCCGCTAGTATTTCCATTACCTCCGGCATTCCCCCTTCCGGGTCTGCCACATACAACAACAAATCATCCGCATAGAGTGATACCCGATGTTCCTCCCCTCCCCTTGTCAGTCCTCTCCACCCCCCTGAACCCCTCAGTGCCATCGCCAACGGTTCGATCGCTAATGCAAATAGTAAGGGGGATAGGGGGCATCCCTGCCTGGTACCTCGATGGAGCCCAAAATACTCTGACCTCCTCCCGTTTGTAACCACACTCGCCATCGGGGCCGAATACAGCAGCTTCACCCACTTGATAAATCCCTCCCCAAACCCAAACCGTTCCAGCGTCTCCCACAGGTATTCCCACTCCACCCTATCGAATGCCTTCTCCGCATCCAGTGCTACCACTATCTCAGCCTCCCCCTCCACTGCTGGCATCATAATCACATTCAACAGTCTCCGGACATTTGTGTTAAGTTGTCGTCCCTTTACGAACCCCGTCTGGTCCTCATGGATTACCCCTGGCACACAATCCTCTATTCTGGTTGCCAGGACCTTTGCCAACAGTTTGGCATCTACATTCAAGAGGGAGATAGGCCTGTAGGACCCGCACTGTACAGGGTCTTTGTCCCGCTTCAGGATCAAGGAGATCAGGGCCTGTGACATTGTCGGGGGCAGAACCCCCCCCTCTCGCGCCTCATTGAAGGCTCGCACCAGCACTGGACCCACCAAGTCCACATACTTCTTATAAAATTCCACCGGGAACCCATCCGGCCCCGGCGCCTTCCCCGCCTGCATCTGGCCTATCCCTTTAACTAGCTCCTGCATCTCTATCGGCGCCCCCAGCCCCTCCACCCGTTCCTCCTGGACCTTTGGGAACCTCAATCTATCGAGGAAGTTCTCCATTCCCCCCCTCCTCCTGGGCGGCTCAGACCGGTACAATTCCCTGTAGAAATCCCTGAAGACCCCGTTCACCTCTTGCCCCTTCTGCACTACGTTCCCTCCCTTCTCTCTCACTCCCCCAATCTCTCTGGCTGCATCTCGCTTGCGCAGCTGGTGTGCCAGCATCCTGCTCGCCTTTTCCCCGTACTCATAGACCGCGCCCTGTGCCCTTCTCCATTGCGTCTCCGCCTTCCTAGTGGTCAGTAGGTCAAACTGGGCCTGTAAACTGCGCCGCTCCCTCAACAGCCCCTCCTCTGGTGTCTCCGCATATCTCCTGTCCACTTCTATAAGTTCCCCCACCAGTCTCTCCCTCTCCTGCCTCTCCTTCCTTTCTCTGTGTGCCCTTATGGAGATCAGCTCTCCTCTGATCACTGCTTTCAGGGCCTCCCAGACTATCCCCACCTTCACCTCGCCCGTGTCGTTCGTGCCCAGATATCTCTCAATGCCCTTCCGGACCCTTCCGCACACCTCCTCGTCCGCCAGCAGCCCCACATCCAGGCGCCACAACGGGCGCTGGTCCCGTGCTTCCCCCAGTTCTACCTCTACCCAGTGTGGTGCATGGTCCGAAATCGCAATGGCCGAGTACTCCGTGTCCTGCACTCTCGAAATCAGCCCCCTGCTCAGTACAAAAAAGTCTATTCTGGAGTACACCCTGTGGACGTGGGAGAAAAAAGAATACTCCCTCGCCCTTGGCCTGCCAAATCTCCAAGGGTCTACCCCCCCATCTGCTCCATGAACCCCCTTAGCACCTCTGCCGCTGCCGGCCTCCTATTCGTCCTGGAACTCGATCTGTCCAGCCCAGGGTCGAGCACTGTATTGAAGTCCCCCCCCATGATCAGGCCCCCTGCCTCCAGACCCGGAATGAGGCCCAACAGGCGCCTCATAAAACCCGCGTCATCCCAATTCGGGGCATACACATTCACCAGCACCACATTCTCTCCCTGCAGCCTACCCTTCACCATCACGTACCTACCCTCCTTATCTGCTACCACCTGCGCCGCCACGAACGACACCCTCTTTCCCACCAAAATCGCCACCCCCCGGTTCTTTGCGTCCAAGCCTGAGTGGAACACCTGTCCCACCCACCCCCTTCTCAGGCGTACCTGGTCTACTACTCTCAAGTGAGTCTCCTGCAACATTGCCACATCCGCCTGCAGTCCCTTTAGGTGTGAAAAAACCCTTGATCTCTTGACCGGCCCATTCAGCCCCCTCACGTTCCAAGTAATCAACCGGGTCGCGGAGCGACCCGTCCCTTTCCCCTGTCTATTAGCCATGTCCTGTCCCCTGTTCGCCCCGGGTCGACCCTCCCCTTCTGACCCGTTCCCCATGGCGATGGCCCCCCCCCTCTCTCCTCCCGTTCTTCCCTTCCCGTCCTCGGCCTTTCCAGCAGCAACCCGGTATCCCCCCCTAACCCCCCTCCCCCCCCCCCCCCCCCCCCCCCCCCCCCCCCCCGGCTAGGACCCCTCCTAGCCGCGGTGTATCCACCATCGTACTCCCGAGAGTCAGCTGGTTTTCGCTGACCCGGCTGCCCCTGCCACACTCCGACTCCTCCCGATGTGGGGGGGGAGGGGCCTCCCCCCCCCTTGCCATCCCTCTCTGACCCCGCTTCAGCGCGGGAAAAGCCGCCATTGCTGGCCACACCCCACTCTTCTCTCCTCCCCCTTCCTCCGTCCCGCGCGCGGGAAACAGGGGAAAGCCCGCGCTTTCGCCCGGCCACACCCTACCCCGCCATCTTCAATTCCACCCCCGTCCCCATCCAAGCCCATAAAAAAGCCCCCTTAAAACGAGAGGAAGAAAAAAGAGAAAAGAAAACACGCATAACCAACTTGCACCCCCCCCGTCCCGCCTCCCCAACTTAACAATATAACAATATAAATAACAAATCTCAAATAAATACATAAATACATAACTATGCCTGCATAACTAAATAACTACCCAATAATAACGTATTTAACCATCACCCTCCATCGAACAGAACAGTAACCATAACCCTTAAAGAACAGGTCAAAAAACAGTAAAAAAGCCCCCCCTACCACAACAATAATTAAGGGAAGTTGGCAACGGGAAGAGACACACAAAAAGGAACAAAGAAACCCCCCATAACACAAGTTTCAAAGAAACCAAACGATCCATCAACTTTAACCAAGTTCCGACCTGGCCTAAGAAAGACATGGGCCACTTGATCAGTCAAGGGTACTCGGGCGGCCTCGACCGCCGGCGTTCCCAAGTTCTAGTTCAGGTCCAGCTTTTCCTCCCGAACAAAAGTCCATGCCTCCTCTGGGGTCTCAAAGTAATGGTGCTGGTCCTTGTAGGTGACCCACAAACGCGCTGGCTGCAGCATTCCGAACTTGATCCTCTTTGCGTGCAGCACCGCCTTCGTCCGGTTAAACCGGGCCCGCCGCTTTGCCACCTCCGCACTCCAGTCCTGATATATCCGCACCGTCGAATTCTCCCATTTGCTGCTTTTCTCCCTCTTGGCCCACCTCAGCACTTTCTCCCGATCACAGAAACGCTGGAATCGCACCAGCACCGCCCTCGGGGGCTCGTTCGCCCTAGGCCGCCTAGCCATGACCCGATATGCTTCTTCCAGCTCCAGGGGCGATGGACCGGCCCCCTCTCCCATCAGGGAGCTCAGCATCTCTGCTACATATTTCGGGAGATCAGGCCCCTCCAGGCCTTCTGCTAGGCCCAGGATCCTCAAGTTCTTCCGCCTCATTCGAGTGTCCAGCTCCTCAAAGCGGCTCTGCCATTTCAGGTGGAGTGCCTCGTGCACCTCCACCTTTCCCACGAGGACCGTGGCCTCCTCCTCCCTTGCAGTCATCTCCTGCTGCAGCTCTCTTATCGACGCCTCTTGGGTCGCCTGGGCCCCCATCAGCCTTGTGGTCGTCGCGTTCATAGACTCTAAGAGTTCCACTTTCAGCTCCGTAAAACACCGGAGGAGAGCGGCCTGCTGCTCCTCCGCCCATTTTCTCCAATCTTCTAGTGCGCCACCGGCCGCCATTTTGGTCCTCTTCCCCCGCTTTTTTCGGGGAGCTGCTGCCGCTTTTTTTGTCGCCCCACTCCGAGTACCGACCATAAAGTTGGTCTCACTCTCCTCGGGGAGCCTTCCCCCACCGGGATTCGTCTTTACAGTACCGTCGGGGCCCTCCAATCGGCCCTTAAACACCTTTGTCGCAGGAGCTGCCAAATGTGCGACTTAGCTGGTCATAGCCGCAACCGGAAGTCCCAGAAACACCTTTTCAAAGGTGTGGTCCAGCACACGGCATTATTACTGGTATAAGACTGTTATTGGTGCTCTGTTCCCCTTTTCAAGTAGCAGATTTAAATTCCTTCCAGAAAGCAATTATCTCTGTTAAGTTACCAAGTAGAATGGAAACCGATTTTTAAAATGAAGGTAGAGAAACACTTCTTTCAACCTGTGCAGTTCAAACTAGTCCAAACTCAAAGCGAACGTAAAATCTCACAGAGCTACAATCCAGCTCCACCCACACAATGACATCACTGAAGCTATGTGATAAGACAAAAACATTTCTTTAAGGGACACTCCCATGACAATAGGCCGGTGAGCCTGACATCAGTGGTGGGGAAGCTTTTGGAAAAGATACTGATGGATAGGATGTATGCCCATTTGGAGGAAAATGGACTAGTTAGTAACAGGCAGCATTGTTTTGGTTGGGGAATGTCATGTCTCACCAACTTGATTGAATTTTTTGAAGAGGTGACAAAGAAAATTGATGAGGGAAGGGCTGTGGATGTCGTTTATATGGACTTTAGTAAGGCGTTTGACAAGGTCCCTCATAGCAGACAAAAACTAAAATCACATAGGATTTGGGGTATGCTGGCTAGAAGGATACAGTACTGGCTTGGTAATAGAAGACAGAGAATAGCGGTGGAAGGGTGTTTTTCCGAATGTAGATCTGTAGCTAGTGGTGTTCCGCAGGGATCAGTGCTGGGATCTCTTGTTTGTCGTATATATAAACGATCTGGAAGAAAATGTGAAATGAAATGAAAATCGCTTATTGTCACAAGTAGGCTTCAAATGAAGTTACTGTGAAAAGCCCCTAGTCGTCACATTCCGGCGCCTGTTCGGGGAGGCTGGTACGGGAATTGAACCATGCTGCTGGCCTGCCTTGGTCTGCTTTCAAAGCCAATGATTTATCCCTGTGCTAAACCCTTGGATGGTCTAATTAGTAAGTTTGCAGATGGCACGAAGATTGGCAGAGTTGCTGATTGTGCCGAGGATTGTCAAAGGATACAACAGGATATAGGTAGATTGGAGACTTGGAGTTTAATCAGATCAAATACGAGGTGATGTATTTTAGAGGATCAAATCTAGGTATGAATTCTGTAAAAGGCAGAACCCTTAGGAACATTAACATACAGAGGGATCTGGGCATGCAGTTCCAAGGTGATTAAGAAGGCATATGGCATGCTTGCATTCATCCGCTGGGGCATTGAGTGCAAGAGTTGGGAAGTCAAGTTGCAGCTATATAAAACCTTGATTAGGCCACATTTGGAGGATTGCGTGCCACACCACATTATCAGAAGGACGTGGAAGCTTTGGAGAGAGTGCAAAGAAGGTTCACCATGATGTTGCCTGGTCTCAAGGGTGTTGGCTATGGGGAGAGGGTTGAATAAACTAGAATTGTTTTCACTGGAAAGACGGGGCTGAAGGGAGACCTGATAGACGTCGACAAAATGATGAGAGGCATAGACAGGGTGGATAGTCAGGCTTTTTCTTAGGGTGGAAGTGTCAATTACAAAGGGGCACAGGTTCGAGGTGAGAGGAGGAAAGGTTAAGGGAGATATGCGGGGTGTGCTTTTCACGCAGAGAGTGATGGGTGATGGCCAGAGGATGTGGTGGAAGCAGATACATCAGCAACATTTAAGAGGCATCTGGATGGATACATGAAGAGGGAGGATATAGAGGGACACAGACCGAGTTAGGGCATCATGATTGGCCAAAAGGCCTGTTCCTGTGCTGTACTTTATTTTGTTTTTTGTCAATAATGGGTCACCACCCCTAAACCATTCATGCATGAGGGTGACCCAGCCCCATCCCATTCATCCTCGCTGACATCGGGGCATCGGGGCACTGGCACATTGGCACCCCACCCACCCAAGTGAACACCCCCATTGTATTTAATCCTCCAGCCTTCTCTTTAAAGGAGCATTGTCCTTTTGCTGCTAGAGCGAAGTCATTTCATAATGTTCTGATCAGTCATAAAATAACATTTGTCAAATAGCTTTTCTTGGTGCAAGTGCTGTTTGTGGTTTAATCTTTTTAATACATGATTACTCAAGACCTAACATTTTTGGTTCCATTTTGGAGTACATGTTAGCTTGCCATGTTCATCAACGTAACCAAAAAGAAAACGTCCATTTCTATCATGTCCCTGGTAAGCAGAGCATAAGCATTCAGGATAGTGTAAAGTAAATGCAGTTTTACCCCGACTAAGTCAGCCATTAGCCGTAGCAAAAATCAAAGCAGATTCCCTGGATGAGCAAACGGTCTCGGATTTGAAGATCAAAGAAACATCAAAGAGCCAATCCTTTAAAGCACCTTAAAGAGATTTGATTTTGTGTGTGTTCCCTCATCCTCAGATACAAATATCCAAGTTTTATTAATGAGTTTCAAATGCAGCTTACTGATTTTTTTTGAAATTCTGGCTTGCTCAGTCAATTCACATCAGTAAGGCAGATTTGTTTGTGCTAATTATTTTTCCGGCGGGAAATAATAGGGGTAGGAAAGGTCAAAACTATATTAAAATATGATGTCATTTGTGATACCAAAGGTATCACAAAACTATAGTTCCAAACGTTTGCGTCATTAGTCTCTTTCAGCTTCCATAATATGAGTTAGGGCAGATCTATAATAAAATGATCCCTTTTTTTAAGCCATTGAAGAACTGAAGACTTCACTCCTGGACAGCCGCAAGATGTGCCTGAAGCTCCTCCTTTTTCTAATATATTCTTCAATAAGCCTGGTTCTGCACATGTAGTGAACTTCTGCAGACATAGCTCTAGGCAGCAACAAAGATTCTTTGGAAAAGAGTTTTACAGAAAGAATATGCAGCAGATAGAACCTCACGACTCGCAGCCTGCAGAGAGTATTTTCAGTTTCAATGAGCTTCAGTTGTAGCTCCAGAAATTCTTTGCTCATCACCTATATAAAGAAGACCCCTTCAGATATCTCTACATAAATCTTGATGTTCACTGAAAGTCCTCCTGTATAGTTAAATAAAATTATTTCCATGAAACACACAATTTTTCATTCTGGGTTCTCAAATAGCTCAGTGGAATAATGCTCCATGATGTCGCTGAACTATAAAGAACAAAGATTTATGGTCTGCATTGACATTGTTAATCTCACAATAAGCTGGCATAACTATAGGGAGATTATACCCACATGCCCATTATCATTCCTATCATCCCCCTACAATGTGTAGCTTGGGCTTTTAAAAATAGATTTTATGAATTTTACATTAGTTCATATAATGGCTAAGTCACTGCAGATTTTGCACAGACAGCATTTGCAAGAGCAAAAGCAGTAACAGTTTTTTTGGGTGTACTTTCTCCTGTTTGCTATTGTTAGTGGAGGGGATGGCCTAGCTTTTTCTCTGGTGGGGGAGCCCAGGCAAGGGGGCAGAACGTTATAATCAGAGTGAATTAAGGGCTGATGTCAGGAAGCACTTCTTCATTGGAAAAGTGGGAGAATTCAGAAACTTGCTCACCAAAAAGCTACTGAGGCAAGGTTGAACATTTGGTTGTTCTAGATTGAAAATTTCAAAACAAAGACTCATAATATTTTTGTGGGTAAGTACTTTAAAGGCTATGGAATGAATGTTGATAAATGGAGTTAAAATACAGATTAATGTTTGCACTAAGCTGCGAATGTGTGGAAGATATAGCACATTGTCTTATTCCTTGTTAACGATGCATGTGCATGACCAGGCAAAATAAAATAAAGATACTACGCATTGAAAAAACTGGCCAAGCACAACAATAAGATTTTACAGGAAATATTATCCATGTTCTAATCGAATGTTGGAGGAGCTAAATGGAATAGTCCTGTTTCAGTATTCCCAGGTTTGTGCACCTGTCACCTTTTGAACTACCAGGGAATGGAGAGGAAGATGCTCCATTAGATGATAGCCACACATCTATGAAAGTAACATTATTAGCAACAAAAATGTGTAATGGAGAGCAGGGTGCATTACGATCTTTCCTACTTCTATTTTAGAGTGGTATTCAATCACTGTTAGTCCTGGACACCCAGGCTAACATACAACAAAAGCAACAGTAGATAGACCAGCCAGGTCATAGAGGGAAAACCTAGACGGCTAGATTTAGCCCTAATGTGGCAGCATTGCCGACAGGGCTGGAAGTTGGTCCCTGCTACAGTAGCAGCAGCGGTGGTTGGCGTTGCTGAATTTGCTTCATTATTATTGGGTGGCAAATGTGGGCAAGGTGCAGCGGTGTTGGGAAGGAGAAGGCGTAGAGTGGGTGAGGATGGAGGAGGAATCCTGTAAGGGGTCTAGTTTGAGGGCTATGGTGACGGCAGCATTGCCAATGGCTCCGAGTAGGTATTCAGGGAGCCCAGTGGTGCAGTCCACAGTGAAGATATGGGATCAGCTAAGGAGGCATTTTAGGATGGAAGGGATGTCGGTGCTAATGCCGCAGTGCGAGAATCATGGGTTTGAGCCGGGGGAGATGGATAGTGTATATACGAGGTGGAGGGAAGTGTGGCTGGTCAAGGTGAGGGATTTGTATTTGGAGGAAGGGTTCGCCAATCTGGAGGAGCTAAGGGAGAGGTAGAGCTGCCGAGGGATAGTGAGTTCAGGTATCTGCAGGTTAGGGACATTGCACGAAAGGTCTGGAAGGGGTTCCCTAGGTTGCCGGGATACACCTAGCTGGAGTGACTGCTGCTTCTGGATGTGGAAGGGGAGGGAAAAATTGGGGATATATATAAGTGGTTAGGGGGAAGCAGGGAGGTGAGCGGGTATTGAAGATCAAAGAGAAATGGGAAGCGGAGTTGGGAATGGAGATCAATTGGGGATTATGGAGAGTGGCACTGCAAAGGACAAACAGGACCTCCTCTTGTGCAAAGATGTGCCTGAAACAGTTTAAGGTGGTGCACAGGGTGCATATGACTCGGGCGAGAATGAGTGGGTTCTTTCGGGATAGCAGATGAATGTGAGAGGTGTAGGCGGGGGCCAGCAAATCACCCGCACATGTTTTGGGGTTGCGTAAAATTGGGACAATTGTGGGCAGGAGTGTTCGCAGTCTTAGCCAAGATAGTGGAGGAGAAGGTGGACCCAGACCATTTGGTGGCGATATTTGGGATTTCAGAGAAGCCGGAGCTCATGGAGAGGAGGAAGGCCGATATCATGGCCTTCGCCTCTCTGATTGCATGGCGGCAAATTTTGTTGGAGTGGCGATCGGCATCGCCATGGGGGATAGCAGCATGGTTGGGTGACCTGTACGACTTCCTGCGGTTAGAGAAGATAAAGCATGAGTTAAGGGGCTCTTCAGGAGGGTTTGAGAAAAGGTGGGGGATGTTTGAGGAGCTTTCTTTGCAGGGGTTAGGGGGACGGGTGATGAGAAGGGGGCATGGAAAAGGGGGAAAATCTGTACAGACTGTATAGTTGATTGTTGGGAAGTATGTTTCCCGGGGTGTTTATTTGCTGTAACCTGCTTTGACGCATGTTTGTAATAAAATGCGTTTTTAAAAAAAAGGGCTGCAAGTTGTTGGGAAGCTGCCTCGGATCTATGGCGGCTAGCTGAACCGGACCATGTGGGGGAAAACTCCAGAACGCAGATCACATGTAAAGGGGTGTATGAAGTCAGGAAACCTACTTCAGCTGATGGCGGTGGAGGAGCTGGCACCATATTTAAATGGCAGTCCTGTGTTCAAGTCTTGGGGGATTTTGAAGAAAGCTCTGCAGTTTAAATCTCCAGCATCTGAATTCATAGAATGTACAGTGCAGAAGGAGGCCATTCTGACCATCGAGTCTGCACCGGCTCTTGGAAAGAGCACCCTACCCAAGGTCAACACCTCCACCCTATCCCCATAACCCAATAACCCCACCCAACACTAAGGGCAATTTTGGACACTAAGGGCAATGTATCATGGCCAATCCACCTAACCTGCACATCTTTGGACTGTGGGAGGAAACCGGAGCACCCGGAGGAAACCCACGAACACACGGGGAGGATGTGCATACTCCGCACAGACAGTGACCCAAGCCGGAATCAAACCTGGGACCCTGGAGCTGTGAAGCAATTGTGCTAACCACTATGCTACCGTGCTGCCCACGAGAGTGCCTCGAGAGTGAGTCACTCATTGTGGTGTTCCGGTTTAGTGTGCTCACTGATGATAAATTAATTTCCTTTCCTAAAGGGCATTGCTAAACCAGATGGAATCAGTGGTAGGTTCATAATCATTATCAATCTTTCAATTCCAGATGTATTAATTAATTGATTGAATTTGAATTCCACCAGCTGCCACGAAGGGCATAAACCACAGAGCATTAGCCTGGACTTTCTGGATTCATAGTCCAGCAAATTTCCCACCATGCAACTGTTTTAGGACTAGACCATTCAGGAGAGATGTTAGGAAGAACCTCCTCACTCAAACGGAGGGAGAAGTTTGGAACTCACAAACAGCAGTTGAAGCTAGATCAGTTGTTAATTTTAAATCTGAGGTAGATAGCTCTTTGTTAAGCAAAGATATTAAGGGATATGGGCAAAAGACGGATATATGGAGTTAGGCCACTGATCAGCCATGATCTCATTAAATGGTGGAACAGGCATGAGGGGCTGAATGGCCTACTCCAGTTCCTATGTTCCTATGTCAACCTGGTGATGTTTGTTGGTTTAGAATCAACTCATATATTATTTTTCTCACTGGGTGTTCTCTTCAGTTAAGAGAAGCCTTTAGGCCGGGATTCTTCAAAACACGGCTAAGTATTGACGCCGGCGTAAACACCGGAGTGTTTCACACCAGCGTCAACAGGCCTCTTGGCCCAGCGATTCCATGGCCCACAGGGGGCCAGCATGGCGCTGGAGTGATTCATGTAGCTCCGGCTGCCGATACGCGGCCCTGCACTGCCGGCCGCAGATCCGCACATGCGCGCGGCGGCCGCTTCCGCGCTGGCCCCGCATGACATGGCAGACCCATACAGCGGACCAGCGCGGAACAAGGTAGGCCCCCCCCAGATCGCACGGGCCTGCCGATCGGTGGCCCTCGATCGCGAGTCTGACGCCCCATTCTCCGCCCCCACGCCAAGCACGATTTCGGCAGGGAGGCTCGGAAAATCTCGGCCTTTGTTTTCTCTCACATTTGATGCCTCCTTCTGATGGCTTGACTAAAATTCTAAACTTAACAAGTGGAGAAACCTGCAGATCGTAAAATTTCATATAAATCGAAGCAAATTACAAATGAAACAGATTCTTTGTTTCAGTGCATTTTCAAAATCTATTCTATAAAATATTCCTCCTCAGCTTGTGATATTGCATGGAGCATCACAAATCATACTGATAAGAGTAGAAAAATGTTTTTACAGTAATTTGACTTTACAGCTTTTCGAACAAAATATACATTGCAAACTGCTGTAAATTTGAGTTTAATGACTTTTAAATAAAACTAATGCTGAAATTATTATAAAGTACAAAAACAAGGAGTTTGCATAAAAGGCAATAATAAATGAAGAGCCAATGCAATTTTAGCATATTTATGACGTTTAGGGCTGATTTGAAAACTATAAAGTTTTATGAACCTGGAAAAAACATCACCTATAATAGTCGCCCGGTTAAATGTCTGTGCTGCTTTGAACACTGTGCATTTTGAATGAGGTCATTTGAACATCGCTTTGCAATAAAACAAAGGGGCGATAAATTGGATCAGGTCTGGATTGAGGTACAATGGTGGTGCGTGCTGCCAGTGGGAGGACCACAGCAAATTGATCTGTGGCCTCACTAAGATCAAACCAGCAAGCTGCAGTTACAAAAGCAGCTCCTGGTCACAAGGAACAGCAATATCAGCCAGCTCAGGAATTGGCTGCATGTTTTAGGTTTCACAGTGACACCTGCTCCTCTATTCAGTTAAAGTCAAAAACATGAAACTCATCTCAGTTTTCCCCTGAGGCCCCTGTCACCATAGCCAAATTGGTTCCCTTCACCTAATATCACAAAGAGGCTGAAGGCAGTGGATACACCAAAGGTTCCGGGCCCTGATAACATCCTGGCTTTAGTATTGAAGGCGCACCCCAGAATTAACCTCAGCATTAGCCAAGTGGATCCAGTACTGCCACAACATTAACAACTACCTGACCGTGTGGAAAATTTCCCAGGTATGCCTTGCCCACAAAGACCAGGAGAAATCCAATCCAGCCATTCAGCTCACTCTCAATCATCAACAAAGCGAAGGAAAATATGGTCAACAGGGCTATGAAGCGACACTTCCATAGCAATAGCCTGCTCGCCGATGATCAATTTGGGCTCCAACAAGGCCATTTGGCTCCATACCTCATTACAACTTAGTCCGAACATGGAGAAAAGATCTAAATTTCAGAGGTGAGGTGAGACTGAATGCCCTTGACATTAAGGCAACATTTCTCTGAGTGTGGTACCAAGGAGCCTTAACAAAATTAAAGTCAGTGGAACTCTAGGGAAAATCTCTCCACTGGTTTGGAGTCATACCCAGCACAAAGGAAAATGGTTGTGGTTGTTGGAGGCCAATTGGTGTGTCAGAATATCAGTACAGTAGTTCTTCAGGGCAGTGTCCTAGGTCCAACTAGTTCATGCTGCTCCATCAATAAACATTCTTCCTATGTAAGGTCAGAACTGTGAATGTTCACTGATGATGTACGGTGTTCAGTGCAAGTTGCAACTCCTCAGGAACTGAAGCTTGGTATTTAAGTATCATAAGAGCTGTGTGGAAATGAAAGGATTATCCTTCATGTGAACTTTTAATTGCATTTTTAAGAGCGGATCTTTTGCCATTTCCTTTGCTGCGATTAATTATTTTTATTTACAGGCAATACATTTTTTTCACTTTCCCATTTCCGTTTGCAATAAGTGGGGAGTGAATTGGGGTTTATTTTAATTACTGCCGCAGTATTGTACCTGATTTGGACTGTTCTGTAGACTGTGATTTTAAATAATTTAATAATCAATTATAACATTAAGGGTGGGATTCGCCAACCCCCCCCCCCCCCCCCCCCCCCCCCGCCAGGTGGGAGAATCGCCGGGGGTCGGGGTCGGCGTGAGAGAGGGGTGGGGGGGTGAGAGAGGGGTGAGGGGGGAGAGGGCGAGTGCCAGGGAGGGAGGGTGAGTTCCGGGGAGGGGGGACGAGTGCCGGGTGGGAGGAGAGGATGAGTGCCGGGGTAAGGGGAGATGGTGAGTGCCGGGGAGGGGGGACGAGTGCCGGGGTGAGGAGAGAGGGTGAGTGCCGGGGAGGGGGGACGAGTGCTGGGGTGAGGGGAGAGGGTGAGTGCCGGGGAGGGAGGACGAGTGCCGGGGAGGTGGGACGGGTGCCGGGGAGGGGGGACGAGTGCCGCGGAGGGGGGAGAGAGTGAGTTCCGGGGAGGGGGGAGAGGGTGTATGCCGGGGAGGGGGGGAGAGGGTGAGTTCCGGGGAGGGGGGATGAGTACCGGGGTGAGGGGAGATGGTGCGCCGGGGAGGTGGAACGAGTGCCGGGGAGGGGGGAGAGGATGAGTGCCGGGGAGGGGGGAGAGGGTGAGTTCCGGGGAGGGGGGACGAGTGCCGGGGAGGGGGGAGATGGTGTGCCGGGGAGGAAGGGACGAGTGCCGGGGAGGGGGGAGAGGGTGTGCCGGGGAGGGGGGGACGAGTGCCGGGGTGAGGGGAGAGGGTGAGTTCCGGGGAGGGGGAACGAGTGCCGGGGTGAGGGGAGTGGGTGAGTGCCGGGGAGGGGGGACGAGTGCTGGGGAGGGGGGGACGAGTGCCGGGGAGGGAGGAGAGGGTGTGCCGGGGAGGTGGGACGAGTGCCGGGGAGGGGGGAGAGGGTGAGTGCCGGGGAGGGGGGAGAGGGTGTGCCGGGGAGGGGGGAGAGGGTGTGCCGGGGAGGTGGGACGAGTGCCGGGGAGGGGGGAGAGGGTGAGTGCCGGGGAGGGGGGAGAGGGTGTGCCGGGGAGGGGGGGAGAGGGTGTGCCGGGGAGGGGGGAACGAGTGCCGGGGTGAGGTGAGAGGGTGAGTGCCGGGGAGGGAGGACAAATGCCGGGGAGGGGGGAGAGGATGAGTGCCGGGGAGGGGGGAGAGGGTGTGCCGGGGAGGGGGGAGCTGGTGT